>NC_090450.1:144393080-144993080 GCF_031143425.1 Pleurodeles waltl
TTATCCCCCCAAAGCGGTGGCTCAGCCTGTAGGAGTGGGAGTAGTCTGAAACAATGTTCTTAATACGGCTTGACCTACTGTGGCTTGTTGTGCGGATAACACGTCTACACAGTAGTGCTTGGTGAATGTGTGAGGCGTAGACCATGTGGCTGCCTTACATATTTCTTGCATTGGGATGTTTCCTAGAAAGGCCATGGTAGCACCTTTCTTTCTGGTTGAGTGTGCCCTTGGTGTAATGGGCAGTTGTCGTTTAGCTTTAAGGTAGCAGATTTGGATGCATTTAACTATCCATCTGGCTATACCTTGTTTTGATATTGGGTTTCCTGCATGAGGTTTTTGGAATGCAATAAATAGCTGTTTAGTTTTCCTGATGCTCTTTGTTCTGTCAATGTAATACATTAATGCTCTTTTGACATCTAAAGTATGTAGTGCCCGCTCAGCTACGGAATCTGGCTGTGGGAAGAACACTGGAAGTTCCACTGTTTGATTTAGATGGAACGGTGAAATAACTTTTGGTAGAAATTTAGGATTAGTCCTTAGGACGACCTTATTTTTGTGTAGTTGTATAAAAGGTTCTTGTATTGTAAACGCCTGAATCTCGCTTACTCTTCTTAGAGAAGTAATGGCGATGAGAAATGCAACCTTCCATGTTAGGAACTGTATTTCGCAGGAGTGCATGGGTTCAAAAGGTGGACCCATAAGTCTAGTTAAGACAACATTTAGGTTCCATGAAGGAACAGGTGGTGTTATTGGTGGAATAATTCTTTTAAGGCCCTCCATGAATGCTTTAATGACTGGTATCCTATATAGGGAAGTTGAATAGGTAGGCTGCAGGTATGCAGATATTGCTGCAAGGTGTATTTTAATGGAAGAGAAAGCTAGGTTAGATTTTTGTAAGTGAAGCAAGTAACCCACTACATGTTTTGGGGTTGCGTGTAATGGTTGGATTTGATTAATATGGCAGTAGCAAACAAACCTCTCCATTTACTGGCATAGCAGTGCCTGGTGGATGGCCTTCTGACTTGCTTTATGACTTCCATACATTCTTGGGTAAGTTGTAAGTGTCCGAATTCTAGGATTTCAGGAGCCAGATTGCTAGATTCAGCGATGCTGGATCTGGGTGTCTGATCGTTTGGTTGTGTTGTGTTAACAGATCCGGCCTGTTGGGCAGTTTGATGTGGGGTACTACCGATAGGTCTAGCAGCGTTGTGTACCAGGGTTGCCTTGCCCAAGTTGGTGCTATTAATATGAGTTTGAGTTTGTTTTGACTGAGTTTGTTTACCAGATAAGGAAGGAGAGGGAGAGGAGGAAAAGCGTAGGCAAATATCCCTGACCAGTTGATCCATAGGGCATTGCCGTGGGACTGCCTGTGTGGGTATCTGGATGCGAAGTTTTGGCATTTTGCGTTCTCTTTTGTCGCAAACAAGTCTATTTGAGGTGTTCCCCAGAGCGTGAAGTAAGTGTTCAGAATTTGGGGGTGAATTTCCCATTCGTGGACCTGTTGGTGATCTCGAGAGAGATTGTCTGCGAGTTGATTCTGAATTCCTGGGATAAATTGTGCTATTAGGCGAATTTGGTTGTGAATTGCCCAACGCCATATCTTTTGTGCCAGCAGGCTCAATTGCGTTGAGTGCGTCCCCCCTTGTTTGTTTAGATAATACATTGTTGTCATGTTGTCTGTTTTGACGAGAATGTATTTGTGAACTATTATTGGTTGAAAAGCCTTTAGTGCTTGAAACACTGCAAGCAGTTCTAGGTGATTTATATGCAGTTTTGTTTGATGTACGTTCCATTGTCCTTGTATGCTGTGTTGATCGAGGTGTGCTCCCCACCCTGTCATGGAAGCATCTGTTGTTATTACGTATTGTGGCACTGGGTCTTGGAAAGGCCGCCCTTTGTTTAAATTTATATTGTTCCACCATAGAAGCGAGAGGTAAGTTTGGCTGTCTATTAACACCAGATCTGTAAGGTGACCCTGTGCTTGTGACCACTGTGATGCTAGGCACTGTTGTAAGGGCATCATGTGCAGTCTTGCGTTTGGGACAATGGCTATGCATGAAGATATCATGCCTAGGAGTTGTAATATCATCTTTGCTTGTATTTTTTGTGTTGGATACATGCGTTGTATGATGTTGTTGAAATTTTGAATTCTTTGTGGACTTGGAGTGGCTACTCCTATTGTTGTGTTTATTATGGCTCCTAGGTATTGTTGTACCTTGCGCGGCAGAATGTTGGATTTTGCGAAGTTGACTGTGAACCCTAGTTTGTAGAGGGTTTGTATGATTTGATTTGTGTGGTGTGAGCACGTTATTAATGAATGGGTCTTGATTAGCCAGTCGTCTAGATACGGGAATACATGTATTTGCTGCCTTCTGATGTGTGCAGCGACTACTGCTAGACATTTGGTAAAGACTCTTGGTGCGGTTGTTAAACCGAAAGGCAGTACCTTGAATTGGTAGTGTATTCCTTTGAATACAAACCTTAGGTATTTCCTGTGCGATGGATATATTGGTATATGGAAATACGCGTCTTTGAGGTCTAATGTTGTCATGTAGTCGTGTAGTTTCAGCAATGGTAACACTTCTTGTAGTGTGACCATGTGAAAGTGGTCTGATTTGATGTATGTGTTTAGTATTCTTAGGTCTAGGATTGGTCTTAGCGTTTTGTCCTTCTTTGGTATTAAGAAGTACAGTGAATAAACTCCTGTGTTTATTTGTGTGTTTGGTACTAACTCGATTGCGTTATTTTGCAATA
Source organism: Pleurodeles waltl (assembly GCF_031143425.1). Lineage (NCBI taxonomy): Eukaryota > Metazoa > Chordata > Amphibia > Caudata > Salamandridae > Pleurodeles > Pleurodeles waltl. Next base: position 144,395,835 of record NC_090450.1, read on the forward strand.
GTGCTTGAACTTCTATCTCCACGAGCTCGGAATGATGTTTTGATAACTTTTGTGCTCTTGGTGGTATGTTTGGAGGGAATTGTAGAAATTCTATGCAATAACCATTTTGGATAATTGCTAGAACCCAAGTGTCTGTAGTGATTTCCTCCCATGCTTTGTAATAATGACCTATTCTTCCCCCCACTGGTGTTGTGTGGAGGGGGTGAGTGACATGTGAGTCACTGCTTAGTTGTAGGGGTTTTGGGGCTTTGAAATTTTCCCCTATTCCTAGGGAATTGCCTCTCCTCTATATTGGCCCCGAAAGCCTCCCCTGTACTGTCCCTGGTAACTGGATGGTGTTGCCTGTGAGGTGCTGGCTTGTGTGGCCTGACCCCGAAACCCCCATCTAAAGGGTGTTTTGCAGAAGGTGCTGTAATTTCCTCTGCTCTGCGGGGAGTAGAGTGCGCCCATGGCTTTAGCAGTGTCCGTGTCCTTTTTAAGTTTCTCAATCGCCGTGTCCACTTCTGGACCGAACAGTTCTTTTTCGTTGAATGGCATATTGAGAACTGCCTGCTGAATCTCTGGTTTAAACCCAGACGTTCGTAGCCATGCATGCCTTCTGATGGTCACAGATGTATTTATTGTTCTTGCAGCTGTGTCTGCTGCGTCCATGGAAGAGCGTATCTGGTTGTTTGAAATGTTCTGTCCTTCCTCAACCACTTGCTTTGCCCTCTTTTGTAGGTCTTTGGGTAGATGTTCAATGAGATGTTGCATCTCATCCCAATGGGCTCTGTCATAGCGCGCAAGTAGTGCCTGTGAGTTAGGGATCCGCCACTGGTTTGCAGCTTGTGCTGCGACTCTTTCCAGCTGCATCGAACTTGCGGCTTTCCTTATCTGGGGGTGGTGCATCCCCAGATGTGTGGGAGTTGGCCCTTTTCCTAGCTGCTCCTACAACGACAGAATCTGGTGGCAGCTGTGAAGTTATGAAAATAGGGTCTGTAGGAGGCGCTTTATACTTTTTTTCCACCCTTGGTGTGATTGCCCTACTTTTGACCGGCTCCTTAAAGATGTCTTTTGCGTGCCGAAGCATACCAGGGAGCATAGGCAGGCTTTGGTAGGAGCTGTGGGTGGCGGAGAGGGTGTTGAATAGAAAGTCATCCTCGACTTGTTCTGAGTGGAGGCTTACATTGTGGAATTGTGCTGCTCTAGCCACCACCTGAGAATATGCAGTACTGTCTTCTGGTGGTGATGGCTTTGTAGGGTATGCCTCCGGACTGTTATCTGACACAGGGGCGTCGTACAAGTCCCATGCGTCCTGATCCTGGTCACCTTGGCTCATGGTGGTGTGAGCCGGGGAATGTGATGGAGTTTGTGCTGGTGAGACGTGAATTATAGGTGGAGGAGAGGGTGGCGGAGTAACCTTTTTCACCATTTTTGTTTGTGGTGTTTGGTCAGTTTGAAATTCCAGTCTTCTCTTTCTCCTAATAGGGGGAAGGGTGCCTATCTTTCCTGTCCCCTGCTGTATAAAAATACGTTTCTGCGTATGGTCTACATCGGTGGATTGCAGGTCTTCCTCAAACCTATGCTTTCGCATTTGGGAGGTGATTGATTGCTCTTCTGTATAAGAGCCTGAAACTGGGTCGGTTGCAGGTTGTTTTGGCACCGAAATCCTGTCTGCATCTTTTTTCGGCTCCGAGGTGACTTTTTTCTTTTTCGGAGTCGAAACATCTCGGCGTCGATCTTCATCGGTGCCGCTGTCTCGGCGTCGAGCCGTGTCTACACCGCTATCTCGGTGTCGATGTATGTCTCCAGCACTTTCTCGGTCCCGAGAAGGCTGCGTGCCGGTGTCTCGACCGGAGTCGGACGGTCTCGGCACTGTTTGGGCCTTTTTCGGTGCCGACGGTCGGTCACCGAATTTATGGGTGGAGCCATGGCCTGGTGGCAGTGGCGTCCCCTGGGCCTTGACAATCTTCTTATGAGTGGTTTTCGACGTCTTACTCACGGTTCGTGGATCGTCGAATTCCTCGGAGTCCGATTCGTGTATCGAAAAGGTTTCTTCCTCTTCCTGTACCTCGAACTCTCGGTGGGCTGTCGGCGTGGACGCCATTTGAAGTCTTCTGGCTCGACGGTCTCGGAGTGTTTTTCGGGACCGGAACGCACAACAGGCCTGTCAAGTGTCTTCACTGTGCTCAGGTGACAGGCACAGGTTACAGACCAAGTGTTGGTCTGTATAGGGGTATTTTTTGGATCATTTGGGACAGAAACGGAACGGGGTCCGTTCCATCGGCGTTCTTCTACACGCGGTCGGGCCGAGCAGGCCCCGACGGGGGATCGAAAACTACCCCGAAGGGCTCCGGAACTCTTCGATCTTCGATGCAGTGTTGACTCCAACTACGCCGATCCCGAACGCAACAATACCGACGAAAATCTTCCGAAATTTAGCTGTCTTTCCGTTCCGAAACTCGGAGCGACAGGAACACGTCCGAACCCGATGGCGAAAAAAAAACAATCGAAGATGGAGTCGACGCCCATGCGCAATGGAGACAAAAGGAGGAGTCACTCGGTCCCGTGACTCGAAAGACTTCTTCGAAGAAAAACAACTTGTAACACTCCGACCCAACACCAGATGGCGAGCTATGCAAAACATGCGTATCTACAGCGACAGATGCCATCGAACTGGTGTTTATCTTTAATTTAGCTTTCCTTACTCCCGTGGTCCCACCTGGGCCCGGGTGCATCGGTGTATACTGTTGTATCCTACACAGAGGATTTACAAGGCCCCCCACAGTTTCTCCTGCAGTTTCTCCAGCATTCAGTATTACACACCCCATATCATCGGAGTCCGTATGGGCTGGCAGCAGAGGCACTGACACCGCTTCTGGTGTCCCACCCAACTCTTCTCCTGGTTCGCTTTCGTCGCCGGGAATCCCGATTTGGACACCCTCTGCTGTGACCTCTCTTTGATTTATAAATTCCCCCTGGAAATTCCCCCTGGGATAAGTGGATGATTCCAGAATCCTGGTCCAACCCCAGATCTTGTGAACTGTTGGATTCCTGGTCTGATCTTTGGAATTTCACTATGTGAAGGAGTGCCTCCCGGGCCTTCTTTGTTTTTCCTCTTGTTCCAACCATCTTTGAGGGCTTCACCGTTCACCGTTCGCCGTCCCCCCTTGGTTCCTTACTTAATCTTAAGAGAGACTTATTATTGTTACTGATGTCTTGTTATATCTTTTTTTTTTTCTAACTATGTAGACAGGCTGACAACTTCACTGATTTCAGCGGTTTCGAGTCTCTGTAGATTGTTCTCTAGGATGTTAAGTGCTTTTTACGATGGCACGCAGTATACGCACAATATGCTGCACACAGAAGGCACAGTACACGAATGGTGTTTGTCCCTCCAGCACCATTAACGTCAGCTCATCTGGTCCTCTGATCCTCCCCCCCCCCCAAAGCTGCTGGTCACAATGTCTTTAATTAGATTGATAGAGATTGGTGGATTGATAGAGAAAGAAATAGCAGGTAAATAACAGGTGAATGGCAGGTAGTAAGGCCGCCTACTTGCGTTAGTTTATGTAGTCCACAAGCGATCACCGGACCCACCAGAGCTAGAGTCACCTTAAGTCACCTCCTTTTCCAGGTCTCCATTTATTTCCTGTCTCCTATCTCCAATCTCCTGAACACCTCGTAGACCAGGCAACCACCAACCACCAGCCACCAACTGAACCAACCGGACCACCAGCAACGCCAGGTCCGAGGCCAAGGCTAGAGCTGGGGCTGGGTGAGGTGATGCGACGCGACTAAACACCAGCACCAGGGCTGGGACCGAGCCGAAGCAGAGGGTAGAAGCATGGGGGGGGGGGATCAAGTGGCCAAGGAGTGTCCCGCACTGCAAGATCCGACCAGGGTACCGCAGAAACAGCAGGAGCAGCTGCTCACCCGGTCTCTCCTGGTCTGCGGGGGTCTGCAGGGGAGAGCAGCAAAACTCCTTCTGGCTCCCCAATCCGCGCCAAAACAGCTAATCTGGCGCTGGAAGGGAGCAGGGGGGGCACCCTCAACCGGAACACACACTGGGGGAAAGCAGTCCTCCCCCGGCCAGCACCCCCAAATCGCCGCCGCAGCAGCGCGTCCGCGGCTCGCACTCCCGCAGCAGATCCAAGACGCGAGCCACCCAGCACCAGCGTCCACCAGCGTCGGAAATCCAAATACTGCTGAGGTACTTTACTTGTCTGGTGCCCCGTGCTCCTGTTTCTTAACATGAAAGGACTGCAAAGGGCTAGAGTACAATGGCTCAATTGGGGGGGGGGGAAACTCAGGAGCTTGATAAGGACCACATTCACTTTTGATACAGGGGTGGTGGGGAAGGGGAGACTCTCTGAAGTGGCGCCTGGCTGTACTTGTGGAAGTTCAGGAAACCTTTTGCTGTAGTCTTTCAACATCACCTGGAGATCTTGGAAAAGTGGCATGGGCACTTAATGTAATGTGAAAGAGGAAGTGTTCCTGGTTTCGCAGGTATGCAGCCATGGCAGCTAAATGTATCCTTATGAAAGTGTAGGTGAGGCCTGACCTCTTTAGCTAGAGAAGATAGCAAATGACTTCCTGGACACTAGGCTCGAGGGGTGGGGGTGGTTAGATGGTTGGGTGTGTAACAGTGGACAACTCTTCCACTTTGAAGCATTGCAGGCTTGTGTGCCAGCCTATAGGAGTTGCACAAAATATTCATAAGATTCCTTCGGGAAACATGTGTAACCATGCTCTAGAACTTCACGTGTGAGATAGGTAGATTAAGTTGCTTTGGGTCTGGGTGCCTGATCTGGCCTTGGTTTGGTGTGAGACGGTCCAGCCGAGTGGAGAGCTTTTTGTTGGAAGCTACTAGGGTGAGTTTTAGACATGTGGCACATCTTCCATATCATATATGGAAACAGTGGGAGAAGCGTAAGAGTTGGCAGAGATCCCGGACAAATTCATCAACAGTGTTGCCCATGGACTATGGGTACCACGAGGAAATCTTGGGTATCTAACATTTTTGGGAGTGGGGAACAGGTCTATCTGTGCGAGGCCCCCATGGTTGGAAGCATTTCATTAGGACTTGCAACAGCAGTTCCTACTCTTGGATTTGCTGATGCCCCCTGCTTCAGTGGAGCAGATGTAGGAGTGGAGGTATTCTTAGAGCAGTGTTGTGCCGCTTGTGAAATGACAAAATCTGGCTCAGGATATCCTGTAATGCAAGCAGGAAGAGTCTTCCCGAGCCTTGTATTTTTTTTTAATCTATGCGCAGCAAAACTGATGCCACAGTTGCGGTTTCTTCATAATTTTGGTGCCCTCTTCCCATATGAAGTCTATAATGGGGATGGCTCGCACTGATTTCCTTGGGTGTTCCTTAAAGTCATATAGGAAACAGTCAGACAGCTTGACAGAAATCAGTAGTTGAATTCTTGTTGCAGCCAGATCCATTAAGTTGTGAAATCCTCCTATGTTCTCCATAGGAGAGTTCACAGGCTGTGGTGTAGGAGGTGCTGGAGTGGGGATTAGGTAATCATCCCATTCGTCATGGGTGGGCTGAGTATCTGGAATTTCCCATCCTTTCTGTTTTCGGCTGATGACCATGGGCCCTCTTTCGGGGCACTGATATGTTTGAAGCAGGTGTCATCCTGGACCGTTCTAGGAGGATAGATAGGTCCTGGACTTCTGGGAGACGTTGGCTGAGGCGGAGCTGTGGGGTGTACTTGTGGAGGTTAAGGAAACCTTTTTAATGTATTCTTTCAACATAGCCTGGAGAGCTTGGTAAAGCGGTATGGGCACTTGAACATCACCCTCTCTGGAAGGCAATTCAATGCAATACTGATACTGTTCTCCAAAATGCCTAGGCTTTTTGCCTGTGGGTTATAGTAATGTCCGTAATGCTGTCCATCTTCGTCATCCTCCTCCTGGTATTTCACAGGAAGTTTGGATGGATTGTGGGCTGGTCCGACAGGGCCTTCATCCTCAGGCTGCTCTAGGTCCAGAAGATGGCAAGGGTTGAGAGGGGGGAAGGGAGGACAGAGGAGACACCTTGCTGCGAGAAGTATGTTCAGGCCGTAACTAATTAAAAAAATTGTTTGGGAAAGTAACAATGTTGCAGATGAATCAATAACAAAACAAATCAAAAACAAATCAAACGTTATAGCACAGTTAATTCGAAACAGTTAATTATGCATCAAAGCAGAACTTCATTATACCATACTCAGCCCAGGGAGTAACACCCCAAATTTTCAAACCACTGCAATGCTTACCTATCCCAATTTTTCCATATTCTTTTCAATTGCATTGTAAAAACAGATCTTTTTTGCATATAGTGTTTCCCAAGAGAAAACGCTACTCATTTTTTATACACATTCCGAGACTACTGGAGATTTATACGATATTCAGTTAGCTGAAATGAGGGATCTAGCCACTAACGCCGCAATGAATACCAATTGCCGTTGCGCCACTGTCATCTCAGGCTGTGATCTCGTATAACCAAATGTGAATCTGGTGAGAGGGAAAGTTGCAGTTTTAGGTCCAAACCCCTTTCCAAAAGATTTCCTAATTTGGGCATGTGAATATTATATGAATCCAATCCCTGTTGGCCTCATTGTACCTATAGCAACACAGTGAAATCCCTGAATACATTCTATGGACCTTAGCTGTGGTATGATATAATGATATAACCACTTGCAAAAAACATAACAAAATAAAAGCCATCCTCTACAGATTAGCAGCTCTAAGAGCCTTATGACTAATTTGGTTATAGAATTGCTACTGCTTCATGTCGAAGCTACACCCCAGGGCCTTGGCAATATACTGCAAATGTCCCGGAATCAGAGTCTTGTTCTTCTCGACCAAAACCCTATACCAGTTCCTTATACCGTGTACCAATAAGGTAAAATAGGCCTGTCCCAATTTTTCAGCTATCGTCATGTCTCCCTCAATATATCCTGGGAAAAAATGTTTGATGTGAACATTGCTGAAGAGGGAAGCCTATATATCTGGATTTAAATTTGCAAGTAGCTGTCATTGAGATAATTGCACCACATAATAGAAATCTCACAGCCTGCTGAATCCCAGGCCAGACCAAAGGATGCATGCCTGCATGCTTAAGCACAAACCCAACAGGATGCAGTCCATTAACTTCTATTGAGAGTGAAAGTCCTGAATACCACAGGCTTCCCAAATTTTCTGGAACTGGTATAGAATAATACAAGGTATTTTGCACCTTGATTTTGTAGGTAGCCTTGGGTTTTTCAAAAAAGGAATGAGGTAAATCTCAGATTCTTTCAGCATAAGTTTAAGGAAAAAAATTGAATTGTGGGAGATTGAACAAGAGGTTTTAACTAACCAATCGAGCAAAGGCATCTCCTAGTAAGTTTTCAAATTGGGTAAAGCTAACCATCCTTTGTGCAACTGTAGGGCTTGCATTTTGAGCCCGGATTGTCCCCTTCCAGAGAAAATGTCTGAATTCCCTATTGATTGTCTCAAAAAAACTCATGGAATCTTTATCAATTTTAGGGAATAGAAACAGGAATAAAGGATGAATGGACATTTTAATTAATGCCACCTTTCCCGTAATCGAGGGAGGCAGATCTTGCCATTGAGTCAAATATTGATGCATCTTTTGCAAAGTGGTCCCTTTAAGAATACTGGTCGAAACCTCCTGAGACCTATTGATCAGTATGGCCTTTGATTTTGAGTGGTTAATTGTATAGACTCCTATTTTGGTAAGCTGACTAATTTCAGAAAAGGCCCGCTGTATATTAGCCCTATTTGCAGCCAGATACAAGGCCATTTCGTCAGCAAATAGTTTTAACCTTTGCAAACCTGCCAGAGGGCTGCAGCCAGTGGTTTTAAGTCTAACAACAAAACAAATAAAATAGGGGAAAGTGGGTAGCCTTGACGTGTTCCACAACTTATTACTATCTGCCCCACCAGGTGCCCCTTAACGAGTATAGATGCTTTGGCATCTGTATACAGATTTTTTATTACTTGAACCAGTTGGGGCGGGAAGGCAAACTGTCAATACCACAAAAAGGATGTTCCATTGCACCCTATTGAACGTCTTCTCTGCGTCCAACATTATAATTGCAGCTCTGGTTTGAGCGGAGGTAAAAAAAAAGAAAGAAAAAAAAAAACGGCTCAGTTAGTGTGGGTTGACTGCCATGCTCCTACCTTGGATAAACTTATTTCGGTCTTGATGAACGTCGGAGGATGCCAGTGGGGGAAAGACGATTAGCGACAATCTTTATAAAACTTTTATGCCCTACGTTAAATAAACGAATAGCCGGTAAGAGTTTGCATCCTGTGCTGGTTTGTCTTTCTTCAAACAATTGACCACAACCGCTAAGTAAATGAATCTGGAATCTCAGTACCTCTCAAAATATTATTTAAAAAAACAACTATAAATTTATTCAGCAGAGATGCGAACAGTTTATATATTTCCACAGGAATCCCATCTGTTCCACAAGCTTTGGCAGAAGGGACTATATCAAGGGCAGGTTTTACTTCCGCTAGCGTAATAGGACTATTAGTCGTGGCACCCTGCTCATGCGATATTGCTGAAATACTCACTTCTGCCAGCCATTCATCTGCATCCTCAATGGGAGGATGTAGGATGTCTAAATATAAATCTGTATAGTAACGAAGAAAAACCTTCACTATCTCTTGAGGGTCCAATGTAAGTGTCGCCTAGTACAGGATCAAAAATCTGTTGAATACAGTTAGAGTTAGCTTTACGCCTGACGGACTATGTCAGATATTTCTCTACATGCTCATTTTCCTCATAGCTTTTCTGTAAAATCGTATTGTGATGAACTATCCCTAGAGCTAAGAAATGGTCCCTAAGATAGTGTTGGGCCAGAGCCAGCTTAGCCTTAGATTCTGTGGGTGATGCCAGGTGGATCGAAGTGGCTTGGTTAAGTGCTACCTGCAGCTGCTCATTGTAGGAAGCTGGCCTGGTGTGTGTAGTGAAACAATGTTTAGGATGTCAACGCTCTACAGTGGTAGCTGTGGTGAACAGCCAAGATTTATATAGGAGGAATGAAAAGCACTTGCAATATCTCACATGAAAGTAACCACAAAGTGTTGCAAAAATAAAAGTAAGTTATTACAGTAACACTGAACTAGATTACTTATAGGCAATCCTTCAACTGGAGGTAAGAACACACTATATGGAAAATACCACTTACCCAGTGTACATCGGTTTGTGGCATGAGACGCTGCAGATTCACATGCTGTGCATTATCCTGCCATCTAGTGTTGGGCTCGGAGTGCTACAAGTTGTTTTTCTTCGAAGAAGTCTTTTCGAGTCACGAGACCGAGGGACTCCTCCCCTTTCGGCTCCATTGCGCATGGACGTCGACTCCATCTTAGATTGTTTTTCCCCGCAGAGGGTGAGGTAGGAGTTGTGTATATAGTAAAGGTGCCCATGCAATGGAGTAAGTATGTATGTACATAATGTGTCTAAAAGTGATCTATATTTACAATTTTACAAATGTACAGGTTTTCTCAAAATATAATATACAATTTTCATCAACTTATAACGGCTACAGGCTCCCGGGGAGGGCGCATGTGAATCTGCAGCGTCTCATGCCACGAACAGATGTACATTGGGTAAGTGACATTTTCCGTTTGATGGCATGTGTAGCTGCAGATACACATGCTGTGCATAGACTAGTAAGCAGTTATCTCCCCAAAAGCGGTGGTTTAGCCTGTAGGAGTTGAAGTTGTTTGGAATAATGTTTGTAATACTGCATGTCCACTGTGGCTTGTTGTGTTGTTAACACATCTACACAGTAATGCTTTGTGAATGTATGAGGCGTAGAACATGTGGCTGCCTTACAGATTTCTGTCATAGGGATATTTCCTAGAAAGGCCATTGTGGCGCTTTTCTTTCTAGTGGAGTGTGCCTTTGGGGTAATAGGCAGGTCTCTCTTTGCTTTCACATAGCAGGTTTGAATACATTTCACTATCCATCTGGCAATGCCGTGTTTGGATATTGGATTCCCTGCCTGAGGTTTTTGGAAGACTACAAACAATTGTTTTGCGAAATTGTTTTGTTCTATCGATGTAATACATTAGTGTTCTGTTGATGTCTAATGTATGTAAGGCCCTTTCGGCTACTGAGTCCGGTTGTGGAAAAAAGACTGGGAGTTCCACCATTTGGTTTAGGTGGAACGGTGATATAACTTTTGGTAAAAAGTTAGGATTTGTGCGTAGAACTACTTTATGTTTGTGTATTTGTATAAAGGGTTCTTGTATATCACTCACTCTTCTTAGAGATGTGATAAAACATCTACACAGTAGTGCTTGGTAAATGTATGAGGCGTAGACCATGTTGCTGTCTTACATATTTCGTTCATTGGAATATTTCCTAGAAAGGCCATGGTAGCACCTTTCTTTCTGGTTGAGTGTGCCTTTGGTGTAATAGGCAGCTCTCTCTTTGTTTTAATATAGCAGGTTTGAATGCATTTAACTATCCATCTAGCAATGCCTTGTTTAGAAATTGGATTTCCTGTATGAGGTTTTTGAAAAGCAATAAATAGTTGTTTTGTTTTCCAAATTAGTTTTGTTCTGTCAGTGTAGTACATTAGCGCTCTTTTGATGTCTAATGTATGTAGTGCTCTTTCAGCTACAGAATCTGGCTGTGGGAAGAACACTGGTAATTCTACCGTTTGATTCAAATGGAACGGTGAAATTACCTTTGGTAAAAAATGTGGATTTGTTCGTAGGACTATTTTATTTTTGTGTATTTGAATAAATGGTTCTTGTATGGTAAAAGCTTGAATTTCACTCACTCTTCTTAGAGATGTGATGGCAATTAAAAACGCAACTTTCCAGGTTAAGTATTGCATTTCACAAGAATGCATGGTTTCAAATGGTGGACCCATGAGTCGTGTTAAGACAATGTTGAGGTTCCATGAAGGAACAGGTGGTGTTCTTGGTGGTATAATTCTCTTTAGGCCTTCCATAAAAGCTTTTATGACTGGTATTCTAAATAATGAAGTTGAATGAGTAATTTGCAGGTAAGCTGATACTGCAGTAAGATGTATCTTTATGGAAGAGAAGGCTAGATTTGACTTTTGTAAATGTAGTAAATATCCTACTATATCTTTTGGAGATGCGTGTAACGGCTGGATTTGATTACTATGGCAGTAATATACAAATCTTTTCCACTTATTTGCATAGCAGTGTCTAGTGGTAGGTTTCCTAGCTTGTCTTATGACTTCCATACATTCTTGTGTGAGGTGTAAGTGTCCGAATTCTAGGATTTCAGGAGCCAAATTGCTAGATTCAGAGATGCTGGATTTGGATGTCTGATCTGTTGTTTGTGTTGTGTTAACAGATCTGGTCTGTTGGGTAGTTTGACATGAGGTACTACTGAAAGGTCTAGTAGTGTTGTGTACCAGGGTTGCCTCGCCCATGTTGGTGCTATTAGTATGAGTTTGAGTTTGTTTTGACTCAACCTGTTTACTAGATATGGAAGGAGCGGGAGAGGGGGAAAAGCGTACGCAAATATCCCTGACCAGTTCATCCATAGAGCATTGCCTTGGGATTGATCTTGTGGGTACCTGGATGCGAAGTTTTGGCATTTTGAGTTTTCCTTTGTTGCAAATAGATCTATTTGTGGTGTTCCCCAAATTTGGAAGTAAGTGTTCAGTATTTGGGGGTGAATCTCCCATTCGTGGATCTGTTGGTGATCCCGAGAGAGATTGTCTGCTAACTGATTCTGAATTCCTGGAATAAATTGTGCTATTAGGCGAATGTGGTTGTGAATCGCCCAATGCCATATTTTCTGTGTCAGGAGACACAACTGTGTCGAGTGTGTGCCTCCCTGTTTGTTTAGGTAATACATTGTTGTCATGTTGTCTGTTTTGACAATAATGTATTTGTGGGTTATTATGGGTTGAAATGCTTTCAGCGCTAGAAATACTGCTAACAGTTCTAAGTGATTTATGTGAAACTGCCTTTGCTGTAAGTCCCATTGTCCTTGGATGCTGTGTTGATTGAGGTGTGCTCCCCACCCTGTCATGGAAGCATCTGTTGTTATCACGTATTGTGGCACTGGGTCTTGGAAAGGCCGCCCTTGGTTTAAATTTATACTGTTCCACCATAGAAGCGAGATGTATGTTTGGCGGTCTATCAACACCAGATCTTGAAGCTGACCCTGTGCTTGTGACCATTGTGATGCTAGGCACTGTTGTAAGGGCCGCATGTGCAACCTTGCGTTTGGGACAATGGCTATGCATGAAGACATCATGCCTAGCAGTTTCATTACCATTTTGACTTGTATCCTTTGTTTTGGATACATGGCCTGTATTACATTGTGAAATGTTTGAACTCTTTGTGGACTTGGAGTGGCAATCCCTTTTGCTGTGTTGATTGTCGCTCCTAAGTATTGCTGTGTTTGACACGGCATAAGGTGTGACTTTGTGTAGTTGATCGAGAAACCTAGTTTGTGGAGGATTTGTATGACATTTTGTGCGCTGTGAACACTGTCTTAGCGTGTTGGTTTTGATTAACCAGTCGTCTAAGTACGGGAACACATGTGTTTGCTGTCTTCTGATATGTGCAGCTACTACTGCCAGGCATTTTGTAAAAACTCTTGGCGCAGTTGTTATTCCGAATGGCAACACTTTGAATTGGTAATGTATTCCTTGGAATACGAACCTTAGGTATTTTCTGTGTGAAGGATGTATTGGTATATGGAAATACGCATCCTTTAGGTCTAGTGTTGTCATGTAGTCCTGTTGTTTGAGCAGTGGGATTACGTCTTGTAATGTAACCATGTGAAAGTGGTCTGATTTGATGTAGGTATTTAGTGTTCTGAGATCTAGTATTGGTCTCAGACTGCCGTCCTTTTGGGGTATTAGAAAGTACAGTGAGTAAACTCCTGTGTTTATTTGTTGTTTTGGTACTAATTCTATTGCTTCTTTTTGTAGCAATGCTTGAACTTCTAGTCCTAGAAGGTCTATATGTTGTTTTGACATACTGTGTGTTTTCGGTGGGATGTTTGGAGGGAATTTGAGGAATTCTATGCAATAACCATGCTGGATAATTGCTAAGACCCAATTGTCTCTTGTTATTTCCTCCCAATGTTTGTAAAATTGGCTTAGTCTCCCCCCCCACAGGTGTTATGTGATGGGGCTGTGGGACTTGTAAGTCACTGTTTATTTTGAGGAGTTTTGGGGCTTTGGAACTTTCCCCTATTCTTTTGGAATTGGCCCCCTCTATATTGCCCCCGAAAACCTCCCCGCTGATATTGGCTCTGGTAAGTGGGCCTTGCTTGTGATGTTGTGGTTTCTGTTGGTTGACCTCGAAACCCTCTCCTAAAAGGTGTTTTGCGAAAAGTGCCTCTGCTCTGCGGGGAGTAGAGCGCGCCCATGGCTTTGGCCGTATCAGTGTCTTTCTTGAGTTTCTCAATAGCATTGTCGACTTCCGGCCCAAACAACTGCTGTTCATTAAAGGGCATATTTAGCACGGCTTGTTGAATTTCCGGCTTGAACCCTGAAGTACGCAGCCATGCGTGCCTTCTTATTGTAATTGCAGTGTTTACTGTCCTTGCAGCCATATCTGCTGCATCCATTGAAGACCGTATCTGATTATTTGAGATACTTTGTCCTTCTTCCACCACCTGTTGTGCCCTTTTCTGGAACTCTTTGGGTAAGTGTTCTATGAACTGCTGCATCTCATCCCAATGAGCTCTATCATATCTTGCCAAAAGTGCCTGTGAATTGGCAATGCGCCATTGGTTTGCTGCTTGTGCTGCTACCCTTTTGCCCACAGCATCAAATTTACAAATCTCCTTGTCTGGAGGTGGTGCGTCCCCTGAGGTATGAGAGTTCGCTCTCTTACGAGCTGCCCCGACAACTACTGAGTCCGGTGTCAATTGCGTTGTAATATAAACGGGATCTGTTGGCGGTGGCTTGTATTTTTTCTCCACCCTTGGGGTTATGGCTCTGCCTTTAACAGGATCTTGAAAGATTTGTTAGGCATGTTTTAGCATTCCTGGGAGCATAGGTAGGCTTTGGTACTGGCTATGGGAGGATGATAGGGTGTTAAACAAAAAGTCATCCTCAATTGGTTCGGAATGCAAGGTGACGTTGTGAAAAGCAGCCGCCCTTGCGACCACCTGTGTGTAAGATGTACTGTCCTTAGGTGGCGACGGCCTTGCAGGGTACGAGTCTGAGCTGTTGTCTGATACTGGGGCGTGGTAAAGGTCCCATGCATCGGGATCATCTTGACTCATTGTAGTATGAGCTGGGGAATGCATCAGTGGTGGAGTTGTTACTGGTGATGCATGTATTGATGGTGGTGGAGACGGTGGTGGAGTTGTTCTCTTCGCCACTTTTGCCTGTGGCTGCTTGTCCTTTTGTTGAAAGGCAAGTTTTCTTTTAATCCTAATTGGGGGAAGAGTGGTTATCTTCTCTGTGTCCTCATGAATGTGGAGCCTTCTTTGTGTGTAATCTGGCTCTACAGTTTCAAGTTCCACTCTTTTTGGCTCTGAGGCTGGATGTTTCGGAACCAAAACTTTTTCGGATGTCTTTTTAGGCTCAGAAGAAACCTTTTTTTATTTTCGGCGTGGAGTTTCGGTGCCGAACGTCTTCGGTGCCGCTGTCTCGGTGCCGAATTTTTTCGGAGCCGCTGTCTCGGGTCCGAGGTTGCTGTGTGGCGGTATCTCAACCTGAGTCGGATGACTTCGCCACAAGCGTGCCCTTTTTCGGTGCCGATGGCCGGTCACCTATTTTTCGGGTTAAGCCATGGCCTGTTGGCGGTGGCGTCCCCTGGGCTTTAGTTGACTTCTCGTAAGTCTTATGTTTCGACGTCTTACTCACGGTTTTTGGCGTTTCTTCAGCCTCGAGCTCTTCGGAGTCCGACTCGTGGATGGAGAAAGCTTCTTCTTCCTCCTCGAAACGCTCTTGTCCTGTCGGCGTCGACGCCATTTGCAGTCTTCTGGCTCTTCGGTCTCTTAATGTCTTTCTCGACCGAAATGCTCGACAGGCTTCACAAGTATCTTCCTTGTGCTCGGGAGACAAGCACAAGTTACAGACCAAATGCTGATCCGTATACGGATACTTGTTATGGCATTTTGGGCAGAAGCGTAATGGGGTCCGTTCCATCAGCCTTGTAGTCACGTGTGGCCGGGCCGACCAGGCCCGACGGGGGATCGAAAAAACCCCGAAGGGCCACCAGAGCTCTTCTGAATTCGGTGTCGATTTGTTCTAACTAACCCGATACCGAACGCAAACAATACCGACGTTTTTTTCCGAGATTCTAACTAACTTTCCGACCCGAAACACAGAGCGAAAAGGAACACGTCCGAACCCGATGGCGGAAAAAAAACAATCTAAGATGGAGTCGACGCCCATGCGCAATGGAGTTGAACTGGGAGGAGTTCCTCAGTCTCGTAACTCGAAAAAGACTTCTTCGAAAAAAACAACTTGTAACACTCTGAGCCCAACACCAGACGGCGGACTGTGCACAGCATGTGTATCTGCAGCTACACATGCCATCGAACATATATATACACACACACACACACACACTGTAAGTATTAGGAATTAGCATAGACAAACAAGCATAGGCAAGAAACACACGAGAAAATAGCTAGGGCCCTACAGGCGGGCCAAACCATATACTAAAATTGTGAATTGCGAAGTTAGGTCCTTCACCCAAGGATGTGGAGTCATTGGAAGGGATCTGGGAGAACTTGGGACCCCAAGAGGTGAGTACCTAGTTGACCCCCAGTACCAGGAGATCAGAGGTAAGTTACCTGGACTTCCCACAGACTAACAAGGGGACTTGGAAAAGGAACTTTTCAGGAAGAGGAGCAGTCCAGTAGAACCTGAGGGTGGATTACGGAAGATGAGGACCTGCAAAAGAAGGGGACAGAGTCCAGTACACGCAGGAGTGTCTTGGTAGGACAGGAGTCACTAACCACCCTGCTGTGGAAGAAGATCAGGGTCGAAGGTAGAAGATGGAGGTCAGCTGTGGAGCCCAGGAGCTGCAGAGGAGTCCCTGAAGTCATGCAAAAGTTGCCCCAAGCCGTTCGTCAGGTCGCAGTCAGGTCAGTAGTCAGGAGGACCACCAGCAAGCCTTGGCAAACAAATCTGAACAGATGAGGATTTGCAGGGCTGAAGAGGACTAGCAAGGTCCAGGTGACTCGAACCTTGGAGGGGAGTGCAACTGACCCTCAGCACTCAGGAGATTCAGCCGGAGCAGTCGTAACCCCCCACAGGCAACCCACTGGCAACAGGCACAGTAAGTTGCAGTGAGGCCCAGTCAGCACACCTGGAGAGGAGCCCCACGTTGCTGGAGCAGCAGAGGAGAGACTGCCCTTGCAAGTATGAAGTGCTGGAGCCCGGGGCTACTTGTCGCCTGAAGATCCTTCAGGCTGGAGTCAACAAGCCTTGGTTGCTGCAAGAGTCATGGTGCACAGGGTTCTGTCCTGCAAGGAGAGCCAAGTTGAACAAAAGGCAAAGAAGCCCAAGAGAACTACTCAGAGCCATCACCTGTGTTGGAGGATCCATGCAGTTCCTGTGGAGAGCACATCCCAGCAGCCAGACGTAGTCGCCTTAGGTGCCTGCGGATGCAGGGGAGTGACTCCTTCACTCCAAGGGAGATTCCTTCTTGCTTCTCTGGTTCAGCTGAAGTCTTGCTGTGCCCAGAGAATACACATCTGTGGAAATGTTGCAATTGCTGGAAGGAGCCGGAGAAACAATATTGCAAGGCAAGGTCGTCTCGGGAGTTGCAGGTTTGTTTGATTCCTGTGAAGTACAGCAGCGGTTCTGGTGGCCAGAAGCAGAATAGGAGTCCTGGTTGAGTCATGAACACTGAATCTGGGGACCCACCCTCAAGGAAGTCCCTAAATAGCTCTAACAGGCGGCTTGGTCACTCTGCCACTCTGCAGGGTGACCGCTTATCAGATGTCAATCACCTGTCCAGACCAACCAGATGCTTCGGGGGGAGGGGGGAGGTGGGGTGGGGGGTGGTGTAAAGGGTACCAAAGCAACAAAATGTAGAGGAGAAAGCACAATCACTGGAGTCACGGTTAGCAGGTCTACGCACACTGATAGCAGACACAAAGTGGGGATAACCATGTCAAAAAAGTGACTTTCTTACACTCGAAGGTTGCTTCCTCAGTTTGCACAGAAAGCTATAACCTCTCTCCTATAAAAGCCTTTCATTAACACCCCCAACCGAAAACTCAAAGGCAGAACTGACGTTGTGGTCGAAAAAGTAATCCAGAGACCAACGCATTTGTGGGACTCATGACTCATTGGCTAAAAGAGATTTATCAGAGATCCATCTAGGTGGTACACGATTTGGATATGGAAAGTAAAGCTGGGTAGTGATCACAAAATGATCCAAAAAAGAATTTGCTAGAAATTCAGACTGTGCTCTAGTGAGAGAATGTGAAACCAGGAAAAAAAAATAAAAAAAATCACTACTCGAGGAAGAGTGAAATTGTTTTATAATAACAGGTGTACCTTCTATCCTCTGGTGTGATCACATCACCAGGGATCAATGAAAAAAAAAAAATACACGTATTAGGACCCTTGGGAGTTTACTGCATTTGGGTTTATTTTGTGATTTATTCACCCATGGGCAATCTATCACGGAGGCAAAAAGAGTATTAAAATCTCCTCCTGTCACCAGAGGACCTGGCTACTCCTTAGCAAGGTTTTAAAGAGCTTGCAAAGTCTTAGGCAAGTCTTCAATTGGGCAACATATACTAACTAAATCAGTTGATTATACGCCTTCATTTGGACCCAGATGAAGCAAAAAAAGCATGCTGTATAAATCTGGGGTAATTCATAGGGCAGCCTGCTGATTTAAATTGTGTTTCTTGCAACAAAATTACACGAACCCGGAGGGATTTAAACAAAGTCAGCATTTCTCTATGTTTCCATCTATTATTGAAGGAATTCACTGTGAATGATAAAACTGTTAAATATCTATGTCCCATCCAACAGGAACAAAATACCCAACAATCCTGTGCTTATAACTCACACGAAACACTCTAGCTAAGGAGCTACATCTTTTCACAATTTGGGTAATCCCTCACACCCCTGCCCCTACCACCACCACCTTGCCCCCAACACTACACCCGTGTCATCCCTCCCTTGCCATTTCCCAACCACCATCCCCTTTTCGGGGATACACCAGCCCTGAAACCCACCCCATTATGGGTTCCCTCCCTGGTGGGACTTCCGATCCCCTGCCCCCTACTTCGTGCCTGTCCCCGGTCTATCCCACTACTACACTTATCCCCCTCAACCCCTAGAGTAGTGCCTTGACATGGCACTGTTAAACAACCTAGGGCTATCTTTTTAGCACATATACTCTGGGCTGGACATTAACACAGTTAAAAAATGATGGCATCCCTTCTACCCACATTCCAATCTTCCCCTCTCCCTTGCCAGGCTGCTGAATTGAGTGCAGAAAGTCTCTTACTTGATCCACAACAAGGAAAATATGCATGGCCCTTAAAAAGTACTTTTAACCTTGACTGCTGTACAATACCTGCAGGAGATCCAGCATTCTGGAAGTCTTTAATCAGGCCTGCAACGTCTTGCCAGCGTCGAGCTGATAATGCAGACATATCTGAAAAGATTTTAAAAGGTAAAATCCCCTGGAATGTGGTAAAGTTTTGCTTTAATGGCCTTAGAAAGGATGCACTTCTTAACCGGATGGTCTCCAAAATTGACCAGTATAATACTCGAGCATTTGGCATCGGGAGACTCGACTGCCAGAACTCGGTGGGTCCGTGTGATGTAAGATCCAGTTTTTGAGATGCTGCTTCCGGGCAGACATGCTCCAGTATAAAATCTGTGATTAGCTTATCAGTAGTCTGTCCATTTTCCCGCCCCTCTGGAACCCCCGTAAACCTCAAATTTGAGCAACACTATTTATTTTCAGTATCATCGACTCTGATCTGCAAGTCAGCAAGCTCAGTTTGAAGCATGGTGACTCAGGTATCCAGCAGGGTGCCCCAGTCTTCCAGATCAGACACATGTTGTTCAACCTCAGTGATGCGTGCTGTAAGCTGCCGTAACTTGCTTACTGGTGAGGCTTAATCTTACTTTTGTCTTCCGATTCGCCTCATCCTGTGTGGGTTTCAATATTTTGAGTTCGCCCATAATCTGATAAAGAAGACTCTTGGTTACGGAGGCACGCCCTTCCTATGTCTCGTCTGCCTTGACCACTTGTGCGAAAGACAAGGTAAGGCCGGAGTCAGAGGGTAACAGTTTCCCTACACTTTGAGTTTGCTGTTGCACCACCTGTCAAACCTAGACGCGATACGTCAATGCAGCATTGGGGGTGTTCAGGTTACTCGGTTTGCGTTGTGCGTCCCTCGTACTATTTTGTGCTGTCAGCGCAGAGTTAAGTCTAATTAGATTCTTTCTCCCCAGGATCTTCAACATCTTTGGTCACCTTCAGCAGTTCCTTGGAACCAGCAAGCGAGAACAGCAGGTATGTTAGCCGTGGCTTTGTTCACTGTTCCTGAGGAATTATCACTAAATCCTTTTCTCCCAAAATCCTCTGTTGTACAGCTAAAATTAGGCATGCAGTTGAAGTTGTCCTGCTGTGAGCTAGCAGCGGGGAGGGAGTTTTTCTGCTTCCACAAAATGTGTCAAATCTGCTTCATCATAGCGGGCTGACCACACTGACAGTGCTAGGATTGTTTTTTTGGACGTCACAAACAGCACCTGTAGCTACACAGGCCGGTTCTGTGGCAGACACAAGTGAACCCACTCTTCACTGACAGGCCTATTGCGACCCACTGAAGTGCTTGGTAAGTAAGAGCAAGAACAATGAGTCTTATCTACGCCTCATGCAGCACTACTAGCAGCAACAGCATACATAATGGCTTTCTTTCACCCATTCGCCTCTCCTTCCCCTTCTTTGGCACTAAATGAGGTGTAGCAGCGAGATCCTGATTGTTGGATAGAAGTTGTCTTATTCCCAGAAACAGCAGGGGGATGATCCTTACTCCTGTTAGAGTCAATCCATGCCTGAAATAATCACTTTTAGCTCTTCTTATGCTGCATAAACGGGTCCCCTAATTTATCGCTGAGGCAGCAAGACACTATTTTAACAATGAGGAAGCAAGACATTAGTAGCAAGCAGTATGCATAGGTGGGCAAAAATTCAGTTATTCAGAGCACATAGACCATATACATCAACACTGCTGACATTAGCAGTTCCCGGATGCACGGTAATTCACCCTAGGTCCTGGTTCCACCCGCTGTCTCAGCTAGAGATCCGATTTTTTAGGGAGGTCGAATAGCTGCAAGCTAAGATGTCAGCCCCAAAGCAGCAGAACTGCCCTGGAGATGTGTTGGAGCACAAGGGGTGGGTGGGGGGCTAAATCACACTGTGGAAGCCGTGATAAATTATCCCCGCACCAGAGAAGGCAGGGAGGTAAGCCGTGCTCTGTATCCGCAATTACCCTAGAACGCGGTCACTTGATTCAGCCGCGGAGCATGACAGGAGCTCCCAACGCATCCATCCTTCTACATTTAATGTTGTCGACGTTGAGCTGTTGGTAGTAGGCAGCAACATCTGAGGTTGCCAAGTGATTTTCATCCTCATCACTGAAGTCCTCATCAGCAGGGTCAGCGACGATGACGCTGCTTAAGACGATAGCATTGATGTGGTCGTTGTTGGAGCTCTTGAAATCTATGTCGATGAAATCGTGCCTCAGAGATAGATGGTGTTGTCATCCTTGTTGACGAGACTGTCGACTGTTGTCGTCTACGATAGTGCTGCCGACGATGAGGTTACGTCAATGGGGCTCTAAGAGGCGTCTAGTGCATCATTGTTAACAGTTCTGAGAAAGATGAGTGCGGGCAAGCTACAGTCTTAACAGCTGGTGTGTACTGGGCTCAGACGCTGCAGTCTGAGAAGATTTTTCTTTTCTTCTCATTTCTTAAGATTTCCTCAGCTGACCCATGGTGGGATGTTTTAAGTGCTTCTTTCCCTTTCTCCCCTGGTCATGGGACCTTTCTCCTTTATGAGCTCAGGAAGACGTATCACTGACCTCCTCAGAAGATGGAGATCTGTGTCTTGGCTTTCTGAAGCCACAAAAGAAGCCTATCTCTTCAAGGTTTTGGATGAAAAAGTGTGGCAGACTTTACAGTACTTTACCTTATGCTGAGGATAGAGGAAGTAGAGACAGTCCTTATGTAGATCATCCACATGAAGCCTTTTCTTTCCACATGTCTTGCAGTGTCTGAAGAGGCCTTTTTTTCCCTAGATGTTTCAGACATTGTAGAAGCAGAAATATTAATTTCCAGAAACTGGATTGAAGAAACTGAGCAGAGCTCAGGGAGACTCCTTTCACACGACGTGTGGTAGAAAATCTGAGCGACTGGAGCCTCTGTGATGAGGGTTCGAATCGGTGCTGTTGTCTGATTGGCTGGACTTTGGATCTTTTCAAATGATGTGAATAAGCCATAAAAGTGAAAGTACTTATATCTTTGTATGTTACTGCTGCTATTTGATGGTACCCTGGAACTCCCACTTTGACGGGGAATGATTCAAGCATGTGAATCTATGGAAGATCCATTACAGGAGAAGAATGGGATTTTTTTGGGTGGTGGAAACGTCCATTTTTGGAAGCCTCTTGATTGATTCTTCCAAGTGCGGGTTGGAAGAATCCAAAACTGCACTTGATTGTGAAGTACCTTTATATTACCCATCACCAAAAGGCAAAAAAAAACATTCACCCTATTCCAAATTTTAGTTCAGTACGCACATTGTGGCATGGTTCCCATGAACCAGTATTGCCTTTTGTGTTAAAAAGGATTTGAGCGCCAGATAAACCACCCTTCTGCTCCAGAAGCAAGAAGAGTCACTGAGATTCCTTCTAGGACCATTTATCTTAAACACTTAGAGCAGCCATAACAACACCCCATTAGGAGTTATACATTTATCAGAGCTGTTAGCAGGGGAAAACTGTTAGGGAATGGTATTTCAGCGAAGAGTTTCTTTAGAAGACACCAATATGGTAGAGACTGCCGAGCTGGCAGGCAAAGAGTGACCTTTTCCTCCCTTTGAACAAGTTCTTCAAGGCATTGATGCAGTGGTTTTGTGCTGAGGTGAGCGTTTATCACAATACAAATGCAAGACGCTCTGCAGAAAAGAGATTTGCAGAGCGATTGGGAATGAAGGCCTTTTTGAAGATGGAAATATAAATGGTAAATAAAAAACAGCCTATTCTTCAAAGGAAGCAGTTTTACTTTTTGCAGTTTCTGAAGCATGCTACTTCCACTAGCAAGCATTTTGAAAACTGAGGAGATATGGATTCAGGCTAAAAAGTAGCGCCAGTAGTTTTAGTAGTTTTCCTATTGCATAGTGTACACAGTAAATGTCTTCCTGAGGCAACTTGTAGGTCAATCAGGAACATTCAAACCCTCTTATGGATTCGGAAGCCTATTTGACTTGGTACCTCGATCCTAAAGTTTTCCATTTGTATCCAATGGTTTGCCATTTTGTCTAGAATGGGTCTGAATTCCTGCTTGAGGCATTCTTTTGAACCAGAAAGTAAAGTGTAAAAAAAAAAAAAACTATATTTTTCTGCCTTTTTGATTTGATGGTACGACGCCTGGAGAACATCTTGATCTCTGCTTACAGAAGGTCTCGCTGACAGCAGCTTGATGAGTTTTAAAACCTCATGCATAACCATTTGATCAACACAGCCCCCAACTGTCTGTAGCATGGTGGTGGTGCATTATCTGTATTGGAATAACAGAGAAAAGAGGGAAGAAGTAATTCATCGTTTGCCATCGTCTGCTACAAGAGATGTGTGCTGCCTTCGCTTTCCACAGAGAATCTGCAGTAGTAAATCACGCCAGGTGCACTAGTAAATGACACTGCCTATGCAAATTGCTTTATGAATTAGGTCTTATGTGATAATTAAGTTATAGTCAAATTGTCTACAATCTTAGCAAAGGCACCTGGCAGAAGGCAGTAATTGGAAATCCCAACAGTCTTTCTTTTTTTGGTAGAAAAAGGAATATGGAGAGATTAGAAGTGTTTAGTGATGGGAGACTTGTGAATAAGGTGAGGCTGCGAACAATACGGTACGTTGAAGGGAATAGAGGAGGAATGAGGTTTGACTTCTTGTGGAAGTAAGAGTTATCGAAGGAGAAAGGAGAAATTAGAAATGTCACATCTTTTGAAGATTAACTTGAACGAGCACTGGATGTCAGAGTTCATTATCGCTTGGGACTATACCATTGGGTTTGATGGGTTTTGATAGGTGGGAGTGCACACAAAACTGTGCTGAAATGGTCAAGAAACAAGTTGAGGATTGGGATTTATGGAAAAGATGTGTTCTTCTAAGGGGAAGTTCTTAAGGAGCGACCGGCAGCTTTGGAAGCACTGCACTGGCCTTGGGATGGCATTATAAAGAGGTGACAAAGTGCCTGGCATTGTGTTCTGACCAGTCAATAAAAATGTTTTAGGTATGTGAGGAGCACAGACTGAAGTATAGTCTGTTATCTTTGGTAAGCGCAGGGGCCAGTTGTGAGTTCCAGAAAGTGGTGAGGGTAAGTAAGAGTCCTACCAGTTCCCTGTGGAAGGGTTACAGAAGAGACATAAGACCCACAGGCAAATTCTGGCGTTTTCAATATTCAATTCACACTCTAAACTTGGGGTTTACAGCTGCTTTTGTTCTTAAATTAACAGTGAATGTAATGTTGCAGAATTGTTTTTGGAGAATATTTTACATTACCATCTTTCAGCTGCCAGAAAAGTAATTTGCCCTTTAATGCTGGTGATGAAGTGATGTGTAGCATGCCTCGTATGCCTTTTAGTTGCACATCATAAACCCACCTGGAAATGGATGCCTTGAAACCAGTTCTTCTGGAAGGCCCAGCTCTCGTCCTAGAGCTCTAACTTCATCTTTGTGGAAATCTCTCAGTGGTTCTACTACTTTGCCCTAAAAAGTAAACAATATTTTTACTGTCATGCGTGGTCAGAAAATAAAGGTATATGAATGAAAAATCTAGATTTATTGTCTCATGATGTCACCTTTTGGCATACCCTGAACATTTTTTAATATCCCTCCAAAACCGGATAATACTTCATATGTTTTAAAGAACTACAGATTTCAAATTCCCTCACCAACACTAGTCAATGTTAGAAAGTCAAACGCAAATGGTTTGAGTGTTAGCTCTCGATCACGTGAAGAATCCCTGACGATTTCCATTGTGTATTTTTTTCCAGTCCATGCCACTTCCTCCCTCTCGTTGATTTAATTTACTGGTTTATCACTTGGCCACCAAAGAAGATTTTGATAATTCATTTAAGTTGAGAGAAATTACAGTTTTCCCCTTGCAAATCTGTAATTTCTCGTTAGGCTTTGCACTATCAGTGAGCTTCTCAAAGGTTGCAAGGGCAGTAAAAGAAAAACAAAATCATAGATGAAGGGATGCGTACAAGATTTTAATGAGGAAACTCTGCAAAATAAACCTCTTGTGCAATAATTCTCTTTAACAAGGAATTTGGGAGCACTTGGTAAACTATGTTAAAATTGTTGTGCTTGCTGCTGAATCTGCATATTCAGCACACCTATGCCTAATGCCTGGGAGCAGAATTCACCAAGCGACTTGCTGAGCCCCCACCCCACCGAATCATGAGCTGCCTCGCAGAGGCCGCATGACAAAAGACCCATAGAATGACTATACGTCCCTAGAGGTCAGAACAGAATTATTAATATTGTATAGCACTACGCAGCGAGCACTGGACACCCAAGGTGTCTTCTCTTGAGCGTGGGATACATTCAACAAGTCCTATAAATAGCTGGCATACCAATTATAGCGTGTCACGATGGTACTCCCTCATAAAAGGAGCGACTTCAATCCTATAACACCCTGATTTGTAGTTACAGCTGAGGTAGAAACTTTGTGATGTCCATCATGTATGAATATAAATAAAATATTCGTGGTGCTTATTTTCAAATGGTAACTATGTATTCATGTTCACAGATCAATGCAGAGCAGTGAATGAGGATAACACAAGACTAAAATATAAAATAATGCATGCCTCTGTTAAGATTCAAGCAAACGCCCACATTTCATTCATACACAAACTAAAGAATGGAGTTGAAGAATTTTGAAGCTCTGCAAATCTACTGTCTAGATCGTGCTGTAGACAAATGCTGTATAACAATATCTGGACCTCATATGGAAATACACTGATATTCTATTTTGGCAAAAGCACTTGTTCGTGTTTGGCAAAAGCACTTGTTCGTGATACATTAAAGTCATTGATGAGACCGGTGTGCACCTTTACACACAGACTTTTCAGAAGTTTGGGATCATGATTTATAAGTGCTCTGTAACGGCGTACTGACTTGTGCGATCACTATTCCAAAAACATTTTATGCTACCTAATATGACAAAATGAAAGGCGAATAGATCACGTGCTACCCTAACTCACGTGCACTCTTTTACTAACCACGGGCTACATGACCCTAAAAATGAGAGCATTTTAAAACAAATGAGAGGTAGTTTGGTGGCTAAATTTAAAAAAGGGTCATTTTTCAACATGTAAAACAAACGCTCTGCGTTTAAAGTTTAATGTTGGGGGGTCAATAATCATAAGCAATAGATGCCTTATAATTTCAGGCTTGTATCTCTCTCCTACCCACATCACATCCCTCATTAAAAATTTTGATCATTCTGTTTATATCCTTATCTTTCTGAAAGAAGGCACCATCACACATGGGTGTGACTACTCATTGCTAATGACTATTGATGAGGATCCTCTGAAAGGGAACTGCCGCACAGGGAACAATGTGCATGATCCCAATCGAGCTCTTGGGTACCTTACAAAAATTATTAGTGGAGTTGTTTTTTTATCTTCTGTGCCCAATGTTTAGGTCTGATGCAGCCAAACATGTCTTACAAACACTACAGATTGGGCTTTGGGTCAGGACCCTGCAGCCATTGACTTGTTTGAGTCAATGTGTTTCTGCTAACCTTAGTCCCTTGAGCAAAATTTCTGGGCTTCCCCCTAGTTCGGAACATTTCCATGCAAAATATATTTTTAAACTAGTGAAAGGCTCATCTTCCTTCCTCAATTTCTGAATCTAATTGTTTGACCCTAAGAATACAGATCCACCAGCATTGGTCCTCTCACGCCTTCCGGAGGTTAATGCTTACTTGCAGCTCTGAAGAAAAATGCACTAGCTTCTAAAGTGATCCTGCATGAGCCACCTATCTTGTCAGTGGATGGTAGAAGGTGGATCACATCACCACCGTTATAAAAGAGCGCCACTGGCTCCCACTGGAGGCCAGAATCCAATTTATAAGTACTGCATATTTAACTTTTAAAACTCTTCATTTCCAAAGAATTTTCTACTTAAAAAATGTACTTATTCACAGGAACAACTTCTACATAGAACCCCAAAAGTAAAGAAAATGAAAAATCTGAACCAAGTTTTCTCATACCAAATACTATCAGAAAAATTCTCCCAATACCTCAGAATGAACGAATTCTTATGCATTCAAACGGAAACTGAAGGGCCACCTACTTAACACGTATCTATATTCTTGTATTCGCCATGTTATGGTTCTCGAAATAAAAAAAAAAAAAAAAAAAATCCCAGTACATTTTGAAAGACCAAATCCCTCCATCTTTCAGGAGGGGAAGATGCCTCCACCTCCACAATCTTTAAAACGCCTTCCTGAATTCCTATCCTCTTGTTCTCTCGTCACTTTGATATCTCTTTCTGCCGTCTCCATCTATCACTATCAATTTCTCCCCTTACAGCGGTCTATACTAAAACAGGATTAAGTTAATCTCCATCGTTATTCTCTGTACTTCATGTTAACTGTAAAATAGTCCATTACCTAGGTGGCTAGATCCACATTATAGTAATATTTAGTAAATAAATAAATGATAAAATAATTTACTAAACGATATTAGATCAACAGACTATGGGAGTCTTTAGGAGTTAGGCGGGCGGAAAAGGCCGCCCGCCAAACTCCGGCAGTCAGGTTGCCACCAGTGCGGTCACCTTCCTGCGGGCCCCATTACAAGTTCCCTGCTGGGTCAGTGGGGAACAGCCCACAACACCGATGCTGGCTCATAATTGAGCTGACAGCAATGTTGCGGTCTGCAGGGTGCAACAACACCTGTTGCGCTTTCCACTGTCGGTAATGCAGAGAGGGAAAAGCGCGATGGGGGTGTCCATGGGGGCACCTGCACTGCCCATGCTGAGTGCATGGCAGTGCAGGGGCCCCCATGGAGCACCCTACACCCAGTCTCCGCCAGCTTTCACATGGCTTGGGGGGAGGGAGCGTATGCAAAGATTCCTGACCATCTGATCGAAAGAGCATTCTCCCATGACCCTTTTTGAGGGTCCTGCTTGCAAAAAATAAGCACTTCAGGAAACTTTGTGTTGCTAAGAAATCCAGTGCCAGCTTGCCCCACTGTTGGAAGATTTTGTTCAAAGTGGGCAGACTCAGCCTCTCTTCTTGGCAGTTCTTCTTAGTTCTGCTCAACATGTTCAACCAAATGTTGGTCACATCTGGAACATGTTCTGCTCGCAATATTATTTTATGCGTTAAAGACCATTGTCTGTTTCTTTGGATAGGGCAAGAAATCCTGAGCCCCTTGTTTTTTTCACATAGTTCATTCTGGGGTGTTAGCGCACGGTAACAATGATGAGCCTGTTATCCTTGGCAGGAATGCTTGGAGACTTAATGAAATTGCTTAGAGCGCTAGCAAAATTATATGAATGTTCATCTAAATCTGAGACTATTTTACACTTATTTGTAGGTCTTGTAAAAGAGCACCCCAATCCTCTAAGGGAGCAACCTTGGTAGTAACGTAATTGGGTATTTGGTGTAAGAATGTTAGTCTCAATGAAAAATGGTCAGCTTCTGTTCACCAGGGTAGAGACGTCATTATAATTGGAGTGATCTTGAAATCGCTGAACAATCAGTCTGTTTGAATCCATTGCTTGTTCAATTCTTACTGTGAAAGCCTCATTCTCAGACAGGTAAACAGTGCTATTAAGATGACAGAGGCTATCATCCCTAGATGAGATTGGAAAAGGAATACTGAAATGGGCTTTCTTTCCAATAGCCTGTGTGCTAAAGTTACAAGCTTTTTCTGGTGAAACCCAAGTTTTCGAACAAAGCCAGACAAGCCATTGTAGCCTTTAATGCTCGATGGGCAGTTGGTGCTTTTATCAGCCAATCGTCGAAGTATGGGAATACACGTAAACCTTCTTGTCTTAGAAGGGCTGCCACTGGAGAGAGACATTTTGTAAAGATTTCAGCCCAAAGGGGAAGACTTTGAATTGACAGTGAGTGCCGGCTCCCTTGAATCAGCATATCAATGTAAGCATCAGGTATATCTGAGATTGTCATTTAATCTGCATGACTGAGGACATGCAGAATGTCCTGAAGGAGCGAGACCGCTTTATTAATGCCAGCAGAACAATGAAAGGCTTTACAACTAAACTGTCTTTACAACAAATTATTTTATCACGAGTATACCTTCACCACAGATGACTATACAATGAATTCCATTGTAAAGGCATGAATGGTAAAAGCATACTCATAGTAAGTATAAAGTGTGCGTGTATATATATATATATATATATATATATATTGAAAATGTCACTTACCCAGTGTACATCTGTTCGTGGCATTAGTCGCTGCAGATTCACATGTTTCGCACAGTCCGCTGCCTGGTGTTGGGCTCGGAGTATTACAAGTTGTTTTTCTTCGAAGAAGTCTTTTTTGGTCACGGGACCGAAGGACTCCTCCCTCTTCGGCTCCATTGCGCATGGGCGTCGACTCCATCTTAGATTGTTTTCCCCGCAGAGGGTGAGGATGGAGTTGTTTGCTATAAATAGTGCCCATGCAATGGAGTGAATACGTATGTACATAAAAAGTTTATAATAATTATTTACAAATGTACAAGTGTTTAAGATCTACTTCTAAACGGCTACAGGCTTCCCGGGGAGGCGGGAGGGCACATGTGAATCTGCAGCGACTAATGCCACGAACAGATGTACACTGGGTAAGTGACATTTTCAGTTCGATGGCATATGTTGCTGCAGATACACATGTTTCGCATATAGCTTTCTTGAGTGGTACTTAAACCTGTGAATACTTTCAAGGCGGCATTTCAAGCAACCCCGCCAGCTACACGTTGCTCTTCGCTGATGACGGCCAAATAGCCAGAAACACGTGTCCGAAGATACGCCACTCACCGCACCAACTTATGGTGAAAAACTTTCAAAACTCTATTCAAATTCGTGCTAATGACTGCATTTACCATGATGCCTTGGGGTCACAAATGCTGGAATGGAAGACAGGGTGCTCCCCATTTTGACTGTAGACTATAAAGCAGTTACCTCCCCTAAAAAGCGGTGGTTTAGCCTGTAGGAGTTGAAGTAGTTTGGAATAATGTTCTTAGTACAGCTTGGCCCACTGTAGCTTGTTGTGCATTTAGTACGTCTACACAGTAGTGTTTAGTAAATGTATGAGGCGTAGACCAGGTTGCAGCCTTACATATTTCGCTCATAGGAATGTTTCCTAGAAAGGCCATTGTAGCACCTTTCTTTCTGGTTGAGTGTGCCTTTGGTGTAATAGGCAATTCTCTTTTGGCTTTAAGATAGCATGTTTGAATACATCTGACTATCCATCTAGCAATGCCTTGTTTAGAGATTGGATTTCCTATGTGTGGTTTTTGAAAAGCTATGAACAGTTGTTTTGTTTTCCTGATTAGCTTTGTTCTGTCAATGTAGTACATTAGTGCTCTTTTGATGTCTAATGTATGTAGTGCCCTTTCAGCCACGGAATCTGGTTGTGGGAAGAACACTGGCAATTCTACTGTTTGATTTAAATGGAATGGTGAGATTACTTTTGGTAGAAATTTTGGATTTGTTCTTAGAACTATTTTATTTTTGTGTATTTGAATAAATGGTTCTTGTATGGTAAATGCCTGTATTTCACTTACTCTTCTGAGGGATGTGATTGCAATGAGAAATGCGACTTTCCAGGTTAGATATTGCATTTCACAGGAATGCATGGGTTCGAAAGGTGGACCCATGAGTCTTGTTAAGACGATGTTAAGGTTCCATGAAGGAACTGGTGGTGTTCTTGGTGGTATAATTCTTTTTAGCCCTTCCATGAATGCTTTAATAACTGGTATTCTAAATAGAGACGATGAATGAGTAGTTTGTAGGTAAGCAGATATTGCTGCGAGGTGTATTTTTATAGATGAAAAAGCGAGATTCGCTTTTTGCAAATGTAGTAAGTATCCTACTATGTCCTTTGTAGAGGCATGCAATGGTTGGATTTGATTGGTATGGCAGTAGCAAACAAATCTTTTCCACTTAGATGCATAGCAGTGTCTAGTGGAAGCTTTTCTAGCTTGTTTTATGACCTCCATGCATTCTTGTGTGAGGTCTAAGTGTCCGAATTCTAGGATTTCAGGAGCCAAATTGCCAGATTCAATGATGCTGGGTTTGGATGCCTGATCCGTTGTTTGTGTTGTGTTAACAGATCTGGTCTGTTGGGTAGTTTGACATGCGGTACTAGTGAAAGGTCTAGTAGAGTTGTATACCAAGGTTGTCTTGCCCATGTGGGTGCTATCAGTATGAGTTTGAGTTGGTTTTGACTCAACTTGTTTACTAGATATGGAAGGAGAGGGAGAGGGGGAAAAGCGTATGCAAATATCCCTGACCAACTCATCCATAGAGCATTGCCTTGTGATTCGCGGTGTGGGTACCTGGATGCGAAGTTTTGGCATTTTGCGTTTTCTTTTGTTGCGAACAAATCTATCTGGGGTGTTCCCCAAATTTGAAAGTACTTGTTCAGAACTTGGGGGTGAATTTCCCATTCGTGGACTTGTTGGTGGTCTCGCGAAAGGTTGTCTGCTAGTTGGTTTAAGGATCCCTGGAATAAATTGTGCTATTAGGCGAATGTTGTTGTGAATCGCCCACTGCCATATTTTTTGTGTTAGGAGGCACAATTGTGTTGTGTGTGTTCCTCCTTGTTTGTTTAAATAATACATTGTTGTCATGTTGTCTGTTTTGACAAGAATGTATTTGTGTGTTATTATGGGTTGAAAGGCTTTTAACGCTAGAAATACTGCTAACAGTTCTAGGTAATTGATATGAAATTTTGTTTGGTGTACATCCCATTGTCCTTGAATGCTGTGGTGATTGAGGTGTGCTCCCCACCCTGTCATGGAAGCATCTGTTGTTATAACGTATTGAGGCACTGGGTCCTGAAATGTCCGCCCTTTGTTTAAATTGTTGCTGTTCCACCATAGAAGCGAGAGGTATGTTTGGCGGTCTACCAACACCAGATCTTGAAGTTGACCCTGTGCCTGTGACCATTGTGATGCTAGGCACTGTTGTAAGGGTCGCATGTGTAGTCTTGCGTTTGGGACAATGGCTATGCATGATGACATCATGCCTAGAAGTTTTAGCACAAATTTTGCTTGTATCTTTTGGTTTGGAAACATAGCACTTATTACCTTGTGGAATGCTTGCACTCTTTGTGGACTTGGAGTGGCAATTCCCTTTGATGTGTTGATGGTTGCTCCTAGATATTGTTGTGTCTGACACGGTTCGAGGTGTGATTTTGTATAGTTGATGGAGAAACCCAGTTTGTGAAGGGTTTGTATGACATATGTGGTGTCGTTTGTGCACTTTTTTACTGTGTTGGTCTTGATTAGCCAATCGTCCAGGTAAGGAAACACATGTATCTGTTGTCTCCTGATATGTGCTGCTACTACTGCTAGACATTTTGTGAACACTCTTGGTGCAGTTGCTATTCCGAATGGCAACACTTTGAATTGGTAATGTATTCCTTTGAATACGAACCTTAGGTACTTTCTGTGAGAAGGGTGTATCGGTATATGAAAGTACGCATCTTTTAGGTCTAATGTGGTCATGTAATCTTGCTGTTTGAGCAGTGGAATGATGTCTTGTAGTGTGACCATGTGAAAGTGGTCCGATATGATGTAGGTATTTAGTGTCCTGAGATCTAATATTGGTCTTAATGTTTTGTCTTTTTTTGGAATTAGAAAGTACAGGGAGTAAACTCCTGTGTTTTTTTGTTGTACTGGTACTAACTCTATTGCATCCTTTTGCAGTAGTGCTTGAACTTCTAGTCCTAAAAGTTCTAAATGTTGTGGTGACATTTTGCGTGTTTTTGGAGGGATGTTTGGTGGGAATTTGTGGAATTCTATGCAATAGCCATGTTGGATTATTGCTAATACCCAATTGTCTGTTGTAATCTGCTGCCAAGATTGGTAGAATTGGCTTAGTCTTCCCCCCACTGGTGTTGAGTGAAGGGGTTCTGTGACTTGAAAGTCACTGTTTAGGTGGAGGTGTTTTTGGAGTCTGGAATCTTCCCCTACTCCTTGGGAATTGACCCCCTCTATATCCCCTGAAACCTCCCCTTTCGAATGAACCCTGATATGGTGTGGTTCTTGTTTGTTGGCTGGTGGTGTCTGTGGATTGGCCACGAAACCCCCCTCTAAATGGAGTTTTTCTAAAAGAGCCTCTGCTCTGCGGGGAGTAGAGTGCGCCCATGGCTTTGGCCGTGTCTGTGTCCTTTTTAAGTTTTTCAATGGCTGTGTCCACCTCAGGGCCAAAAAGTTGTTTCTCGTTGAAGGGCATATTAAGGACAGCCTGCTGGATTTCAGGTTTGAAGCCTGAAGTGCGGAGCCAAGCGTGTCTCCTTATGGTGACAGCAGTGTTGACTGTTCTCGCTGCAGTATCGGCTGCGTCCAGTGAAGAGCGGATTTGATTGTTTGAGATTGTTTGTCCCTCTTCAACTATTTGCTGCGCCCTTTTTTGGTATTCCTGGGGAACATGGTCTACGAGAAGTTGCATCTCATCCCAGTGTGCGCGGTCATATCTGGCCAGCAGCGCTTGAGAATTTGCGATGCGCCACTGGTTGGCTGCCTGTGATGCTACTCTTTTTCCTGCCGCATCAAATTTTCAGCTTTCTTTGTCCGGAGGTGGGGCGTCGCCAGATGTATGGGAATTTGCTCTCTTGCGAGCTGCCCCTACTACTACGGAGTCAGGTGGTAACTGCGAAGTAATAAACACTGGGTCTGTGGGTGGTGGTTTGTATTTCTTATCCACCCTTGGGGTGATGGCTCTTGATTTTACGGGCTCTTCAAAAATGTGTTTTGCATGCCGTAACATCCCTGGTAGCATTGGGAGACATTGATATTGGCTATGTGTAGCCGAGAGGGTGTTAAATAAAAAATCATCCTCTATAGGATCGGAATGCAGTTGGACATTGTGGAATTCTGCAGCCCTAGCCACCAGTTGTGAGTATGAGGTACTGTCCTCTGGCGGTGACGGCTTTGTGGGGTATGAATCGGGATCATTGTCCGGCACTGGGGTGTCATATAGGTCCCAAGCGTCTTGATCCTGATTATCTTGACTTATGGTAGTTTGCGCTGGTGAGTGCATTTGTGGCGGTGTTTGTGCCGGCGATGCCTGTTGTGGTGGAGAGGGCGGAGGCGTGACTTTTTTAACCACTTTGGCTTGTGCGTCATCCTTGAGAAGTCCGATCCTTCTTTTCCTCATTATTGGGGGAAGGGTTGATATCTTCCCTGTGTTTTGCTGGATGTACAGTCTCTTTTGTGTGTAGTCTGATTCTACACTTTGGAGCTCTTGTCCAAATCTGTGCATCTGGCCACTTATTCCTTGTTCCTCTGTGTAGGATGAAGGTGTGGAACTTTTCGGCGCCGAGAGAGAATCTTTTTTCGGCTTCGGCACCGACACAATTTTTGTGGCTTTCGGCAGTGTGTCTCGGTGCCGATGTTTTTCGGTGCCGGCATCTTGTTTTTGCCTCTTGGAGCCGCTATCTCGGCTCCGAGGTTGCTCCATGGCGGTCCCTCGACCGGAGTCGGGTGTCTTCGCTATGGGCGTGCCCTTTTTCGGCGCCTTCGACGGGTCGCCGGTTTTATGGGTCGAGCCATGGCCTGTTGGCAGTGGCGTCCCCTGGGCTTTTGTCTTCTCGATAGTTTTAATTTTCGACGTCTTACTCACTGTTTGTTGCTGTTGTTCGACGTCGGAGCCTCCGGATTCTGATTCCGGAACCGAGAATGTTTCCTCTTCGTCGTCGAAACGTTGTTTTGTTGGCGTGGACGCCATTTGTAGACGCCTGGCTCTTCGGTCCCGGAGTGTTTTTCTGGACCGGAAGGCTCGACAGGCCTCACAGGTATCCTCCTTGTGCTCGGGGGACAAGCACAAGTTACAGACCAAGTGCTGATCTGTATAAGGATACTTACTGTGACATTTTGGGCAGAAACGAAACGGGGTCCGTTCCATCGGCTTCGATGTCGCACGCGGTCGGGCCGACCAGGCCCCGATGGGGGAATCGAAGCTACCCCAAAGTCTTCCGATGATCGGTGTCTATGTACCTAACTATCCCGATACCGAACGGAACAATACCGACGCTTTCTTCCGAGATTCTGACTAACTTTCCGAACCGAAACACGGAGCGAAAAGGAATACGTCCGAACCAGACAGTGGAAAAAAACAATCTAAGATGGAGTCGACGCCCATGCGCAATGGAGCCGAAGAGGGAGGAGTCCTTCGGTCCCGTGACCAAAAAAGACTTCTTCGAAGAAAAACAACTTGTAATACTCCGAGCCCAACACCAGGCAGCGGACTGTGCGAAACATGTGTATCTGCAGCAACATATGCCATCGAACATATATATTCATTAAAAGTGTCCCTGTGATTGGTAAGACAGCTCCACGTAGACAAGAGTAACGTTCAGGAGAGCTAGGGCAATGCGAGATAGCTTGGTCAATAGTAGTCCTGAAGTTAATTTTCAAGAAAAGAAAACCTGGCTGGAGCAGAACTCAGGGTTCTGAAAATGTGGCAAGTGTAAGGCCTGTGAGCATGGGATAAACATCAATGAAAAAACATCACTTCTAACAAACAGAAAGAAAATAATTAAAAGTAATTATTGTAAAATTAGGTATGTGGTGTACGCCTTAAAATGTCCATGTGTTTTCTTTACATTGGAAGTACCACCCTCCCGGTCCATAAAAGGATATTAAAACACTTGAAGGCCATCCCAAAATAGGGATCAGCCTCTTTCAGGAACAGCAATGACATATGATTGGTTTAGTTTACTTCGTTACAGATGCAATCACTACTAACATCAGAGCTGGAAATGGAGAGCGAGTACTGAGGAGACTAGAGTCTAGATACATTATTGAGCTTGAAACTAGAAGTCCCAAAGGCTTTAACAGTGAAGAAAAAGCATAAGAGCAATATGTGAACTCTCCAGGACCATGAGAAGTTAATGATGGTTTATTTTTGTAAATTCACAGTGGTGAGTGGTCTTAAATTATTTTATTTTCCTTTTTTGTGGGTACATCGGGCATGGGCAACTGAATTGTTGTTAGGTGAACTTTAACTGTCTAAAAATGAATTGGTAGGGAAAGCTACTACATTTGTAGGCCATATATTATCAGTTATGAATGTTTATTATGGCAAGTAATATTGGATCACTTGTTCACTTGGGCTCAATTGATATTGTTAATGATCCTTGTTTAGTTATACCGAATGATGGCAATGATCTAGGAAGGCATATTGCAATTGATGTAAATCTAAAGAGTGATGAATTATTATATGCTAAGTAATAATAGTCATCAGTCTCCACAATACAGAATTGATTTTGCACATTACACACGATTTAATGATACAAGCAGTTTAAATGATTCTCGATGTGTCATTTAGTTTGCACAAAAGTGCTATTTAGTAACCTTGATTTGCAATATGTTGTCAAGAGAGTGTTTTCAGTGTTGGTCATGACACCACACACTATGGAGTTGTAAATACATGTAGGAAACAATGCTTCTGGGTCAGGGATCAATGTTGTGGATGCAGCCGAAACACGTTTGACAGCAGCAAAGATTTAAATAAAAGCGCTCAGTGAGCTAAACCACAGCAGGGTCCGCCCCTTTATCACTGTGGATACAATTGCTTTTTTGGCTATATATAGCAGTAATTTTATTGGAACAATATATGATAATTTACATTAAAAACAACATTGTCTTACAAAACACATAAAAAAATATATATAAAACACAAAGTACATTTCCAGCAATCAATATACAAGATGTACAACAATATGACCTAAGATGTCATCAACAATGATAATAGCTATACCAAAACAAAATGTAAAGGTACTAATTCTGGGATAATATTTTGTTCCTAATCCGCCAGGCAAAAAGGAGGTACCTAGATACGAAACCCACAAACCATTCTGTATTATCTGATCTTAAAATGCGCACAGCTTCTGCTGATCGAGAAATACACATTAATCCGCAGGCTGGTACTATCCATCTTCTTATGGTCTTCACATTCATAGGGCAAAAAAAAAACACTCTATAGATTCGGGACAGAGGTTGCTGGCTGGGCAAGTCGAAGATACAGTAGACTGCTTCCATTCGCTTTTACTTAAATTCACAGGCAAATTCAGATACCTGTATTGTAAGTAAAGTGCACGTATAAATGGCGGTTCTATCTGATCCATGAAAGCCTCCAGATTAGAGGTACGTTTAATATCCAGAAACTGTCCCGTTAAATTGCCAAGTGCCAAAGAATTAGAAAGTGGGCAGACTAATCTTTGTTTAAAGATCCGAAGCTCCTTGAAATATGCAAGGCAATTCCAACTAGAATTTGGGCTCTACAAAAATCATTTGGAGGGTGCAACTTTCTAGAACCATGTTGAGTATAGTGTCCATTAACTGTTTGGGAGTGCTCTAAAAACAGCTGTTAAGAACAACTTTCAGAGACACAGTAATTGGAATAGACAACTGCCATTCTAAGTTGAATATTTGATGTTCCAGGTGGAAGAGCTCTAAATTCTGTAAGAATTACAGCTGGCCCACAAGAGCACTGTGATTAAATAACACGAGAGACTGATAATGCAGGATTACAAAATGTACAGCCAGAGCAATAGCAGAAGTGCTTGAGATTTATATGTTAAATGCATAGTTCATGGTTGGACTTGAAACAGCCACCAACTAAACCCGGGTAATTTTCGCTATCGAGTCCAGCATTGTTTCTCTAAATGCCTCACTGATAGACCCATCCTACATTGCTGGATCTGAGAAAAAAAAATAACGTTACCAACTATTTACTATGACAGCTTTCCATATCAGCAATGGGGTAACCTGCTATGAAATCAGATAACACATATAATAATGATGGAACTTGTCACAATCACGGTCTGTCCCCAAGGGAATGCAGTCCTACGAGTCAGACATTGGCTAATTAGATATTAAGAAGTCCTGTAAAGAAAGGTAAGTTACAGCAATATCTTCTTCTTGATGCCTCAAGAAACAAAAGTAGAGGGCATGTGCAATTAAAGACATATGTACCTTTCATTCTCTGCAGACATGTACCATTAAACTGTACAATGCACAGTTCCTGAATTTGTATAGACGGTTACTCTCGATAGTTATTGTGATAACTTCCCAAAGCCCAGTAAGGTGGGGTGGTCTTCAAGATTAAAGAACCTTAAGAAGACAAGGTCTACATGAACACAATTTCCAGATTGTCAGTCCCAGGTTTCCTCTTTCACTATACTTTATACCATACAAAAAACAACAATTACAAATAGGCCTACCTCTTCTCTTAGCTTGCGGATGAGCTCTGTATCATTATGATGTGTTTTGATAACTTCAGCTTTGACACTAGCAATAAGAGAGGCACTTTCAATTAAATCTGGCCTTAAAGTTCCTTGTGCAAGAAAGACCTCTTCCGGTTTCAGGTTCATATCCCCAATCACTTCATTTGCTATCTAAGAAAAAGACACGCTTTTAACATTTAGGTTTCTGTAAACAGTGACACCATGGACGTTTCAAATGCATTAGGTACACACACACAATTGCTAAGTAATTTGAAATCAGTTTGATAATTGAGTATCAAATCTCAGGAACCATTTTTGTTAAAGATAAATTTGATAAAAGGTGAACCTGCTGCAATACTATCATTAAAAACAGTGAAATCAAGTAGGGTTATGAAAAACATAATTAACAAAAGCTTGGTTTACAGTTATATGTATTACAGCTACCCAATTTAATAGAAACATTAGAACCTATGTATTTCAAATTCAGGGGCCCTGAAAAAGTGTGTTTGAAAATAAATTGTTCACGATAGCTCAGATTGTGGCCTACAAAAAAAAAAAGGGGGGGGGGGGGGCATATTTTGAAGATTTTCCTGGCAACTGAGAAACTAAGGGAATCTAGTCCCATGAGACATATGTGAAACCAAGGAAAACAATTATGTATTAAACTTATTTATTTTAAATTTACAGTGAGCCGTTGGTAAATATAAACCATGATGTATTAGTCAATAGTACACAGTCTTAAACAATGTTTATGGTGCAATATTAAGCCATATATGAAGTCACAGAACCTAGAAAAACGCCAATGGTAAAGACAAAATGTCCACTGAAAAAAATGTGGGAAGAATGGGCTCAGGTTGAAAGGATTCCTAGAATGTGCAGGTGTATCAGTGCGACTGGGTTATTTAACACCTTTTGCACCATACCTCTATAAATAACACGTCTTGGTTACCATTTGAAAACATTTCAATGGCAAAAAGAAAAAAGTACATCATAAAAGTGTTTCATGCAAAATCTAATTGGTTTTAATTCTGAGCAAAACAAAAAATATTTGACAAATACCTTTACGAAGGTGTCCCCAATAATTTTCCTTTTTTCCTCTGGGTTTGTTGTCATATTGAGTGTTTTGCTTATTCTTTTTCGTGGTGTTCTATCTTCTTCTGAGATTGGCAGAGTTGTTGTGCCATTGTAGAAAGAATGTGCTGCATTAACGACTGTAAAAGCAATAATTTATTTTACTATTAAAGCAAAAGAAGATGGAAAAATGTCGAACATTTTAGTGCTTCTGGTACTGCTACGTTAAAAGGCTTAAGAACATCTTCAAAATGGATATTGTTGGCTGCACAACCTGTTGAGAGGCAGATTCCAAGTTGCCTTGCACAGCTGGAAAACAAGGGTGCATGGATAAGATCAACTACTGAATCTTGGCTTCTCACCAGCCATTCTATAAAAATGTCTCTAGTGTCAGTGAGGAGGCTGCTTCAGAGCAGGGAGCAAAGCAGAAGACTGGGAGGAACGAACAAGCAAGAGTTACGTTCTACATTGGAAGCACCTGCAGCAAGATGTACAAGCAATAAAGGAAAGAGAAAAAGATAATTAGATGTGAGGGGAAAAAAAGAGTAAGGACTGCTCAAATGTTCTTATAGGTATGACAGAGCCACGCCCTCACTGCAAGAATAACATGTAAAAGGTAAGAAATACATTGGATATTAGGGCTTCATGCAGGAAAAACAGTGGAAGAAGAGAATGAAAAAAGGGTTACATGAGAGGGAAAAAAACAATACACATGAGTTAGAGACTCCATGCAAAATGGAGGTAATTGGGGAGAAAGGAGACATTTCTGCATATTTCATGCAGAAAGGAACAATTTTTGTCCAGCCTCATCTTCCTTTTTATAATTTTCTGCTTATTAGCGTTAGGTGGATACTTCTGCAAGGTGTGCAGTCTCTGTACCCCATGCAGAGGAGAACCTCGGCACATGCAGCAAAGGCTCCACTTGTGGGAGGGAGACAACCAATATGTGATAACATAAATTATATGTGAGACAATGACAAATTCCCAATAGGGGAGGCTCATGCACCTACTAAATGTGTTAAGTGATGCTTTTAAGCAGTTTTCCCGTAAACCTATGTGCAGTACGTGAGCAGTACACATACATGCCGGAAAAGTGGAGTCACTCGGCTCCATGTGGTGGCGCCCGCGCTGGAAGTGATGTGTGCTATGCCTATACAGGCGCCACTCAAGCGTGCTGTCTATTTCTTTTCACAACTTTCCACACCAGAGCAGCACAGAGTCACGAAGAGCACAGACCACTAGTGTGTAAAACTAGGTCCCTTAAAGGGGAAAACCCTATCCCTAGAAATCCGTTTGCAGAGTGGGGAGGCGGTGTGGGCCAGTGAGAAATGTGCAGCTAGACAGTCTCTATCAGATTAGACGTTATAGGATGTAAATAACTTGTTCATCTGATAGACTTCTAGTCGCAGATCCCTTACCTTAGACTGGATTTCAAACTTTCTAATGCTGCGTCCCCAGTGGAAAAAAAAAAGTAATTGCCCCCCCCCCCCCCCAGAATTCTTCACATTTATTCTATTAAGTTTGCAATGTTCAAGTATGTCTAGACTTATTGAAATATTGCACTTAGGTTGTGTTAAATATTTTTTTTTAAATGCAATCAATTATTTTCTGCTCAAAACAAAGCACTGTTACACCCCCCCCCCCCCCGCACCCCCCCCACACCCGGATCGCTTGAGGCCCCCTAGGAGGAGCCAGACCCCCATTCCCACCCCAGTCTGTAAAACTGTTTCACCCTAAAGAACAATTTACTTACCTTCGATAACACATTATCTGGTAGGGACTATCTAGCTGCAGAGTCCTTACCTTAGAATTCCCTGGCATCAGCCTGGAATCTGGAATTTTTGCTGAGCAGTACCATGCATGCGTCATCAGGTGGCATCGTTCAGATCCGCAAGACGTCGTCGTTGGAGCTATGTGGGACGTCACGGTCACCTATAAAGGCACCACCCCAGTGTGTGTACATCAGTTCTTTTTCCCCACAAACATCCACGCCAAAAGCACAGAGCCACAGATAGAACTAACAGTTCATCTGTGCAAAAAACTAGGGCCCTGAGAGGGACAATCCCTGGCACTATTAGACATATCTGCAGAGCGGGGTGGCATGGGTGGGTGTAAGGAGTCTGCAGCTACAGTCTCTATTAGATAATGCGTTACCAAACGTAAGTAACTTGTTTATAAGATAGAGACTTCTAGCTGCAGATGCCTTACATTAGAATAGATACCCACGCCATAACCTCCTGGCGGTGGGCTGCAGATAGATCTTCTTACACTAGAAAGTCCTGTAGGACCAAACAGGCAAAGTGTCTGTCTCTTCAGACCAGACTGTCCAGGCAGTAGTGTTTTGCAAACGTGTGCAAAGATGTCCTGGTTGCTGCCTGACAGATATCCAGGACTGGAACACCCCGTGTTAGCTCAGTGGTAGCACCTATGCCTCTGGTAGAATGAGCCCTCAGAAGGCTGTTTCTTGGCCGGTGCGTAGCAGATCTTAATGCCGAGAACGACCCAGCCTGAAATGGTTTGTTTCTGCACTGCCCGACCCTTCTTTGCTCCCATATACCCCACAAAGAGTTGGTCATCCACCTGGAATTCTTTTGTGTTGTCTAGAACGACAATGCTCTTTTGGGTCCAGTCGGTGGAGTTGCTCCTCTTTCTTAGGGGGATGCGGTGGAGCAAGAAGGTAGACAGGGTGATATTCTGACCCAGGTGAAATTAGGTCACCATCTTGGGAAGGAAAGAGGCACGTGTTCTGTAAACGACCTTGCCTGGGAGCATAGTTAGATATGGTGGCTTAGAGGAAAAAGCTTGCATCTCACCCTCCTGGCAGATGTTACTGCCACTAAGAAGGCGGTCTTGATGGTGAGTAGCAGGAGAGGACAGTTGTGTAAGGGCTCAAAGGGAGCACGCATGAGAAATGTGAAGACCGGATTTAAATCCCACTGAGGCATAACAAAGGTGTAGGGGAAACATATGTACAAGCGCTTTAAGTAATCTATGTACAATAGGAGACTTAAAAATTGAAGTCTGATCAGGCAGCCGATGGAACGCCGATAAGGAGGAAAGATAGCCTATGAGAGTACCCAAGGCAGAACCCTGCTGGGCAAGGGATATAATACAGAGAAGGCTATCAGAAGGAGAAGCTGTAAGAGGATCAATAGATCTTCCTGCACAATATACAAATCGTTTCCAATGGCAGGCATATGCCTGGCTGCCAAAATACCTTTACAGACTTCGGGAGGAAGGTCAAAGGCAGCCAACTGTCGCTGCTCAATCTCCACGCATGCAGACACAGAGTTGACAATTTTGGGTGGAGAACCCGCCCCTGCTGTTGCAAAAAAAGATCCTCCCAAAGGGGTAGCCTGATCACAGAATCGATGCTCGTTTTCTGAAGCTCAGGATTCCAGATTCTCCGTGCCCAGTCCGGAGCCACTAGGATTACTTGGGCCCGGTCGTTCTTGAGAACTCTGGGGAGAGGTTTGGGCAGAAAGGCGTTCAGGAGGCCTGAACTCGACTTGTGATGA
Source organism: Pleurodeles waltl (assembly GCF_031143425.1). Lineage (NCBI taxonomy): Eukaryota > Metazoa > Chordata > Amphibia > Caudata > Salamandridae > Pleurodeles > Pleurodeles waltl. Next base: position 144,438,079 of record NC_090450.1, read on the forward strand.
AAAGCTTTGCTGAGCGATTGCTGCCTTGGAAACTACAAAGCACAAGTCTGCTGACATTACGCGTTCTCTGCTGAGGCAATCAGATCTAACCAAGGTTCTCCCCACTGCTGAAAGAGTCCTTGCGCCGCTTACGGGTGGAGACACCACTCGTGATCTGCTAGGCATCAACCGCTGAGTTAGTCTACCCTGGCATGCAGAGAACCTTCCAGGTGATGAACCGCCAGGATTATGTCCTGCTGTTTCAGCCATGTCCAGGGACGCAGGGCCTCTTGACAAAGGGTGCACGACCCCACACCGCCCTGCTTGTTCCAGTACCACATTGCGGTAGTGTTGTCCGTGAACACCTGCACTATCTTCCCTTTTACATCAGGAAGGAATACTTTAAATGCCAGTCTGATCGCCCGGAGCTACAGTAAATTGATATGGAGTCCGGATTCTGCCGGAGACTAGAAACTTCTGATCTTCACCTCTACCAGATGGCCACCCCATCCTAGAAGTGACGCATCTGTCACTCAGTGAAATCTGGCTGGGGACGGGAGAGGGGTCTGCATCTGACCCAATCACAGCTCACGAACCACCACTACAGATCTTTTGCAGTTCCCTCCGAGATCTGAACAGTGTCAATGAGATTCCACTGATGCTGTGCCCATTGGAACTTCAGGTCCCACTGCAGAGCCCTCATATGTCAGCTGGCATGCTTGACTAACAGGATGCAGAAGGCCATGAGGCCCAACAGCCTCAGAGTCTGTCTCACCAAAATCCATTAGAGGTTGAAACATCGGTATTATAACCTGAATATCCTGAACTCACTGCTCAGGAGGATAAGCTCAAAACTACACTGAGTCCAGAACAGCTCCAATGAAAGTGAGCTTTTGAGAGGAGCCAGGTGTGACTTCAGCACGTTTATAGTTAACCTCAGCGAATGCAGGAGGTTCACTGTAATCTGAAGGTAAATGACAAAAGCCTGGGGTATAGGAGCCTTCAACACCCAGTCGTCGAGGTAGGGGGAAGACAAATCCCTAACCTGCGCAGATGATCTGCTACCACCCCCATCACTTTTGTGAACACTCAAGGGGCACTGGTGAGACCGACATAAAGCATGGTAAACTGTAAGCACTCATAGCCCACCTTGAACCGCAAGTAACGGCTGTGGGCAGGCAGGATGGGATGCGAAAATACGCATCCTGCAAGTCCAGTGCTACCATTCGGTTTCCTTGGTCTAGGGCAGACAAGACCGGAGCAAAAGTGAGCATCTTAAAATTTCTCCATTTTAAGGAAGAGATTGACGTCCTGTAAATTCAGAATAGGGCGAAGGCCCTTGTTCTTTTTAGGAATCAAAAAGTAGCAGGAATAACCACCACTGTCTACTTCTGACATCAGGACCCTTTCTATAGCTCCCCTTCCATAGAGAGCCATAACTTCCTCAGGGAGCAGGATTAAGTTATCCTCTTTGAGCTGTTCTTTTAATGGATGCATAGAGGGAGGGAAAGACAGGAAGGGGAGGGAATAGCCCTTCTGTATCTGTAAGACCCACTCGTCCGATGATATGGATCGCCAATGAGGGAGGTGAAATGGAATCCTCCTTCCAACTGGACGCATATGGTCTTTTAGAATCATATTAGGAGGACTTGGGCACTGTTGAGGAGGGGGGGCTGGGTGGTGGTTGACTTCTGGCCAGACCCTCTGGGTCTGAAGGTACCACAACCTTGTCCTCGCACAGGATGGTGACTTGACGGAGGACGGTGGGTGGTCTGTGGATGGCGTGGTACCACGCCCTTTCCAAAGCCTCAAAAGGGGTGAAAGGCAGACTGCTGGTGAGGGGGTGCCGAGAGGTCCAAGGGCCTGGCTGTAGCCCGAGAATCCTTGAATCGCTCTAGCGCTGAATCTGCCATTTTACCGAACAGGCTCAAGCCATCGAAGGACATGTCCATAAGGTTTACCTGGACTTCCCCCCAAAAAGCCAGATGTACTAAGCCAGGCATGGCGACGAAGGGCCACGATCGATGAAATTGCCCTACCCAGCGAGTCAGTCGTGTCCAAACCACACATTATTGTAAAACTTCGCTGCATCTCTCCCATCTTTGACAGCTTGTGAGAGTGTCCCACATTCCCTCTGGGACCTGGACAGACAATGCCAGGCTGGAAAAGAAAACATTTTCTTCCCATGCTGATCCAGCCTTTTGGATTCCCTATCCAGGGGAGGAGAAGGGAAGGCACCTTGGGAAGTGGAGGCCATCAGTGATGGATTCGTAAAAGGGTAACAACGGTTCTGATGTGGGAAACCCCCAGCTGAAGCACCTCAGTCAGGAGGTTAGTCCTGACCGGCTCTTCAAATTTGGCCCTGGTATCGGTTCTGCGAAACTGTGCCCGGAACATCAGGTTCCCGAGACACCTTGTTGGTCGACAGGCGGGGAAAAGTCAAAGTCCCCTTGGACGACTTCTTGTGTCTCTTCCCCGAGAGCACGGAGGACTTCGAGTGGAGCAGTCCCGCAACCTCCACCTCGATCGGGAACATGACCTCCTTGGAGGCGGGCCAACAAACGTCGACTGGCTTGCTGCCATGAGCTTCAGAGACCGCTCTCTCAAAGCTTTCGGGCCATGGCCTGGCAGACGGAAGACGACTTCATGTTGTGGTCACAGTTCAGGCACCAGAGACATACCTGGTGGAGGTCAGTCACCAACATCGCGCAATGGCAGGTGCCACACGGCTTGAACCCTGTCTTCCTGTATGTCATCCTGCACAGACTTCAAAAGGACTCGACTAAAAGGTAAAAAAAAAGGCCTGTCAAAAAAGACCAAGGGTAGCCTGATTCTGGATCTCTGTTTAACTGGAGCAGAAGGAAAAGAACTGATCTACACGCACCGGGGTGGTGCCTTTATAGGTGATTGTGACGTCATGGACAGCTGATGGTGCCACGTGGATCCGAACAACGCCACCCGACTGAGCGCGCAGAGTACTGCTCAGCAAAAATTCCAGATTCCAAGTTGACGCCACGAAATTCTAAGGTAAGGATTCAGCGGCTAGAAGTCTCTATCAGATAAGTCCTGCAGGACTGAATGAGCAAAGTACCTGTCTCGAGGGACCTGACTGTCCAGGCAGTAATGCATCGTGTGCATGTATACAGAAGCCCATGATGCTGCCTGGCCAGTGTCCAGGACCAGAACTTTGCGTGCTAACACAGTGGTTGCAGCCGTAGCTCTGGGGGAATGAGCACACAAACTCTCAAGAGGTTGCTTCTTTTCTAATGCATAACAGATCTTAATGCAGAGCATGATCCATTGGTAGATGGTTTGTTTCTGCACGGTCTTCCCCTGCTTTGCTCCGACATACCCCACAAAGAGTTGGTCGTTCACCAGTAACTCTTTTGTGCAGTCAAGGAAGAATGGCAATGCTCTTTTTGGGTCCAGAAGATGGAGTAGCTCCTTTTACTTAGAGGAATGTGGCAGAGCATAAATAGGTAGAGAGGGTGATGGACCAGCGTACATGAAAGGGTGGGACTACTTTTGGCAAGAAGGAAGCTCTAGTGTGAAAAAGCAGTTTGTCTGGGAAGATGTTTCGGAACGGAGGCTTAGATGGTAAATCCAAAAGTTCACTGACCCTCTGGGCAGATGTTACTGCCAGAAGAAAGGCCATCTTGATGCTAAGAAGCCTGAGAGGACAGTTGAGCAGTAGCTCAGAAGGGTCTCACATCAGGAGAGTGAGCACTAGATTAGGCATCATATGCCGCAGAACTTAAAAAAACCTATTTACTACCGGGCATTCGAACAGGGATAGCTGCTCTGCCAACTGTAGAAAGGCTGAGATAACAGAAAGCTAGCCCTATACGGTGCCGATAGCAGAGACCTCCTGGGCAAGAGAAAGTATAAAGAGAAGAACTTGAAACAGGGAAGCAGAGAGAGGGTCAAATTGTTTCTCTGCACACCAAGCCACAAACTTGCCTCAACAGCAAGCTTTCACTTTCATGGTAGAGGAATGCCTGGCTTCCAAAATAACACTGTCAATACCTGTCAACTATTTCCACTCAATCTCCATGCATTAAGGCAATCCCGTTGACAGTTTTAGGTGAAGAACCCTTTCTTACTGCTGCGAAAGAAGATCATCCTGAAGAGGAAGTATGATCAGAGGACTGATGGCCGTGCTCAACAGCCTGGGACAAAAAAATAAAATAAAAAAATAAAATAAAAAAATAAAAAAACTCTGAGTCCAGTCCAGAGCCACAAACATGACTTGGGCCTGAACTTTCCTGATCTTTTTGAGAACTCTGGGCAGGACTGGCGGGGGAGCAAAGGCGTATAGAAGGCCTAAATTCCACGCAAGACTAAAAGAGTCTCAGAGCGAGAGCCATCTCGGAAACTCCAGCGTGCAGAACTGCTGACATTGCAAATTTCCTGCACTGGCAAACTGATCTAACCTAGGCTCTCCCCACTGCTGAATGAAACCTTGCACCACCGCCGGATGGAGATGCCATTTGTGATCTTCTAGGCATTATCTATTGAGTTCATCCATCCTAGGATTCAGAGAGCCCACCAGGTGATAAACCACCAGGGATATGCCCTGATGTACCAGCCATGTCCAGAGACATAGGACTCCACTACCCCATCCTGCCCTGTTTATGCAATACCACATAGCAGTGCTATTGTCCATGAACACCAGAACTAGCTTTCCCTTGATAAACAGTAGAAAGGCTTTCAATGTCAGTTGGATCGCCCACAGGGCCAGTAGGTTGATGTGCAGTACAGATTCTACCAGAGGCCCCTGATCCCCCCTCAGGTGGCTACCCATCCCAGGAGTGATGCATCCATTGCGACAGTCATATCTGGTTGGGGTGGGGAGAGTGGTCTGTCGTTGACCCAATCGCTGTTCATTAACCACCACGGCAAGTCTTTTGCAGTTCCCTCCAAGTTCTGGACTGTCAGAGAGATTCCCCTGATGCTGCGCCAACTAGAACGTCAGGTCCCACTGTAGGGCCTGCATTTGCCAGCAGGCATATGTAACAAACAGGATGCAGGAGCCCATGTGGTCCAGCAGCCTCAGAGTCCCTGTCACCAAAACCCAGGACAGAGGCTGAAAAATCGGTATAATAGCCTGAATAGCCTGGACTTTCCGTTCGGGAAGTTAAGCCCAAATCTGCACCGTGTCTAGAACAACTGCGATGAAAGAGGGCATCTGAGATAGAGTCAGGTGTGACTTAAGCACAGTGGTAGAGAACCCCAGCAAGTGCAGGAGGTCTGCCGTAGTCTGGAAGAAAGACAACTGCCTGGGGTGTGCCAGCCTTCAAGAGCCAGTCATTGAGATGGCGAAAGACAAGTATCCCTGATTTCTACAGATGAGCTGCAACCATCTCCATCAATTTGGTGAACACCTGAGAGGTGCTGATAAGGCCAAAAGTAAGCACAGCGAACTGAAAGTGCTTGTGGCACACCATGCACAGCAGGTAACTTATGTGGGCAGCCAGGAGGACGGGAATGAGGAAATAAGCATCCGCCAACTCCAACGCTACCATCTAGTCTCCTGGGTCCAGGGCATACAGGACTTGAGCCAGCATGAGCATTTTGAATTTCTCCTTTCAGAGGAAGAAATTGAGAGAGAGCTGGTCTAGGATAGGACGAAGGCCTTCATCCTTTCTGGGCTCCAGAAAGTAGTGGGAATAACAACCACTACCTACTTTTGGAATTGGCACCCCCCTCTATGGCTCCCTTGGACAAAAGAGCTGTTACTTCTTGGCGGAGTAAGGACAGATGGTCTTCCATCAGCCTGTTTCAAGTGGGTGGCATGAGTGAAGTGGTAGTCACAAAGGGGAAGGAGTAGCCATTCAATCAGGAGAACCCAGCGGTCTATGTTATCAACCTCCAGTGGTGCAGATGATGGCATATTCTGCCTGCCACTGGTTGCAGTGTGAACTACAGAGGTTTGGAGGCTGCCTCAGGGAGGGTGAGGGGGCATGCAGGTGGACTGACTCGACCTCTAGCTGTCTGACCCACAGGGTCGGAGGGTAACGAGTCCTTGGGAGCTTGTGTGCTGTAGTGGCTGGGCGGGTAAGAACGAGGCTGTATACCCCTAACGTGACGACAAAAGGAGCAAGAGGCAGACGGGGGTGGGGGGGCCATAGATGGCTCATTGACCTGGCCATAATTCTGGATTCCTTGAAGCTCTCCATCGCCAGGTCCACCGGGTCTTCGAGGAGATAGGAGCCATCAAATGGCAGGTCCATATGCAAGGTGTGGACATCCTTGAAAAACCAGTCATTCTTAGCCAGGAGTGGCACTTTAAGGCCACTGCCAAAGAAACCGCTCTGTCTAACGAGTCAATCGTGTCTCGCCCACATCCGAGTTTGAACTTGGCTCTCCAGTCTGCCATGGCTTGGGAGACTATGGCCCAAGCCTCCTGCAATAACATGGACGGCTCGTGCACAACTGAATCCCACAGTGCATGAGAGTAATGTCCCGAAAGGCAAGTGGTGTTCGGCGACCGCTTCGCCAGGCTGGTGGAAGAAAATGTTCTCTTGCCTAAGGTGTCCAGCCTTTTGGGTTCCATATCCGGCGGGGTCCCCTGTGGTGGGTTGTTGACAGTGGGCAATTATCCAGGTCACAGAAGCCCCTGTGATGGCCTTTAACCAAGTCCCAAGCAGGAAGTCCGTAACGGCTTAATTAAATGGGAGAAGCGAGGGAGTCACTCCCAGCTGAAGCACCTCTGTCAAGATATTAGTCTTAACTGCCAATAAAAGCAGGGTAAGGACCAGGACCTTAGACAGACTCCTCACCCCTGTAGCTAAAGAAGCTCCCTGCTCCGTAGCCACGGTAGGAGGAGAGATCATGTCAGTGTCTGGAGAGATACCCAGTCCACTGGCATCTGCCACGTGCTCACACCAGTCCATGTTGGGGTCTAGGGCTGGTATTCATCAGGGTCAGTGGCCCCTCCCAAGTTTCCCCAAGTCCTAACCTGTAAGCGCCAGAGTCAGCTTCGGACAACATTCTTCCAGCTCAGTGACGGCGTCAGGGATGAGAATGGGGACAGTGCCGCTGGGGGCTGTCATTGCGAGCATCAACATCAATACCGGCATAGAGGAACTTCGAGATGGAATAACTAGTACCATTGGTGGATTCAACGGGCCCGACTGGCACCAGGGGCACATGTGCTGGAGGGGAGCCTGTAGGGGCCAGCAGGCACGCCAGCCGGGTCAGGCTACCCAAATATGAGGCACATGTCCTCCTAAATTTCAGGTAGTTGGCCAGTAGTCGCTCCGGCTCCTGGAAACTCAGGGAGGCACATAGCGGGCCCAGGCACAAGCGCAACCGTGGAGCCAGGCCTCTAATGACGATGCTCCCTTGTTGCGTTGGATAACTTCGACAGACGGGGTAAAGTCAGAAACCTCTGACTTCTTGCTCTTTTCCTTTTTGAGGAATATATCCAAATGCCAGGATGACGGATTGCAATGAAGATCGTTGGCTCTGCAACTGACCCCAGGTCTTCAAGTCAAACAAGATGGGGTTCCATCACGGACATCCGTCCACGACAGACGCCGCAGGGCTTGAAGACAACTTTTCTAGTGGTCATCTGTAGGAAGCCGTCTCTGTATATAATACATCAAAATGAGATATAGTGTGCACAGAGTCCAAGGGTTCCCCAAAGGTTTAACAGAGGCTAAAGTAGATAATACTAATGCTCTCTTTTGTGGTAATGTGGTCAAGCAGTTAGGCTTATCAGAAGGTAGTGCAAAGCATTTGTTGCATACACACAGACAATAGAAGAAGCACACACTCAATGACTCCAGACCAATGGTTTTTATATAGCACAAATATGTTTTCTTAATTTATTTCTAGAACCACAAGATTCAAATTGCAGGTAAGTACATTACTAAATATGCATTTCACATATGAATCAATATGACGTTTGGAATCAGTAAGTTATAAAGTTTAAGAATATATGGCAATAATCTGTTTTAAAAGTAGACAGTGCTATTTTCAGAAACAGATCGGGTGGGGGTGGGAGTTAGTACGATTTACAGGTAGGTACTTGACTTACAGTTCCACTCTCTGCTCTGGGGGTTAGGAAGGTCACAGGTTGGGGTTCAAGTGAAACCCAAACACCCAACACCATCAACACGGGGCAGGCCGGGTGCAGAGGTCAAAGTTGAGGCAAATTTAACATGGGCTCCTATGGAGACTGGGCGCACTCTGTTTCAGATCTGCTGGCAGGTAAGTACCCGTGTCTTCGGAGGGCAGACCTGGGGGTCTTGAAGAGCATCGGGGGACCACAGGTAAGCACCAAACACACACCCTCTGTGGCACAGGGGCAGCCGGGTGCAAACAGGGCGTCGGGCTCACAATGCTTTCCTAAGAGGAGACCTCGGGGGTCACTTAAATGCTGCAGGCTGGGTCCAGGGGTTGGTTCGGGAAAACTACAGGCTGGAAAGTAGGAAGGCTGCCTGCTGAACATTGCTGCATGTGTAGTCAGGTTCTCCAAGGCCTGAGGGCTGCAGGTGCAGTGTACCTTTAGGCATCGGATATCTTGGTCCAGAGCTTACGCAGTCAGGGGGTCCTCTGGATTTAAACTGCAGGCGTCTTCGTGAGGGGCATGAAAGGTCAACCCAGGGTGGACACTTGCTCGGAATCGCCTGGGGACCTTCACTAGCCGATTGGGCCATACGGACATAGACCATGGGTATCGGGTGCAGGGTGGTCAGGACTCGCAGATCCGGGGAGGCTCTGGAGTCCTTAGTTGTAGTGTCTTCTTGGACAGAGCCACTGTCCACGGGAGTTCTTGGTCCTTTGTGATGCAGGGCAGTCCTCTGGAGCTTAGCAGAGGTCACTGGTCCCAAAGGATGAGTCGCTCTCTTGTTGCAGGTTCTTTGAAGCAGGAGACAGGCTGGTAGGGCTCGGGCCAAGTCAGTTTGCATCTTTCTTCTTCTCTGCTGGGGGTTCAGCTTAGTAGTCTGTCTTTCTTGTGAGGCTGCTAGGAATCTGAATCTGGGTTCAGGGGAGCCCTTAAATCCTGGATTTGCGGATGCTACAGGAGTCAGAGCGCAGTAGCCAATGGCTACTGTCCCCGAGGGTGGCTACACCCTTCTTGTGTCCACTCCCTTTGGGGAGGGGGGGACACAAACCTAACCCTATTGGTCTCTGTCCTCCAAACCAAGATGGAGGATTCTGCGGGGAGGGAGGTCACCTCAGCTCTGGTAACCTTAGGGGTGGTCCTAGAAGGGCTGGTCACTTATTCCTGCTTCCCCTAATTTTCCCACCGGACTTGCCACCAAAAGTGGGGCTTTGTCCATTTCAACTCCACTAGGTGGGGTGCCCTGGGGCACTGTAACAAGAGGCTTGAGCCTCTAAAGCTCCCCGCCAGGTGTTACACTTCCTGCAGGGGGGGAGGTGTAAAGCACCACCACCCAGGACAGGCTTTGTTCCTGGACACAGAGAGCACAAAGGCTCTCACCCCATGTGGTCAGAAACTGGCACAGACTGGTCTGTCCTGAATTAACAGTTTGGCTAACATACAGGTGACATCTCTAAGATACCCTATGGGTGTATTTTATAATAAATCCCACATTGGCATCAGTGTGGGTTTACTGTGCTGAGAATTTAGAACAAAACTTCCCAGTATTCAGTTAAATCATTATGGAGCTGTGGAGTTCGTAATGACAAACTCCCAGACCATTTACTCAATATGGCTACACTGCACTTACAATGTCTAAAAAATGGACAGACACTGTGGGGGCATATTGCTCATGCAGCTATGGTATAGTGTCACCCCTGCTAGAGGGGTGACTTACCTATGCCACAGGCAGTGGTTTGTGGACATGTAACATTGCAAGGGATCGACCAGGGTGCAATGAGCTTAATCAGTCCAATTATGTATGACTGTCTTCAGTGCAGGAAGCTATTTTGGGGGACTGCTTAGAGGAACAATTTCTGAGCAGCCCTGATGATCATACTATTAATGAGCAATTCCCACCGAATATTAGCTTCCAGACACGTGGTGCTGTGTCTGACAAAAATGGTCTATCAATAATGACATGGAATTTAGCTGGTCTTGGAAGAAAATTAGACGATACTGACTGGTGCTCATATATAAGTACCCAAGACGTATGCCTCTTTCAAGAAACATGGGCGAAGGAGAGGATTGATATAGATGGGTTTCTTTCTTTTAATATAGCTGCTCAACCATCTGAAAAGTTGTCAGGTCGTGCAAAAGGGGGGCTCCTGATGTTACTAAACAAACGAGTGCAATGTGAATATAAGATCTTAAAATTTGATTGTGCTGATTTGATGGGGCTACAAATTTCATTCCAACAGAGTTTTAATGTAATTTTTATTAATGTTTATGCCCGATCTGTATCACGTGGAGCAGAATCTCAGATTTTAACCCAGCTACTTGACTTTCTAGACACTTAACAACTAACATCATATTTGATAATAGCTGGGGATGTAAATTGCACCTTTGAACCTTCTGTGTTACTTAGTGGTTTAACAGAGGAAGACCACCAAATATGGGGGATTGCACAGCTGAATTGCGATCATTTTTGTCCTCGCTCTTGTGCAGGGGCTCAGTTGGCTTCCCTTTGCTTGAAGCATGGCCTAAGGGCCTGCAACGGTCGTATGCCCTCCGACTTAAACTCAGCACCTACATTCAAACAAGGTACAACAGCAAGCGTAATTGATTATTTTCTAGTTGATATAAGACTGTGGCCCCTGCTAGAAGATATGGAGGTGGATATTAGATGTGAAAGCGATCATTATCCCCTGATTCTCTCTATTTCTGGGGATGTTTTCAGAAGAACCTTGAATAACGAGCTTACCACGGTTCCCTCCCCCATCTTGAACAACTTTTCTATGAAGGTTAGGTGGCCGAAGGTGGTGTCAAACCCCTTCTTGTTACGCGAGATTTACCTATCCTTCATAGATAACTTGGCCCCATACCAAGACTATGTTCCTAAGGATATTCCTTTTCTTCGTATACACGAAAACATGGTGGTTAAGTTGCAAAGTATCTTTTATAAGAAGGTTGGGGTAAGACAGCAAGGAGGGACCCCGGTAAATAACCCATGGTTTGACGAATTATGCTATAGAGCCAAGACAGGGTTAAAAAATGCCATTATGAAAGGGATCCATGGGGAAATACAACAAGCCAGACGCACATATAAGGAGTCTATCATACGTGCAAAAAGATCTTGGGAAGAATCAATTTGGCAGGAGCTGTTGGATGCTACAGAATCCAACAATAATAAGATTTCTGGGAACTGTTGTACAAGCGAGAGAAAGAAGGTAGGACCACCCTAAGGAACCATATCCAACCTGAAAGATGGGTGGAACACTTCTCATGTCTTTATGATAAAATTGACATCCCGGAGACTCCTGTCAATCAAGATGTGGGGTTAAACCCCTCTCCCCTCTCAGATGTGGTTTCTGCCCTTGTTTCTATAGGAGGGGGCCCACAGGATCTAGAGGGCTATGTCCATTTCTCTATTGAAGAAACTGCTGAGGCAATCTGCTCGTTAAAACCTGGGAAAGCACCAGGTCCAGACAAGATACCAGGGGATATTTATAGATCGGAACCAACAATATGGACCTGGTACATTAATGCACTTTCTAACAGAATCTCCGAAGGGGGCAGTTCCCCACGACATGGAAGGGTGCCGAGATTATCCCTATCTATAAAAGGGTAATGCAAACCTCCCAGTAAACTATAGGCCGATCAGTCTAATAGATAACCTGCAAAAAATGTATGCAAAGCAACTTCTAGGCAGATTAACGAGCTGGGCTACGGACCATCAGATCCTTTCTCCCCTCCAAGCAGGATTTCGACCTAGCATTAGTACAGTGGACCAGGTTTTTACGCTAGCCGTGCTGTTTTGGAAATACACATCTCTTGCAAAACAACCTTTATACGTTGCTTTCGTTGACCTGAGATCAGCCGTTGACCTGGTTCCAAGAGAGAAGCTATGGGAGGTGCCACACAGAATAGGGACCCCAGCCAATTTAATTAAACTCCTGAAGCGACTGCATAAAGATACATATGTGCAAGTGAGATGGGGCAACATGGTGAACAAACAGACAAAATCCCCATAAATAGGGGTGTTCGCCTGGGATGTGTGCTGGCACCATTTTTATCAATGAGGTGGTACAAGTTCTGATGGCATGCCAAAACGATGCTCCCACCCTGTGCGCTCAGAAAATCCCAATTCTTCGTTTTGCAGACAACTCTCTCCTTATTTCCAAATCCCCAATAGGCTTACAAGCTCTTATAGACAGGTTTAAAATATTCTGTCAGGAATATGGTCTGGAGTTGAATCACAAGAAAACTAAGCTAATGGCATTTCGCTCTGGAGTGCCGAAAAAATGCACCATTCATTTAGATGGCAATTTACTGGACAAGGTCAGCTTTATTGACTATTTGGGTGTTAGGTAACTGACAATTTGCACTGGGCAGAACAGGTTAACAAGAGTGCTGGTCTCCTGCAGCACAGTGCTGCATCTATCCTGCGCTTTTATAGGGGTACGACAGCAAAAACTGTCTCCCCAGCAATTAAGATTTATGTTGCTAGGGCACAGGGAGCTGGTGTCTATGGTGCAGAGGTCTGGGGCTTCTCCGATAGTAACAGGCTAACAACTGGAGACAACAACTTTGCGAGGGCTCTATGTGCTTGCCCTCCTAGCACTCCGTTGATTCCATTGTTTTTAGATTTGGGCCCGAGAAGGATAGCCGATCTAATTACTTTAAGACCACTTTTATATTGGGTAAGGCTATGGACTGTCCCAGAATTGGATGTTTATAAGACCTCACTTTTAGATCTGCTGAAGTGTTCCAATTCAGCCTCTATCCCCTGGGTTAAACATGTATCCAGTTGGTTCAGTAACTTGGGCCTAGGAGACCTTTGGGAGAAACCCCACAATCTTGAGAAAGTCCACACCAAAGTGTTGAAGCTTACATACTGGGCCTACGTATGGAACAACTATATTAGCCGTAGATCTCATGGTAGCCTAACAAATTTTTTCATTGGCATCAAATGGTACCCGCAGTTTGAATTATATCTAGACATCATACCTGATATTCTAGGCAAAAGTTTATTTGCTAGATTTTGCTTTGGGACCTTGCCGCTGAAGACTTTGATGTGTAGATGGGGTGCAAAAACAGTAACTGATATCTGCCCTGTTTGTGGTATAACTTCTGAAACAGTTGAACATTTTATGTTTTTCTGTTCAGCATACTCTTCTCCTAGGTCCAAGTGGATTCGTAACATCTGCCCGGAAATGGGAATAAGGAATTGTGCCTTTGCTCTGAGAATCTTAAAAAGTCATTGTTCTAAAGTTTTAATATATGCTGTTAGTAAGTATTTACTGGCGGCATGGCGTATACGGAATTCTTTTATCAGCAATGTGTCTTAATCATGATTGGATGAGATGAGTAGCGGGGGTTGTTCTTTTTATTGTTAATACAGGTTTAAATTGGAACTGTATTTTATATTTGATTTTATTATGTATTGTGTATTGCTTTGATGATCTATTGATCAAATAAAGCTTGTGTTATTGGACATGGAACCCTGAGGGGGTGCCATGTGGACTCTGCCTTTTTCTCCCCACCAGCACACACAATCTGCAAAGGCAGTGTGGATGTGCTTGGGGAGGGGTACCCCGGTGTGGCAAAATACATGCTGTAGCCCTTGGGGACCTTCCCTGGCCACAGGGCCCTTGGTACCATGGGTACATTTTACAAGGGACTTAACTGTGGGCCATGGGTGTGCCAAGTGCAGATACAAAGGTACGGATTTTGGGAAAGAACACTAGTGCTGGGGCCTGGTTAGCAGGATTCCAGCACAATTTCAATCAAAGTTGGCATCTGTATGAAGCTGGCCTGGTGTGTGGTGGGTACCTATGGTACTTACAACTTATAGCAGGTCCAGGTATCCCCTCTCAGTGAAGTGTAGGCAGTGCCTAGAAGCCAGGACCTCTAGAGGCGGCTATAGATGAGCAGCCAAGGCTTATCTAGGAGACGTGCAAAGGACATGCAATACAGCTACAGTTACACAGTACTTACACTCAAGAAACACTTGGTTGTACAAAAATAAAAGGTACTCATTTTTTTAACACAGTATCAGAAAATACTAGAGATGCATCCCTCCAATTTGTGGTACGTAAATACACTACATATACACACATGTATATACACACAAATATATATATATATATATATACATACACACACACACACACACACACACACACTAATAAACAGAGGCATAAAAAAAAAAAACGTAGAAAACTGTAAAATAGCAATATGCAATAGTAACCCAGGGGGAGCCCAAACCATATACTAAGGAAGTGGAATGCGAACACAGGTCCCCCACCTAGGTAATAAATCGTGTAGAGGGGAGCTGGGAGTACTAAGAAATCACACAGGTAAGAAATACAGCACCCCACTCCTGTCAGCGACCAGGAATGCAGGAGTAAAACACCCGATATCCCCAAAACCACCCTTAAGGATGAAAAGAAGACAACGAAGACACCCAGAACAGCCTGCAAGGAACCAGCAGTAGAAAAACGAAGATGGAGACCTATGGAAAGAGGAGACCAAGTCCAGAAGTGTCTGTGGAGTCCAGGATTACGAGATAGTACCCACCCAGAGGTACCTTTTGGAGTTGGTTGACGAAGAAGGAAGACTGGTCAGCACCATAGCAGAGAAGCTGGAGAAGAGTTCCTTATGCATGCAAAAGGTGTCCCACGCTGGAAGCTGGATTGCAGCTGGGTGTCGGTGAAGGATTTCTATCAACAAGCCTTGGCAAAGGCAAACTCACGGTTGGAGGAAAAGCGGTGCTGCCAGGGACCAGCAAGGTTCAGGAGGACTATACCCAGGAGGGGAAGTCACTCGGGACCCTCAGCATCGCAGAAGGCCCACAGGAACAGAGGCAGCACCCTCAAGTGTCCCACAGGCAAGGGACACAGAAGTCGCTGAAGCAGCCCACGAAGCTCCACAGAAGTTTCTCCCACGTCACCGGTGGACCACGCAGAGGCCCAGGAGTTGCTGGAGGGAGCCCTGGGGTCTGTAGCTATACGTCACCTGAAGTTCCCCTTGGATGTGAAGCAAACAAGCCTTGGCAGATGCAAAGTACACGGTGCATGGGGGCATTGTCTTGCATGGAGTGGAAAGGACTTACCACCACCACAGTGTGACAGCTGGTAGAGAGGACCAAGGGAGAGTCTCCGGACCACCACCCATTATGCAGGATCCACGCCACTCAGGATGAGGGGAGATCCACACAGCCGTTCATCGATGCAGCCAGGTACCTGTAGTTACAGGGGAGTGAGGCCTTCACCCCAGGGGAGATTCCTTCATCTTCTTGTGCAGGCTGATGAGTTGCAGTCTTCTGAGGATGCACAGCTGGGAAAATGTTGCAAAGCTGGCAGGAGTTCAGGATACAATGTTGCAGAAGAGCACTCCTTGTGGATCTGCAGCTTGTCGGTTCCTTGAGGGTCGGCGCGGTTCCTGAGGCCAGAAGTCAAAGCAGAGGTTGCAGAGGAGTTCTTCTCAAATTTTGCAAGCCGAATCTCAGGACCAACCCCAGAGGAAGACCCTATATATCCCAAAGAGGGGGCTTGGTCACCTAACCAGGTGACTAACTATCAGAGGGTGCCTCCGATATCGCCTGCCTGGCCACTCTGATGCTCCCAGAGTTTCCAGCCAATCTGGGAATCAAAATGGCAGGACCCAGGGACCCCCTTGAGGAGCTCTGAGCACCAACCCTGGGGTGGTGATGGACAGAGGAGTGGTCACTCCCCTTTCCATTGTCCAGTTTTGCGTCACAGCAGGGACTGGGCCATGAACCGGTGTGGACTGGTTTATGCAAGGAGGGCACCAAATGTGCCCTTCAAAGCAAAGCCAATGGCTTGGGGATTCTAACATGTGGACAGAAGCAATTTGCTGCCTGGTCTTCCACAAAGATAAAAAAAAAAAAAGAAAGGACTGCATGGATGGCGGAGGCAACGGAGAGGGTGGGGAAGTGTAACAGGCAGTGGGTGTAAGGAGGAGGAGGAAAGCAGCAAATAAGGGCGAATGCAACACAGAGCACAGGGGTGAGTATTTGGCAGAAAGACAAGCAGATGAGAGCAAGAGCTAAAAAGTACATGCACTCTTATGGAATGAGTAACCAAAAAGAAAAAACGTAGTTCCCCAAAAGTGAGCGTTGAAAGGATACAAGTCAGCCAATCAAAACGATGATAAAGAAGGTATGCTCTAGAGGATAGACAAACACAAGAAGAGAAAGAGAAGCAGACAAAAGGAAGCAAGCAGATAAGAGTGACAGTAAGACAACCAATAGTAAGCAGTGAGTAGGTTCTAAGCCCATTGTAAGTTTTTGCTAAGCCAACAAAAGATGGTTCGCTACCAGACGGCACAAGCAAAACAAAGTAAAATTTATCTGGATCGGTGAAGTTGGGGGACTAATTGCGGAACTTAATAATTTGATGACAGACTCTCGACCCAGTTACTAAAATCCACTTTGGCACAGACAAATGGCAGATGATATCAATGAGCAGGTGACTGAACAGATGGAACCTCTGACCATAAACACAGTGACATCACAATCATAAGAGACGACAATGAACACATTTCAGGTAAAAATAAAAGAAAGTGTACAGATGAGAAAGGGAGATAGAAAATTAGCCGAGTATGCCTATCATGAATGCGCAATCTTATTGTGCAGTAAAAACAATGGCATTCC
Source organism: Pleurodeles waltl (assembly GCF_031143425.1). Taxonomy (NCBI): domain Eukaryota; kingdom Metazoa; phylum Chordata; class Amphibia; order Caudata; family Salamandridae; genus Pleurodeles; species Pleurodeles waltl. The sequence continues at coordinate 144,454,791 of NC_090450.1, forward strand.
GGAAACTCCCTCTGCCTAACTTCAAAGACATTAGTGCTACTACTGATCAGTTAAACCCAGGACATAAACAACTGGTGTCACCCTTCACTGGCAAATATAGAAACACGAGTGAGTAAAGATAGAAAGTACAAGTTGAAGTATGGCAATTTTGGTAAGTCTCTATTGTTCAACATAGAAGTTAAACATCTTGATAAAGAGCATCCATGTCCAACTCCATAATAAAATTTCTCTCCTACTGACTTTTCAAAATGGGGGACAAATTGAGCCCAGTAGCGATGTCCCACATAAAATACTTTACGGACATGTACAAAGGCTGCCAAAGAAATTACAAATGCACTTTAAATTGGTTCAGAATAAAGCAGCTAGATTGCACCATTGATTAGTTCATAGAGACTAGCTACTATCCACCTAGAACTTCATGTCATCCAAAAAGAAGGATTACCACCAAAACGCTGGTCTGTCTCAGAAGTGGCTCTAAATAACTCATGGATCTCTTAACTTGAAAGTGTAAAGCAGTCTTCAAAAATACACCAGCAAAAACACTACTTGGGGCGGACCTTGTGAGCGTCGAGCCAAACCTTTACAACATTGTGTCGGCATGTAAGGCATGAGGAGACTAAACGCAAGGCTAAAAACAAACACATTCTGCAAAGTTTTGAACAAACCTGCACTCATATTTTAGTATGTAGGAGGGTGCTGTAATACGTTATTTTATTCTAGTCTTGTGTTTCTCTTCCTACTTTCTGCCAATAAAAGAAGCAGAATGACGAGCCAGGCGGGGTTAATCTTGGGTCACACTACGATAGGACAATGCTGGATCTTGAAACACTAATGTGACAGTATTTGGATATGAAATGCAAAGGCCCATGTCAGGCCACCGGGTAGTAACACACACACACATAAAGGACATATGAGAACTATGCAGAGTGAGTGAGATGCATTCAAGACAACACAAAGGGCCCAAAAAATGCTGCAAACAACTTACAAGTGGTAGGCATACAGGCCTGTGAAGAAATTGGCCGATTAGCACATGATCAAGGCTGCTTGCAAACAGCATCAAAACGCCGGGTTGTGATACCAGTTTGCATGTGCAGTCCATGGACAAAAACAAAAGAATTCCATCCTCCTCTAGTCCGATGTATGGAAGCAAATCTACCTGTAAATTCTTTCATGCAGGAGAAGGAATAGCTTACCTGTGACAACTGGTTTTTTGTAGGGGAATTTCCATTATAGTCATAAGCACTGAATAGTCCCACCCAGGTGAGGGCAACCCTAGAGCAGTTGTTCACAGTATATGTTCTTAAGTTTAGATGTTTGCCTTTCTTTGGGAAGGCTTGCAGAGTCACTTGAGAGAAAAATATTATACACCCTATAGGAATAGGCTACAACGGCCCAATTCTTCATCCTGTACTTACAAAAAGGGCCCACAAGATTATATATGTATATAATTTCGATATGTTTTTGTAAAACAGTATAAATGTTTTTCAAACCCTTTTTTTTTTTTAAAGAAGAGTAGAGAGGTGAAGTGAAGCACAACAGTGCAGCCCCATAGGCTATCATTATATGGGTTAAAAATATAGACTATGCCTTTAAGAACCCCGTGACCAGAGTCTCCCATCATGCTGAGCATGTGGCAGTTGTTTCAGTTCTTTTTGAGGCAGTGTCTGATGATGTATAGATTCCCTGGATACTTCTGTCCACTCCACAGGGGAGGATGGAGGGTTGCTTATGAATATAATAGAAATTCCTCTATGAGAGAAATGAAGGTACAGGTAAGAAACTATTCCTTCTCTCGTAGAGGATTTCCATTTGTAGTCATAAGGACTGAATAGAATAGCACAACCATCCCTAATTAAAGCAGTGGAGAAGACAGAAAGTGAACTAAAACAGACATTTAAGCAAATAGGTTTCTGAGGGAGGCCTGTCCTACTTCAGCATCTGCTCTAGCATCAGAGTTCAGGTAGTAGTACTTGATAAATTATAAAGACAGATCTTAATAAAGCAGCTGTAACCGCTTGGCCTCTAGTGAAGTGTGCTTTAGATTTAGCTGATAGTGTCTTGTTAGCTTTCTGATAGCACAAATGGATGTAGGAAACTATCTATTGGGAGATGGATTGTTTGGAAGTGGCAAGACCAATACGGACCAGACCATAGTTGAAAAATAATTAGTTCATCTGCTGATGTCTTGTGCCCTATCGGGACAGATTTTCAAAACTCTTCCCACATCCAGAGAATGAAGAGTTCTTTCAGCTAGAGTAGAGGTATTCTGAAAGAATGTAGGTAATGATATAGTCTGGTTAACATGGAAGTCCGAACTAACCAAAGGGGGGGAATTTCGGGATAGTTCTCGTAACCACTCTGCCAGATTGAAAGACTATATGGTTTGTGAGATCAAAGCGCTTGGATCTCACTAACCCCACGAGCTGATGTTATTGCAACAAGGAAAGCTGTCTTCCAAGAAATATGCTGGAGGGAAGCTTTATGAATAGGCTCAAAGGGATCCTGCATAAGTCTAGTGAGTACAATGTTAATCTCCCAGGGAGGTAAAGGACCCGTAATGGGAGGGAAAACCTTATTTAACCCTTGTAGAAAATCCTTGATGAGGGGTCTTTTGAAAGAAAAAAAGGTTTGTGAAGGACATTTTCTGTAGGGAGTAGGGGCTGCCCAGTGAACCTTTATAGAAGAAAATTGCAAGCCAGATTTCACCAGATGGAGTAAGTATGGAAGAATGACATCTTCTTGGCAAGATGTAGGGTTCACATTCTTAGAGGCATACCAAATGCAAAATCTCTCCCACTGGAAGGCATATGCGGAATATGTTGAAGGCCGTTTGGCCGCTTTGAGGACATCCATACAGTCTTGCAGCAGATTCAAATGTCCGTACTGCACTAGCTCAGGAGCCATGTGCCAAATTCAAGGAGGCAAGACTGGGGTCTACCACCTGGCCTCTAAACTATGTTAGCAGGTCTGGTCTGCATGACAGCTTGAGATGTGGACAGACGGACCAGTGAAGGTGGTCTGTGAAACACCACTGACATGTCCACTCCAGAGCTATTAGGATCATCTTGGCTCTCAATTGGGACAGCTTGATGAGGACAGATGGAATCAGGGGAATCGCGGAAAAGTGTAGAGAAATCTGCCAGACCAGTTGATCCATAGGGCATTTGCCAGTGTCTTTGGCTGGACGTACCTTCAGACAAAGCTTCTGCAGTTTTTGTTTCCTGAGGTGGCAAACAAGTCGATGGTTGGGGTGCCACAGTTAAGAAGTTGTAAATGACGTCATTGTGTAAGACCCACTTGTTATCTTGTAGGATCCAACTGAGTGTCTGCTTGCACACTTGAAAGGTGAGTTGTGGTGACAGTTAGATCCCTGGCTATGAGCCATTTCCAGATTGCCTGGGACTCGTGAGATCGCAGCCTGGACCTCATCCCTCCCTGCTTGTTGAGGTGATGGTGGTCATACTGTCTGTCTGAACAAGCAGGGAGTGGGATCTGAACGACTGGTGAAACGCCTTTACCGCTAGATAGACTGCATGTAGCTGCAAGAGACTGATATGGTATGTTGTCTCTCTCTTTTACCATTTGCCCTGGACTTAGAAGTGATCCCCATCAGGAATCTCTTAATGAAGAAGCATCCCGCAAAGCGTCTTCTTTCGAGAGCACCACCATTTCAGGGACAGCTTTGCATGATGAGTACTATTCTGTCTTCCACATTGCCTGTTTGTTGGTCCCACTGGTCCTTGAGACATTCCTGCAGAAGTCGCATGTGGAGAACAGCATTCGGTTTGAGGAAGATGAAGGAGCAGAGGAGAGAGGATACTGTTCTCACCGTTGGACAGGAAGCTGTCGTGAGAGAGTGAGACTTCCAAAGGATTGGCAAATGTCTACTCCAAAGGACACACACTTGCCTGTATTGTTTCGATGGAGGCTTCCAGATAACATAACTTTTGAACCAGAACAAGTGTTAATTTTCTGATGTTAACAAGAAGGCCTATCCTTTGAAGAAGACTGCACGTCCGATTGTAGTGAAGTTGAGCTTCTTGATTGTTGACTCCTTGATCAGCTAATCATCTAGGTATGGGTAGAAGAATATTTTGTGTTTCCTAAGATGGGCAGCCACTACTACCAAGTACTTGAAGAATGGAGCAAAGCCAACCTCCCTGGTTTAACTGGAGACAGATTTGGTGTAATGACATCCTTCAGAACTTGTGTCGCCAAATCCACTTGTTGGCTGTTTTGAGGTCAAGTATGGGTCTGAATTTGTTCTGGTCTTTCTTTTTCAACAAAAAGTACCTGGAATAAATGTCTGTCCCTCGTTGCTAGTAAGGGACGGGATCCACTGCTTGCCTTTGTAAGAGGATACGGAGTTCCGAAACCGTCCAGTTAACAAATGCAGCTGTTACGTTTGAAGGGATGGATGGTGGAGGACTGGTGAGCCCAAGACCATATCCATTTCATACAATATTCAGAACCCAGGTATCGTTTGTTATATTTTTCCACTCTGCCAGATAAGAGGATATGCTTTCTCCCACCAGTGGTTAACAGAAGATGGGGAAGTATTAACTCAGGGTTTTGATGCGGATGGCAGCTTGCCTCCTTGAGCAGCCTGGTCTGTTCCCTTTGGTATGGTTGATAAGGACGTTGGTGCTGTTGCTGTCCACCACATTGTTGGCATCCCCACGGAGGGGTTTGAACTCTCTGCAAGTAGTAACAGCATTGGTAGGCACGGAAAGATATTCTTTGCTCGCTGGATCTTTCTAAGCCAAATTCCTTCAGGGTTTCCATTTGCACTTTCATTCTTGGTATCTCATCATAGGTGTGGCTTCAGAATAGAGTGGTACCAGAGAATGGCAGATTTCATATTCTCTGTGTTATTCTGGCTTGAGAGAGGAAAGGCAAAGCCAAGAGTGCCTCCGGAGAGTGACCCCATGGCAGTACCAATATACCACTAGTAGTGAAGAATCTGCAGCAGCACTAATTATTTGATTAGAAACCAGAAATCCCTCATTGAGGATTTCCACAAAGCCTAAAGGGCTTCACTATCTGTTTCACTTAATCTCTCTACTCTTCCAAAAAAAGGGTTTGTGAAAAACATTGTAAAATAGTGTGAAAGACACATTGAAATGATATACATATTGTAGGGAAATACACGCATTCCAGCATGGTTACCACCACTTTGTGCCTGTTGAACGAGTTACTTACCTTCGGTAACGACTTTTCTGGTGGATACATTAGCTACCTGTGGATTCCTCACCTCATGAATACTCCCATGGCGCCAGCATTCGACGGAAATCTTCTTACTAGTCTCTGCACGTCGACGAGGACGTCACTGTCTCGCACGCGACGCCGTCTGACGTCATACAGGCAATAAGAGGTCCTCGACGACGTGCAGACGTCAGTACCAATCATTTTTTACGTGCATGAGAACAACCAGGCAATGCAATGAAAGAGCAAGGCAACATCCATTATATTGTAAAAATACACCACATTGTATGAATAACTGTAAATCTTTTTATGTACATATATATATATATATATATAAAACTCTCTCTTTTAAAATATATACACACACCAAGTATATACATAAAGATATATACACATATACATATATATACATATAAATACATTATATATACATCTATTGCACCCTCAAAGACCAAGAGGAGCGCACTCAAGGATTACTTGGCAAGACCATAAATGCAACGGGGAGGCGGGTGGGACCGTGAGGAATCCACAGGTAGCTAATGTATCCACCAGAAAAGTCGTTACCGAAGGTAAGTAACTCGTTCTTCTGATGGATACAACTACCTGTGGATTCCTCACCTCATGAATAGAGTCCCAAAGCAGTACCACGCCCGGCGGTGGGTGCCTAAATGGTCAAACCAAGAAATCCTGCAGCACTGACCGTGCAAAATGGCCGTCCCTTCTAACCTCAGAATCTAAACAGTAATGTTTTGCAAAAGTGTGAAGGGACGACCAAGTTGCGGCCTTGCAGATGTCGACCACAGGAACACCTCTGGCTAAGGCCGAAGTGGCCGACTTAGCTCTGGTGGAATGAGCTCTAATGCCCTCAGGAGGATCCTTCTTTGCCAAAGAGTAACATATTTTAATGCAAAGAACAACCCACCTGGATAGTGTTCTCTTGTGGACTGCCTTTCCTCTCCTCTTGCCCACGTATCCAATAAACAGCTGATCCTCCAGCCTGAAATCCTTTGTTCTATCGATAAAGAAGCTCAACGCTCTCTTTGGGTCCAGACGGTGCAGTCTTTCTTCCTCTTTGGAAGGATGAGGCGGAGGATAGAACGTGGACAAAGTAATTGCCTGAGCCAAATGGAAGGGTGAAACAACCTTCGGGAGGAAAGCAGCCTTGGTCCTCAACACCACCTTATCCCCATAAAAAGTTGTATAAGGGGGTTTTACTGATAAGGCCTGCAACTCACTCACTCTCCTTGCTGATGTTATAGCTATCAGGAAGACTGTTTTTAAAACCAAATACCTCAAGGGGCAAGAATGCATAGGTTCAAAAGGGGACCCCATAAGGAAAGTCAGGACTAAGGACAAATCCCATTGCGGCATAACGAATGGCTTTGGAGGATATTGATTTAGAAGACCTTTCAAGAATCTGATAACAATAGGGGATTTAAATAAAGATGGTTGGTCTGGAAGACATATGAAGGCTGACAAGGCCGATAAATAACCTTTAATGGTAGCCACTGCACAACCTTTCTGCGCCAGAGATAGAGCAAAAGACAAAACGTCCGATAGATGAGCATGTAAAGGATCAATCTGCCTCTCTCCACACCACGCAACAAATTTAGACCACCTATTAGCGTAGATAGATTTAGTGGAGTGTCGCCTGGCCGCTAATATAACATCCACTACCTCAGGCGGGAGAGAGAAGGAACTCAGGTTGCCCCGTTCAATCTCCAGGCATGTAGGTGCAGACTCTGGAGGTTGGGGTGTAGAACCTGCCCCTGCGACTGTGAGAGGAGGTCTGCCCTGAAAGGGAGACGGAGCGGCGGGCACTTTGAGAGTTGGAGAAGGTCGGAGTACCACACCCTCCTTGGCCAATCCGGAGCTATTAAGATTACTAGAGCCCGGTCTTGGCGAATCTTCCTCAATACTCGAGGAATCAAGGGTATGGGAGGAAACGCGTAAAGCAACTGGCCGCACCAGGTCATTTGAAACGCGTCCCCCAACGCTCCCTGCATCGGATACTGAAGGCTGCAGAACAACGGACAATGCGCGTTCTCTCGAGTGGCGAACAGATCTACCCGAGGAAACCCCCACTTCTGGAAGATTAAACGGACTTGATCTGGATGGAGACGCCACTCGTGGTCTGCCGAGAAGTGGCGACTGAGACTGTCCGCACGCACGTTCAAAACTCCGGCCAGATGGTTTGCTATCAAGCAAATCCGATGGTCCTTTGCCCAGGACCATAGTCGAAGAGCTTCTCTGCAGAGAAGATACGACCCCACTCCTCCCTGCTTGTTTATGTACCACATGGTGGTAGTATTGTCCGTTAGGACCTGTACCGACTGACCACGAAGGGAAGGGAGGAAGGCCTTGAGAGCCAGACGTACAGCCCGTAACTCTAACAGATTGATGTGAAAAATCTGTTCCTCTGGAGACCAAAGACCTTTGATCTCCAGATCCCCCAGATGAGCTCCCCACCCTAGAGTGGAAGCATCCGTTATGACTGTGGCCACTGGTGGCGACTGCTGGAACGGCTTTCCTTGTGAAAGATTGTTGCTTGCAATCCACCACTTCAAATCCACAGCAGCATCTCTGGAGATCTTGACAGTACCCTCTAGATCCCCTCTGTGTTGAGACCACTGCCTTCGGAGGCACCACTGAAGAGCCCTCATGTGCCAGCGAGCATGCGTGACCAACAGAATGCAGGAGGCAAAAAGACCGAGCAGACGAAGGACCTTGAGGACTGGAACTACCGCTCCATTTCGAAACATTGGAACCAAATCCTGAATATCTTGAATCCGCTGAGGCGGAGGAAAGGCCCGACCCAATGTTGTATCCAGTACTGCCCCTATGAACAGGAGGCGCTGAGAGGGCTCTAGGTGAGATTTGGGCTCGTTCACCGAAAAGCCCAGGTCGAACAACAACTGGGTTGTTGACTGCAGATGACGCAACACAAGCTCCGGGGACTTGGCTTTGATCAACCAATCGTCCAAGTAAGGGAATACTGCTATCCCCTTCCTTCTGAGCTCTGCCGCAACCACCGACATCACCTTCGTGAAGACTCGAGGTGCTGAAGTAAGACCAAACGGAAGGACCGCAAACTGGTAGTGTTGCGATCCCACCACAAACCGGAGATACTTCCTGTGTGACTTGAGTATCGGGATATGAAAGTAAGCATCCTGCAAGTCGACAGACACCATCCAGTCTTCCATGTTCAACGCCAAAAGCACCTGTGCTAGGGTCAGCATCTTGAACTTTTCCTGCTTGAGGAACCAATTCAAGATCCTCAGGTCCAGAATTGGTCTCAAACGACCATCCTTCTTGGGAATCAGGAAATACCTTGAGTAAACTCCTTGACCCCTTTCCTGCTCCGGGACCAACTCCACCGCGCCCTTTAAAAGGAGGACTTCTACCTCCTGTTCTAGCAACAGGAGGTGTTCTTGTGAACAATACGAAGGGCGGGGCGGGATGAGGGGCGGAAACTCCCGAAAGGGAAGGGTGTAGCCTTTTCCCACAACACTGAGAACCCAAGTGTCCGACGTAACAGTCTCCCATTTGGTGAGAAAATGCTGTAATCTTCCCCCTACAGGAGAGGAGTGAGTGGGAAATGGTGGAAGCCTAAGGCTGCTTCCCCTGCTGCACCCCGCCAGAGGATGAGGCAGAGTGCTGCTGAGAAGCTCCCCTGGTGCGGACCCTACCCCTCCCCCTAAAAGATCTATAGGGATGGGAAGAGGCAGGTTGCTGATATCTTCCCCGAAAGGAAGAGGAGGAAGAGCCACGCCCAAATCCACGAAACCTCCTGAAGAATCTGGAAGAGGCCGTGGAAGAAGGAGCTTGGAGTCCCAACGACTTAGCCGTGGCCCTGCTCTCCTTAAACCGTTCCAAGGCCGAATCAGCCTTAGCCCCAAACAGTTTGTCCCCATCAAACGGGAGATCCAACAATGTGGACTGTACATCTGCCGAAAAGCCCGAGTTACGGAGCCAGGCCTGTCTCCTTTCCACCACAGTTGTGCCCATTGCTCTGGCTACCGAGTCGGTGGTATCCAGTCCCGTCTGGATAATTTGGGTCGCAGCAGCCTGGGCATCAGAGACAAGATCCAAAAGACCCTGAGGAAGCTCTGTAAACGAAGAGGAGATGTCATCCATCAGAGCATGAATATACCTCCCCAGGATACAGGTTGCATTGGTGGCTTTTAATGCCAGACTGCAGGACGAAAAAATCTTCTTCGACTGCGCCTCCAGCTTTTTTGAATCTCTGTCCCCAGGCACCGTCGGAAAAGAACCAGGCGCTGACTTGGACGAACAGGAGGCCTGCACAACCAAGCTCTCCGGCGTAGGGTGCCTAGATAGGAAACCAGGATCAGTTGGAGCCGTCCGATACCTCCTGGCCACGGCTCTGTGAACTGCTGGGGAAGATGCCGGCTTCTTCCACACCTCTAAAACCGGATCCAGCAGAGCGTCATTAAAAGGTAATAGAGGCTCCGCCGCGGCTGAGGCCGGATGCAACACCTCTGTCAAAAGGTTTTGTTTCGCCTCCACCACCGGCAAAGGCAGGTCCAAAAAACTAGCTGCCTTCCGTACCACTGTATGAAAGGAAGCAGCTTCCTCGGTATATTCCCCCGGGGACGAAAGGTCCCACTCAGGGGAAGTGTCCAGCCCACTGGCCGACTCCAGTCCACGCAGCCCATCACCCGAGTCCTCTAGCTCTCCTTCCTCTAGGGCTCGTTGGTACTCCTGCTCTTCTAGTACCCGGAGAGCACGCCTCCTTGAATGCAGTCGTTGCTCAATCCGCGGAGTCGACAATACCTCCGCCGAAGTCGGAGATCGGCGCCGATCTTCCGAAGCCGACGACGCCGCATCCGGCGCCACAGGTAACTTCGGCGCCGACTGAAGAGCAGTTGAAACGGATGGACCCACCGGAGTCACAGGCCGAAATCTCGACGTCGACGGGATGGAAATCCCTGGGGCCAATCCCTCCGAAGCCACCGGAGCGGCCACCGGCGCCGACACTGGCGCCGAGCCCACGTTCCCAAACGGGAGAAAGGGCATAAAGGGTGCCGGCCGAAGAGGCGCAGGATCACCCAAAGAAAAGGCCAAAGGCCCAGCCGGAGCACCCCCTGGAGCCATCTGTTGGAAGATGGCATACATCGCATTCAAGAATGCGGAACTACCGATAGGCTCCAGGGGTGGGAAAAGCCGGATACTGGGGTGCCTGACTCGGAGGCGACCCCGATGCCGGCCTCGGCGTCTGCGCCGGAGAAAACACTTGAGGCTCCAATACCTCAATCACCGACGCCTGTCCAGGCGAAGTTGGAGACGCCGGAGAGGGCAACGGCGTCGAAGGATGCGGCGTCACCGTGGGGCTGACCTCCCATGTTCTTCGGCGCCGATCCGGAGACCTGGAACGAGCCTCCCTTGAATGACGCCGAGATTCTCTACGGCGCCGGGAGTCTCGATGACGCCGATGTCTTGGAGAATACTTTTTCTTGTGATGCTTCTCCTTTGACTTGGCCATAAACAGCTTCGCCTCGCGTTCTTTAAGGGCCTTCGGATTCATGTGCTGACATGAATCACAAGTCGAGACGTCGTGGTCGGAGCTCAAACACCAAAGGCAATCGGAATGAGGATCCGTCACCGACATCTTGCCTCCACACTCACGACAAGGCTTAAATCCAGACTTTCTCTGCGACATTATTTCCACAGAGAAAGAGTACGCAGCAAGATATACACTGTAACCGCAAGAGTAACAGTTGCTCCCTCGAAGATAACCGTTTCGAATGCACGGAAAAAAGGGAACTGACGTCTGCACGTCGTCGAGGACCTCTTATTGCCTGTATGACGTCAGACGGCGTCGCGTGCGAGACAGTGACGTCCTCGTCGACGTGCAGAGACTAGTAAGAAGATTTCCGTCGAATGCTGGCGCCATGGGAGTATTCATGAGGTGAGGAATCCACAGGTAGTTGTATCCATCAGAAGTCAGTATATTTTGACTGTGCTCACTGGGATCCTGCTAACTAGGACCCCAGCGACTGTGCTCTCTCCCATTAAACTTGGTTGCTTGGATCACAAACACCCCCATATTTGGCATACTAGTGCCTCCTTGCAAGTCCCTAGTATATGGTAACCAGGGTATTGGGACACCAGGGGACAACCAGGGGCGCAGCATGTATTATGCCACCCATGGGGAGTCTATCCAAAGTGTATGTGCAGGCCTGTCATTGCATCCTGCGTGAAAAGGTGCATGCACCCTTTTCACTACAGATCACTGCACCAGGTCACTGTAAGTCACCCCTATGGCAGGCCCTCCTAGCCCAGACAGCAAGGTGCAGGTACCTGTTGTAGGAAGCCACCACCTGGGAAAGAGAGAGGGCCTCCTGGGGGTTGCTCCTGAACTGGAGGTCGGATCCTTCAGGTCCTGGGGGCTGCGGGTGCAGTGTGTTTCCCAGGCATTGGGTTCTTTGAAGCAGGCAGTCGCGGTCAGGGGGAGCCTCTGGATTCCCTCTGCAGGCGTCGCTGGGGGGCTCAGGGGGGGGTCAACTCTGGCTACTCACAGGGCCGCAGTCGCCGGGGAGTCCTCCCTGGAGTGTTGGTTCTCTGCAGGTCGAGCCAGGGGGTGCCGAGTGGAAAGTCTCACGCTTCCGGCGGGAAACTTGTGGTCTTTAAATGTTGCTTCTTTGTTGGAAAGTTGCAGTTTCTTTGGAACAGAGCCGCTGTCCTCAGGAGTTCTTGGTCCTTTTTAGACGCAGGGTAGTCCTCTGAGGCTTCAGAGGTCGCTGGACCTTGGGGGACGCGTCGCTGTTGCGGTTTTTCTTGAAGTGGGGAGACAGGCCGGTAGGGCTGGGGCCAAAGCAGTTGGTGTCTCCGTCTTCTCTGCAGGGCTTCAAGTTAGCAGTCCTTCTTCGTCTTCAGATTGCAGGAATCTGTTTTCCTGGGTTCTGGGGAGCCCCTAAATACTGAATTTAGGGGTGTGTTTAGGTCTGGGAGGGCAGTAGCCAACAGCTACTGTCCTTGAGGGTGGCAACATCCTCTTTGTGCCTCCTCTCTGAGGGGAGGGGGGCACATCCCTATTCCTATTGGGGGAATCCTCCAAAATCAAGATGGAGAATTTCTAAAGGCAGAGGTCACCTCAGCTCAGGACACCTTCGGGGCTGTCCTGACTGGTGGGTGACTCCTCCTTGTTTTTCTCATTATCTCCTCTGGACTTGCCGCCAAAAGTGGGGGCTGTGTCCAGGGGGCGGGCATGTCCACTAGCTGGAGTGCCCTGGGGCATTGTAACACGAAGCCTGAGCCTTTGAGGCTCACTGCTAGGTGTTACAGTTCCTGCAGGGGGGAGGTGTGAAGCACCTCCACCCAGAGCAGGCTTTTGTTTCTGTCCTTAGAGAGCACAAAGGCCCTCATCACAAGGGGTCAGAAACTCGTCTCTCAGCAGCAGGCTGGCACAAACCAGTCAGTCCTGCACTGAATAATTGGGTAAAATACAGGGGGCATCTCTAAGATGCCCTCTGTGTGCATTGTTTAATAAATCCAACACTGGCATCAGTGTGGGTTTATTATTCTGAGAAGTTTGATACCAAACTTCCCAGTATTCAGTGTAGCCATTATGGAGCTGTGGAGTTCGTTTTTGACAGACTCCCAGACTATATACTCTTATGGCTACCCTGCACTTATAATGTCTAAGGTTTTGCTTAGACACTGTAGGGGCATAGTGCTCATGCACCTAGGCCCTCACTTGTGGTATAGTGCACCCTGCCTTAGGGCTGTAAGGCCTGCGAGAGGGGTGACGTATCTATGCCATGGGCAGTATTTTGAGTGCATGGCATCCTGAGGGGGATGCCATGTCGACTTTGCCTTTATCTCCCCACCAACACACACACAATCTGCAATGGCAGTGTGCATGTGTTAGGTGAGGGGTCCCTTAGGGTGGCACAACATATGCTGCAGCCCTTAGGGACCTTCCCTGGTCACAGGGCCCTCGGTACCACTGGTACCTTTTACAAGGGACTTATCTGTGTGCCAGGGGTGTGCCAATTGTGGAGACAATGGTACATTTTAGGTGAACACTGGTGCTGGGGCCTGGTTAGCAGGGTCCCAGCACACTTCTCAGTCAAGTCAGCATCAGTATCAGGCAAAAGTGGGGGGTAACTGCAACAGGGAGCCATTTCCTTACACCTGTGTTAGGGCACCCCTGCATGAGAAGGGGTGCCCCCATGAACTCCAGCTCCATTTTCATGGACTTTGCGAGGGTGGGACGCCATTTTACGTGAGTACTGGACATAGGTCACTACTTATGTCCAGCTACATAATGGTAACTCCAAACCTGGGCTTGTTTGGTATCAAACATGTCGAAATCATACCAAATACTGTTGCCAGCATTGGTTGTATGATTCCATGCACTACGGGTGGTCCTTAGAGGACCCCCAGCATTGCTCCTACCAGCTTTACTGGGTTTTCCAGGCAGTCCAAGCTATTGCCAGGCCTCAGCCAGGTTTCTGCCCTCCTGCTGCTTGAACAGCTCAAGCCCAGGAAGTCAAAACAAAGGATTTCACCCTATCCCTTTGGAAATAGGTGTTACATGGCTTGGTAGGGGGGTAGCCTCCTGAAGCCACTGGTATGCTTTGAAGGGCACATTTGGTGCCCTCCTGGCATAAACCAGTCTGCACCAGTTCAGGGACCTCCAGTCCCTACTCTGGCGCAAAACTGGACAATGGGAAGGGGAGTGACCACTCCCCTGTCCATCACCATCCCAGGGGTGGCGCCTAGAGCTCCTTCAGAGGGCTCCTTGATTCTGCCATCTTGAATCCAATGTTGGCAGAGGCCTTTGGGAGCATCTGAGTGACCAGGTCAGGCAGGTGACATCAGAACCCCCGCCTGAAAGGTGGCCACCTGGCTAGGTGACCAATCCCCCTTCCAGGGCTCTTTAGGGTCTCCCTCTTGGGTGGGTTCTTCAGATTCGACGGGCAATACTCCAGCAGGACTCCTCTGCATCATTTACTTCGACTTCTGGCCACTGGAACTGCAACTGGGCTCCCCAGGAATCTACACTCCTCGGCAACAGCGACTACTTCGCCCTGCAACATTATTTCTCTGGCTCCTTCCAGCAACTGCAACATTTCCCTGGCTGTGCATCCTCAAGGCAACAAGTCTTAAGCTTGCACAAGAAGCAAGAAGGAATCTCCCTTGGAGTGAAGGAGTTACTCCCCTGCGTCCGCGGGCACAAACAGAAATGGCCACCGGCTGCGAGGATCCTCCATCACAGGTGATGGTCTGGAGTGGTCACCTTGGTCCTCTCTGCAAGCTGTCCAACTTTGGTGAAGGTAAGCCCTTGCCTTCCCACGCAGGACAGTACTCTTGTGTACAGCGTCTCTTACAGCAACCAAGGCTTGTTGCCATCTCCAAGGGATCTTCAGGCTCAGTGTAGCCCCAGCACACTTCCCTGTGATGCACAGCCCTCTGCATGCTTCTCCTGCGGCGTCAGACCCCTTCCTCAGTTGTGCTGCTTGGGCTCCTGCGACTCCTTGGTCCTCTTATAGAGGGTCTTCTGTGGGGGGGTGGATCTTCTTCTGTGGACTCTCTGCATTGCTGAGGGTCCCCTAGGACTTCCCTCCGTTGGTTGAGTCCCCTTGGACCTTGCTGGTCCCCAGTAGCTCCCCCTTTCCTCTATCGCAACTCTTGCCTTTACCAAGGTTTGTTGGTGGGTTTTCCACACAACAGACTGAAATCTTCCATCCGGTGTGGAGCGTCAACTGCATCCTCCAGGAACTCTTCAGCTCAAGGGCTGCATTGCTGACTGCCTTCGTCCTACTTTCAACCAAGTCCTGCAACCAAGGTCTAGTGGGTAGTGGCTCCTGATATTACCGGACACTTCCACGAGTTCTGGACTTGGTCCCCTTCTTTTACAGGTCCGCCTTCTTTAGGATGCACCGCTGGTTTCTTGCAGTGTTCTCTGGGTGATGTATTATCCTCCTTTCCAGCCCTTTTGGTGGATTGGGGAAAAAACAGTACCTTACTCCTTCCTTCCTGGTCGCTCGGGGGGGGGGAGGGGGGCACTGTGGTACTTACCTTTTGGTGTTCCTAGTTCCTCCAGCACCCCGTACAGATTCCACTTATCTGGGTGTGGGTCCTGCATTCGCATTCCATTTTTGTTTTTAGTATATGGTTTGGGCTCCCCCAAGGGTGACTACGGTCAATTGCTTTTTATGCCTATTTCTGATTACTAGTGTACATATTTAGTGTTTACTTGCCTCTTCCTGGAGAATTGCTTATCTAGTACTTTTTGGTAATTGTGTCACTAAAATAAAGCACCTTTATTTTTGTAACACAGTGTTGTTCTTTCATGTGTCTAAGTGCTGTGTGACTACAGTGGTATTGCATGAGCTTTGCATGCCTACTAGATAAGCCTTGCCTGCTCATCCACAGCTACCTCTAGACAGCCCAAAGCATTCAGCAATCAGCATACAGTCGTGGGTCTCTGGGTGGAATCTCCCTTTAACGTATAAGGGACAGGGAAGTGGTTTTATAATAAAACAACTTATATGCTGAGAAAATGTCCCTACGTAAGGATGTGTGTTTTTCTATGAATGTCAGAGACAAAATTTGTACCACGTTCACCAGCAACCTATCTTACTGCAGCCTTGAAAGAAGCACAGAGTGTGCAAGAATGTCTGGTTTGAGATTACAGTGCTGGCTTAGGCAAAAACAACTAGATAGAGAAAAATAAAACAAGACCGCAAAAGTGGCTATTGTATGAATAATAAAACGAAGCTGAATAAAATATATCTAGGTTAAAGTGCACAGCGGCAGGCCTAGTATGCTTAAAATAACGTGCATGGTGCTATAGCTAAAATGGCTACACAACACCCTCCCCTTGTCGGATGAAGGTGGTTCAAAGCCTAAGTATACATAAAAGCTACTAACACACAACCTAAGATATATATGTAAAAAAAAGTCAATAGTGACAAGTTAAAAGAACACATGAGCATATAAAAGGACAATTTAAAATGTTAACATGTGGAGCAAAAAGGACTGAATTTCTAGAGTGAGTCATTTTTAAAATTGCCAACTGAATCCGGGACAATGGAGGACAGGAAATCTTCCACTTCGGCAGGTGTTAAAGTTGGGAAGGCATCTCCGAGAAGGCCCAAGGAGCAGTTGTGTTCCACAGTCTGAGCCTCAGCCAAGGCAACAGCGTTCCGTGGTGTACCCAGTAATGAGTTTAGAGCCCAATCCCCCAGGAAGGGCAACTCATAAGCAGCTTCCTGTAGCAAACGCACCCTCAATGCGCATGTCCGTAATGAAACCTCAGCAAGAACATCAACAGATCAGCGTCCAATGAAAGCAAGCGCTGCGTAGAAAGAAACTTCCAGAGCATGTTCGAAAGAGCACCAAAGGCACCTAAACATGGACTGCACACAATGCAAAACCGGTCTAAATGACAGGGACGAGTCACACTCCAATTCATGCAGCAGTGTTGCTCCAAAGTACTGCATCATGCGTTCGACACAGCTGCGCTGATGGGAGTGCTTTCATTCTTCCTTGTTGCGGCAGGACAGCCATTGCGCATGAAAAATAGCAACAGCAAAACGCCAACTATTATAGCCAAAGTTATTGGAAGTTCCCCGAAAATACTGGAGAATACTGAGTGGATGTATGATGGTAGTAAACCGAATATGGGGGAGAAGGTGTAAACGAAACCAGAACCAACAGCTTTAAAGAAATTTGCGATTCCAGTAGTACTGGACGGATTAAATATACGTTCCATGAGTTCATCAAAGTGTCTCGGAAAGTTGGTACTTAAAAGGGACTGTATCTCTGCTGACGACCTTGCCACTTGAAGTGCGTAGGTCTTGCGTACAGATGTGAGAGCCACATGTTTTTTAAACAAAGCCTTGAGTCTGCTCAACTTGTCAAAATTCACATTAGAAGTAGCAATATGGGGCCAAATGTCAGCTACTTCTTTTATTCTAGTGGGAGGAAAAAGTACGTTCTCGTAGCGTGTAACAATCTTAGAGACTGAAACAACAAACTAGCAGAATGGGATAAACTGTCCTCACTGAAGCGAGATTTGGTTAAAACAGTACTTCATGGGACAATCATGACAGAATACTTGAGAGCCAACATAGCCCCTTATGGACTACTTGTGTCCAACATGCCGAGGATTTTCCTACAGGACTTGGTCTTTAGGAAAGACTGGGCACAGATCGCCTGGAAATGCACCCGCGACTGGTTGGTACTTAACACCTCCAGGCGGTTAGCAGAATCCATGGCTGTACAGATTACCTTTATGGAAAACACATTGAAAACCACAGTTTCCATTTCAGCATTTAAGAGTCGATTAGCGGAAATCAACTCTGATTTGAATGAGTCAAAAGAGTTCTTGCCTCAGCAAAATATCACTAAATTGCAGAAAGACATCAGCAAATTTAGTAGAGAGAAAGTCTATCCCTATATTAAGGAAGACTACTCTGCTGACACTCAATCCGTCTCGTCAGATGAATCTTCTACGTCGCTTAGAAGACCTCGTAAATACAGTCACAGCTCTACATCTGATGGGTGGAGTACCGATGACGAGAGACCACAACCGTATTTCAATTTCCCACAATATCACCCTGGACAGCCACTGGGGTGGCCACAACCCTTCCCCTTCCACCAACCCCGTCCCATGTTACCATATATGCCTTTTTTAGGCAACGGCAGGGGCTGGGGAAGAGGCGGAAGGCGAGGAAGAGGCAGAAGAGGCCACTGGGCACAGGAGGAACCACAGATGGTCACGCGGAGCCAGGGCAAAGTCCAACAACCAAAGACTTAGTTGTCAACTTGTCTGCAAGACCCCTCTCCCCTGAAGAGACTACGGTTCTTAATAGGGGCCTTGGGTTTGTACCAACCCCCAGAGAAGATTTTTTCCGCCTCCAATGTGAGCTTGCACAATTCTTTAGGAAAATCCGATTACAGGCCTTTTTCAGAGACAAATCCACAGACACTGAGCCATCAGATTCGGGCCTCAAAAAACCGTCTAAATTTATGCCCCCCACAGCCTCAATACCTTGTGAGATCCTGGCATTTGAAAAGGCGGTCAACACTGACCTTAATAAACAGCGACCAAAACAGAGCTTCGTCAATATACCTAAAACTGAGAATGACGCTCTTAAGAGGCTGGCAGCTGACAACAGCATTACCATCAAACCAGCAGACAAAGGTGGCACTATAGTCATATTGAACTCATTAGACTATAGACAAGAATGCCTCCGCCTCCTTGGTGACTCCACTTATTATGCACAAATCGATCATGACCAGACAGCCAGAATTCAAGCAGAGATTAGAGGAATGATAAATAAGCTTGCGGAAATTCTTGGATTTCACAAAAAGAAGCAGAATTTCTGGATACTGTGAATCCGAGAATTCCATACTTCTATTGCCTCCCTAAGATACACAAAGGTAAGACCCCTCCCCCGGGTCGCCCAATAGTTTCAGGGATAGGATCTATCCTTGAACCCCTATCTACATTTTGTGACCATTTTTTGCAACCTCTTGTGCAGCAGTCCTCTACATATTTAAGAGATACTAAAGATGTCCTAAACCTCATAGAATCTATCAATTCCGCAGGTGACGTTCAAGCAATGATCACCTTAGATGTCGAAGCATTATACACCAATATTCCACAACAAGCCACTTTGACAGTAGTTGAGACAGCCCTCCTATCTGCCACACTCGATTCAGCTACCCCTGTGCATTTTATCATGCACTGCGCTAACCTAGCCATGACAGAGAATGAATTACTACATACGGTACCTAGGTGTTCAGAAAATAAACTGACTTGTGTTACCACCTTCACACCATTGTCTAATACCGTCAAGAAAATCATTAACAAAAGATGGGATATCCTCTGTAGTGGTGGTGAGAATGTCTCTAAACCATTATTTGCTTTTAAAAGGACTACCAATTTAAAAGACATATTGATCCACACACGACCCAGACCCCGGGCTATGCCCAGTAGACAAGGGACCCTTTGGGAACTGCCACCAGTTATTGGCCATTTCCCGTGTGGAAATTGTAATGTATGTTCACTC
The DNA here is from genome assembly GCF_031143425.1 of Pleurodeles waltl. Lineage (NCBI taxonomy): Eukaryota > Metazoa > Chordata > Amphibia > Caudata > Salamandridae > Pleurodeles > Pleurodeles waltl. The sequence goes on from NC_090450.1 coordinate 144,474,050, forward strand.
ACAAAACAAACAGATGCATTGGAATTAGCACCCATTGGGAACTAGCGGCTACTCAAATATACCAACTGTAATACCCGAAATTGTGTATATTTGATTACTTGCCCCTGTGGGTTACAATATGTAAGGATGACCACAAGAGCAGTCAAACTAAGAATCAATGAACACCGCAGTAATATTCGTTGTGGTCGAACTTCGACTAAACTTAGCATCCATTACAGCGAAGTACAACACAGCCCGGATGACATGTGGTGGGTTGTACTGCAGACGTGCTCCCAGAAAGGGAATGGGTCTCTTTTTGAATTAGAACAACGCTGGGTATTTAAACTTGGGACCCATCGCAAGGGATTGAATGATGACATCCCTTGGACTAGTTTCTCCCCCTGATATAGTATCCACACTGAGAAACAGCCGTGGTGGTCCGCTGGACATATGAGTGGTTCTGAGACGACTTGACTTTATACTAATATAAAGAATGATTATCAACAGTATCTCATTCATGACAAGAATCAGGTGATTAATGATGACACACGACTAGCCAGGACTGAATTCCTATCTTCTCTCTCATCACATTGTATGAAGATACTCTTTTCAGCCATCTGTAGTTGTTTCCTGACTATCATTAACCTAGAATCACATAACTTCATGATGGCCGCCGCTTTGTGCCTATACAGAGACAGGATCAACGCGAGCCTGTCATTTATTTCTATTATTTACTATTGCAGTGCTCGGGACGTATTACCGTCACCTAGCAACGCGCACGTCAGACATTGACACCGACTTCCGGGCGCGTCGGGATTTCTACCCCTGGGTTCGCGTTTCCCATTTACCTTCGGGAGCGCGACCAAAGGTAGGTGTTTGCGCCCACCGCCAGGTCCTGACAGGTAAGTGTCCCGTTTTTTGAGCTGTTGCGATTTGATGACGGCCTGAGAAATATTTTAATGTCGACCTAACAAGGTAGACATGTACGACCAAGAGCTTTGCATACTTGCCTACAAGGTCTGTCCTCCTTCTATGTTTGCTTAATTAAGTGAGTACGGCGATTCTAAATGTGAAAGACCAAGTTTAGTCGATAGGCACCTCCTGCCCTTGATCGACCAGCTTCTCGGGCCATTTCTATTTGAGATACCATTAGCGGGTACACAGCAATTAGCTACATACCCTAAACGTCACATATTCGTCTCTTTGTCTGTCAATGCCGTTTTCCTTATAGACTGTTATTAGATGACTACTAAGGATACATGTAATAGAGGGAAACGACCTCCTTACACTGTGCTTTTCAGTGCTGATAAATATCTTTGAACTGTCTCCGTTTTATGTAAGGGTGTGATTCTTGACATTTTTAACATTTATGTTTGTTCCCTTACTATATCTTCTTCCATATGACAAGTAGTGTGTTATGCGAACCTGGCCTATGGCCCGTGTGATCCCATGAAGCCCTGACTCAATTTGGGAGGGTAAGCATTTTTCTGTTTATTTGGCATGGGTGTGTTATCACCAACACTATCACCGTGTGCCACAGTTTATCGTACATTCTTTTTTAATTGAATCAAGGGTATTTTGAGATATAATTTACGCTTTGATATTTTCCAGGGTGACGAATAGGAACTAAATACAGGGTCATAATGGACTCGTTTAAGTGACTGACGATACCTTTTTTTGACTGTCAGCTTTGATATGCAAGAGCTAACTTAGTTTGTAGTTGGAGAAGTTTTTTTTACACTAGGTCCTGAAGAAGCGTCATTAGATCCCTGTGGACCGCAGAGACGCGAAACATGTAGACCCGATTCGGAGGTGGGTCTTGTAGTTTCCTGACCCCCCGTTATTAGATATACAGTTAGAGAGTGGTTGAGCATCATCTCTATCTCACTCTCCTGATTAATGTTTTAACCTTGGCCTTAACCATACACAAATAAAATAAAGATAGCACTCAGTGAGGGTCCTGAGCCAATTTTATTCTCTTTCTTTCTTTGAACTCTCCCCTTTTCCTCTCTCCTTACTCATTTGCGGGATAGTGCGGCATCATAGAGAAAAGATCTCCGGCAAAGAGCCCCCCGACGAGTGGTGCCCGTCAGACATTGCAGCGCCGGTCTGACGAGGAGCTCGTCCGATGCTGAAGCATGACACCCAACTGGGTGTGTGAGGACTCTTGGCTCCTACTAAATAGGACCCTCTAGTACTCACCCGGTCTCTCCTTGTCTTTGAGGAACAGTGTATTGCATTATGAGTAACTTTCATTGGAGGGTATACACTGGACCTTTAATCCTCCGAATCCCCCTGTATTTTGATGTATTTGGCACGCATCCCACAACAGTCTTCACCACTGAGGAGAACATAGCTGCCGTTTGAAAGTGCCTGGAACGTAGGTCTAATCAAGGGGACTGGAACTCCCTTCAGATAACAAGCCAAGTTCGCTGCAGACGCATTACACGCCCCATGCAAGGGAAGCTGTTTACAAACCATTGAACGGCTGACAGAAGTCTCACATTCACTACCGCTAAGAAAGACCTCTTTCATGCCACTTAGACATTTGTACGAGAAGGGCAGCTCCCACACCTCATGAATGTAACTCTCTCCCAGCCTTTCATATCAGCCTACAGGAATGTGTTTTAAACAGAACGTGAATTGTAGTGTTGAAATAGGCAGATTAATGACCTCGTGTATTGACCACTCAGCAGATGGTATTACAGCCACAGTAAAAAGCAACTTTTCTAACTTTGTGATGTTTAGCATGACATAAGTTGCTTCTTTCTTAGCCATTAGTTGCTGTTATCGTGTTAAATTAAATGTAGAAAATATATCCCTTGCGCTAACGTGTTGCCAAGGAACGCAACCTGCCTTCAGTGTTTGAAGTGTCCACCCCAACTGCTTAATGGACCTTAGTTGACTCCGCCCATGGTGAAAGGAAGACATATCTGTTTGTATAATGTCTATAGCAGAAGAGACGTTATTTAAGGTGTATATCCGGTCGGACAGGGTATTAATTCCATTATTTACAACAGCTATCGCCTTCTGTAAGTTTTCTTGGTCTATTTGCCTTAACCGGGCAGCAGCTTCTTGCTGAGAAAGCTTCCAAATTTAATTATATACTTCATATAAGATGCGTTTTCTGCATTGTTTTCTGGGGCCCAACAAAGTCCTGTAAGTCAATATTATTAGACAAGAGACTGAGGTGTTCTCTAACCGCATGTAGTGAGGAACTCTTTAACCATTGCTGGCATAGTTTCACTACACTGTATGTTGATACTATACCTGCATGTTCAGATGATATATAGTGAGGGTCCAGCCTACTAGTTCTAAAACCCCCCTGGAGTTTATAAAACGCTTATGACACCCATTGCTATCTATTGGCCACAATAACCACCTGCCAGGACGTGACAGTGAAGCATTAAACGTGCCACTCTGGACCCATTCATCGAGCTGATCTTCAGTTGCATTTATATAATTTTGCCATTTATGAAATTTTGCAGGTGCAAGAATACTGGGCGTGTTCGATTCCTTAATCATTGCTAAGCCTAAACAACTTGTTTGTTGTACAATTTCATTTAAAAATAAGATTTGAACAGGTATCAGGAATGCTCTAAATAAAGCTTCCTTCCCCTGTATTTGCCAATGTTTAGTTCCACACATACTTTTTAAGTCAATTGACTTCAGCCAGTATTCATAAATTTCGTATTTATCAATAATATGCGTACATTTTCTGTAGGTGGCAATTTAAAATATTACGACTCAGCATTTCTAACATCGTGCCCAGAAAAATATGTAAACGTTTCGGAGTATGTTTTAGAACTCCCTTGAGGTGGAGTTGGACAATGTCCCCATTGTGTGTAATTAAAAACAGTCTCTGGGGTACTTGCTTTCAAGACGAAATTGTGTCCATGATAATTTTAACAAAACATATCACTATAATTCTCTTTAGATTGATAAACATCTATGTTTTCAACTACAGTGTAATACTGCAACTCAGTCATCATAGAATCAACTGTTTTCACATCCCAATCATCAGAAACAACTCCAGGTATCATGATATCGTTCATAGAAAGTTTAAACACACATGGTATCTGAATGACCTCTGTGGGGCCGTATATATCAAATGTTACTTTATCCCAAACAATCCCATCAGGAATTGGTATAGCGGAAATATTCACAAAAGACCAGTCTCGGTGAACCTTGTGGGGAGAAAAATGTGGTTTTAGGACGTCATCCACCAGTTCAACTGTTGATTTTTCAGGAAGAAAATGACTGTGTATTAACAAAAAGAATGTTATAACCAATCCAAATCCAAAGCAGGAAAAAGCCTGTACAGTCGAGGAAAGCCACAGATAGTTCCATGGAAGAACTAAGTGAGTTGTTTTAAGCCAATTTATCAGCTTACGTTGTTTTGACAGTTCAGGTGTCGAAGAGACGAATGAGTCTGAAATGTTGTCGTTGATGTCGGCAAAGTATCCAGAAGCAGTTTGTGCAAAAACTGGAGCCGTGTTTGTAGGTGGAATGGGTGTTTCACGCGGAGGCTCAGAACAAATTACGCCATCCGTCTGTGTTGAAGTTGTGTCACATCGATCAGTTAGTTCAGTATTATTGGATGGCAGTGGAACCAATGCATGATCATTTTCCACCCTCCCCAAGCTCGGAGTGGTGACTGTTGCTGCTTACAACTTGTAGAGAAACACCTTGACCAGTAGTGATAGGGATTCGTGAACTGGCTGTTCCTTTTGGTCTGCTGGGCAGGATCGGCCACATGGTGTAAACTCGACACTGTCGATAGGTACAAAGCGGTTTTCTTTGGTACCTGCCAACGGTGGTAGAATGACAGTTCTGGTACTGAGTATTTCCAAGACTGGGACTGGTGCCCGATAAGAAGGACCAAATTCCTTTTTCACAGTGACCTTTTCACATACTAAATCCCCAACTTTAGGAATCCAGCCTGTAGGCGTTACAGGTACATCCTTAATTCCTGTGGAGGTAGCACCTGCAGAAGCTTTGTTGTGACTGAACTGTTGTAATTCATGTAAGACAGTGACACGTTAATTTATGTCAAAGGGTGTTTCTGCTGCCTCCACGCCAGCACCATCAAGATCTGGAACATACATTCGAGTTCCGAACAGGCACTCATATGAAGTATGACTCTTCCTCTCCCCCCCCCCCCTCCCCCACCGGACCTTCTAGGCAGATTGGTAAATGCTCTCTGAACTCCATACAGGTGATTAAGCCAACTACGACCTGTACCTAAGACTCTGACTGTTAAGGATTGCTTTAAATCACGGTTTAATCGCTCCACAACACTATTTCCTTCGGGATGAAATGGTGACGAGTTCTGATGTTGGACCCCCAATGAAGCCATGCCATCCCTGAATGCCCTTGAGGCGAAAGCAGGGCCCTGGTCCGAGTGGAAAGCCACAACTGCATATGTTCTGATAAAGACTCGTAAATCTTTAATAACAATCTGAGCGTCAGGTGAGCATTGAGACCACACCCATAGAAATCTGGAGCAGGAGTCAACAGCGACTAAGATGTATTTGTATGCATTGTCTAGTGTTAGGGGACCGCAATGGTTCAAGTACACACATTGTAAAGGTTTGTTGGAAATTAGGAGGGGTGCCTGCGGTGGGTGTTTAGCAGTGTAAACTTTAACTTGTTGGCAGATGTCACAACAAAGGACATACTGTTTGGCCTCTGTGTATAGACCTGGCCACCCATAACGGGCTAGTAACAATGATATTGTAGCCGCCACACCAGAGTGGGCAGATGCTACCCCCCCTCAGGCACCGCTTTAATCAACTCTGGTCCTCCATCTTTGTTGGAATATCTCAAACTCCTACGCCTGGTATCTTAACCTCAGTGTTTAGGCAGCCTCCCATTCGGTAGAAATATTTAGCAGGAAATGCCTTTGGATATCGCGTACCATCAGCCATAGCTTTCACGGCAGCCCATATGTCTTCATCTGGTTTCGCACCTGAGCGGGTTACTGCTGCAACAGTGGCTGTAGCTACTGCTGACTTTGCGGCTTCAGCCAGTGTATTCTCAGCAACGTGTATTCCAACGCGCTGGTGTCCAAGTGCATGTACAACATGGACATTTGGTAGCGTTTCCTTCAGATCCGCTACTTTCCCCCACAGGAGTCTGTGTTTGATGGTGTTTCCCTTAGTATCTCGGAACCCATTTGGGCACCAGTAATGCAGGTATTCACTGAAGGATTGGACACAGTAGTACAAATCACAAACAATCAGTGTTAGCTTTGCAGGATCCATGTGTTCCAGTGCCATCACTATAGAGCCTTTAGCTCTGCTAATTGTGCTGTGCAATCACCTAGAGTTTGCGTGTAGGTATGTTGGTGACAAAATGTATTACCCTCCATGCAGCCACTTACGACTGCCCAAGCAGCGGACAATTGATGCTTTGTGCCAATTGCAGGTTGATCTGAGCCATCAGTGTACATGACTCTCTGATACTGATCAATAGGCAGTGTGTTTGCAGTAACTGAGTATTCTAGTTCATACTGTAAAAATTCTTGAATTTGTTATTTTGGGTCATAAAAGTAATCTACATCAGTGGCTGTCAAAGACATTGCCCATTGTATCCAACGTGGATGTCATGCATTACTGTTTGGAACACTGGCTTTAGTAACAGCCTCAAGGGCTGGAATTGGAGATATGACAATAATGTGTTTGCCCTGGGCTAGATGTCTTTCTTTAATGACAGCCATCTGTACAGCAGTGAGAATCTTCTCAGCGGGAGCAAAGCGTTGTTCTGCTGCAGAGTACAGATGTGATTTGTATGCAATGGGGACCATCTCACCCTCATTAAATGTTACATACGTGAAACTAATGGCATCAGCAATTAATCCAATGACCAAATGTGTTTTGTTGTCCCTTGTGTGTAAATGTTGTGCTGCAAGCATGTCTGTTTGCAGGTATCTGAGAATGCAGTGTGTGTTCGACTGTCCAAAATTTACTTGAAAAGTCAGGACGTATTAAGTCATATAAAGAATTTATGCGTGTTTCATAGTCTGGAATGTAAGTTCTGCCAAAATTTAGGAAAGCCAATAGAGATTTTAGTTTTTTTTTTAGTAGTATTTGGATGTTGTAATTGTGCGCATTTTTCCAAGAATTGTGGTGCTAGGCTCTTTCCTTCACTCGATAGCTAATATCCCCAAAACAGGACTCTAAAGGCGGCTATTTTTTTATTTTTATTTTATTTCTAGCCGTACTCGGCAAATCCTACAACAATGCAGGCTACCTATCTTAAATGTTGTAGCAATTAATCATCCGGGAAATAGATGTAATCTACATAGGACAATGCTTCAGGATCAATGTTGTGCAAGATTGCAGTCACACAAGCTGCGAACAGTTCTGGACTGTTCTTGTACCCCTGGGGTAAACAACTGATTTTTTCTGGGAGACTAGTGCACTGAAACTTGTTAATGCTCTACTCTCAGGCGCTATATTTTGGCAGAAGAAACCATTGGAAATGTCCAGTGTTGTTTTGGATTTTTTACGCACTATGTTGTTCAGAAGTACTGTGCTATGTGAGTTTTGTATAGCATATGTATGTGTATGACTGTTTAAGTGTCTGTAGTCTAAGACTATTCTGTATGAATGGTCTGGTTTAGCTACTGGGAATAAAGGATTATTCATTGGGGAGACGCAAGGTTCAATTACGCCCTGGTACTCCAGTTGTGTGAGGATATCCCTTACGGGTGCTTTAGCATCATGTTTTATTGGATATTTGGGTTGAGGATGGGGTTGGTTTTTAATAAGAATTACATGGTAGAGGGAATCTTTGTCCCATCCTACATGGTTGCGATATAACGCGGCTGCCTTCGCCAATGCCCAATCTATGGCGTAGGATTCTGCGAGCTCTTCGGGAACAAGAGGTGAGGAAGAAGGTTTAATAACATCTTCCCCAATAGGCAAGTACAGACAAATTCAGGTGGCCAGTCTTGTTCAGCCAACAAAATATCATATATATTTACTACACATTCCCAAAAGATTGCGTCTATTGTGCTCTCAATGTCTCCTTCTAACTGTAGCGTTACTTTGTACACCCTATCAGGCGTGGAGACACGCAAGTCTGCAGTTTCTACTTGTAGAAAGTCATCAGTTGCTTTTACCTCGAGATGCTCTAGAAGACTCTGGCAAACTATTGTGACTGCTGCTGCGCTGTCTAATAGCGCTAGTGCCCACTTCTTGTTCTTCAATAGAGCCCTCTTCTTGAGTGGCATGTCGAACTGCAACTGCTGCCACCTTTTTCTTTTCAGATTGGGGTTTTTGTTGGGGAGGTTTCTCTTCCTTTTTTTTACAGAAACCTCTGTTGAGCATTGTGATTCCTGTCTCAGTTTCACGTACTCAGTTCTTCACTCTGACCGCACACCTCTCTCACTGCTTTTTTCCGATGAGTCCTGAAAGGATCGAGATTGGCGTGTATCAGTATATTGAGATCTGTCAGGTGTTTTTATATTATCTCTATTTCTGAGATTATATCTATTCTGTGGGGTCTCTGTGCGCGGAGATTTTCCCCTTTCTTTCTTTTTTTTTTTAAGGAGTTTGTTGGTTTTTATCCCAGCATTTCTTATTACCCTCAGGAGCTTGCTTGGAAAAATCTTTATTAGGTTTACCCTGAAATTGTGATTTTTTTAGTCTGGGGGCCAGACTATCTCGACCATACTAGAGTAGGTCTCTGCGATAATCTTTGGCAACTCGCGTTCTTGATCCTGTTGAGGAATATCCCGGAGTCGCATGTGCACCGCTAATGCGACCGCTTCCCCTTTAAGGTTACTTAAAATGAGTGAGGACACTCTGGCAAAATTGCCCATTAATTGCATCCCCAAATCTAGGGCCGGGCAGCCCCATATTCATCTTGAATCTGTTTTAATACTTCCAGTAAATTGGCAAGTGTTGGTGGACCATGTGCGGTAGTAGAGCGCAGCAAATACCGTGCCCCATGTATTAGTTATCTATTGTGGGAACCATCCCAAATGGCAAGCACATTGTTCATATTCTATGTTTATCCTGAGGTCCTGTATGGGGAAAATACTGCTTCCAGTGCATTTATTTTTTTGAGCTAACCAGAACGGAATTTCTTCTCGTTTGGCGGGTACTGTAGGAAGTTGGCTCTGTATATACTATTTCAAAGTAAGAAGTAGTGTGCACAGAGTCCAAGGGTTCCCCTTAGAGGTAAGATAGTGGCAAAAAGAGATAATTCTGATGCTCTATTTTGTGGTAGTGTGGTCGAGCAGTAGGCTTATCAGAGGGTAGTGTTAAAGATTTGTTGTACACACACACAGGCAATAAATGAGGAACACACACTCAAAGACTTACTCCAGGCAATAGGCTTTTATATTGAAAAGTATCTTCTCTTAGTTTATTTTAAGAACCACAGGTTCAAGATTTACAGTAAACACTTTAAATGCAAGGTACTTCACTTGGATACTTTAGGAACTTTGAATAAAAGCAATATCATATACAGTCTTTGTAAAAATGTCAATAAGCTATTTTCAAAGTGGACACAGTGCAAAAATCAACAGTTCCTGGGGGAGGTAAGTAAAGGTTAGATTAGGAGGTAAGTAAAACACTTACAAGTCTCAGTTCTGGGCATAGGCAGCCCACCGTTGGGGGTTCAGGGCAACCCCAAAGTTACCACACCAGCAGCTCATGGCCGGTCAGGTGCAGAGGTCAAAGAGGTGCCCAAAACACATAGGCGTCTATGGAGAACAGGTGTGTTCCAGTTCCAGTCTGCCAGCAGGTAAGTACCTGCATCCTCGGAGTGCAGACGAGGGGGGTTTTGTAGAGCACTGGGGGGTAGGAGGACACAAGTAGGCACACAAAACACACCCTCAGCGGCACTGGGGCGGCCGGATGCAGTGTGCCAAGCAGGAGTTGGGTTTCAGGTAGAAAACAATGGAGGGACCCGGGGGTCACTCTAGCGGTGCAGGATGGCACAGGGGGGGGCCTCTCGGGACAGCCACCACCTGGGCAAGGCAGAGGGTCGCCTGGGGGTCACTCCTGCGCTTGAGTTCGGTTCCTTCAGGTCCTGGGGGCTGCGAGTGCAGTGTTGGTTCCAGGCGTCGGGTCCCTTGTTACAGGCAGTCGCGGTCAGGGGGAGCCTGTGGATTCTCTCTGCAGGCGTCGCTGTGGGGGCTCAGGGGGATAGTCTCGGAGGTGTTTGTTCTCTGGATCTCGAGCCGGGGGCGTCGGGTGCAGAGTGTGAAGTCTCACGCTTCCAGCGGGAAACGTGCAGTCTTTGAAAGTTGCTTCTTTGTTGCAAAGAAGTAGCTGGTTTTGAACAGGGCCACTGTTCACGGGAGTTTCTTGGTCCTTTAGTCCAAGGCAGTCCTCTGAGTCTTCAGAGGTCGCTGGTCCCTGTCAGATGCGTCGCTGGTTGCAGGTTTTCGAAGTTGGAGACAGGCCAGTAGGGCTGGGGCCAAAGCAGTTGTCATCTTCCTCCTTCTCTGCAGGCTTGTAGGTCAGCAGTCATTATTGTTTCTTCAGGTTGCAGGAATCTAGTTTCCTATGCTCTGGGGAGCCCCTAAATACTGAATTTAGGGGTGTGTTAAGGTCTGGTAGGGCAGTAGCCACTGGCTACTGTCCTTGAGGGTGGCTACACCCTCTTTGTGCCTCCTCCCTGTGGGGAGGGGGGGACCATCCCTAATCCTATTGGGGGAATCCTCCAAATTCAAGATGGAGGATTTCTCAAGGCAGGGGTCACCTCAGTTCAGGACACCTTAGGGGCTGTCCTGACTGGTGTGTGACTCCTCCTTGTTTTTTTCATTATCTCCTCCAGCCTTGCCGCCAAAAGTGGGGGCAGTGGCCGGAGTGGCAGGCCCTGAGGCACTGTAACAAAATGGGTGAGCCTTTGAGGCTCACCGCCAGGTGTTACAGTTCCTGCAGGGGGAGGTGAGAAGCACCTCCATCCAGAACAGGCTTTGTTCCTGGCCACAGAGTGACAAAGGCACTCTCCCCATGTGGCCAGCAATTGTCTGGTGTGTGGCAGGCTGGCAGAAACTGGTCAGCCTACATTAGAAGTCGGGTTGGTATTCAGGGGGCATCTCTAATATGCCCTCTGGGTGTATGTTACATTAAATTGCACACTGGCATCAGTGTGCATTTATTGTGCTGAGAAATTTGATACCAAACTTCCCAGTTTTCAGGGTAGCCATTATGGAACTGTGGAGTTCGTGTTGGACAAACTCCTAGACCATATACTCTTATGGCTACCCGGCACTTACAATGTCTAAGGTTTTGCTTAGACACTGTAAGGGCATAGTGCTCATGCACATATGCCCTCACCTGTGGTATAGTGCACTCTGCCTTAGGGCTGTAAGGCCTGCTAGAGGGGTGACTTACCTATGTCACAGGCAGTGTGAGGTTGGCATGGCACTCTGAGGGGAGTGCCATGTCGACTTAGTCATTTTCTCCCCACCAGCACACACAAGCTGTGAGGCAGTGTGCATGTGCTGAGTAAGGTGTCCCCAGGGTGGCATAAGACATGCTGCAGCCCATAGAGACCTTCCCTGGCATCAGGGCCCTTAGTACCAGGGGTACCAGTTACAAGGGACTTACCTGAGTGCCAGGGTTGTGCCAATTGTGGAGGTAAAGGTACAGTTTAGGGAAAGAACACTGGTGCTGGGGCCTGGTTAACAGGGTCCCAGCACACTTTCAATCAAAACTTAGCATCAGCAAAAGCAAAAAGTTAGGGGGTAACCATGCCAAGGAAGCATTTCATTACAGGTACTTTACCCATGATCGAATGTACAGTCGCAGGATTAATACCTGCCGTCACTGCATGTGGTTGCGCAGGAGCAGCACGTACTGGCTTTGTATTTAATATTTGCATTACAAACTGTACAAAACATCTGTTTATTGCCATCAGATCAGTATATAAACGTCAGACTTCAGCTACCGTTAGGATCGCTGCAGCAGGGTGAGGTGTATAAGTGGCCAATAAAAGCCACGTAGGACCATCATTACTTAGATGGCCTAATCTAACAGGTAAAATTGTGTGGGGTGGGGCGCCATCAAGCCAATTATGTTCTTGATAATATAAAGGTATTTCTAAATATGCGTATGCTGTGTATTGTCCAGGTACGTTTGCAGGTGTAAAGTGATGTCCCATCAACTGCTGGAAACGTGACCCAGGAATAGAAGAGTTCTGTTCTATAAGCTGCATGTGCGTCCACCACAAATGTGACACAAAGCTGAATAAAATATATCTAGGTTAAAGTGCACAGCAGCAGGCCTAGTATGCTAAAATAACGTGCCTGGTGCTATAGCTAAAATGGCTACACAACAGTATAAGGTGTAAGTACCATAGGTACCCACCACACACCAGGCCAGCTTCCTACACATATATAATCTCCTGCCCCCTTTATTAAATACAGGATGAACAATTGGGCCACTGTAGCCTGTTCCTATAGGCTGCATAATATTTTCCTCTCGAGTGACTGCAGGCCTTCCCGAAGGAAAGCAAACATTTCACTTAAGAACATATACTGTGAAACACTGCTGTAGGGGCCTCGCACGTGGTTGGGACTATTCAGTGCTTGTGTCTATAAATGTGAATCCCCTACGAGAGAAATGTAGACACCCATCTGTCTGTTAAAACACACACACAAAAACAACACTCATCCCCAAAAATGAACCACTGTTAAGCACTACAACACTTAAAATCATCACCTGTCAAAAGCAAATGTTTGAGGTGCTTGAAGAGTGCAATGGGACATATATTGCACTGACCACACAGAAGAATAGGTGTGTGGGATACCAGGTGACTTGACACTGCTTCTAAACCAGACAGACGTCTATAAAACATCGTCATTTTACCAATCCTAGATGGGTGACATGTTTAGAAGCAGATTATCAGCCATCTCGAATCAGTACAGCAGTGATGCACTGTGCTCAGTAACCATCCAAGATGGCCACCCACTGCTATGTCTAATTTTATGCTAATTTGTAATTGCAAGCGTAGACCCGTCATATTCATGTCTTGTGTATGTGGCTGCATTTTTTCCTTATTTTGAAAATTTATCTTGCACATGCTTGTTGACTTTAATCATGTTTGATTGTTGACGAGTGTGGATAAATGCAACAACAAGCATGTGCGTGAAGGAATGGATGTAGGAGTACAAGGAACAGTAACAGACTACGTGTATGACGAGGTACTGAACATCTAAACTCACCACTACCTAAAAGGCACTTTCAGTTACAAGTCTCACTCACTAACAATGCTGGTTTAAAAGCTTTGAGAAACAACATCAAATGTCGTCAACAAGTGGAAGCAACTTCCCACATTTCAGAAACAGGTGAAAAATATCTGTAACACCATGTTTCTTTGCAAAGAAATCAGTTTCCAACCACCAATCAAGTTCTGGTTCTACAGTCAATTACATTATGCATATACTGTATTTTGTACACAAGAGAAAAAAATGTAAAATAAGTATTACCTTTCACTTGAATTCCTAGCTTTTTGAGAGCCTCTTCTACCGACTGGCTTTCTCTTTTACGCATGAACCCATTGTCTATATGCACCGCTATGATCTGGTCTTTATTTAGTGCCTTATTTAGGAGAGCTGTACATACTGTAGAATCAACTCCTCCGCTCAGTAGCACCTAGCGAACAAAAGATACAGATTCTGTCAGTCTATTGGCTCACTAGAAAGTCCTCTTCCGGTAGTTCATGTTGCGCTTAAGTTGTTGCAAATAGTCTTTACAATGGAATGTTTGGCATAATAATATAACTCTATAAACGTTGTAAGGCAACTGGAAAAAAAGAGCTGCCCACTTTAGTGAGTATATGTATAAAAACATACAATAGTACAGTCTTTTTTGCATTATATATATATATATATATATATATATATATATATAAATATATATATATATATATATATATATATAAAACTCATAAACAAGTCCCGGAATACAGGAGCTCCATACAGCGGTCCTGGATGGGCTCCGAGAGGCCCTAATAAATCCTCCAACACTCCCTTGAATATCAGGAGAACCAGGACACCTCCAAAGTGAAAAAATATTTCTTTAATTTAATTTATTCCAACATAAAAAAAATTTCACTTTGGATGTGTCCTGGTTCTCCTGATATTCAAGGGAGTGTTGGAGGATATATTATATATATATATATATATATATGGAAAATGTCACTTACCCAGTGTACATCTGTTCGTGGCATGAGACGCTGCAAATTCACATGCTGTGCATTATCCTGCCATCTAGTGTTGGACTCTGAGTGTTAAGTTGTTTTTCTTCGAAGAAGTCTTTTCGGGTCACGAGGCAGAGGGACTCCTCCCTTTCGGCTCCATCGCGCATTGGCGTCGACTCCATCTTAGATTGTTTTCCCCCGCAGAGGGTGAGGTAGGAGTTGTGTATATAGTAACGGTGCCCATGCAATGGAGTAAGTATGTATGTACATAATGTGTATAAGAATAGTATCTATTTACAAAATTACAAATTTCATTCAACTTATAACGCCTACAGGCTCCCGGGGAGGCGGGAGGGCACATGTGAATCTGCAGCGTCTCATGCCACGAACAGATGTACACTGGGTAAGTGACATTTTCCGTTCGATGGCATGTGTAGCTGCAGATACACATGCTGTGCACAGACTAGTAAGCAGTAATCTCCCTAAGAAGCTGTGGCTTAGCCTGTAGGAGTTGAAGTTGTCTGAAATAATGTTCGTAATACAGCCTGTCCTACTGTGGCTTGTTGTGTTGTTAACACATCTACACAGTAGTTTTCCTAGTGGAGTGCGCCTTTGGTGTAATAGGTAGATCTCTTTTTGCTTTGATATAGCAGGTCCGAATACATTTCACTATCCATCTGGCAATGCCTTGTTTGGATATTGGATTTCCGGCATGAGGTTTTGGGAAGGCTACAAACAATTGTTTTGTTTTGCAAAACTGTTTTGTTCTAGCAATGTAATACATTAGTGCTCTTTTAATGTCTAATGTATGTAAGGCTCTTTCGGCTACTGAGTCTGGTTGTGGAAAAAAGACTGGGAGTTCCACTGTTTGGTTAAGGTGGAACGGTGATATAATTTGGGATTTGTACGGAGAACCACTTTATGTTTATGTATTTGTATAAAGGGTTCTTGTATAGTATATGCTTGTATTTCACTTACTCTTCTAAGAGATGTGATAGCTATTAGGAAAGCTACTTTCCAAGTTAAGTATTGCATCTCACAAGAATGCCTGGGTTCAAATGGTGGTCCCATGAGTCATGTTAACACAATATTGAGGTTCCACAAGGGAACTGGTGGTGTTCTCAGGGGTATGATTCTTTTTAATCCCTCCATAAATGCTTTGATGACTGGGATTCTAAAAAGTGATGTTGAATGTGTAATCTGCAGATAGGCAGATATTGCTGTGAGATGTATTTTAATAGAAGAAAAAGCTCGTTTAGATTTTTGTAAGTGTAATAAGTAACTTACAATGTTTTTTGCGGAAGCATGTAGTGGTTGAATTTGATTATTATGGCAGTAATAAACAAATCTTTTCCATTTGTTTGCGTAACAATGTCTTGTAGTAGGTTTTCTAGCTTGTTTAATGACTTCCATACATTCTTGTGTGAGGTCTAAATGTCCAAATTCTAAGACTTCAGGAGCCAGATTGCTAGATTGAGCGATGCTGGATTCGGGTGTCTGATCTGTTGTTTGTGTTGAGTTAACAGATCTGGTCTGTTTGGTAGTTTGATATGAGGTACTACTGACAGGTCCAGTAGTGTTGTGAACCATGGTTGGCGAGCCCAGGTTGGTGCTATTAGTATTAGTTTGAGTCTGTTTTGACTCAATTTGTTTACCAGATAAGGAAGGAGTGGGAGAGGGGGAAAAGCGTAAGCAAATATCCCTGACCAACTCATCCATAACGCATTGCCCTTGGACTGAGGGTGTGGATACCTGGACGCGAAGTCTTGGCATTTTGCGTTTTCTTTTGTTGCGAATAGGTCCATTTCTGGTGTTCCCCAGCGTAGAAAGTAAGTTTGTAGTATCTGGGGATGAATTTCCCATTCGTGTGTTTGTTGGTGAGCTCGAATGTAGTTGTCGGCCAACTGGTTTTGAATCCCTGGGATGTACTGTGCTATTAGGCGAATGTGATTGTGAATTGCCCAATGCCAAATCTTTTGTGCTAAGAGACACAGTTGTGATGAGTGTGTGCCTCCTTGTTTGTTTAGGTAATACATTGTTGTCATGTTGTCTGTTTTGACAAGAATGTGTTTGTGGGCTATTAGTGGTTGAAATGCTTTCAATGCTAGAAACACTGCTAACAGTTCTAAATGATTTATATGCAGTTGCTTTTGGTGAACGTCCCATTGTCCCTGTATACTGTGCTGGTTGAGGTGTGCTCCACACCCCATCATGGAAGCATCTGTTGTGATCACGTATTGAGGCACTGGGTCTTGGAATGACCGCCCTTGGTTTAAATTGATAGGATTCCACCTTTGAAGCGAGAAGTGTGTCTGGCGGTCTATCAACACTAGATCTTGAAGTTGACCCTGTGCTTGTGTCCATTGTGTTGCTAGGCACTGTTGTAAGGGCAATGTGTAGTCTTGCGTTTGGGACAATGGCTATGCATGAAGACATCATGCCTAGAAGTTTCATTACAAACCTCAATTGGTAGTGCTGGTTTGGGTACATGTTTAATATTATATTTTGGAAGGCTTGTACTCTTTGTGGACTTGGAGTGGCAATCGCCTTTTGTGTGTCGAGGGTTGCTCCCAAGTTTTGTTGTATTTGGCACGGTTGTAGATGTGATTGTTGGTAGTTTAGAGAGAACCCTAGTTTGTGTAGGGTTTCTATGACGTATTGTGTGTGTAGAAGACACTGTTGCTGAGTGCTGGTTTTTATTAACCAATCGTCCAAGTAAGGGAATACGTGCATGTGCTGTCTCCTGATGTGAGCGGCTACTACTGCAAGGCATTTTGTGAATACCCTTGGGGCTGTTATCCCGAATGGTAACACTTAAGGTTTGTAATGCAAGGCGTGCATTACCAATTCAAAGTATTTCCTGTGGGAAGGATGTATGGGTATGTGGAAATATGCATCTTTGAGATCTAATGTTGACATGTAGTCCTGTTTTTTGAGCAAGGGAATCACGTCTTGAAGTGTTACCATGTGAAAGTGATCCGATTTGATGTAAAGATTCAGTGTTCTGAGGTCTAATATAGGTCTCAGCGTTTTGTCTTTCTTTGGGATTAGGAAATACAAGGAGTAGACACCTGTTCCTTTTTGATGGTTGGGTACTAGTTCTATTGCTTGTTTTTGTAACAATGCTTGGACCTCTAGTTGTAACAGGTCTAAGTGTTGTTTGGACATATTGTGTGCTCTGGGAGGCACATCTGGTGGCAATTGGAGGAATTCTATGCAATAACCATGTTGGATAATGGCTATGACCCATGCGCCCGTAGTTATGTTTTCCCAGTTGTGGTAGTATGCGCTAAGTCTCCCCCCCACTGGTGTTGAGTGGTGGGGGTTTGTGACATTGAAGTCACTGTTTGGTTTGCGGGGTTTTTGGGCTCTGGAACTTCCTCTTGCCTTTGGGAATTGTCCACCCCTATACGTTCCTCGAAAACCTCTTGGATACTGGCCCTGATATGTGGGTCTGACTTGTGAGGTGGAAGGCTCTGTGGTTTGGGAACGAAACCCCGTCTAAAGTGCGGCTTTCTAAAAGTGCCTCTGCTCTGTGGGGAGTAGAGCGCGCCCATGGCTTTGGCCGGGTCTGTGTCCTTTTTGAGTTTTTCTATTGCCGTATCCACCTCCGGCCCAAACAATTGTTGTTGGTTGAACCGCATATTCAGCACAGCTTGTTGGATTTCAGGTTTAAACCCAGAGCTCCGTAACCATGCGTGCCTACGAACGGTTAACCGCAGTGTTCACTGTCCTTTCTGCTGTGTCTGCCGAGTCCATAGCAGACCTTATTTGGTTGTTTGAAATCGTTTGTCCTTCCTCAACAACCTGTTGGGCACGTTTTTGGTACTCTTTGGGTAAGTGCTGGATGATATGTTGCATCTCATCTCAATGTGCCCTGTCGTATCGAGCCAGTAGAGCCTGAGAATTGGCAATCCGCCATTGATTGCCTGCCTGTGCTGCCACCCTCTTGCCTGCTGCATCGAATTTCCGACTTTCCTTGTCAGGCGGTGGTGCATCTCCTGAGGATTGGGAGTTTGCCCTCTTTCGGGCTGCTCCCACTACCACCGAATCAGGAGTTAATTGCTGTGTTATACACACAGGGACCGTTGGGGAAGGTTTATATTTCTTCTCCACCCTAGGCGTCATGGCTCTGCCTTTTACTGGGCCCTGGAACACTTGTTTGGCGTGTTTTAACATGCCTGGTAGCATTGGCAAACTTTGGTATGAGCTGTGAGTGGATGCCAAGGTGTTAAACAAAAAGTCGTCCTCTATAGGCTCCATATGCATTGCTACATTATGGAATGTAGCTGCTCTTGAAACCACCTGCATATATGCAGTGCTGTCCTCTGGTGGTGACGGCAATGCCAGGTAGCAATTGGGACTATTGTCTGAGACCGGTGCATCATATAAGTCCCATGCATCCGGGTCATCTTGTGTCATCCCCGTGTGCGTGGGCGACTGCATTGGGGGTGTTGCTACCGGGGAAAGGTGTGGCGAATGCAATGGTGAATGCTGTGGCGAGAACCTTGGTGGTGTTTTGTCTTTTGCCACTTTTGCCCTTGGCTGCATTTCTGTCTCCTGGAATGCTAGCTTTCGCTTGATTTTTATTGGAGGAAGAGTTTGGATTTTCCCCGTGTCTTTCTGTATGTGCAGCCTCCTTTGTGTATGGGTCTGGCTCTCCCATGCCCAGTTCTTGTTCAAATCTGTGCCCTTGCATTTGACTTGAAAGGCCTTGCTCTTCCGTATAGGAGCCTGTTTTCGGCTCCGAGGCTGAATGTTTCGGCACCGAAGCTTTCTGTACAGTCTTTTTCGGCTCCGAGGAAACCTTCTTGACTTTATGGGTGTCGAACTCTTGGTGCAGAGATGGTTCGGAGCCGGTATCTCGACCGGAGTCGGATGTCTTCGGCTGCTGGGAGGCCTTTTTCGGTGCTGATGTCTGGTCACCGTGTTTTCGGGTTAAGCCATGGCCTGTTGGCGGTAGCATCCCCTTGGCCTTTATTATTTTCGAGTGAGTCTTTGCCGGAGCTGGTTTACTCAGTTTGTTGCTGCGTCTTCCGCTGCTCACTTTCGGACTCGTCAGAGTCCGAATCTTGAATGGAGAATCTCTCCTCTTCTTCGACGTCGATCCGCTCGGCCGGTGTCGACGCCATCTGGAGTCTTCTAGCTCTTCGATCGGGTAGGGTCTTCTTTGATCGAAAAGCCAGACAGGCCTCGCAAGTATCCTCCCTGTGTTCTGGAGATAAACACAGATTACAGACCAAGTGTTGGTCTGTATAAGGATACTTTGCGTGGCAATTCGGGCAGAAACGGAAGGGGGTCCGGTCCATGAGGTTTGAAGATGGACGCGGTCGGGCTGACCAGGCCCCGCAGAAGAGTGGAAGTCCCGAAGGGCCACCGGAGCGCTTCTTTTTTTCGGTGCGATATGCTAACACTAAACCGGTACCGAGCGTGAACAATACCGTCGAATTTTCCGATAACTAGCTAAGTTCCCCGATTCGAAATATGGAGCGAAGAGGAACACATCTGAACCCAATGGCGGAAAGAAAACAATCTAAGATGGAGTCGACGCCCATGCGCAATGGAGCCGAAAGGGAGGAGTCCCTCGGTCTCGTGACTCGAAAAGACTTCTTCGAAGAAAAACAACTTGTAACACTCCGAGCCCAACACTAGATGGCAGGATAATGCACAGCATGTGTATCTGCAGCTACACATGCCATTGAACATACATACACACACATATATATATATATATATACATCACTTACCCAGTGTACATCTGTTCGTGGCATGTAGTGCTGTAGATTCACATGTTGTACATATTTCGTTTTTCTTCGAGTCACGGGATCGAGTGACTCCTCCTCTGGGTGATAGTGCGCCTGGGCATCTACTGCCTTGTTAGATTGTTTTCCCGCAGGAAGGAAAAGTAAGGAGTGAAGAATTGTGTATGTACAAATATATATAGAAAGTAAAAAAGATGCCCATGCAATGTATATACATATTTATATGATTAAGTACAATGACTACAGGCTCCCGGGGAAAAGGGAGGGCGCACATGAATCTGCAGCACTACATGCCACGAACAACTGTACACTGGGTAAGTGACATTTTCTGTTCAATGGCATGTGGAGCTGCAGATACACATGCTGTGCATAGACTGTAAAGCAGTTCTCCTCCCAGGTAAGCGGTGGTTAGCCCGTAGGAGTTGAAGTAGTTTGAAACAGTGTTTTTAGCACTGCTTGACCAACATTCGGCTGTTATAGACATAACACATCAACACAGTAGTGTTTAGTGAATGTGTGTGGTGTAGACCATGTGGCTGCTTTGCATATGTCCGCCATTGCTATATTTCCTATGAATGCCATTGAGGCACCTTTCTATCTAGTGGAATGTGCTTTTGGAGTAACTTATAGATGCCTTTTCACCTTGAGATAGCAGGTTTGAACACATTTTACAATCCATCTAGCTAATCCTGGTTTTGAAATACGATTACCTTTATGAGGTTGTTGGAAAGCAACAAAAAGTTGTTTAGTTTTTCTGAATTCTTTTGTTCCGTCCACGTAATACATTAGAGCTCTTTTGAGCTCAAGAGTATGTATAGCTCTTTCAGCAGCAGAATCTGGCTGTGGAAAGAAAACTGGCAATTTGACTGACTGATTAATATGAAAGGGTGAAACCACTTTAGAGAAAAAATTTGGATTTGTCCAAAGTACTACTTTGTGTTTGTGTGCTTGGAAGAAGGGCTCTTCTAAAGTAAATGCTTGAATTTCACTTACTCTTCTTAAGGAAGTAATTGCTACTAAGAAAGCAACCTTCCATGAGAGAAACTGAATAGCGCAAGAGTGAATGGGTTCAAATGGTGGACCCATAAGTCTTGTGAGCACATCCCGTAAAGTGACCATGTGAAAATGCTCAGAGGATATATAGATTTAGAGGCCTGAGATCGAGAGTAAGTCTGAGAGTACCATCCTTTTTTGGTATAAGGAAGTATAGGGAATATACTCCTGTTCCTTGCTGTGAGATGTGAACTATTTTTATTGCCTCCTTGAGTAGTAGAGATCATACCTCTTGTTCTAGTAGGATAGTGTGTTCTGGAAAGAGTGTGAGAACAAGGTGGAATGTTTGGTGGAGTAGAGAGGAGCTCAAGGCAATAACCACTGGGGATAATTAAGAGTACCCAATGATCTGTAGTATTTTTTTGCCAGTGAGAATGGAATTGTTGCAGTCTTCCTCCCATTGAAGATGTATGGTGCTGTGGAATGTTTGGGAAGTCATTGTTTTGTGGATGTTGAAGCACCCTTTAAGGCTGGGAATTTACCTCTGGTCCTCTTTAAGAGCCTCTGAATGACCCCCTTGCGCAATGCTGCTGGCCTTGCTTTGAATGGGAGGTGGACGCCTCAGTAGTTTAGGTTTTAAATCCTCCCCTAAATTGAGGTTTTCGAAAGGAACCCCAAAATAATGTGGTATTAAGGCCTCCTATGGCTTTTGCTGTGTCAGAATCTTTTTTGAGTTTTTCTATGGTTATGTCCACCTCTGGCCCAAAAAGCTGTTTATTAAATGGCATATTAAGGACCGCCTGCTGTATCCCTGGTTTGAAACGGGAGGACCAGAACCATGCATGTCGCCTAATAGTAATGCTGGTATTAATTCCTCTAGCTGCAATGTCAGCTGCATCTAGGGGAGACCTACTTTGATTATTTGTGATGGCCTGACCTTCCTCTACAATTTGCTGCACCCTTTTTTTGGTGTTCTTTGGGGAGATATTGCAAGAAGAAACAAGTTACTTACCTGTAACTGTTGTTCTCCAGTATTGGAAACTTTCATAGATTCACATGCTTGAATCATTCCCCGTCGTCGAGATGGAAGTCCCCGGTGTAATACAAAAAACATATTCAATTGCATATAAAGCTCAGAGGCACTAGGCCTCTTAATTTAGTAATATCTCAGTCATTTTATAAAAAAGGGCCAAACTTAAGAGACAACCAATCAGCTCTCACCACCCTCTAGAACCCTCCTGTGAGGAGCTGATTTCCCTCAGATTTTCCAAGCACAAGTGCAATAATGGATCTAGGACTGAGGAAAATGAAGGTGAGCTCCTCAGGGGAGGAAGGGTGGGTCGCATGTGAATCTATGAAAGTTTCCAATACTGGAGAACTACAGTTACATGTCAGTAACTTGTTTCTTACTCCAGTATTGAAACTTTCATGGATTCACATGCTTGAATCAGGACAGTAAGCAGTGGATAACACATTTTCATCCTACAAATAGTAGCATAGCACTCTGAAATGTGAACTGGCATTATAATATGTACATACACTTCTTGCTTAATCTACAGCACTATTATAAAGAAAATGTGATATAACAGAAAAGTAATTATTTAAGCTCACTGTCATTAAAACAGGTTTCGAAGGACCGCTTAACCAACGGCTGCATCCCGAAGTGACTCTGTGTCCAGGAAGTAATGCTGCGTTAAGGTGTGAGTTGTCCTCCATGTCGCAGCACGACAGATGATTCACCAGCAAACAGCGCACAGGACGCAGACATAGCTCTGGTAGAATGCGCTCTTACGCTCATGTTCAATGGTCTTCTTGCTTTCTGGTGGGCGAATATGGTTGAGTCTTTAATCCAGCGGAATATAGTCTGTTTCGTTACCGAGTGACCTTTTCTAGTGGCACTGAACACTACAAATAACTGAGTGGACTGTCTGAACGATTTTGATCTGTCCAGATATAATTTTATGCATCTTTTAGGGTCGAATGGAGAGTTCTTTACGCAGCAGTTTGCAGGTTCGGGAAGAAAGTTTTGAGCACCACCGGCTCGTTGATATGTGTAGGAAGTTGGCTCTGTATGTGCTATTTCAAAGTAAGGAATAGCATGCACAGAGTCCAAGGGTTCCCCTTAGAGGTAAAATAGTGGTAAAAATAGATAATACTAATGCTCTATTTTGTGGTAGTGTGGTCGAGCAGTAGGCTTATCCAAGGAGTAGTGTTAAGCATTTGTTGTACATACACATAGACAATAAATGAGGTACACACACTCAGAGACAAATCCAGCCAATAGGTTTTTGTATAGAAAAATATCTTTTCTTAGTTTATTTTAAGAACCACAGGTTCAAATTTAACATGTAATATCTTGTTTGAAAGGTATTGCAGGTAAGTACATTAGGAACTTTAAATCATAAAAATTGCATGTATACTTTTCAAGTTATTGACAAATAGCTGTTTTAAAAGTGGACACTTAGTGCAATTTTCACAGTTCCTGGGGGAGGTAAGTTTTTGTTAGTTTTACCAGGTAAGTAGGACACTTACAGGGTTCAGTTCTTGGTCCAAGGTAGCCCACCGTTGAGGGTTCAGAGCAACCCCAAAGTCACCACACCAGCAGCTCAGGGCCGGTCAGGTGCAGAGTTCAAAGTGGTGCCCAAAACACATAGGCTAGAATGGAGAGAAGGGGGTGCCCCGGTTCCGGTCTGCTTGCAGGTAAGTACCCGCGTCTTCGGAGGGCAGACCAGGGGGGTTTTGTAGGGCACCGGAGGGGACACAAGCCCACACAGAAATTTCACCCTCAGCAGCGCGGGGGCGGCCGGGTGCAGTGTAGAAACAAGCGTCGGGTTCGCAATGTTAGTCTATGAGAGATCTCGGGATCTCTTCAGCGCTGCAGGCAGGCAAGGGGGGGGTTCCTCGGGGAAACCTCCACTTGGGCAAGGGAGAGGGACTCCTGGGGGTCACTTCTCCAGTGAAAGTCCGGTCCTTCAGGTCCTGGGGGCTGCGGGTGCAGGGTCTCTCCCAGGCGTCGGGACTTAGGATTCAAAGAGTCGCGGTCAGGGGAAGCCTCGGGATTCCCTCTGCAGGCGGCGCTGTGGGGGCTCAGGGGGGACAGGTTTTGGTACTCACAGTATCAGAGTAGTCCTGGGGTCCCTCCTGAGGTGTTGGATCTCCACCAGCCGAGTCGGGGTCGCCGGGTGCAGTGTTGCAAGTCTCACGCTTCTTGCGGGGAGCTTGCAGGGTTCTTTCAAGGCTGCTGGAAACAAAGTTGCAGCCTTTCTTGGAGCAGGTCCGCTGTCCTCGGGAGTTTCTTGTCTTTTCGAAGCAGGGGCAGTCCTCAGAGGATGTCGAGGTCGCTGGTCCCTTTGGAAGGCGTCGCTGGAGCAGGATCTTTGGAAGGCAGGAGACAGGCCGGTGAGTTTCTGGAGCCAAGGCAGTTGTCTTCTGGTCTTCCTCTGCAGGGGTTTTCAGCTAGGCAGTCCTTCTTGTAGTTGCAGGAATCTAATTTTCTAGGGTTCAGGGTAGCCCTTAAATACTAAATTTAAGGGCGTGTTTAGGTCTGGGGGGTTAGTAGCCAATGGCTACTAGCCCTGAGGGTGGGTACACCCTCTTTGTGCCTCCTCCCAGGGGGAGGGGGCCACAATCCTAACCCTATTGGGGGAATCCTCCATCTGCAAGATGGAGGATTTCTAAAAGTCAGAGTCACCTCAGCTCAGGACACCTTAGGGGCTGTCCTGACTGGCCAGTGACTCCTCCTTGTTGCTTTCTTTGTTCCCTCCAGCCTTGCCGCCAAAAGTGGGGGCCGTGGCCGGAGGGGGCGGGCAACTCCACTAAGCTGGAGTGCCCTGCTGGGCTGTGACAAAGGGGTGAGCCTTTGAGGCTCACCGCCAGGTGTCACAGCTCCTGCCTGGGGGAGGTGTTAGCATCTCCACCCAGTGCAGGCTTTGTTACTGGCCTCAGAGTGACAAAGGCACTCTCCCCATGGGGCCAGCAACATGTCTCTGGTGTGGCAGGCTGCTGGAACTAGTCAGCCTACACAGACAGTCGGTTAAGTTTCAGGGGGCACCTCTAAGGTGCCCTCTGTGGTGTATTTTACAATAAAATGTACACTGGCATCAGTGTGCATTTATTGTGCTGAGAAGTTTGATACCAAACTTCCCAGTTTTCAGTGTAGCCATTATGGTGCTGTGGAGTTCGTGTTTGACAGACTCCCAGACCATATACTCTTATGGCTACCCTGCACTTACAATGTCTAAGGTTTTGTTTAGACACTGTAGGGGTACCATGCTCATGCACTGGTACCCTCACCTATGGTATAGTGCACCCTGCCTTAGGGCTGTAAGGCCTGCTAGAGGGGTGTCTTACCTATACTGCATAGGCAGTGAGAGGTTGGCATGGCACCCTGAGGGGAGTGCCATGTCGACTTACTCGTTTTGTCCTCACTAGCACACACAAGCTGGCAAGCAGTGTGTCTGTGCTGAGTGAGAGGTCTCCAGGGTGGCATAAGACATGCTGCAGCCCTTAGAGACCTTCCTTGGCATCAGGGCCCTTGGTACTAGAAGTACCAGTTACAAGGGACTTATCTGGATGCCAGGGTCTGCCAATTGTGGATACAAAAGTACAGGTTAGGGAAAGAACACTGGTGCTGGGGCCTGGTTAGCAGGCCTCAGCACACTTTCAATTGTAAACATAGCATCAGCAAAGGCAAAAAGTCAGGGGGCAACCATGCCAAGGAGGCATTTCCTTACAATATGGAACTGCGAAGGCACTTTAGGAACAAATTTAGGATTGGTGCGCAGGATGACTATCCTGTCTGAACTGCAGAAAGGGTTCTTGTATAGTGAACGCTTGAATTTCACTAACCCTGCGCGCCGAAGTAAGGGCGAGAAGGAGAGACACTTTCCAAGTGAGGTACTTGATGTCTGCCCTGTGAATCGGCTCAAAAGGCTCCTTCATAAGCTGGCCAAGGACGATGTTAAGTTGCCAAGCCGGCGGCAGAGGCTTTACTGGAGGAAAAGATCTAAAGAGAACTGAGTAATTGCTTTAACAGTCTGAGAGAGCAGAAGGATGGTTTGCCTGGTACTCTTCTGTATCTGGAGATGGCAGCTAAATGGACTCGATTGAGGAATGGGCGAGACCGGAACGTGCCAGCTGTAAGAAATATGGCAACAGTGCCTCCAGTGAGGAGGAGAGAGGTTGCATATTTTGGGTTTGGCACCATACAAAAAATCGTTTCCATTTTAGTCTGTAAGATTTGTTGGTGCTAGCTGCACGTGCGTTAGCTAGCACATCTCTGCACTCAGACGGTAGATCTAGATGCCCGAATTCATTGTACTCAGGGGCCATGCATGCAAACTGAGAGACTTGGGGTCCGGGTGCCTCATTTGCCCCCGATTGATGGTAAGCAGCTCTGGGATTGGTCCGAGTCTAATGGGTGGAGAGGCCGACAGGAGAAGCAACACCGTGTACCACAGTTGACGAGGCCACCCTGGAGCTATGAGGATCAGCTGGCAGGGTTCTGACTTAATCTTCCTGATCACCCTTGCGAGGAGAGGAATCGGAGAAAAAGCGTAAACATAGATCCCCGACCATGCGATCGAAAATGCATCCCCTATGATCCCTGTTGGTGATGCCAACTTGCATAATGTCAGTATTTGACGTTCCGGGAGGATGCAAATAGGTCCAGATTCGGTTTTCCCCACTGGTCGAAGATTTGATCTAGCGCTCGTGGGAGGATGTCGCCAATCGGCTTAGCGAATCCACGATGGTATTCTGTAGGCCTGGGACATGCTCCGCAGTTATGTGGATTGAGTGGTGAATGCACCACTCTCAGATGGTTTGTGCTTCTCGATAGAGTATGTGATAACGTGTTCCTCCCTGCTTGTTTAAGTAGTGCATTGTGGTGGTACTGTCTGTCCTGACAAGCTCTGCTGACTCTCGTATCCTTGGAAGGAAGGCTGGCAAGGCATAATACACCGCTCTCAGCTCAATTTATGTGGAACAAAACGGTGAGAGGGTGGCCACTTGCCGCTCAACCGAAGGTCCTGCAAGCATGCGCCCCATCCTGTGAGCGATGCATCCGTAGTTACAATCATTGGAGGAACTTGTGCAAAAAGTTGAGTCCTTTGGAAATGTTTTTGGGATTTGTCCACCAATCCAGAGAATGGACCAAGCGTGGTGTCATGAGGATGGATCCTCATGCTTGCATCCATTGCCTGTCCAGTTCTTCCTGAATTGGGTTCATTCGCAGGCGGCAAAATGGAATGAGGCTTATACATGACGACATCATGCCCAGCAAAGACTTGTACCGCCAAACTGAAAGACACTTTTTCTTTGGACGTGCCTTGCCAGCTGTATTAGCTTGTTTGTCTGTCGGGCGCTGGATAGGCTTTGGCTCGCTGAGTGTCTAAGATAGCCCCTAGGAAGGCTAACCGAGTGGATGGCTTTTCTTTGTTGAGCGTAAGGCCTAATTCCTTGAAAAGGTGCAGAGTCGCCTTGACTGAGATTTCTGATGACCGGACATCTGGAGCTTTTACCTACCAGTGGTCGAGGTAGGGAAAAAACAGGTGTTTCTTTCTCCTTAGGTAGTCCGCCACTGGCGCAAGACATTTGGTGAAGATTGGTGGTGCTGAACGTAGGCCAAAGGGAAGGACCCTGAACTGGAATGGTTTGCCATTGAACGCAAACCTCCGGTACTTTCCGTGGAGCGGATGAATGGAAATGTGAAAGTACGCGTCCTGAAGGTCCAGAGAAGCCATGTAGTCTGCCCTGTTCAGAAACTGGAGGACATCTTGGAAGGTGACCATCCGAAATGGTGCTTCTTGAGGTACTTGTTTAGCTCCCGTAAGTCCAGGATTGGCCTCCATAAGTGAGACTTTTTTCAGATGAGAAAGAAGCTGGAGTAAAAACCTTTTCCCCACTGGGGATGCGGAACAGACTATAGCCCCTTTCTTCAGCATGGTTATTACCTCCAAGCGGAGCAGACAAAGGTGTTTTTGACGAATCTGGGATGAGGCATTGAAGGGGGGGGGGGGAATCTGGGTGAATTCCAACAGGTGTCCGAAGCAGATGACATCCAGCACCCATTTGTCTTTGGTTATTTGTTGCAAGCGTTGGATATGAGGTTTTAGAATTCTGTGATAAATTGTAGGGGGAGAATGAATAGGACGTGTCGTTAGACAGTCATTGTCTACGCGCTGATTCTTTAGGTTGACGCCCCTGTTTGCTCTTGTGGGAGGGCCTGGTATATGCTGCGGAAGGTGGTTGCCTCGGCTGGTACTGTGTTCTAGAAGGCTGGAACGTGGAAGAATAGGATGGGTACCTATATTGTTGGTATCCCCACGAAAGGAAGGTTGACCTCTGCCCATAGCACCTCGAAAGGGAACTTTTCTGTTTTTCAGAGTGCCTAAAGATTTTGCCATTTCCATATCCGACTTGATGGTTTGAAGGGCGTTCTCGACGTGCTTGCCAAATAGAGCTTCTCCGTCGTATGGAAGATCTAGAATTTTAGTCTGTACTTATGTGTAAGATGGTTTTTTTGGCTCTGAAATTGAACCAAGATGTTTTGGATCCGAAGCTGGTAGCCAAGGTTTCGGGTCTGAAGCAGAGCGTACTTTGTTTTGGATCCGATGGTGTTGGATGTCGCCTCGGTGGTGGAGGCTTGCATTTCTCGGCTTGACCTCAACACCGAAACAGGCGTGGTAGCCTGTTGAGGGAGTGCCCTAGCCTTTTTTGGTTCCAAACCCAGGGGTCGGTCGACGATTATTTTTTTTACGGATGGAACCATGGCTTAAAAGCAGTGATGCACCCAAGGCCTTGCCCGATTTTTTTATTGTTGGTGCTGGGGCAGGTGTAATCACGTACTGCGCCGCTAATATTGTCTTGCTGTCGTCCTCTTAATCCTGCTCGGAGTCGCAGTCTGTGATCGAAACTGCAGTTCGTGCCCGCTCTTCTCCAAGGACGTTGGTGGTGGGTTCTGTGAGTTTCAACGCCATCTCCAATCTTCTTGCCCTTCGATCGCGTAATGTTTTCTTCGATCGAAAAGACACATGCCTCACAGCTTTTTTTTCCTCGATGCTCTGAAGAAAGACAGAGATTACACACCAAGTGCTGGTCAGTGT
This sequence comes from Pleurodeles waltl, assembly GCF_031143425.1. Lineage (NCBI taxonomy): Eukaryota > Metazoa > Chordata > Amphibia > Caudata > Salamandridae > Pleurodeles > Pleurodeles waltl. The sequence continues at coordinate 144,503,058 of NC_090450.1, forward strand.
ATGGAAACTTGGCGCGGCACAGAGGACAGAATCGGAAAGGAGCCCAATCCATTAGCCTATGACACAGTAGGCCCTAAGAGAGCACAGGCGCCAGAAAGGCGTTTACTTGATCCCGACGGTACTATCGGATCGAGCGCAGAAGGAAACCGCATTCTAAACAATACCGAGAGTATGAGAAAAGTTTGAAAGAGTATAGAATTTCCTAACTGAAAATCTCAAAGCGAGAGGGAACACGTCCGAACCAGGCGGCAGAAAGAAAACAATCTAACAAAGGAGTTGATGCCCATGCACACGATCCCCAAGAGGAGGAGTCATTTATCCTGTGACTTGAAAAAATACTTCTTCGAAGAAAAAAAACTTGTAACTCTCAGAGCCCAACACTAGATGGCGTTATATGCACATCATGTGTTTCTGCAGCTACACATACCACTGAAGATATATATATATATATATATACACACACACACACACACACACACACACACACACGTCAAACGTTTGATTAACAAATCAATCAATGGTTTTGCATAAAACAAATACAACTTTAACCATAGAAATATTTTTTCAGGGACACCCAAATCCAATACTTTTTCTTTCTTCAAAGTAAAACGAAATCTGCATTACTTATTTCTTAACACTATTCCAAAGCAGAGATTCATAAAAAACTAAACAAGCAATAACTTCCTAAAACAAATGCTACTCAACCCCATTACATTACATTCACAGTTTCATGATTACTTCAGGATTAGACCATGTGCTACAGCTTACTGCATGGGAAATGTATACATAGATGCAGGCTTCACAACCCAAGACTTCAAGTACGCCATAACAGGTTAAGTAACTTAGTTGGTAAGATGTTTGACAAAGGCTTTGAGTGCTAGATTAACAACTAGCTGCTTTAGATAATTTATGTGCAAGACTGTGCATGATCCCAAAGACCCTGTATTGTGAAGTCTTGGAGATGAACACCCCATGCGGTCTGAAAAGGAATGGTTTCTTACCTGTAACTCCAGTTCTCTCGTAGGGGTATTTCCATGATAGTCATAAGCACTGAATAGTTCCGCGCGTCTGCGGGGACCCCGGAGCACTGTTGTGTAGTATATTCTTAAGTGCAATCATCAGCTCCTTGACAAAAAAGGTCTGTGAAAAACACTTAAGAATAACAATGTGCAGCCTATGTGAACAGCTACACAAGCCAAAATTGTTAGAAGAAAAAACAGTTGTAGTGTAAATTTCACGTTTAAACCTCTATTTATTCTATAAATACATAAATAAATACATTCTCATATTTTATTTACACCTCTCATGAGAATAAAACAATGTAGGGCAGTGTAGCCCATAGGCTGCCATTATACAGAATGAAAATAGAGCTGTGCCTTTAAGAAAGTAAAGTCTTCCTGTTTCCCATCATGCACAGCAAAAGGCAGTTGCCTCAGTTCTTTTTTGGAGGCTATTAACCTGACATGAAGAAAAACAAAACATTTGTTGGAGTACCAACCTCCATAATATTCATATTCTATGTCAACTCCACCGGGGAGGAGGGAGGGTTGCTTATGACTATCATGGAAATACCCCTACGAGAGAACTGGAGTTACAGGTAAGAAACCATTCCTTCTCTCGTAGGGGATTTCCATGTATAGTCATAAGCACTGAATAGAGTAGCAAGCCCATCCCCATAACCGCGGTGGAGTAGATATAAGAATACTGAGAAAAAACATGAATCATGCAAACAAATTCTTGAGCAAAGCCTGTCCAACCTGAGCATCTGCCCTAGCGTCTGTATCAAGGCAGTAATGCTTAGTAAAAGTATGGACCGACCTCCAAGTGGCAGCCTTGCATATTTCTGCCAAAGGGACATTTCTCATCAAGGCTACAGTAGCTGCTTTCCCTCTGGTAGAGTGGGCTTTTGGCCTACCACCAAGGGATTTGTTTGCTAACTGATAACATAACATTATACATGAAACAATCCACCTGGATAAAGATTGTTTAGATGTGCCCAAACCTGTTCTGATTGGGCCATAGTTAATAAAAAGCTGTTGTGATTTTCGTAAGCTTTTTGTCCTGTCCAAGTAAAATTTCAATACTCTCTTTACATCCAGAGAGTGCAGAGTTCTCTCAGCAGGAGTAGCTGGATTCTGAAAGAAAGTCGGTAATGAAATTGTTTGGTTCACATGGAAGTCGGAGACTACCTTAGGTAGAAATTTTGGATGAGTTCTCATTACCACTTTTGTAGAATGAAAAACCGTGTAGGGTTCCTGCGCGCAAAGGGCCTGGATTTCGCTGACCCTACGCGCTGAAGTGATTGCCACTAGAAAAGCAGCTTTCCATGTGAGATGCTGCAGCGATGCCTTGTGTATCGGCTCGAATGGCGTCAGCATCAGACGTGATAAGACAACGTTCAGTTCCCATGGAGGAGAAGGCTTTCTAATGGGAGGAAAAACCTTCTTTAAACCTTCTAGGAAATCCTTAATAATCGGCATCCGAAAAAAGGACGTTTGTGAAGGACTCTTTCTGTATGCCGTTATCGCCGCCAAGTGAACTTTTATTGACGACAGTTGTAAGCCCGATTTTGCCAAACTTAACAGGTATGGCAGGATAGATTGTTCTCCACAGGAAACCGGGTCAATGTTGTTGTGTAAACACCAAATGCAGAATCTCTTCCACTTGCTTGCATAGGCTGATCGTGTGGAAGGGCGTTTTGCTTCCTTCAGAATTTCTATACAGTCCTGAGGTAGGTTCAAATGTCCATATTGCACTAGCTCAGGAGCCATGCTGCCAAACTCAACGATGAGGGGTTGGGATGAGATATCTGCCCTCTGAACTTCGTGAGAAGGTCCGGACGATATGGTAGCCTGATGTGTGGTTTGAGTGACCGGTGAAGAAGGTCTGGGAACCACCACTGGCGTGGCCACTCCGGAGCAATTAGGATCATTTTGGTCTGAGCATTGGACAGCTTCTGGAGGACCGCCGGAATCAGGGGAAGCGGTGGAAAGGCATAAAGAAATGCTCCTGACCAGCTTATCCACAGGGCATTCCCCAGTGTCCCTGGATGGTAATATCTGGAGGCGAAGTTTTGGCATTTTTTGTTTTCTGGGGTTGCGAATAGGTCTGTAGAGGGGGTACCCCAGAGTGCGAAAATGGAATGAACGACGTCGTCGTGTAGTACCCATTCGTGGTTCTCGTTCATTACCCGACTGAGGGCATCCGCTTGAACATTCTGGATGCCGGGCAGGTGAGTTGCCACTAGCGACAGGTTCCTGGCTAGAAGCCAATGCCAGATTGTCTGAGCCTCTCTGGATAAAATTCTGGACCTGGTGCCTCCTTGTTTGTTCACGTAGTACATAGTGGCCACGTTGTCTGTCTGAAGGAGAGTTTCCGTTCTCAGAGAGGGAAGGAAGGCTTTGAGCGCAAGGTGGACTGCGCGAAGTTCCAGCAGGTTGATGTGATAGAGACTCTCTCTCTGTGACCACTCGCCTTGGACTCGAAGATGTTCCATGTGCGCCCCCCATCCGAGCAGTGACGCATCTGTTACGATGGTTTGAGATGGAGGCCGTTGTTGGAACGGAATCCCCACCAAGAGATTGCTGGGTAAGCACCACCACTTCAGGGATTGTAGGGTGTGAGGAGAAAGAAGGACTTTGTTCTCCCAATCGTCCCTCAGTTGACACCACTGATCCTCTAGATTTTCCTGCAATGGTCTCATATGGAGGCGAGCATTGGGAACCAGATGGATACAAGACGCCATCGAGCCCAGTAGAGAAGCTATTATTCTTGCAGTGGCTTGAGGTCTTTCCTGCAGTTGTTTGCATTTTTGGAGAATCGATAACCGTCGTTCCTCCGAAGGAAACACCTTTCCTAGCCTGGTATCTACAATGGCCCCTAAGTAATGCAACCTCTGAACAGGTGTTGCTGTAGATTTCAGAAGATTGACTTGAAGACCAAGTTTTTGTAGCAGTTGTAGAGTCCATTCGAAATGGTGCTGTGCCTCGAGACAGCTGGAGGCCTTTATGAGCCAATCGTCTAGATAGGGGTAGACGAATATTCGCTGTTTCCTCAAGTGGGCGGCTACTACCGCCATGCATTTGGAAAAAGTTCTTGGCGCTGATTTTAGGCCGAAAGGTAGAACTGCAAATTGGTAATGGCGTTTTCCGACGGTGAACCTTAGGAATTTTCGGTGTTTCTTGGTTACTGGGATATGAAAGTAAGCGTCGCAAAGATCTATCGCACATAGCCAGTCGCCCTGACGTAGATGTGGGTAAATTTGGTGTAAGGCTAACATCCTGAATTTTTCTTTGCGAATCCATTTGTTTGCTGTCCTCAGATCTAAGATGGGACGAAACTCTTGTTTGTCTTTTTTCGGTACAAGGAAATATCTCAAATAAATCCCCTTCCCTTGTTGGCTGATGGGAACGGGTTCTATGGCTCTTTTCTGCAATAGGATATTGACCTCTAACTGCAGAGCTTCGAGATGGTGGTTGGCTGTTTTGGGTGGAACAGATGGTGGAGAACTGGTGAATCTGAGAGCGTAACCATGTCTCACAATATTCAATACCCAGGCGTCTGTTGTGATGCGTTGCCACTCGTCCAGATGATTTGCGATACTTACCCCTACCGGAGTGGGTAACGGAGGAGGGGGAAGCAAAGATTCAGGGCTTAGACGTGGGAGCTTGTCGAGGTGTCTGGGTCTGAGGTGTTGAACGACCCCTTGTCGACCTTCTGGAGAAGCCCCTCTGATGCTGCTGCTGTTGCTGAGGGCGTGAAGACGTCCAATGTGGAGCCTGATACCTGTGGGTGAACAGTCTTCTTTGATATGGGCGGAATCCTTTTCGCTGTTCCTTAGGTCGCTCCATGCCTACCGCTTTCAGGGTATCCAGCTCCGACTTCATTCTGGCCATCTCATCATCGGCATGAGAGCCGAACAAAGTGGAGCCTGAGAAAGGCAGGTTCTGTATCCTCTGCTGTGCTTCGGGTTTAAGCGATGTAAGCCGCAGCCATGCATGTCTCCTGAGCGCTATACCATGAGCATAGTTATGTGCGGATAGTGTTGAAGAATCCGCCGCAGCACTTATAATCTGGTTAGAAACCATAGCTCCCTCGCTCACGACCTCTAGGATATCTTCCCTTTTGTCCCTAGGGAGATGCTCCGCGAACTGCAGTATAGAGTCCCAGAGGGATCGATCATATCTCCCTAATAAAGCAGTGGCACTGGCTGCTTTCATGGTGATGGATGCCGTCGAGCATACTTTTCTTCCTGCAGCATCGATCTTTCTGCTCTCTTTGTCTGGGGGAGCAGAGGAAGACGGTGACGTCTAATGCGATTTCTTCGCTGCCACTATAACTACCGAGTCTGGTACTGGGTCCGACCTCAAGAATAGAGGATCTTGCTCTGGTGGACGGTACTTTTTAATGAGTCTGGAAGGAGCAGACTTTGTTGTAGCCGGCGTGAGAAAAATGTCCATTGCTGGCTCAATAAGACCCGGAACCAGTGGAAGTAAAGGTCGTGAAGATGTCCTTTGATGCAAGGTCTCAAAGATCACTGATGTCGATGGGGCCGGAGCTGCTAGCGGGATATTCAGCTTGGTTGCCCCTCTTACTAAGACCTCCTGAAAAGTGTTGACATCATCTATGGGAGACACTCTTGGGGACGGTGAGTCCGATAAGGTTGGAGAGTAGTCTCGTGTGGACGATGAAGAATGTCCATGATGTGATTCCTGACGACGGTGCCTAGAGGTAGATGTACGCCTCGAGGAATAACCAGAACGCCCTGCAGATCGCGTTGGAGTCCTCGGAACAGGTTCTGGAGGAGGCGCCGGAAGAGGAGCCGTAGGTGTTACCGGCGTCTGTGGTAACGGCGACTGCCTTTGCGAGAGCTGTGGCGATGCTGGAAGTAGGATAATCGAGGCCGAGGATTCCGAGGTCGTATAAACCCTTCTAGGCCTCTTAGATGGTCTTCTCGACGTCGAAGCACTCCTCGATGTCGAACTGCGGTGACGGCGAGTGCCTCTAGACGTCGACTCGTCTCGCCGCTGAGAACCTCTCGACGACGAACCCCGACGTCGGTGCAGTGACGGTGAACGCCTCCGACGGCGAACACTCTCTCTCGACGGCGATCTTCCTCGCCGTGTCGACGGCGAGCCCGACTCGGATCTCCTTGACGTTGACTGTGTTCGCCGTGTCGACGGCGACCCAGATCCTCTCGACGTCGGGTGTCTTCGCCGCCTCGACGGCGAAATAGCTGTCGACGGCGAACGATGCCTTTTTCTCGCCGGCGAAGCACTCCTCGACGGCGAACATGTTGGCGCCGTTCCCTGCTTCGACGTCGACGCTCTCGACGTCGTCGGAGATCTGTCGTTTTTCAGCAGGTCTGGAAGGAGTCATGGAGGAAACAGGTTGAGCCCTGGTAGAAGTCTGACCTCCTCGCTCTGTAGTTGAATGGCCACTTTTTCTCCTGTCCTCTCTCGCCTGAAGTCGGATCTTCTCTCTATCACGAAGGGTTCTTCTAGAGAAGGTTTTACAAATGTCACACGACTCCGGTTTGTGGCTGGATGGAAGACAAATTATACAGACCCTATGTGGATCTGTTTTAGCCTTCTTTCTTCCACAAGAAGGACATTTATCAAAAAGTGAAGGCATTTCTAACTAGAAAAAACCTCCAAATTCTGTCAGAATTTAACAGAAATCAGTAGAAAATGATCACTCAAAGGTAAAAACGTCGAGTGAAAATGAAATTCAGAAGATATTTCAATGAATTTCTGTCACAAAAGCTTTTGTGAGGTAGAGCTCAATGCTTCAGGGTCCTGTCAGCAGGAGCCGGAAAAAAGAACTGAGGCAACTGCCTTTTGCTGTGCATGATGGGAAACAGGAAGACTTTACTTTCTTAAAGGCACAGCTCTATTTTCATTTTGTATAATGGCAGCCTATGGGCTACACTGCCCTACATTGTTTTATTCTCATGAGAGGTGTAAATAAAATATGAGAATGTATTTATTTATGTATTTATAGAATAGAGGTTTAAACGTGAAATTTACACTACAACTGTTTTTTCTTCTAACAATTTTGGCTTGTGTAGCTGTTCACATAGGCTGCACATTGTTATTCTTAAGTGTTTTTCACAGACCTTTTTTGTCAAGGAGCTGATGATTGCACTTAAGAATATACTACACAACAGTGCTCCGGGGTCCCCGCAGACGCGCGGAACTATTCAGTGCTTATGACTATACATGGAAATCCCCTACGAGAGAAGCATCCGTTGTCAGAATGACTTGTGGAACAGGCTCTAGAAATTACCACAGTTTCAAAGGGTTGTTTTTGTTCCACCACTGCAGAGAGCGAAAGGTCCAGTTGTCTACCAACACTAGACCCTCTAAATGACCCTGTGCCCAAGACCATTGGCGTTAGACATTTCTGCAATGGGCGCATGTGAAGACATGAATGTGATACAATTGCAACGCAAGAAGCCATTGTTCCCAACAGTTTCATGATTGATTTCATTGTGGCTTGTTGATTGGGGTGAAAGTGAAGAAGCTGTGTTTGAAAGTACTGTATTCTTGCTGCATTTGGTTATGCTATCCCCAACTAATTATTCATTATGGCCCCAAGGTAAGGCTGTACCTGAAGTGGGGTGAGATGGGACTTTTGAAAACTGATTGTGAACTGTAATTGGTGAAACAAGTCTCTTGTAGCTCAAATGTGGCTGGGATATTGATTGAGAGAGGTGACTGATGAGCCAGTCATCTAGGTATGGATATACATTAATCTTTTGCCTACGCAGGTGAGCCACTACCACCGCTAGGCATTTCGTGAACAATCTTGGTGCTGTGGTAACCCCGAATGGGAGCACCTTGAACCGATAATGCTGCCCTTCAACGACAAATCTGAGATATTTCTGTGCGCTAGGTGCATAGGAATATGGAACTAGGTGTCTTTTAGATCTAGTGCTGATAGAAAGTCGCCCTGTGGTAAAAGGGCAGTACAACTTGAAGTGTGACAAAATGAAATTGTTCTGATATGATCTATCAGTTCCAGGGTCTGAGATCTAGGATGGGTCGCAGAGAGCCATCTTTCTTGGGTGTGAGAAAGTAAAGTAAATACACTTTGGTTCCTTGATGTTTTAACAGGAACGGATTCTATTGCCCCTTTTGCCAGTGAAGACTGTACCTCCTGTTTGAAGAGAATTATATAATCCTGTGAAATTGAATGAGGCGTGGTGGTATGTTTGGAGGAATGGAACTGTGGTCTAGGCAATAACCATGTTGGACACTACGCAACACCAGTGGCAAAGGCTCAAGGGAAGGATGATTTACCTCCACCTTTGTAATTGTTTCCCCTATAGGATCATTTGTACAATCCTTTATGTGAGGATGTGTGTGGCTGACCCTTAGTGTATGGTGCAGATGTTTCGCCTGCAGAAGGTTTAGAGACGGGCTTGTAGTGTGGCCTGTGAAAAGCACCACAAGAAGAAGGAAGCTGGAGTGCTCCCATGAACTTCGCTACCTCGTTGTCCTTCATCTTTTCTAACACCTGGTCTTCTTGCAGCCCAAAAAGATGTTCATCAAATGGCGCATTTAGTATTGTTTATCACACTTCTTGTTTGAGGCCGGAAATATGTAGCCTCACATGCTGACGTAAGTGAGCACTTGTATTAACTAACCTCCCTGGCTGCTGTATCAGCCCAGTCCAAAGCACACGTATGCCATTATTTGAAATTAGCTGTCCCTCAGTGACAATTTCTTGCCCCTTTTTCCCTATGTTTCTCCAGGAGGAATTGGAGTAACTGGTCCATTTCGTCCCCGTGGGCATGATCATCTCTTGCTAGAAGTCCCTGGATGTTGGCAATACGCCAATGATTTGCTGCTTCAGCAGCAACACGCTTGCTTAAGGCATCAATGAGTTTACTCTCTGTATCATGAGGTGGAGCATCTTGAGAAGCTTAGGGGTAGTCTCTCTTCCTAGCAGTTGAGACAACCAGAGAGTATGCTGTAATCTGACCCTTTATCAGAGAGCGACACCTTGCATTTTTCTCCGCTCTTGGGGTAATACGAGCTCTGGCTGGGTCCTTAAATATGTAGTCTGCATGTCTCAGCATTCCCTTGAGTATGGGGATGTATTGATGTATTGTGTGGACTTATGAGAGGCAGTTAGTGTCTTGAATAAAATGTCATCCTCTATAGGATCCTTATGGGGGTAGCTGGTGGTATGTAGTGGCCCACCCCACTAACTCTTGAAAAGAAATGGCGCTGTCAGGTGGTGAAGGTCTAGGTGGGTAGACTTCTATATTGGTATAGGTATAGATGTGTACATCATAAGTATAGATGTGTACATCATACTAAGTCCAAAGGGCTATATCCTCTTGAAAATGTGCTGTGTCATCCCCATTCCCCGAGTACTATGGAAGGAATGAGGTGAGCCTTGCAGAGAAATAGCTAAAGCGTCCCATGTAGAATGTTGTGGAGAAGGGGTTTGTGGCAATGGAGTAATTGGTGGAGATGCAGGTAGAGGTGGTCGAACCTCTTCCGAATTATTGTCCATTCACCTCTGTTTAACTGGAAGCACTGGTGTGTCTAAAGCCTCCTCAAAAGTGAGCTGTCACTTAGAGGGAGTAGAAACAACAGTTTTACCCACGATTCTTCCAGTTTGTGGCTGGATATGAGGTTGTGACTGCTTAACTTGGAGCTGTTGCTTAATTTTTTTTAAGAATTGGCTATGGTGGTGTTTTTGGCTTCAAGAGTGATTTGGAATCTAGTTTCTTCGGTGCAGAAGCCGGTTTGATTTTCGCTGAAGTTGCCAGAGCTGACGCAGGCAGTCTTTTCGGTGCCGAAGCAGAGGATGCCAAATGTGATGTAGAAGGTTTCAGAGCCAGAGCCAATGACGTTTGGCTCGCGATGGTAGCAGTGATTTTTGGTTTGGTTTCGGTGTTAAGCCTGGGGTTGGGGCATCCAAACAGGTCTTTCGATGCCTGCCATGGCCAGAAGGCAGTGGCAGCTCGATTATCTTCGCTTCCAAAGTGGTGAGCTTTTTGGGCGGAGCAGGTGGCTGTTTACTCACTGTTTGTTGAGGTGGAGAGACTTTCTGCATTTCCAGTTGCATTTTCGTATCAGAATCTGAGTGTTGAATAGAAAACGCCTCCTCTTCATCAGCTGATCTCCTGCTCTGTGTCCGACATGGTGTCCTGGACACCGAAAACGTCTAGTGTCTCCTCCATTTCTTGCCTCTGCAATTCTCAACAACTAGCTCTTCAGTCCTGCAGACTCTTCTTTGACCGGAACGACTGACAGGCCTCAATCTTCTTCCTGAAGTTCCTGCGACAAGCAGAGGTTGCAGACCTCATGATGATTGGGCCAAGGGATATTTGGAGTGATACTTCAGTCAGAAACAGAAAGGCATTCATTCTATCAGTGTTTGATTCTCAGAGATGTAGAATGGAGAAAATGGCAGTCCAATGAGAGGGCCCTGAGAGCCTTGATCTGAAAAGTTTGATTGAACAAAGGTTCCTTCAATCCTGGAACAAAGGGAAAAAGAAAACCGTAATCAAAAACAATAGAGGCGGGGTTGGAGAGGTTTTCCTGAATGGAAGAGCCCTATTAAAGTCTCGAACCGGAGCTCCGAGAGAACACGACCGGACCAGACAGCAGGAAACAAAACAATCTGAACATGGAGTCGAAGACCATGCACATTGCAAGCAAGAGGAGAAGTCAGTACAACGTGATTCAAGACTTTTCAAACAAAAACAACATGCAACCTTCCAGACCCAACACTAAATGGCAGAAGTATGCAGAGCATGCAGATCTACAGCCACACATGCCAAACATAAATTTCACGTGTGCCCATGTTGCCTACGTTCATGTGAATATATTAAGACATAAGTATAGCAGCATTAATCTATATGCTAACAGGGCTTTCTTGGGAGTCTTTTTAGATCAGTGCCCCCAGGACTTCTTGCCCTCCTGCACAAAAATGAAGGGCTGGATTTTTGTCAAGCGCTGCATTAACAAATACAGACCAAGCAAGAAGATTTGCCATGACAAGCCAACTAAAAAGGATCTTGAGCAAGAAGTTAAGCACAAGTACATGAGGTTGCATTAATTGTTTAAGTACGTTTAGGTTCCACATGGGCAGGAGATGCTGTGTTGTAGCTTACAGCCCCAAGAAAATGCATGACTAGCTGGAACACTTAACAACAGAATTTCCCAGGTCTCAAATAACCAGATAATGCTGCGAAGGGTATCCTGATAAATGGATAACATAAATGTGCATACAGTAAATATAACAAGTATCAGAATGTACTCCTGATGAAGCGGAGAATGGTTGAACATATTTCTGTAGACACCACACTACAAAGCGATTCCACAACTCCATGTTGTGGGGCATTCATACTTCTTTGTGCAAGACTCAAGTAACCAAATTCTTTGCTTTCATGAGCCACACTGCCAAATTTAGCGATCTGGTATCTGGATATTTCTCCCTCACTCACTGTCATGAGACTCAAGAGGAACCAAATAGTTACTTTCCAGGAGGAGGAATTTTGCAGAACTGTCTGGGTTCAAATGCTTTCATTATTCCACCACCTATTGGTTGGGTCTGGAAAGTCTTTTTTCTCTCTTGCTTTTTTTTTTTTTTGCAAATACTCATGGGCATCTACCATTTGGATTCAAACCTCTCCTTGTACGACGACAGACTTATGCCCTGGAATTCTCGCAACACAGTCACTATCTTCAGATTATTTTTTCTTTCTCTGGTGGTCAGTATTCACTTGAGTTGTGTTTCTCAATACACCTCTACTGGTGGAGGTGGGTTGCTCACCTGTGAATCAAAAATCTTTTTTACAGCTCCAAAACTTCTCCAACCGATAAGTAACCATTTGGTTTCGCAGCACAAACTTTTTCTGGATTCATATGCTTTGTCTTGATTACAGAGCGATTTTTACTCATGTGGGTTTGTTGGGTTCTTTAGAGTGCGTTTGCAAACCAATGTTTCAGTACTCTGTCAGACTTCTGCTTCCCTGCTCATCTGAATGTCTGTGCAATAGTTTTTTGTGAAGGTATATACCAATGACCATGTGTCTGCTGTGCAAATACCCTCTAATGTTACACCGCCTAAGATGGAAAGTGTTCCTCCTTTTTTCCTTGTTTAACGCGCCTTTGGCATTTCTGTAAGTCTTCCTCCCCCTGTCTTGTTGCAATAGTGTATTGTTTGTATTATCCATCTTGCAATTGTTCCTTTGGTGCCTGGAAGCCCTCTTCTTGTGTGTGAAAAGGATACAAATAACTGTTCTCCTTTCCTGATGTCCTTTGTTCTTTTCAAAACATTACATAATTGCCCTTTGGGCATCCTGAGTGTGAAATGCTTTCTTTGCCTGCGTTTAAGGCTGTTGAAAAAAAGATGGTAGGTGGATTCTGTGGTTTAGATGGAATTTTGATACCAACTTTGGTACGAATTTTGGGTTTGTTCTCATAACCACTTTGTCCCAATGTATCCATAAGTATGTTTCTTGAGGGATGAGCGCTTGTATCTCACTTACTCTCTTCAGTAAGGAATGCAGTTTTGAGGGATAGAAACCTCAGTTGTGCATTCCGCATTGGATAAAAGGGTGATTTCATCAGTTGGTTGAGTAATACATTCAAGGTCCATGTAGACATTGGCAAGCTTCTTAGGGGTGCTACTTTCTATGCTGCTGTAGGAAGCTGGTTCTATATATACTATATCAAAATTAGATATAGTGTGCACAGAATCTAGGGGTTCCCCAAGAGGCTTGATAGGGACAATAATAGATAATACTGATGCTCTATTTGTGGTAGTGTGGTTGAGCAGTTAGGCTTATCATAGGGTAGTGTTAAGCATTGTTGTACACACAAGCAGTAAGCGTAAACTCACACTCAATGACTTAACTCCAGGCCAATAGGTTTTTATTAAGAAACATATTTTGTTTATTTCTAGAACCACAAGATTAATTTAGCAGGTAAGTACATTAAATGAAAAGTTATTTGCATAGTCATACTTAGACCTTTGAATAGAATCAACAATGTACACAGTTTCCTTTAAAATGGCAAAAAACTATTTTAAAAGTGGGCACAGTGCAATTTTCAACAGGTCCCGGGGAAGGTAAGTAAAGTACGGTTTTTGAGGTAAGTAACAAACTTACAGGTTCAGTCTCCGAGGCATAGGTAGGTCCAAGATAGCCCCAAACACCCAGCACAGCAACACAGGGCCGGTTAGGTGCAGAGGTCAAATAGGAGCTAAAATATGTGGGCCCCTATGGAGACAGGAGGTACTCCAGTTCCGGGCTGCTTGCAGGTAAGTACCCGTGTTGTCGGAGGACAGACCAGGGGTTTTTTAGGGGAGCACTGGAGGGGCCCAAGTAGGCACCAAACATGCACCCTCAGCGGCACTGGGGTGGCCGGGTGCAGGGTGCAAACCGGGCAACGGGTTCTCAATGGAACACAAAGGGCAGAACCAGGGTCACTTAGGCGCTGCAGGCAGGGCACAGGGGTCTTCTCGGGCAAGCCACCGACTGGACAGGGAGGAGGGTCACCTGCTGGTCACTGCTGCACCGGTGGTCGGTTTCTCTAGAGTCTGGGGGCTGCGGTGCAGTGCTTCTCCAGGCGTCAGATAGGGGGGATCCTCAGGATTCCCACTGCAGGCATCGTCTTAGACGGGTGGAGAGGTCAGCCCAGGGTGGACACTTGGTCGGAATCGCCTGGGGGCCCTCTCTGGCTGGTTGGTTCCTCTGGACACGGGCCAGGGGTGGTATGTGCAGAGTAGTTTGGATTCACGCGTCTGGAGTGAGGTGGGAGTCCCTTTAAAGATGGTTTCTTACTCTTCTTGTTGGACAGGTCCGCGGGAGGTGCTTGGTCCTCATGATGCAGGCAGTTCCCTGGAGGCTTTTCAGGGGTCGCTGATCCTGCAGAACGCGTTGCTTCTTCTATTGCAGCTTTTTGAAGCAGGAAACGGGCTGGTACATAGTCAGTTGTCTCCTCTTCTCTGCAGAGTTTTCAGCTCAGCAGTCCTCCTTTCTTGAGGTCGTCAGGAATCTGAAGAGCGGGGTTCAGGGTCACCCCTAAATAGTAAATTTAGGGGTGTGTTAGGGTCAGGGGGCAGTGGCCAATGGCTACTGTCCCTGAGGGTGGCTACACCCTCCTTGTGCCCACTCCCTCTGGGGAGGGGGGCACATCCCTATTGGTTCTAATCCTTCAAAGCAAAATGGAGGACTTCGCAAGGAGGGGGGTCACTTCAGCTCAGGACACCTTAGTTGTGGTCCTGGCTGAGGGGGAGACTCCTTGTTTTTCTCATTATCCCTCTGGACTTGCCGCCAAAAGTGGAGGCTAGTACCAAGGGGGGGGGGGGGGGGGCCGCGGGGAGAGAACGGGGCTGGCTGGGGTGCCCTGGGGCACTGCAACACCAGGCCTGAACCTTTGAGGCTCACCGCCAGGTGTTACAGTTCCTGCTGGGGGAGGTGTGAAGCACCTCCACCCAGGAAAGGCTTTGCATCTGACCACAAAGTGCACAAAGGCACTCACCCCATGTGGTGAGAAACTCGTCTGGAAGTGGCAGACTGGCATAGACCTGTCAGCCTTACACTAGCTGTTGGGTTAACATACAGGGGGCATCTCCAAGATGCCCTCTGTGTGCATTTTTCAATAAATGGCATCAGTGTGGGTTTATTGTGCTGAGAAGTTTAATACCAAACTTCCCAGTATTCAGTGTAGCCATTATGGTGCTGTGGAGTTCGTAATGACAAACTCACAGACCATATACTTGTTATGGCTACCCCATACTTACAATGTCTAAGAATTGACTTAGACACAGTAGGGGCATATTGCTCAAGCAGCTGTGCCCTCACCCGAGTATAGTGCACCCTGCGCCTTAGGGCTGTAAGGCCTGCTAGAACCATGCCAAAAGTGGCATTTTCCTACACCTCCTTTCTAAGAAGCACTCCACCACCAGTGTGGTGAAGAAACGTCTACCCAGTAAGCCTCTTTTGTACAGTACAATGGCTGCTAAGGGGACTCTGACAGAAGCATAGGAGAGCTGTTTGTCAGGTATCTAATGACTGTCCAGTCTCTGTGTCTTCCAGGCCTGTTACACATTAGCTGGAATCTCTTCCATTTGCTGCTGTTGTTGTTGGGCACCTCTCTTCCTTTAGAATCTCCATCGCCCTTCTTGTCAACTTAAGGTGCCCAAATTCTAATTCTTCAGGAGTTGTGCTACCAGGATGAGGATGAAAATGTCACTTACCCAGTGTACATCTGTTCGTGGCATTAGTCGCTGCAGATACACATGCTGTGCATAGTCCGCCGTCTGGTGTTGGGTCGGAGTGTTACAAGTTGTTTTTCTTCGAAGAAGTCTATTCAAGTCACGAGACCGAGGGACTCCTCCTCCTTTGTTTCCATTGCGCATGGGCGTCAACTCCATCTTAGATTGTTTTCCCCGCAGAGGGTGAGGTAGGAGTTGTGTATGTTAGAAATAGTGCCCATGCAATGGAATGAATAAGTATGTACAAAATAAAGTTTAAGTAATATATTTACAAATGTACAAATGTTGAAGATTACTTCCAAACGGCTACAGGCTCCCGGGGAGGCGGGTGGGCGCATGTGAATCTGCAGCGACTAATGCCACGAACAGATGTACACTGGGTAAGTGACATTTTCAGTTCAGTGGCATGTGTAGCTGCAGATACACATGCTGTGCATAGACTAGTAAGCAGTTATCTCCCCAAAAGCGGTGGCTCAGCCTGAAGGAGTGGAAGTAGTTTGAAATAAAGTTCTTAGTACAGCTTGACCTACTGTGGCTTGTTGTGTGGATAGCACGTCTACACAGTAGTGCTTAGTAAATGTGTGAGGCGTAGACCATGTGGCTGCCTTACATATTTCGTTCATTGGAATATTTCCTAGGAAGGCCATGGTAGCGCCTTTCTTTCTGGTGGAGTGTGCCTTTGGTGTAATGGGCAGCTCTCTCTTTGCTTTAAGGTAGCAGGTTTGGATACACTTAACTATCCATCTGGCTATACCCTGTTTTGATATTGGGTTTCCTGTATGAGGTTTTTGAAATGCAATAAACAGTTGTTTTGTTTTCCTAATTAGTTTTGTTCTGTCAATGTAGTACATTAGTGCTCTTCTGATGTCTAATGTATGTAGTGCCCTTTCAGCTACTGAGTCTGGCTGTGGAAAGAACACTGGTAGTTCTACTGTTTGATTTAAGTGGAACGGTGAAATAACTTTTGGTAAAAATTTAGGATTAGTTCTTAGAACTACCTTATTTTTGTGTATTTGAATAAAAGGTTCCTGTATAGTAAACGCTTGAATTTCGCTTACTCTTCTTAGGGATGTAATGGCAACGAGAAATGCAACCTACCACGTTAAGAATTGCATTTTGCAAGAATGCATGGGTTCGAAAGGTGGACCCATGAGTCTTGTTAAGACGATGTTGAGGTTCCATGAAGGAACAAGTGGTGTTCTTGGTGGTATAAGTCTTTTTAGGCCTTCCATAAACGCTTTAATGACAGGTATCCTAAATAGTGAAGTTGAATGGGTAATCTGCAGGTATGCAGAAATTTCCGCGAGGTGTATCTTTATGGAAGAGAAGGCCAGATTTGATTTCTGCAAATGTAGTAAGTATCCTACTACATCCTTTGAAGATGCATGTAATGGTTGAACTTGATTACTATGGCAGTAGCAAACAAACCTTTTCTATTTACTTGAATAGCAGTGTCTAGTGGATGGCCTTCTAGCCTGTTTTATGACCTCCATACATTCTTGGGTGAGGTTTAAATGTCCGAATTCTAGGATTTCAGGAGCCAGATTGCTAGATTCAGCGATGCTGAGTTTGGATGCCTGATCTGTTGTTTGTGTTGTGTTAGCAGATCTGGCCTGGTGGGTAGCTTGACATGGGGTACTACTGACATGTCTAGTAGTGTTGTGTACCAGGGTTGTCTTGCCCATGTTGATGCGATTAGTATGAGTTTGAGTTTGTTTTGACTCAATTTGTTTACTAGATATGGAAGGAGAGGGAGAGGGGGAAAAGCGTATGCAAATATCCCTGACCAATTCATCCATAGAGCATTGCCTTGAGACTGCCTGTGTGGGTTCCTGGATGCGAAGTTTTGGCATTTTGCGTTCTCCTTTGTTGCAAATAGGTCTATTTGAGGTGTTCCCCAAATGTGGAAGTAAGTGTTTAGAATTTGGGGGTGAATCTCCCATTCGTGGACTTGTTGGTGATCTCGAGAGAGGTTGTCTGCTAGTTGATTCTGGATCCCTGGAATAAACTGTGCTATTAGGCGAATGTGGTTGTGAATTGCCTATTGCCATATCTTTTGTGCCAGGAGGCACAGCTGTGTCGAGTGTGTTCCCCCCTGTTTATTTAGATAATACATTGTCATGTTGCCTGTTTTGACAAGAATGTATTTGTGGGTTATGATAGGTTGAAATGCTTTCAACGCTAGGAATACTGCTAACAATTCGAGGTGATTTATATGCAGCATCGTTTGATGTACGTCCCATTGTCCTTGGATGCTGTGTTGATTGAGGTGTGCTCCCCACCCTGTCATGGAAGCATCTGTTATCACGTATTGTGGCACTGGGTCTTGGAAAGGCCGCCCTTTGTTTAAATTTATACTGTTCCACCATAGAAGCGAGATGTATGTTTGGCGGTTTATCAACACCAAATCTAGAAGGTGACCATGTGCCTGTGACCATTGCGATGCTAGGCACTGTTGTAAGGGCCTCATGTGCAGTCTTGCGTTTGGGACAATGGCTATGCATGAAGACATCATGCCTAGGAGTTTTAATACCATCTTTGCATGTATTTTTTGTGTCGGATACATGGCTTGTATAACCTTGTAAAAATGTTGAACCCTTTGTGGACTTGGAGTGGCTATCTCCTTTGTTGTGTTGATTGTCGCTCCTAAGTATTGCTGTGTTTTGCACGGCAGAATGTGTGACTTTGCATAGTTGATGGAGAAACCGAGTTTGTAGAGGGTTTGTATGACATACTCTGTGTGGTGTGAACACTTTGTTAGGGAGTTGGTCTTGATTAGCCAATCGTCTAGGTAGGGGAACACGTGTATTTGCTGCCTTCTGATATGTGCAGCTACTACTGCTAGGCATTTTGTAAATACTCTTGGTGCGGTCGTTATACCGAACGGCAACACTTTGAATTGGTAATGTATTCCCTTGAATACGAACCTTAGGTATTTCCTGTGCGAGGGATGTATCGGTATGTGGAAATACGCGTCCTTTAGATCTAAGGTTGTCATATAGTCTTGTTTTAGCAGTGGTAATACGTCTTGTAGCGTGACCATGTGAAAGTGTTCCGATTTGATGTAGATGTTTAGTGTTCTGAGATCTAAGATTGGTCTCAGTGTTTTGTCTTTTTTTGGTATTAGAAAGTACAGTGAGTAAACTCCTGTGTTCCTTTGTGTACGTGGTACAAGTTCTATTGCGTCCTTTTGCAGTAATGCCTGAACTTCTAATTCGAGAAGGTCTAAATGCTGTTTTGACATGTTTTGTGTTTTTGGTGGGACATTTGGAGGGATTTGGATAAATTCTATGCAATAACCATGTTGGATAATTGCTAAGACCCAAGTGTGTGTTGTTATCTCCTCCCAAGCTTTGTAAAATTGGCTTAGTCTTCCCCCCACTGGTGTTGTGTGAAGGGGTTGAGTGACATGTGAGTCACTGTTTGGTTGTAGGGGTTTTGGGACCTTGAAATTTTCCCTGGTTTCTAGGGAATTGTCCCCCTCTGTACTGGCCCCGAAAGCCTCCCCTTTGATACTGTCCCTGGTAGGTAGACGGTGTGGATTGTGAGGTGCTGGCTTGTGTGGCTTGACCCCGAAACCCCCCTCTGAAGGGTGCTCTGCGAAATGTGCCAAAAGTGCCTCTGCCCTGCGGGGAATAGAGTGCGCCCATGGCCTTGGCCGTGTCAGTGTCCTTTTTAAATTTCTCAATTGCCGTGTCCACATCAGGTCCAAACAATTGTTGTTCGATGAACGGCATATTGAGCACTGCCTGTTGTATCTCGGGTTTAAACCCGGATGTGCGCAACCATGCGTGCCTTCTTATGGTTACCGCGGTATTTATTGTTCTTGCAGCTGTATCCGCTGCATCCATAGAGGAGCGTATTTGCTTATTAGAGATATTTTGTCCCTCCTCAACTACTTGTTTTGCCCGTTTCTGTAATTCTTTGGGTAGATGCTCGATGAGATGCTGCATCTCATCCCAATGGGCTCTGTCATATCACGCTAGGAGCGCCTGAGTTCGCAATGCGCCACTGGTTTGCAGCTTGTACAGCAACCCTTTTTCCAGCTGCGTCGAACTTGCGGCTCTCTTTGTCCGGAGGTGGGGCGTCGCCTGATGTGTGTGAGTTGGCTCTCTTGCGAGCTGCCCCTACTACAACTGAATCTGGTGGCAGTTGTGATGTGATGTGATAAAAGCAGGGTCCGTGGGCGGTGCTTTATATTTTTTCTCCACCCGTGGAGTTATCGCTCTGCTTTTGACAGGTTCTTTAAAGATCTGTTTTGCGTGCCTTAGCATTCCCGGGAGCATAGGCAGGCTTTGATAGGTGCTATGGGTGGAGGAGAGGGTGTTGAAAAGGAAGTCATCCTCAAACAGGTTCTGAGTGTAACGACACGTTATGGAACTCTGCTGCCCTAGCTACCACCTGTGCATACGCTGTGCTGTCCTCAGGTGGTGAGGGCTTGGTAGGGTACGACTCTGGACTATTGTCTGATACTGGGGCGTCGTATAGGTCCCAAGCGTCCTGGTCATCTTGGCTCATGGTGGTATGAGCTGGTGAATGTGACGGAGTTTGTGCCGGTGATGTATGAGTTACAGGTGGAGGAGAGGGTGGTGGAGTTACTTTCTACACCACTTTTGCTTGTGGTGTTTGTTCTTGTGTTTGGAACTCGAGTCTCCTTTTCCTCCTGATTGGGGGAAGAGTGCTGATCTTCCCTGTCCCACTCTGTATGAAGATCCGCTTCTGGGTGTGGTCTACGTCAGTGGTTTGTAACTCTTCTTCAAATCTGTGTTTGCGCATTTGAGAGGACAGTGATTGTTCCTCTGAATACGAGCTGGCAGTCGGTTCGGTTGCTGGGCGTTTTGGCACCGAAACTATGTCTTTGCTTGTTTTCGGCTCTGAGGAGAATTTTCTCTTTTTTGTAGTCGAGCCTTCTCGGCGACGATCATCCTCGGTGCCGCTGTCTCTGCGTCGAGCAGCTTTGGTTCCGCTGTCTGGGCGTCGACCCTTTTCGGCAGCACTTTCTCGGTCCCGAGATTGCTGCGTGCCTGTGTCTCGACCCGAGTCGGACGATCTCGGCACCGGTTCGCCCTTTTTCGGTGCCGATGGACGGTCACCTATTTTATGGGTTGAGCCATGGCCTGTTGGCAGTGGCGTCCCCTGGGCCTTGTCTGTTTTCCCGTGTGGTGCTTGTTTCGACGTCTTACTCACGGTTTCTTCGGCGTCAAACTCCTCCGAGTCTGATTCATGGATGGAGAAGGCTTCCTCTTCTTCTCCTTGTTCCTCAAACCCTCGTTGTCCTGTCGGCGTGGACGCCATTTGCAACCTTCTGGCTCTTCGGTCACGGAGCGTCTTTCGGGACCGAAACGCACGACAGGCCTCACAAGTTTCTTCCTTGTGCTCGGGCGACAGGCACAAGTTACAGACCAAATGTTGGTCTGTATATGGATATTTACTATGGCATTTAGGACAGAATCGGAACGGGGTCCGTTCCATCGGTGTCGATGTTACACGCGGTCGGGCCGACCAGGCCCCGACGGGGGTCGAAGTTACCCCGAAGGGCTACCGGAGCTCTTCACGATTCGGTGTCGATTCTATCTAACCAGATACCGAACGAAACAATACCGACGTAGTTTTCCGAAGTTCTGACTATCTTTCCGTCCCGAAACCCGGAGCGAAAAGGAACACGTCCGAACCCGATGGCGGAAAAAAAAACAATCTAAGATGGAGTCGACGCCCATGCGCAATGGAAACAAAGGAGGAGGAGTCCCTCGGTCTCGTGACTCGAAAAGACTTCTTCGAAGAAAAACAACTTGTAACACTCCGACCCAACACCAGACGGCGGACTATGCACAGCATGTGTATCTGCAGCTACACATGCCACCGAACTCTTTAGTTCCAGGTGCCACAATTGCACCTCATATATAGTTAACAGGCCTTGGAATGTTGGGAGTGGGATGTACTGTCCTTGAGAAATTTCCATGAGGTCTATCAAACACATTGAGGGGCAATCAGGAGGACTTGTTCCTGTGTACATTTTTGGATCACCTACAGTATCACTGGAATCAGTGAAAAAGCATAAGAAAATATCCCTGACCATTTTACCTACAGGGCATTGCCCAGTAACTCTGAAAGGTACAACCTGGATGCGAAGCTTTGGCAATTCACGTTTGTGCGGGTTCCAAGAAGGTCTACTTTGCAGAGTCCCCCAGAACTGGGAGCTCTGCCTTGACAATTCGTGTTTTAGTTAACACCTGTGTGTGGTTTTTGCTTTTCTGCTTACCCTGTCCACTTCTGTGTTTCTTTTCCTGCTATGTGCATTGCCACTACTGATAACTTGTTCGCTATCTCCCATCTCAATATCTCCCGAGTCAAAGTCCACAGCCTGTAGGGTCTTGTTCCACCTTATTTGATCAAGTAGCGCATTGTCAATGCATTGCCCGTTTCAATTAAAATTGTCCTTCTTGTCACATGTTTCTGTAAGCCTTTAGTGCCAGAAACATGGTCTTCAGATCCAGCACGTTTATGTGTTTCACTGCTTCCGTAGGGTCCCAGATAGCTCTGATGTTCACCTTGCCCATGTGAGTTCCCCATCCCAAGTGGGATGCATCCATTGTGATGGTCACTGAGGAAGTTGGTGGTTTGAGTGGTTTCCCCACTGTAAGTGTTTTGAGTTTCCACCATTCCACCAATCTCAGAACCTTGCCTTTAATAACCGTTAGATCTTCCCAACTGAATGGGACCATTGCAGTTGGACCCATTTTTGTATTGGTCTCACATGTAGTCTTGCGTGTGGCACCAGGGGAATAGAGGAAGCCATTATGCCAGTCATTTTGCCCACTGCTCTCATCGTCAGGCATTGCACCTTCTGGCAATGGCAACTCTGCTTTATAATTGCTTCGACCCTCTTGTACGCTGGGCTCGCTTTGGCTAAGAACCCAATTTTGCCATCAGGAAAAATTTCTGGGTTCTGTGATGATTTCTCATAACTGATGGAGAACCCTAGAGTGTGTGTAAGGTCTGCATCACCTTGCTGATGTTCTTCCTGCATCGACTACTGGTTTTTGCTTTCACCAGCCATTCGTCTAAGTATGGATTAATGTGTATTCTGAGACGTCTGAGGTATGCTGCAACTGCAGCTAGACATTTTGTGAACACCCATGGTGCTGATTTTATTCTGAATGGCAATGCCTTGAATTGGTACTGTGTCGTGTTCACTACAAGTCTAAGAAATTGTCTGTGGCATTTATGTACTGGTATGTTCAAGTAGGAATCCTTGGGGTCTGTGGTTGCCATTTAGTTTCCTTTCCCTATAAGGGGAATTACCTCATGTTGTGCGGTCAGCTTGAATTTTTGCATCTTTATGAACTTTAGTGACCTTGATCCAGATGGGTATTAATGTTTTGTCTGATTTTGGTGCCAGAAGGTGGTTTGAGTAAACAATTTTGAGTCCTTGATTCTGGGGAATTCTTTCGAAAGCTTCTATGCTTAACAATTCTTCCACTTACTGTTGAAGTTATTGTTCGTCTAATTTTATCTTCTTCATCTTTGGTATTATCGCTGGGAGGTGATTTTGTTACCTCTATGCAATAGCCATATTTTATGATATTGTAAGGAAATGCCTCCTTGGCATGGTTACCTCCTAACATTTTGCCTTTGCTGATGCTAAGTTTTGACTGAAAGTGTGCTGGGACCCTGCTAACCAGGCCCCAGCACCAGTGTTCTTTCCTAAACTGTACCTTTGCTTCCACAATTGGCACAGCCCTGGCACTCAGGTAAGTCCCCTGTAACTGGTACCCCTGGTACCAAGGGCCCTGATGCCAAGGAAGGTCTCTAAGGGCTCCAGCATGTCTTATGCCACCCTGGGGACCCCTCACTCAGCACATGTACACTGCCTCTCAGCTTGTGTGTGCTGGTGGGGAGAAAATGACTAAGTCGACATGGCACTCCCCTCAGAGTGCCATGCCAAACTCACACTGCCTGTGGCACAGGTAAGTCACCCCTCCAGCAGGCCTTACAGCCCTAAGGCAAGGTGCACTATACCACAGGTGAGGGCATCTGTGCATGAGCACTATGCCCCTACAGTGTCTAAGCAAAACCTTGGACATTGTAAGTGCAGGGTAGCCATAAGATTATATGGTCTGGGAGTTTGTCAAACACGAACTCCACAGTTCCATTATGGCTACACTGAAATCAAACTTCTCAGCACAATAAATGCACCCTGATGCCAGTGTGCGATTTATTGTAACATGCACCCAGAGGGCATCTTAGAGATGCCCCCTGAATACCAATATGACTTCTAGTGTGGGGCTGACCAGCTCCTGCCAGCCTGCCACAACCAGACGAGTTGCTGGACACATGAGGAGAGTGCCTTTATCACTCAGTGGCCAGAAGCAGAGCCTGCACTGGGTGAAGGTGCTTCACACCTCCCCCTGCAAGGACTGTAACACCTGGCAGGGAAGCCTCAAAGGCTCACCCCTTTTGTTACAGCCCCACAGGGCATCCCAGCTAGTGGAGATGCCTGCCACTCCGTCCACTGCCCCCACTTTTGGCAGCAAGGCTGGAGGAGATAATTAGAAAAACAAGGAGGAGTCACCCACCAGTCAGGCCAGGCGCTAAGGTGTCCTGAGCCAAGGTGACCCCTGCCTTTAGAAATCCTCCATCTTAGTTTTGGAGGATTCCCCCAATAGGATTAGGGATGTACCCCCCTCCCCACAGGGAGGAGGCACAAAGAGGGTGTAGCCACCCTCCAGGACAGTAGCCATTGGCTACTGCTCTCTCAGACCTCAACACATCCCCTAAATTTAGTATTTAGGGGCACCCTAGAACCCAGGAAATCAGATTCCTCCAACCTGAAGAAACAAGGACTGCTGACCTACAAGCCTGCAGAGAAGATGGAAGACGACAACTGCTTTGGCCCCAGCCCTACCGGCCTGTCTCCTGACTCGAAAACCTGCAACCAGTGACTCATCCGACAGGGACCAGTGACCTCAGAAGACTCAGAGGACTGCCCTGAACTAAAGGACCAAGAAACTCCCATGAGCAGCAGCTCTGCTCAACAACAGCAACTTCTTGGCAACAAAGAAGCAACTTTTAAAGACTTCACGTTTCCCGCCAGAAGTGTGAGACTTCCCACTCTGCACCCGACGCCCCCGGCTCGAGATCGAGAGAACAAACACCACAGGGAGGACTCCATAGCGACTGCGACCCTGTGAGTAGCCCGAGACGACCCCCCTGGACTCCCACAGCGACACCTGCAGAGAGAATCCAGAGGCTCCCCCAGACCGCGACTGCCTGTAACAAGGGACCCGACGCCTGGAACCAGCACTGCACCCGCAGCCCCCAGGACCTGAAGGAACCGAACCTCAGTGCAGGAGTGACCCACCAGGCGACCCTCTACCTAGCCCAGGTGGTGGCGGTCCCGAGAAGCCCTCCTGTGCCTGCCTGCACCGCTAGAGTGACCCCCGGGTCCCTTAATTGTTTCCTATCTGAAACCAGACGCCTGCTTTGCACACTACACCCGGCCGCCGCTGAGGGTGAGTTTCGTATGCCTACTTGTGTCCCCCCCCCCACCAGTGCTCTACAAAATCCCCCTTAGTCTGCCCCCCGAGGACGCGGGTACTTACCTGTTGGCAGACTGGAACCGGAGCACTCCTGTTCTCCATAGGCACCTATGTGTTTTAGGGCATCTCTTTGACCTCTGCACCGGACCGGCCCCGAGCTTCTGGTGTGGTAACTTTGGGGTTGCCTTGAACCCCCAACGGTGGGCTGCCTATGCCCAGGAACTGAGACTTGTAAGTGTTTTACTTACCTAACAATCTAACCATTACTTATCTCCCCCAGCTGATATTTTAGCAGCTGTTCCAGAGGGGTAAGCTATGGTGGGCTTAGACAAACCGTACCCAAAGAAGGGGAAAGGGACTGCCATAGTTTTCATACAAAAGTATCAGTGTACTTTTTCAGCTATTAATATTTCTGATAGTGAAGTGGCGGTCTTTCTGGTCTATTGCCGACCAGGGTAAACGTCAAACGTTTTGACAGCATTAGCAGATATTTTACCTTCTTTGTTACTACAGTATTTCCGTTTTTTAGTTCTGGGGGACCCCAATCTGCACTTTGAAGTCCCAGAGTGCAAAGTAGCCTCTGTGCTGGTAGAGGATTTGGAAGCTTTCCGGTGCTTCCAACTTGTCCATACACACACTCATATTAAGGGTCAAACTCTAGCCTCAATTTTTGCTAACTGGGATGGGGTAGCTGCGAGCCTCCTATCCCTCTCACTTGGTCAGACCACTGTGCTATCCCTTTTCAGATTTGTATCCCTAGTGCTTCAATGAAGGTAAATGTAGGCAGATAGAATAACTCCCACAACTGGAGAAGGGTCACTTCGGCGGTCTTTAGACGGAACAGAGTGATTTGCTGTTAAATCTTCCATAAAAATGTAGACGAGGCGAACCCTCAGCTAGAGAAGTGTATCACGTGTGTGCTGGACTGCATTGCTCTAGTGACATGTCAAACGGCGAGGCGGAGTAAACCCTCGTCCGAGTGGTTCAATGAAGAACTTTGGGCATTAAAAAAAAAAAGTCTGTAAACGTCTGGAGATATGGTTGTGTCGCAACTATAGAGGAGGAAGACACCTATCGCATAGCTCTCAGAAACGCAGGTTAAGAAAAACGTAACTTTTTTTTTGCCAATAAAGCTGAGCAAGCGAGGAATTCTTCTTGGGAATTTTTCTCTATAGTAAAAACTTTGTCCTCATTGGAGAGAGAGTGGTCCCGATCTCTACACCTAAGGAAAAAAGGTGTGACGTAATTGCCCCTTATTTTTGTGATAAGGTGTCCTAACATCTATGACTCTTTACCGATAGAGATGACCGGGGCCCCTTGTCTCAATGTATAGATGCTCAAACTTCTGCATTAATTATGCTGGACTTAAGCACAGTTTTCGACACCATCACCCATAGCACCTCACCGGAATAGTTGTGGATGTATGGGGTTGGGGGGGCGGCTCTGCGGTGGCTTGCTTCCTTTCTCCAGTATCGTACCTTCCAGGCAACTCAACAATCGGTCACCTTTTAGGCGATGCTGCTGCAGCAGGAGTTACCACAAGTTACAGCTTTGGGCCCCACTTTGGTCAATCTGTAAATGCGCTCACATGCAGATGTAATGCAGCGTCCTGGATTCATGATCATATCCTACTCATATGACACACAGCTTTATCACCTTTGCCCAGGATGGTGGACTATCCGCTGCCCAGCTTAAATTCTTTCAGGTTGATCTGTTGGAATGGATGTCTCGAAGCTGCCTTAAGCTCAACGGCGCAAAGACTAAGTCACTGCTTGTGGGAAAACAGCCTTCACTGTGGTCCTCAGCTTGGTGGCCGGATGTGTTAGGGCCTGTTCCAGTAACTAAGCAGAAAGTGAAAAATCTCTGTATCTGGTTTGATGCAAATTTATCTTTTGAGGGCCAGATCTCCTGTCTGACAGAGAAGTGATTTGGCATTTTAGAAATGCTCGGGAAAATTTTAGGATTCCTCAAGATGGAATCCAGGAACGCTGTAGTCTGGGTCTTAGTTACCTCAAGGCTTGACTACTGTAATGTGTTGTATTTGGGTGCATCGCAAGGTAGGTTGGCCAAATACAGAGAGTACAAAATGTGGCAGCATGCTCCTCAAACATCCCAAGACAAGCCTCTATTGGAGCTGTTCTTAGCAGGTTACATTGGCTTCCTATTAAAATGAATGTTTCTTTGAAGGAATGGTGCTTTTGCCATAAAATCTTAAATGGGAGCGGCCCCTGCTATTTGCACTCCTTTGTGAAAGGTATGTTCCAAATAAAGATATTAGATCCACCGAAGCCTCCCGAGCAGCCATCACCAAGATTACAAGAGCATGTTTGGGTGGTCACTCCTTTGGATTTCTGGCATCTAAAATGTGGAACTCCCTGCTGACTGACATAAGACGAACATTCTGAGGCTTGCTTTCGGAAGAAACTTAAGACCATTTTTTTTAGGCAGTTGTAAAGACCTGGTTCAATAGGCAGCTGTAAGCACCTTTGTGGGGGCGGATGCTGTTAATGTGACTGCGCCGGGACACTCCGTTTGGAGTAACCAGGCGCTTTAACAATAAAAATGGTTTATATTTTCTGCAGTGTAGTCATCTTGAACTCAGTAGTGGATACAGCAATTTTTTTGGCTAATGTATGAACTTACCACTGAGGGGAAGTATCATCTTGCTACCCATCGCTGTGACACCTCTTATCTGCTGTCTTCTCTCTTTTTAGGGTTGAGCGCTCCGTCCCTGTTGTAATTGGTCTTTGGGCTGTTAACCACGCCCATGGTACGCTTTTCACTTTCATTGGTTCGTGGGTTTGCCTTTTAAAATCCCCTTGCTTTCATTAGTGAAAGGAATGCACACGTCATGCCCTTTCTGGTATAAGCCCTCCTCAAGCGCACAGGCCAACTCGATGTTTTCAGCCTGGTTTCTGCACTGCTTTATCTTTTTTATTTCCATGCAGCACAATTGTGCTGTGTTTTACATAGCACAATTGCGCATTTTTTTTCCTTTCACTTTGTGTGGCAAGAAAAGTCCAGTTGGAAGTTTTACAACACAAATAGGTCTAACTCAAGCAAATGCAACACCCGTTGCTCGATTTTTTTTTTTTTTTTTTTACAGGTCGATTACTATAATTTTTAACTGTTTTAGGTATATTTTACAATATTCAGGTGATCTTGTGTTTGCGTACTTATTGCAATATTACATTTACATTCCCAACCAGCGTAGATTAGGTTTTATATTTGGTCCTGATTAATTGCCAGGGATTTACATCATTGTTTGAGCTGCCAAGGATCATTGTCTCCAGAAAAGCCACCCCTATTCATGTCAAGAGGACCAACATATTATCACTCATAAGGCACCTCCATTTTTAGTCGCACATTCCCCAATCTACACACACAGCACCTTCACTCACATATTTCATAGCGGCATCTTTATTTAAAGATTCCTGGCAAAGAGCCCCCAAGGGGCCCACTGGGCATTGCAGCACCGGCCCAATGAGGAGCTGTCCGATGATGAAGCATAACACCCACCTGGGTGTGTGAAGGCTCTTGCTTCTAATCAATCCGATCTGTCTGATCTGCCTGACCAGCCTTTACTGACCAACAGCTTCTTCCTCTCTCCCTTCACTACACGGTTTAGGAACAGCATACTTTTGTTTGCTTAACGGGAAGTTTTTGACCACAACTCAAGTATCAAACACAGGGTACCGTCCTTCAGAATCAGAAAGACTACAGAACACACTCCCAGAACCATATTATGAAGAATTACATCGTAGGAGGACACTTTCTTCAGGAGGACATTAATGCCATCTAGTTGAATGGAGATATGATTGACTTTCATGCAACTGGTTCTGCTTACTTAATTTGGATATGATCCTATAGATTACCCCTACCGGAGAGCACTCACTGTAGCGTGAGGTGAAATTATGCCTCAGATGAGAAAATAACCCCAGCTTTAATCAGAGATGAATAGTGTGGCTGATAGCAGTAAAGACTTCATCAGGTGCCAGTAGAGCTCATGCCTTATGGGCCTTCACACCTGATGTTTTGCTATGGTGAGAAACAGCATTCCCAGGCTGCAGGGTATCTTGTGTTCTGTAACCCAATTTTCCCAGTGGGATGTTGGTATCATTTACAAATGGGCAGTGTGCTGTAATATTCATTAGGCCTTCACAGTGTATGCATCCCTCTTCGTTCCAGTTCATCATCCAGATCTTGCCAGGAAACATGTAAAAATATTCCCTTTTAAGAGGCATATTAAGGATGGGACATGGTGTCTAGCTAGAGTGGTGTAGGTGTCCCTAACTACTAGGCTCCCCGAAGAAGTCTGGAGCAAGGGCTATGCCAGGCCCCTAGCTTACCAAACTTAGGAGACAAGATCCCAGATACTAACTGCAGTGTGTACCCCTAGTTAGCAAGTGGTCTTTCCTGTGGAAAGTACCAAGTGACAGAGTGGTAAGGCAATTGCAAGTGCTTATCCCACTGCTGCACCACCCATGCAGGAAACTGGCCTGGTGTGTGGCGAGTACCTATGGTATTATCACCTTATACCAGGTCCAAGGATCCCCTATTAATGAAGTGTAGGCAGTGTCTAGAAGCCATGCTCTCTAGAGGTAGCTGTGGATGAGCAGCCAAGGGTTATCTAGGAGGCATTCAAAGCTCATGCAATACCACTATAGTAACAGCACTTACACACATGAAAGAAAACAAAGGCTCTTTATTATTAGAGTAACAGTGCTAAACAGTAGATAGGCAATACTCCAATAGGAGGTGAGTAAATACACTGTATATGTACAGTAGCAATCAGAAATAGGCATAAAAAGAAATAGAAGACAGTGAAAAGCAACTGCATTGTGGTTGCACAGTCAGCTCAATATGGCAATGGTGGGAACTGAGGAGACTACGGTATTCTCGGAGGTACCCAGTGCTTAATTTGTAACAAAATAAGTGCAAGGGCCCAAATCAGGAGGCCACTAACTTGCACTGCCCATTGACCCTGCCAGCGCTGCCAATAACAGCACTGCCACCACACTACTAATCATCAGAGTCCTACAAGTGAGACAATTCAAACTATTCAAAGCCCTCTAAAACTACAAGAATAGCTTGGGCGACAGGAAATAGTAATTTTTAATGTACATTTCTAAATTAGGCAGAAGTCACACCATGTGGCAGACTGTCACAAGCACCAGTGTTGACAACTAAGTGGCGTTGCAGGGCACTGGAAACAACCAGCACAAATTAGGCACTGGTGGCACCACAACAGGGTGTATAACAAAGTATCTATGTGTATTCTTAACCATTCATCACTCTTCTCGATCAGAACTGAGACACGAGGTGAATGGTGTGGAAAGGGGCAGAGGTTGACTTAGTTTTTGATTCTGACACAAAACAAACAAATTAAAAACATACTTTTCAAATTGTGGTGACTTCAGATGAGCCAATGTGGAGATGCGTTTAGGTGGGGGTGTATGTAATTGCACTGGCGTTTAGAGAGAGAGGAGGGGAGGGGGGGGTGGGGGGGGGGTGTGTAAGTCATACGTTCAATAAACACATTAACCAATTCAAATGATGGTGAAATGTAGAAAGAGGAAATGGAGTATGAAAAAAATCTGTACCATCCGTTTAGCTACTTCTACATAGGTTTGTCAGACCAACATTCAATTTCTCACCAGGATATTAACCGAAATCAAACACTTACCAAAACTTTAGATGCTCCCACTTTCTCCTTGATTTCTGTAATGCAACCGATTTCTCGATTTTGAACTGTGAAGGTGCCACTGCATCCCGCAACATCAAAAAGGAAATTTTTTAACATCACTCTTCCGTTTTCAGTAAGGCCAACTTCAGGGTGAAACTGTACTCCATAAAGTTTTTTCGATTCATTGGCTATTCCTTTTGCCGCAAAAAAGAATGCAAGATAATGGAAAGCTGTTATGATGCTCTACCCAGGTTGCTCAGTCAAGTATCAAGTATTTGCTTTTTTCATTAAGCATGAACACATAGCATGCAATGTAGGATCGGAATTCAATTATAGGTACAGCGGAGCCCCTTCATTACACCCAAGGCACTGAAATATTTTTTTCTCACCTTGGAATTTTAAACTTCTTAATTCCCACCACATCATGTGCCTGTTCAGACCTTCAATGGCACCAGATGTAATTTTCATTAGTTTGATACAGAAATAAGCAATTTTTACAATGTGAATAGATTGCCCAAATAGTAATTCACAAAATTTGTGAATCTGGCAAGCCCATTTATAGTGCTCAGTAGTATGTAACTCTCACTGCTCCTATTTCCAAACCTGTGACTATACAAGAGTATGTGAAGTAACTGATTAAGACAAACTCTTCGTGTAAGGGACAAACCAAGGGTACTGGTATGAAGAACTGCACTATGTTAGCTACCTCAGGACTGGCTAAACGTCCTATAATGGGATGAGCATCCAGTTACCAATCCATTTTTTAAAGTTGAACTCTGGAATAGTAATATTTTCAGTCAGGTAATGTCCATCACCTTAATAGTTTGGCCTTCTTAGTTTCTACCAGTTAACACCAACATTCTTTCAAATAGAAATTAAGTAACCCAAAGTTGCCTGAAAATCATTCCGAAAACGTTATATATAGTACCTGGGAGAGTTATAAAATCCTTTACATTTGATATGGTATCCTGCTACTGTTTTAAAAAGTATGATTATTTTCTCTGTCCAGATCTGAAAATACTATGAAATATTACCCAAAGGTTCCAGTTAAAATCCTAATAACACCAAATATGCTATATCATCTCTTGGGAGGTGCTCAATGATTTGCAAAGGGTATAATTCAATCTACTCTTAGTGCAATTAGGAAAATCTCAAATAATGTATTACCACCTTAGATTCCCGATTCAACTATTACAGTTACTATGATGCTTGTATGAATCTGTCTGCAAAGAATAAGTTACTTACCATGGGTAACGCTTTTTCTGGTGGATACAATAACTACCTGTGGATTCCTCACCTAAAGAATTCTCCCCTTGTGCCAGCCCTCGACGGAAATTTCTTCTAGCTCTGCACGTCGACGATGATGTCACAATCGCCCGACTCCACACAACGCCACATGACGTCATCCAGGCAATAAGAAGCCCTCGTCGACGTGCAGACGTCAGTTTTCACCATTTTTTACGTGCCATAGAGGCAAACAGGTTAAACCTAAAGAGTACACATTCATCCAGAATAGATGAAAATAAAACATTTAATATAAAACTCAACAAAAGTCACAGATATGACTGCTCAAACAGAGATAGAAATAAATATATATGAGTATAAATCCAGTCCAAAATGTCCCTTTCACTATCTTAATGTGCAAAGGAAAAGTATATACAATGAATACAACCATATGCATGAAACAGCTATATACATATATTACAAGATCAAGGATGCGCACCCAAAGAAATCTTGGTTTGACCAGACAGGCAACGGGGAGGTCGGTGGGACGCTGAGGAATCCACAGGTAGTTATTGTATCCACCAGAAAAAGCGTTACCGAAGGTAAGTAACTTATTCTTCTGATGGATGCACCTACCTGTGGATTCCTCACCTAAAGAATAGAGTCCCAAAGCAGTAAAACCTCCGGTGGTGGGTGCCCGAGTGGTCAAACCAAGAAATCTTGCAGCACCAAGCGAGCAAAATGGCCATCCCTCCTAACCTCAGAGTCCAAACAGTAATGTTTGGCAAAAGTATGGAGGGACGCCCAAGTCGCTGCCCTGCAGATGTCAGCCACAGGAACACCTCTAGCCAAAGCTGATGAAGCTGCTTTGGCTCTGGTGGAATGGGCACGAATCCCCACAGGTGGATCCTTCTTCGCCAAAGAATAGCAGATCTTAATACATAGAATGACCTACCTGGATAGCGTTCTCTTTTGGACCGCTCTACCTTTCCTCTTCCCCACGTATCCAATGAAGAGCTGTTCATCCTGTCTGAACTCTTTCGTCCTGGCGACGTAGAAGCTCAGAGCTCTTCGCGGATTCAGCCGGTGGAGCCTCTCTTCCTCTTTGGATGGGTGAGGTGGAGGGTAAAAATGAAGAGAGAGTAATCGACTGCCCCAGGTGAAAGGCTGTAACAATGTTCGGTAGGAAAGCCGCCTTGGTCCTCAACACCACTTTGTCCTTAAAGAAAGAAAGGTATGGGGTTTCCACGAGAGAGCCTGAAGCTCGCTAACCCTTCTGGCAGATGTTATGGCCACCAGAAAAACAGTTTTAAATGCCAGGTACCGTAAAAACAAGAATGCATTGGTTCGAACGGAGCCCCCATAAGAAAAGTTAAAACTAAGTTAAGATCCCACTGAGGCATACCGAATGGCGTGGGTGGATACCTATTAGTGAGTCCCTTTAGAAACTTTAAAACAATTGGTGATTTAAAGAAGGACGGTTGATCAGGAAGGCACAGAAAAGCAGATAGTGCAGACAGATAACCTTTAACAGCAGCAATCGCACAACCTCTCTGTGCCCGATGGAGTGCAAATGACAAAATGTCAGATAAACCAGCTTTTAAGGGTTCTAAACTATTCTCTCCACACCAGCTTGTAAATTTAGCCCAACGATTAGCATAGATTGACTTGGTGGAGTGTCGCCTGGCTGATAAAATAACTTCCACCACATCTGGAGGGAGAGAAAAGGAACTCAGATTGCCCCCGTTCAATCTCCAGGCATGAAGATGCAGGCTCTGGAGGTGGGGGTGTAGAATCTGCCCCTGCGACTGCGAGAGGAGGTCCACCCTGCAAGGGAGACGGAGCGGAGGGCACTGAGAGAGTTGGAGAAGGTCCGAATACCACACCCTTCTCGGCCAATCCGGAGCTATTAAGATGACTTGAGCTCGGTCTTGGCGGATCATCCTGAGAACTCGAGGAATCAAGTGTATGGGGGGGGGAACGCGTAAAGCAACTGACCCTTCCAGGACATCTGAAACGCGTCCCCCAAAGCTCCTTGCACCGGATACTGGAGGCTGCAAAATAGCGGGCACTGCGCATTCTCCTGAGTTGCAAACAGATCTATTTGTGGATATCCCCACATCCGTAAGATACCCAGAACTAGATCTGGATGAAGACGCCACTTGTGATCGACCGAGCTGCGTCGACTGAGAATGTCTGCAAGCACGTTCAGGACTCCGGCCAAATGATGTGCAACTAAGCAGATCTTGTGATCCTGAAGCCAGGACCAGAGACGAAGAGCTTCTCTGCAGAGAAGATACAACCCCACTCCTCCCTGTTTGTTTATACACCACATCGCGGTCGTGTTGTCCGTTAGAACTTGGACTGATTGACCGCGAATGGAAGGGAGGAAGGCCTTGAGCGCCAGACGTACTGCCCGCAACTCTAACAGATTGAGATGCAACTTCTGTTCCCCCGGAGACCAAAGGCCTTTGATTTCCAGGTCCCCTAGATGAGCTCCCCACCCTAGAGTGGAAGCATCCGTTACCACCGTGGTCACTGGAGGAGGCAGCGAGAACGGCCTTCCTTGAGACAGGTTGTCGACCGCTGCCCACGATCGAAGATCCTCCCCAGTGTCTCTGGAGATCTTTATCGAATCTTCGAGATCCCCTTTGTGTTGAAACCACTGCCTGCGGACGCACCACTGGAGAGCCCTCATGTGCCAGCGTGCATGAGTGACCAACAGTATGCAAGAAGCAAACAGACCGAGCAGACGAAGGACCTTGAGGATTGGAACTACCGCTCCATTTCGAAACATCGGAATCAAAGCCTGTATGTCCTGAACCCGCTGGGGTGGAGGAAAGGCCCGATTCAATGTCGTGTCCAATACTGCCCCTATGAACAGGAGGCGTTGAGAGGGCTCCAGGTGAGATTTGGGTATTTTGACTGAAAAACCCAGGTCGTACAATAATTGAGTCGTCGACTGGAGATGGCACCGCACAAGCTCCGGAGTTTTGGCCTTGATTAACCAATCGTCCAGATAGGGAAACACAGCTATCCCCCTTCTACTGAGCTCTGCTGCTACCACCGCCATCACCTTCGTGAAGACTTGAGGTGCTGAAGTAAGACCAAAGGGAAGGACCGCAAACTGATAATGCTGTGATCCCACTACAAACCGGAGATACTTCCTGTGCGATTTGAGGATCGGAATATGAAAATGCGCGTCCTGCAAATCGACCGACACCATCCAGTCTCCTTCGTTCAACACCAAAAGAACCTGTGTGAGGGTCAGCATTTTGAACTTTTCCTGTTTGAGGAACCAATTCAAAATCCTCAAGTCCAAAATCGGTCTCAGTCGACCATCCTTTTTGGGAATCAGAAAGTATCTTGAATAGCACCCCTGACCCCTCTCTTGCTCGGGAACCAACTCTATTGCACCTTTTTGTAATAGGGATAATACCTCCTGCTGTAACAGGAGAAGATGGTCTTCCGAACAGAAGGATGGACAGGGAGGGAAGGTCGGAGGGAATTCCCAAAAGGGAAGAGCGTACCCCCTCTTCACAATGTCGATGACCCAGGAGTCTGATGTTATGACCTCTCACATTGGAAGAAAAGAGGCAAGTCTCCCCCCTACCGGAGACGAATGGACAGGGAGTGGTGGAGGACTACGGCTGCTTTCCTTGCTGCACCCCTCCCGAGGAAGAGGCAGAGTGCTGCAAGGTGGCCCCTCTCGTACGGACTCTGCCCCTGCCCCTGAAGGATCTGTAAGGCAGGGTAGAAGTAGATTGTTGTGGTCCTTGCAATCTTCCTCGAAAGGAACCACGTCCAAATCCCTTAAATCTCCAAAAGCCTCTGAAGGTGGATGAGGCCGACGACTGGAGTCCCAAAGA
This sequence comes from Pleurodeles waltl, assembly GCF_031143425.1. Lineage (NCBI taxonomy): Eukaryota > Metazoa > Chordata > Amphibia > Caudata > Salamandridae > Pleurodeles > Pleurodeles waltl. The sequence goes on from NC_090450.1 coordinate 144,538,625, forward strand.
CCTAGCTGTCGCTCTGCTCTCTTTAAAACATTCCAAGGCAGAGTCAGCCTTAGAGCCGAAGAGCTTTTCTCCATCAAACGGAAGATCAAGGAGTGTGGCCTGCACATCCAACGAGAAGCCTGATGATCGAAGCCAAGACTGCCTTCTTGAGACTATGGTCGTGCCCATAGCCCTAGCCACTGAGTCCGAAGTGTCCAATCCAGACTGGATCACTTGCGTCGCAGCCGCCTGAGCATCCGCTAATAGTTGCAGCATCTCCTGGGACAAATTAGGGTGGCCCTTCGCTTCTTCCATGAGGGCATGGATGTCACGCCCCAGTATACATGTGGCATTGGAAGATTTTAGGGCCATACTGCAAGATGAAAATGTCTTTTTAGCAGTATGGTCCAACTTTTTTGACTCCCTGTCCGCAGGGGCCCCAGGAAACAAACCAGGAGAGGATCTGGAAGAACATGAAGCTTGGACCACTAGGCTCTCCGGAGTTGGTTGCCTGGAAAGAAACACCGGATCCCTAGGCGCCGACCTGTACCGCCGAGCCACCGCTCTGTTGACAGCAGCGGTGGATACAGGTTTCAGCCAGATATCCTTAATGGGGTCCAGCAGAGCCTCATTGAATGGTAGAAGAGGCTCAGCAGCAGCCGACGTCGGATGGAGGACTTCTGTCAATAAATTTCTCTTGACTTCCGCGGTAGGAAGGGGAAGATCCAAAAAGTCTGCAGCCTTACGAATGACTGCATGAAAGAAGCAGCTTCCTCCGTGACCTCTCCAGGGGAAGCCAGATCCCATTCCGGGGTAGTGTCAAGGCCACTAGCTGAGTCCAGACCCTGGAAGTCACCTGAGGGCTCTATAACTTCTCCTTCCTCCAGGTGTTGCCTCACGTACTCCTCCTCCTCCAAGAGACAAAGGGCCAGACGTCTTGACTCCAAGCCTGGAGTCGACAAGGCGTCGGCCGACGCCGGTAAGATTTTCGTCGGCACCGAACCTCGGATTCATCCAAAGCCGGAGACTCCGGCTCCAAAGTGTTCTTGGATGTCGATCGGATCCGAGGTGAATCCAACGGCGCCGTAACAGGTGTAGCCATCCTGGGCGACGCCGTAGGCATCGGCGCCGCTTTAGGTGCAGCAGACAAAAATGGGGTGAACGGCGCCGACCTGTAAGATGCCGGAACACCCAAATCATAGGCCAAAGGGCCAGACGGACCTGCATGACTTCCACTCGGCGTCATGGAAGCAAAGATGTTATACATAGCGTTTAAAAACGCTGCAGGATCCGATCCCGGAGTCGGGAAAGCCGGGTACCGCTGCTGCTGCACCGGCAAAGCTGCTGAAGAGGGTCCAGCTAACTCCTGGCCCAGAGAACCCTCAGGCCTCTGGGGAGGCTTGACCTCAAAGACCGACCCAGGTGACCCAGTCACTATGATGATGCCGAGACCTCGAAGATCTCGACGAAGACTCCCTCCTATGATGCCTCTCCTTCTTATTGGACCGGGCCAAGAATAACTTCGCCTCCCTCTCTTTAAGTGCCTTAGGGTTCATGCGTTGGCACGAACCGCATGCCTCGACTTTATGGTCGGAACTAAGGCACCAGAGGCAGTTTTCGTGGGAGTCGGTAACCGACATCCGACCCCCGCACTGGCTACAAGGTTTAAAGCCGGATTTTCTAGGCTGTGACATCGTAACCGCCGTTGGAAACAGTAGCTCCCTGTGAGCCTCGAAGAATTAACCGTTATTCGGGCACGGAAAAAAGGGAACTGACGTCTGCATGTCGACAAGGGCTTCTTATTGCCTGGATGACGTCATGTGGCGTCGCGTGGAGTCGGGAGATTGTGACGTCATCGTCGACGTGCAGAGCTAGAAGAAATTTCCGTCGAGGGCTGGCACGAGGGGAGAATTCTTTAGGTGAGGAATCCACAGGTAGGTGTATCCATCAGAAACTACATTTACTCAAGATGAGCCACAAAAACCTACTATCAAAAGTTTTTGTTTATGATGTATATGGAGGTAATCAATGTATAGTCCTGTTAAATGATATGTCTGCTCACCACGGGTCCTTGCTGGTTTTTGAATTTCAAATTTAGCATTAACTGGTCCGATATTAGACGTTAGATATGAGATACACTCTGATGGAACATTTAGCAAAATGATGGTTCTGCATGATGTAGGTACCTTTGGATCCCTTTTAGCCACACAAAATATGGTAAAAATTAGTTCATGCTTTAGGAGTCTTGGGTATAACATAATATCAACTCACACTTTTTGACTCATTTTTTAATTAGAACAACAATATAGTGCATCTCTCACATAATACAACTTGACCCCTGTGGAGTTTCTTTAGGAACCATGAGGCTTGGGAGAGGTTAATCCAAAGCAAAATAAAAAACAAAATGTAAGACTCCTATTGTACACAAAGTTATGCAATGTAGAATATAAACCATCTCCAAAACAGAATCAAGATAGGCAAAAGAAAAGTGGCAGAAAAAGGAAGCAAACAGTCTATTTTGTAAAACAAATATGCTTCTCTGTCCACAAATTCAAAACATCAACATTAGCACCCGTCAAATAGTGACTTAAGCACACCTTCTGCATGATTTGATCTGTCCTAGTGTGTGCAAAGAATTAAATGCACTGCATCCACGATTTGCGGCAGATTCTACCTACACGGATCATGGGCCTAACCCCCAATGTGGGTGTATTCTATGTGGAACTTATAATCTGATTACAGGTGCAAACACCCATATGTGCCAAAATGCAATTACCAGCCATCAGCAACTGGGCCTAGCAATTTTTGTCCAAGCATCTCTTATTACAGTGCCCTGCTAATTGGGAATATGTAGGGTTGAGTAAGCGAACATTTGTAACTTTAAAGAAATATCTTGTGTCATGAAGGTTTTAGTGTGCTCTGGGTACACTGGTGTATGTTTGCATAGAGGTCCCAGTGACAGCAGCTTTCCAGAGTGATAGCTTATTTCAACACATGGTCCCATTGAGAGTGGCATTTGGGGAAGCTTTCACACAACTCTGACTGCTCTCACACCTAACCACCTGGGAAGTCCAAGAGAGCAAGCATTTCACTCAAGGCAGTACATTTAATGCACACAAAATTCCTTCCAGCTATACACCCCGGGCACTTCTGGTGCACCAGTCAGAAACATCAGGCAGGATCCACACATTGAAGATGGGTGAACTCGCAGGCGGGACTGGCTTGGTAAGGGGAATGTGGTTTGCCTTGTCCTAAAAAGAACACAGAAGCGCAAATGTGGATCGCCGCTACCTGCATCACAGCACCCAGAAGGAAACAGGTGAGTTGCAGTACATCAGACAAAGAACACAGTGAGAGAAAATGCCAGCCATTCGGAGGATTTAGAAGCTACAGGAGAAAAACACAAATCAGACATGGAATTAGGAGCAAGAATAAGTTGACTCTCAAACTGTGTGCTTTCCCTTCTGAATTCACTTAGAACCGTTTAACACATACCAGGATCACGAACCATGGCATGTATAAATAATGGCAATTGGCTGCAACAGACTGGAGGGTCTAAATAACTCGTTCAAAGGAGAAGATGCAACCAGATAATTTGGTGTACCTCAGTTTATGGCTAAAACTGGGACATTTCTTGTGCTTCCAGTCTTATTTTCCAAAGACTCTAAAGGTAGACTCAAGGCATAAAGTTTGGAGGTTGACATAGCAGTTACCTCTGAAGAAGTGTCTCCCACAAAAGCAGTGACCCAGCCGGAAGAGGCATCCCTCAAAAGGATCACTCATCCGCCATATTATACAAGGTAAAAAGCATATACAGCACACACCACCCATTTTTCCTTTCAGTGCTGTCAGATAGCAGTAACAGCACTTCACGGAATGGCAAACTGTGGTCCCATACTAAACTCGTATAGCCCGAATTTTAGCTAGTCTCGACCTTTGTTTCATGTGAGAACAGCAGTAAACATAACGCAGTTCCTGACCAGGCAGGTAAGAACTCTGGAGCAAGATGCCACACAGAACCATATTCTTCAAAATGTACCTTTCTTGCGGCAGACAATTTGGTTAAGCAGGCTTCTAGGTATGCATACTTTTGCTAAAGCCTCCAGCAGCCAGCTACATGGGAAGGGAAAGCCCCAACTCCTCACTTTCAGTCTGATTCACAATAACTGATTTTGATTCTTCCCAAGAGGGAGGCCCAAAGGCAGGGACTATTATTCGCAAGACACGCGTCAGTCAGGACTATGCCAGTTTTCACCATGTAAATCCAGAGGCCAGACCTCCTGTACTAGGAAGGTTCAAAGCCTTCTTTTTTGTTTTTAAAGCATTTATTACAGAAAACAAGTACTAGTAGTGGTCCGAAAAGAATACACCCAACAGATGTATCAGTTACAAGCGGTACAGTGCTATGAAGACCCTCCCGGTATACCTTCCTCCGGCTCCAACCCACGACACCCACTTATCGGCCACGGTATCTTATGTAGAAATAAGGGCTCAGTGCAGGAAGCCTGTTACTTGTGACCAAGCAAGCTACTAAATCGCTTGTGGTTTTTTCAATCCTATTTCTATTGTGGTGCTTTCCACCCTATCATTGGGCTAAAGATAAGAGATCAATCCGCTCCATCTCCTTCCAGATACTTACTTCTTGAAGTACTTCTTTGGTGTCCACTCAAGCAGGAAAACTGTAGTCTTCCATTCTGCATTGTGTTGATCACATTCTGGTAACGATCACCATTGTTTGCAAACATAACAATAGCAAACAATGTTAATGTAACTACATTGTTTTAGTACTGTACTTTTGTTTTCAGGAACGTGTGTATGTTAATTATTTAATGATCACAAACAGTTCATAGCAGTGGTTCCGAACCTTTGGTCCAGGGACCCCTAGGGGTCCGCAATGCCTCATCAGGGGGTCCGCGACTGCTTAGAAAATTAAATAATATTAACAGATTAGATCCCCAGTTTTCAGTAGTGACTCAGTGGGGGGGTCCCCAGATTCCAATAATTATTCAGTGGGGGACCCTGGGTTCCAGTAATGATAAAGTGGGTGTCCACAGAAGTCCAAAGGTTGGGAAGCACTGGTTTATAGAATGCATAGTCAGGTTCACTGGTTTTACTACTATATGGTTATTGTTATTTTGTAACGTGTTACAGATACTTTCAACCATTTGAAACTCTTATGGCCTGTAAATATATATTTCAATTGTTAAGCAATTTTTAAGCATTGTGCACTCATCAGTCTTTCTGTATATACATTTATTTAGAGGAATTGTGGAAACAGCTTTGTACTTAGTCTAGACTTGCACTGCACCAGTTCTATTACACTAGGCCTCAATGCTCATCTTTGGTTACGCACAAGGTCAAGAACACTAAGTGAGGCCAACTTTCCATTGCAGGTAGGTAACCCAACCCAGTGGCTGGTGAAGACCCCCAACATTCTCACTTCGAATTCCTTGGTGGTCCTTGCAACCGTGTACCTTGAATGAAGAAAAAAGTATGCTACCATTTTACCCAGTCTAAATGAAACGTAGAACACTGTTCTTGCAAGGTAGGTCTTGACCAATCTCAACATCAAGGCACTGGAGCGCATCCTCCAAGAAGGGATCTTCTAAAAATCAAGAAGGGGAAAACAGTATCCAGATTATTGTGGGATTCTGAGCCAATGCTGGCTCAAAATAAAGGAAAGTTTGAAGGACCAGACTTTTTGGGTGAAACCTTCGGCAGAGTTCTCATTATATGAGACACCTAGTCACCCCCATCCTTCAGGCTGAGGTGATCACTGCTAGGAAAACCTCCTTGGGTGAAAGAAGCTTGATGGATATTTCCTTCTGGGTTCAAAGGTTGCCCTCCTGCTCTTTCAAACTCCAATACTCTTATTAGCTGCTAGCAGTCACCTTCTAGTGAAGTTAAACTACCCAAGAAGAAGCTTCTCAGCTTGTGCGGCATCCTAGGGATCCTCACCTCAGGAGAAAACAGACTGAGTGGTGGCAGAACCAGTGCAAATTTACCAACTCTTCAATGCTGGGATCGGAGGTCAGGATGATGGAAACTGGGAATATCCATTCCACGCTCCTCAAAAGGTTATCTGATCATGAAACCGGTGTCGCCTCAGTTTCTTTGGAACTATAATCAATGAACCATCACTAAAAGTCAGTGAGAAAGGGGACAAAACATTAATGCCCAGATTACTAAATAGTAATCTTCACTACACAGAGTACTGCTCCTCCGGATATCGCCACTACTCTCTTTCTAAGTGAGACTTGCACTACTCTGGGTGAAATGGAAGATATACTGACTTAGGATGCATTAATTGCTAAAACAGTTAGCGTGGTGAAGGGTCAGCTTCATTATTAGAAATAGTAAGGCAATCTGCCTTCAAATTGCAGTGAAAAGCCCCACACTTGTGGGTATGTGCGAAATCAAACAAATGGCATGCAAACTCCAACCCTGGAGAAGAAAAAAAAAAAAAAATACAGACATGCCCATTCCCGGCTTCCATTAATTGAACACAGTCATTTTTTTTTCGGTGTAGAGGGAAGGGACTTCTCAGCAGGCACAAATAATTGACATGGGGAGAGAAATTTTCACAAAATTACACAAATTCTCATATTGATATCACTTACTGACACAAAACTGGATGCCAAGTAGAAAGGCAGAATAACTTATTTATTATTATTATTTTTTTTAACACAAAAGTACTCCTGGGCTCTACTAGGATTTGGAAAGAGCCTCAAAGCAACAAAACCCTTCCTGTTGATAAACACTTCAGATATATGTGCATTATTGCCAGATTTTAGCTTAACACAAATTGTAAATTTATTACCATTACGAAGGACAGTCTTAAAACCTGGTGTGTAAAAAGGGACATATAATTGATGAAAAGTCAAAGTTAAAAAGTAATCCTATTGTACTAAGCTTTGATAGATTTCTTGTACATGTGCATCAAAAGGGCAATTTGTCTGAACAAGAGCGAAACAAATGCACAATTTTGATTTTACCACATCTAAACTGACTTGTCAAAAGAAAATGTTTGAGGGCACCTAAACTGTAAGCAAGCAACAGTCAACTAAACATGAAAGTGTCAAGGCACTGCAGTCCTTGTGTAACACGCATGAAAATGATCCCGTTAAGATTAAATGAATACTGTGTTTGTGCAGCCACAGAGTAAAAGTAAATACAACTATTCATGAATATATGAGGTTACAAAAACTGAACCTGTACATTAAGGTAAACAGAACAAACCATGAATAATATTTTGATTACCTGCTACAATGTTTCCAGAATGTGCAACAACCTTGAAACCATCAGCTACTTTGTCTACGCTGTCTCCATGTGTAAGCAAAACCACCTCTTCTTTCTGAAGACCCCTATACGTAAAAGCAATAGAATTAAATCACATAATATGTTGCAACTAAAGAAATAACAATTAAGCAAAAAGAACACACAAAAAAAAACCATCAAAGTCACTTATTTGTAATACTAGCTCTGGGTTATGTGTATCCTCATTGAGTTCATAAACACAACACTCTATGACCATGAGCTGATTCAGAGAACACTTTACGAAAATAAATTAAGAAAAGCCTTCTAAAGAAAATATTTTTTTTATTGTAAAAGCCTTTTGGAATCTAAACGTCTTTTGCAAGATTCACAGAGATGAAAATCCTTTCATGGCTTCCCTAAATTGTAGGGGGTACGTCTTCTCAGAGCAACCCTATTCTTGGGGAAGTGTGTAGTTCCAATGAAAGCATTATCCTTGCATCTTCCTACCCTTTCAGGCTAAAGTGACAACAAGCAAGAGTGCATCCTTCCAGGAGAGTTCCTTAAAGTACAGATTCTTCATGAGCTTGAATGGAGCACCCATTTGTTTTGAAAGGGTATATTTGACTCCCATAGCTAAGACTGTGTTTCGCAAGAGGATAAACTCTTCCAAAGTGTGTAAAATTAAATTTAGTTTATGAGACAGCAACAGTCCACAAAACAGCATATAAAACAAAACTATAGAAATGGAAAAGCAATTCATTTGGTATAATTGTTAACAATTTTAAATTATTTGCCAACATTATCACAGCACGCAGTCTAGTCTTAACAGTTGATTTAAGAATTTCACAGCCTGCACAACATTATAAATTTTGAGGCATGCTTTCCTTTAAGTTTGAAAAGTGAATACATCAAAAAAAAAAAAAAAATTTATCCCTAAACCACATAATTCAGTTCAATATATAGAGTACTCTTTTGTCCAACTCTTTCATTTTGGAACTCTTTCCCATTGTTGGTTTGCCCATTCTGCATTTAGGAGCAACGATCTATTATCAGGAGTCAGTAAAGTAAACAGGAAAGGATTAGTCCTAAATCAGGTTTAAATTCTGCCAATTTTCTCAAGGAGCTTTCCTCTCTGTATATAGGCCAGGTGACCTTTTACTGCTGTCCTGGTAAAGAATTCCTAGAGTTAATTACATTTGGACCTACTTGACCATTAGATGTTGGCCATCAGCCCATTTGATTTGAAGCTGACACACATGAAATAAGAGGTAATCCCTTGAAGTCTCTCTAATCACACTTTATTCAAAGCATTCTCCTACACTTTTATGCTATCACCTATTTCCAAACCTGCTTGCTTTTTGTACTATTCAAGAGCCATACAACTCTCTCATTTTGTTTTGCACACATCCTTAAGGGGCTGGTGCTCCTTAAAAGAAAACCCCTCTATTATAACTGATTTCTCTAAAGCAGCCTCAATTACAACCTGCTTCTTTAGCAAGTATATTACGGAAATCAGTCTACTGAGCCCAGAAAATCTTTGCAATTTCCTCAGCATCCCCATCAATTTAAATCCGAACACTTAAATTAGATCGGGTTCATTCAAAAGCCTGGCTGTTTGAACCTGAAATCGTAATTTGTTTCCTGGTGAACTACGGTTACTATCACCATGTTACAGCTAGCATTTTCTTCTGAAAACATTGCTCCAGGGGTCCTAAGACTCAACTATTTCTTTTCTGTGATGATGGGGCTCTCTCATCAGGTCCTGGGAAAGAATGGGCACTACTGCTTGAATCTGCTTATCTCCACACTTATGTGAAGAATAAGAATAACGTTCAGAGGATTGATATCTCTCAGGACCTCTTATTTCTCTCATATTGTATCACCTTGCTCTTCATTTCCACAATCAAGTGTGGGTTCTTTCAAATCTGACCTAGGATTTCACACTCTACTCATGGGAAGTTTAACGCCAGCTTCCTTTTGGAAGTTTTTAACTCTTACCTCCTGGTTTTTAATTGGGGTTTCTGTGGTCTCACTCCTAGGATATCTTGCCCAATGAAAACATACTGGAGATATAGTTTTTGACAGCTCCACCGCTTAATGATCTCATGGAATATCAGATTATCTTTGGTGAGTTCCCAATACTGCTACACCGTTTTTTATATTACAAATAACTCTCTATCGGGTACTGTGTTTATGTTTCCTATAAGCTTAAGTCATAAATTCTCTGCATGTGAGGCTTCATGAATTTCCTGCAAGTGTTTTAAAACGTCTGCAACACCGTTATTAAGGGTATGCCATGTGAAGTTGTGCACAGAGTAGAAAATAGGCTTACCCTTGACACTAATGTTGAATTGGTGCCATCAATAATACAATAGCATCCTTTCACCTTTTGGCTGGTCATAGTGTTGACTTTTTTGCAGAAATTGTCAGTTGTTTCTTATTCAAAAGAAAATTATTTCTTCTTTTTTAGTGACCCTCACCCACTCTAGTAATGGCATGCTTCATCATCTGGACCTCCCTGGCTCCTAAAGGTCAGGGTGGTCTCAACCACCTTGCACCTTATACGAGGTCCAGGCAACCCTTATTAGCTAGTGAGACAGTGTCTAGTAAGCCAGGGCTCTCTAGCGGTAGCTGCGGTGAGCAGCCCAGACTTATCTAGAAGTGTAGAGCACTAGCAATACCTCAGCGGTCACACAGCAAACAATCACACCAGAAAGGAACCACACAGTGTTGCAAAATAATTAAAGGTACTTTATTAAAGTAACACTGAACTAGATGACATAGGCAGTCCCTCAACTGGAGGTAAGTACACACACTAATATATATATATATATATATATATATATATATATATATATATATATATATATATATATATGGAAAATGTCACTTACCCAGTGCACATCTGTTCGTGGCATGAGTCGCTGCAGATTCACATGCTGTGCACAGTCCGCCGTCTGGTGTTGTGCTCGGAGTGTTACAAGTTGTTTTTCTTCGAAGAAGTCTTTTCGAGTCACGAGACCGAGGGACTCCTCCTCTTTCGATTCCATTGCGCATGGGCGTCAACTCCATCTTAGATTGTTTTCCCCGCAGAGGGTGAGGTAGGAGTTGTGTATGTTAGTAATAGTGCCCATGCAATGGAATGAATACGTATGTACATAATAAAGGTTAAAGTAATATATTTACAAATGTACAAATGTTCAGGATCTACTTCTAAACGGCTACAGGCTCCCGGGGAGGCGGGTGGGCGCATGTGAATCTGCAGCGACTCATGCCACGAACAGATGTACACTGGGTAAGTGACATTTTCCGTTCGATGGCATGTGTAGCTGCAGATACACATGCTGTGCATAGACTAGTAAGCAGTTATCTCCCCAAAAGTGGTGCTTCAGCCTGTAGGAGTTGAAGTAGTTTGAAATAATGTTCATAGTATAGCCTGACCTACTGTGGCTTGTTGTGCAGTTAACACATCTACACAGTAGTGCTTGGTAAATGTATGAGGCGTAGACCATGTTGCTGCCTTACATATTTCGTTCATTGGAATATTTCCTAGAAAAGCCATGGTAGCCCCTTTCTTTATGGTTGAGTGTGCCTTTGGTGTAATAGGCAGCTCTCTCTTTGCTTTAAGATAGCAGGTTTGAATACACTTAACTATCCACCTAGCAATGCCTTGTTTTGAAATTGGATTTCCTGTATGAGGTTTTTGAAAGGCAATAAATAGTTTTGTTTTTCTAATTAGTTTTGTTCTGTCAATGTAGTACATTAGTGCTCTTTTGATGTCTAATGTATGTAGTGCTCTTTCAGCTATAGAGTCTGGTTGTGGGAAGAACACTGGTAATTCTACCGTTTGATTTAAGTGGAACGGTGAGATAACCTTTGGTAAAAATTTGGGATTTGTTCTTAGAACTACTTTATTTTTATGTATCTGAATAAATGGTTCTTGTATGGTAAATGCTTGAATCTTGCTCACTCTTCTTAGAGATGTGATGGCAATCAAAAATGCAACTTTCCACGTTAAGTATTGCATTTCACAAGAATGCATGGGCTCGAAAGGTGGACCCATGAGTCTTGTTAAGACAATGTTGAGGTTCCATGAAGGAACAGGTGGTGTTCTTGGTGGTATGATTCTTTTTAAGCCTTCCATAAACGCTTTTATGACTGGTATTCTAAATAGTGAAGTTGAATGAGTAATTTGTAGGTAAGCTGATATTGCGGTGAGATGTATCTTTATGGAAGAGAAAGCTAGATTTGATTTTTGCAAATGTAGTAAATATCCTACTATATCCTTTGGAGATGCGTGTAACGGCTGAATTTGATTATTCTGCCAGTAATACACGAATCTTTTCCACTTGTTTGCGTAGCAGTGTCTAGTGGTAGGTTTCCTAGCTTGTTTTATGACCTCCATACATTCTTGTGTGAGGTGCAAGTGTCCGAATTCTAGGATTTCAGGAGCCAAATTGCTAGATTCAAAAAAGCTGGATTTGGATGTCTGATCTGTTGTTTGTGTTGTGTTAACAGATCTGGTTTGTTGGGTAGTTTGACATGAGGTACTACTGACAGGTCTAGTAGTGTTGTGTACCAAGGTTGCCTTGCCCATGTTGGTGCTATTAGTATGAGTTTGAGTTTGTTTTGACTCAACCTGTTTACTACATATGGAAGGAGAGGGAGAGGGGGAAAAGCGTATGCAAAGATCCCTGACCAGTTCATCCATAGAGCATTGCCTTGGGATTGATCTTGTGGGTACCTGGATGCGAAGTTTTGGCATTTTGAGTTTTCCTTTGTTGCAAATAGATCTATTTGAGGTGTCCCCCAAATTTGAAAGTAATTGTTTAGTATTTGGGGGTGAATTTCCCATTCGTGGGTTTGTTGGTGATCTCGAGAGAGATTGTCTGCCAACTGGTTCTGAATCCCTGGAATAAATTGTGCTATTAGGCGAATGTGGTTGTGAATTGCCCAATGCCATATTTTTTGTGTGAGGAGGCACAACTGTGTCGAGTGTGTCCCTCCTTGTTTGTTTAGATAATACATTGTTGTCATGTTGTCTGTTTTGACAAGAATGTATTTTTTGGTTATTATGGGTTGAAATGCTTTTAGCGCTAGAAATACTGCTAACATTTCCAAGTGATTTATGTGAAACTGTCTCTGATGTATGTCCCATTGTCCTTGGATGCTGTGTTGATTGAGGTGTGCTCCCCACCCTGTCATGGAAGCATCTGTTATGACGTATTGTGGCACTGGGTCTTGGAAAGGCCGCCCTCGGTTTAAGTTTGTACTGTTCCACCATAGAAGCAAGATGTATGTTTGGCGGTCTATCAACACCAGATCTAGAAGTTGACCCTGTGCTTGTGACCATTGTGATGCTAGGCACTGTTGTAAGGGCCGCATGTGCAATCTTGCGTTTGGGACAATGGCTATGCATGAAGACATCATGCCTAGTAGTTTCATTACCATTCTGACTTGTATCTTTAGTGTTGGATACATGGCCTGTATTACTTTGTGAAATGTTTGAACCCGTTGTGGACTTGGAGTGGCAATCCCTTTTGCTGTGTTGATTGTCGCTCCTAAGTATTGCTGCGTTTGACACGGCAAAAGGTGTGACTTCGCGTAGTTGATGGAGAAACCTAGCCTGTGAAGGGTTTGTATGACATATTTTGTGTGCTGTGAACACTGTTTTAGCGTGTTGGTTTTGATTAACCAGTCGTCTAAGTACAGGAACACATGTATTTGCTGCCTTCTGATATGTGCAGCTACTACTGCCAGGCATTTTGTAAAAACTCTTGGCGCAGTTGTTATTCCGAATGGCAACACTTTGAATTGGTAATGTATTCCTTGGAATACGAACCTTCGGTATTTCCTGTGTGAAGGATGTATTGGTATATGGAAGTACGCATCTTTTAGATCTAATGTTGTCATGTAGTCTTGCTGTTTGAGCAGTGGGATTACGTCTTGTAACGTGACCATGTGAAAGTGGTCTGATTTTATGTAGGTATTTAGTGTTCTGAGATCCAGTATTGGTCTCAGAGTTTTGTCCTTTTTGGGTATTAGAAAGTACAGTGAGTAAACTCCTGTGTTTTTTTGTTGAATTGGTACTAATTCTATTGCGTCCTTTTGTAATAATGCTTGAACTTCTAGTCCTAGAAGAGCTATATGTTGTTTTGACATATTGTGTGTTTTCGGTGGGATGTTTGGAGGGATTTGGCAAAATTCTATGCAATAACCATGCTAGATAATTGCTAAGACCCAAGTGTCTGTTGTTATTTCCTCCCAAAGTTTGTAAAATTGGTTTAGTCTTCCCCCCACAGGTGTTATGTGAAGGGGGTGTGTGACTTGTGAGTCACTGCTTATTTTGAGGGGTTTTGGGGCCTTGGAATTTCCCTTGATTTTTTGGGAATTGGCCCCCTCTAAATTGCCCCCGAAAACCTCCCCTCTGATATTGACCCTGGTAGGTAGGCCTGGTTTGTGAGGTTGTGGTTTCTGTGGTTTGACCTCGAAACCCTCCCCTAAAAGGTGTTTTCCGAAATGTGCCTCTGCTCTGCGGGGAGTAGAGTGCCCCCATGGCTTTGGCTGTATCGGTGTCCTTCTTGAGTTTTTCGATGGCAGTGTCTACCTCCGGCCCAAACAATTGCTGTTCATTAAACGGCATATTGAGCACAGCCTGCTGGATTTCCGGTTTGAACCCCGAAGTGCGCAGCCATGCGTGTCTTCGTATTGTGACTGCAGTGTTTATTGTCCTTGCAGCTGTATCTGCTGCATCCATGGAAGACCGTATCAGATTATTTGAGATACTTTGTCCCTCTTCCACCACCTGTTGCGCTCTTTTTTGGAACTCCTTGGGTAAGTGTTCGATGAAATGTTGCATTTCATCCCAATGAGCCCTGTCGTATCTTGCCAAAAGTGCTTGTGAATTGGCAATACGCCACTGATTTGCTGCTTGTGCTGCAACCCTTTTTCCCGCAGCATCAAATTTGCGGCACTCCTTGTCTGGAGGTGGTGCGTCGCCTGAGGTATGAGAGTTGGCTCTCTTACGAGCTGCCCCCACAACTACTGAGTCTGGTGTTAGTTGTGTTGCAATATATATTGGATCCGTGGGCGGTGGCTTATATTTTTTCTCCACTCTTGGAGTTATGGCTCTGCCTTTAACTGGATCCTGAAATATTTGCTTCGAATGTCTTAGCATTCCTGGGAGCATAGGAAGGCTTTGATACTGGCTATGGGTGGAGGACAGGGTGTTAAAGAGAAAGTCATCCTCAATTGGTCCCGAATGTAAGGAGACATTGTGAAACTCGGCTGCCCCTGCGACCACCTGTGTATAGGATGTACTGTCCTCAGGTGGTGACGGTTTTGTAGGATAAGAGTCTGGGCTATTATCAGACACTGGAGCATCGTAGAGGTCCCATGCATCGGGATCATCCTGACTCATTGTGGTATGAACTGGTGAGTGCATTAGTGGTGGAGTTGCCTATGGTGATGCATGTGTTGATGGTGGTGGAGAAGGTGGCGGGGTTGTTTTCTTTGCCACCTTTGCCTGTGGTTGCTTGTCTTCTTGTTGAAAAACAAGCTTCCTTTTAATCTCGATTGGGGGAAGAGTGGTTATCTTCCCTGTATCCTAATGAATATGAAGCCTTCTCTGCGTGTAGTCAGGCTCTCCAGTTTGAAGCTCTTCTCCAAATCTGTGTAATTGGGTGGTTAACCCTTGTTCCACTGTATAGGAACTGGTTTTCGGCTCAGGCTGGATGTTTCGGCACCGAAATCTTTTCGGAACTCTTTTTGGGCTCCGAAGAAATTTTCTTACGTTTCGGCGCGGTGTCTCGGTGCCGAATCTCTTCGGTGCCGCTGTGTCTGTGCCGAATTTTCTCGGAGCCGCTCTCTCTGCTCCGAGGTTGCTGAGTGGTGGTATCACGACCGGAGTCGGATGACTTCGACACCAGCATGCCCTTTATTGGTGCCTTGGGTCGGTCACGGTCGAGCCATGGCCTGTTGGCGGTGGCGTCCCCTGGGCTTTTGTTACTTTTTGTGAGTCCTTATTTTCGACGTCTTACTCACGGTTGTTGTTTCTTCGGCGTCGAGTTCTTCCGAATCCGACTCGTGGATGGAGAAAGTTTCTTCTTCCTCCTCGAACCGTTGTTGACCCGTCGGCGTGGATGCCATTTGTAATCTCCTGGCTCTTCGGTCTCTCAGCGTCTTCCTCGACCGAAACGCTCGACAGGCTTCACACGTATCCTCCTTGTGCTCGGGGGACAAGCACAAGTTACAGACCAGATGCTGATCCGTATACGGATATTTGTTATGGCATTTTGGACAGAAGCGGAACGGGGTCCGTTCCATCAGTCTTGAAGTCGCACGCGGTCGGGCCGACCAGGCCCCGACGGGGGATCGAAATTACCCCGAAGGGCCACCGGAGCTCTTCAAAATTCGGTGTCGATTTGTTCTAACTAACCCGATACCGAACGCAACAATACCGACGTTTTTTTCCGAGATTCTAACTAACTTTCCGACCCGAAACACGGAGCGAAAAGGAACACGTCCGAACCCGATGGCGGAAAAAAACAATCTAAGATGGAGTCGACGGCCATGCGCAATGGAATCGAAAGGGGAGGAGTCCCTCGGTCTCGTGACTCGAAAAGACTTCTTCGAAGAAAAACAACTTGTAACACTCCGAGCCCAACACCAGACGGCGGACTGTGCACAGCATGTGTATCTGCAGCTACACATGCTATCGAATATATATATATATATATATATATATATACATATACATATATATATATATATATATATACACACACACACACACACACACACACACACACACACACACACACACAGTAATTACTAGGAATTACCATATAGAAACAACAAGCATCGGCAAAACCTATTGAAAAATAGTTAGGGTCCTATAGGGGGGCCAAACCATATACTAAAATAGTGGAACGCTAAGTGAAGTCCCCCACCTAAGGATATGGAGCAATTAGAGCAGAGCTGGGAGAACTCGGCACCCCAAGAAGTGAGAACCTAAGTGACCCCACAGCGACCTGAAGAGCAGAGGTATGTACCAGGTCTTCCCAAGGACTAACAAGAGAAATTAGATAGAGGAAGATTGCAAGACCAGGACCACTCCGATAAAACCCAACGGTGGATTTCCGAAGAAGAGAACGCTGGGTCACAGTTGGTCAGTAGGACCACCAACAAGCCTTGGCTAATGCAAATTGGAGCAAAAGAAGAGTTGCAGAGCCTGAGAGGACCAGCAAGGTCCAGGGGACAAGACCCTTGGTGGGGAGTCCAGTTTCACCCTCAGCAGTTGGGAGAGCCAGCAGAAGCAGTCGCAGTCCCCACAGGCAACATACTGGCAGCAGGCACAGTAAGTTGCAGTGAAGCCCCATCAGCACACCTGGAGAGGAGTCCCACGTAGTTGGAGCAGCAGAGGAGAGACTGTCCTTGCAAGGATGAAGTGCTGGAGGATGGGGCTAATTGGAGCCTAAAGATCCCTTGGAGGAAGAGTCAACAAGCCGTGGCTGCTGCAAAAGTCGCCTGCACAGGGGTACTATCCTGCAAGAAGAGGAAAAGGCTCACCATCTCCAGAGCTGGACAGCGGATAGACAGGACCAGAGGGGCCACTCAGACCCACCAACTATGTTCGAGATTCTTCCTGGAGCCGGATGGCAAAACATCCCAGCAGCCGGTCATCGTTGCCTTAGGATGCAGGGGAGTGACTCCTTCACCAAGGGAGATTCCTTCTTGCTCCTTTGGTGGAGCTGAAGTCTTGCCGGCCCCAGAGGACTAAAAGCCATGGACGTGCTGCAATTGATGAGGAGCCTGAGAAGCAATGTTGCAAGGTGAGGCTGTCAAAGGAGTTGCAGGCTTGTTTGGTTCCTGAAGAGTCCAGTTGCGGGTCTAGGGGCCAGGATCAGAAGAGGTCATTGCAGAGCAGTCCTTGTGGAGTCTTGCACACCGAATCTTGAAACCCACCTGCAAGGGAGTCCCTAAGTAGTCCTACCAGGGGGATTGGTCACTCTGCAGGGTGACCACCTATCAGATGTCCGTCACCTGTCATGACCAACCAGATGCTCACAAGGGACTCTGCACATCTTGTTTTCAACATGGCAGAATCAAGTGGCCACCTGGAAGAGCTCTGAGCACAACCCCTGGGGTCGTGGACAAGGGAGTGGTCACTCCCCTTTTCTTCGTGTGCTTTCACGCCAGAGCCTGCAGAGTTTGCATGGGCTCCCATGGGTGGCAATGTACATGCTGCAGCCCATGGGGGACCCCTGGTGTACCAATGCCCTGGGCGCTTAAGTACCATATACTAGAGACTTACAGGGGTACACCAGTGTGCCATTTGTGGGGTGTAAAGGGTACCAAGGCAACCAAATGACTTTCCTACACTCATGCACTGAAGAAGTGCATGAAAGGTATTGATGTAACTGAAAGAGCGTATCTTATATAATCAATATTAGCATGAAATGTTTATGAACTAATGTATAACAATGCCGCATAGAAAATGTATTAATATGTTTTGCTAAAACGAGCGCTTGAAATGTGCCCACAGGGAGTGGCCGCCAATATACACGGGGACTAATAAAACTGACTAATAATTATGAAATATTTTATAAAAATGTCATTTTACATTAACATTGAAAATCTATATGCTAAAGGTTTGCTAATAAATCATTAGACCTTAGTTAGCATGAGTGGAGGCCTAGCTGCCTGACTCTCATATTAAATGTGTTTTTCTAACATGCAGTATGCTGACTTTCTGAAGGGCATGAACTTTTGTTTTTCTCCAAACTAGAAGCTGAATGTAACTGTAGTAGATCTGTTCTCATGAAATTCGACTTGCTTGTAGAAACATTTTAGATGAATGCAACACTGTAGACCAGTAGCAGGTACAAGGTTGCCTGAACCGGTACAGACAATGGAGCCACTGACCAAAGACGCACAAAGAATCACAAGAGGATGAAATCATACTGGACATTCTACCCCCTGAAGACGTCAATCATAAGGACCAATAAAATACGCGAGAACTGTTATGGGGTGACAAATACGATGAGCTAATGTGAAGACAATTGGAGGGAGATAGTGGGGTGCAACCCATTAACCAATGAACTTTTAGGGGAATATACGACGAAAATGGGGTAAAAACCCTTGACACTAGGAAGTAGGGGAGACTAACGAACAAGAGAGAATAGAGAGTTAGTTAGGGAGATGCTGATGCGATTTGCTATGATCCAGACACTTTGTCACTCTGCTTAGTGACTTGCTGATTTTACTTAAAACCATCCTTGCCCTTATATTGCCCGTTTACACTTTACCTCCTTATGAGGGAAGTGCCCCTTTTACCTGAGCTGAGATCCTGACTGATGGCGAACCAACTGATGTCCTGAGGACGAAGACCGAAACTGAGTGCTGACCCAATACGGAGGGTAACTATATGACAATGATATTGTGATTGTCTGTTTGCTTTTCCTTTCTAGGTACCAACTGCTTCTTTTGACAGAGACCATAGCTAGATGTTTTCCAAATTGGTGTTACTAAATTGTTTTGCAGAAAGCCCAACATGCCAGTGCTAATTCGAGGTTAGGACAGGAATTCACTAAACTGACGCAAATAGACAAATGACTGAATCTATGCTTTGTTGAACAATGCGCTAATGTTACTCTGCTAAGGATAATCTATGTTGACACCGTGCTATGTTCTAATATTCGTGATTCTTGCTTTGATGAAATCTTATCGGAGTTGCCATATTGTGACCATGCTAATGTGCTTCTCGGTTTTGAGATTGTAATCAATAGGGAATAAATATCACAAAATTCATACTAAACTGGTGTGTTTATTCATGACTGAAAGGTCATGGTGGTTTCTGAGTCTTATTAAATGTCATTGACTAAAGGTGAACTGCATTGTTATAATAAATATTGATGACATCATAGACATATTGATTGACATGTTGATTAGCTATCTCGTCCTAAGGTGTCTTCAATCAGGGTCAAAGGATTCATTGGCCTAAAACGAGTCCCCAAGTGTATAAATTAGTCATAAAGGGACGCGTTAGCATAACAACTATGCTTCCTTCCAAGCTAACTGTAAACAAGGTGAGATGGCCTTGCCATTTCTTGTTGTGTTAATATGAACACTGTCAAATTGGGGCTTGAAAAATAAACAACATGGAAACCATGCAGACATTTGTTAGCTTTGCCATTCAAATAGTTACTATTCACAACTGTTTTCTATGCCCTAAATCTAATACATATATATACATACACATACATACATACACACACACACTATAGCAAAGTGCAGAGTCAAGTTAGAGAAAGTTCCACGGGCGATTGTAAAGATGCCCAAGGGTTTCAATTCCAATTTATCTCTGCAAGTATATAACCAACAGGTGTTGGGATCTGCCCTTTATGATGTTGAACTATGGGACCACCTTAGTGGAAGTTGAAAACCGCTTCATGCGTCAATTGAGAGGACTCCCCATTAGTACCTCATTGCTCCCCCTTAAGCTGGATTTGCATCCTTGACACAGCTTGCTTAAGGACCTTGCTGTTTTGAAGAAGAGTCTGGGCTACACCCAAACTGAGTACATATCAAACTGGCTTAGCCGAGGTATTGTGTATGTCGGGTGCCGGTGATTTTGCTTCTTTGAAGCAAGAAATAAACCCTCACAAATATTGGGTTGGATCACTTATGGGATGTACCTCAGGGGTCCCCAATAATCCAAAAGTGAAATAAAGAGTGTTTTTTTGGCAACATAAATCTAGTTTAGCATAAGGACGGTCTAATTTGGGCACCCTGACCGCAACATTCCTCCAGCAGAAGGATAGCTCTGAGGCAGAACAGTTTTTGTATGAAATTGGGCCCATAACTGCGAGGAAACTGTATCTGCAATTGAGATATGGATCCTTGATGCTTGCTTTTTTTTTTTACTGCTAGTTTGCGGGGGTGATCTGCGGTCTAAAGCTGAGAAGTGTCCATTATGTATTGCTCCCAACAAATCAGTTGAGCATTTTCTAGTTTTCTGTCCCACATACCAGAGCATTATTAGGAAATGGATTTTGCCCCATTTTTTCGAAATCTAGGATTTTAGGGCACATAGAGATGCTCTGAAGATTTCCTTATCAGACAAGCCAATGAGTGTTTTTTTGCAGTCTCCAGATTCCTGCTGGCCATGTGGAGGATTAGACATAAACGTATCTCTTCCCTGGTGCCGCTGTGAACTAATGATATTTATCCCTCTCATTATGTCTGTGCTTACTCTCTAGTTACTTTTAAATTATTTATTGTCTGGATTCGTGCCTGGACTTTTATGTTTTCAAAAATTTTGTATCTGCTGTTATTTTAATCTTAGGATTTTATTTTTACTCGCAATGTGATGTTGATGAACTTAGATGGCAAATTGCAGAATAAAGCTGTTTTACATTGTTCAAATACACTCTAATGGAGCAGTGTGCCCACACTGTCACGCAATCAAGGCAGACTTGTATGTAATATGCATTTACCTCAAGGAAAGCCCTGCCACACAAGCTAACAGATTCTCAAGCGGGTTCTGCCAGTAGTAGCAAATGGGGCGGAAGAGAATGTAGACAAGGGTTGTTTGGACCTCACTCAAATAGCTGTCCCAATTATCACGAAGCAAAGTCTTATTAGGATGACACAGGGACTGTTTTTGTCAAGATTCAGCCTACATATTCCCACTTCTGGCATTATCCAACATCCCTCTTTTCAATTCCAGATGATGATTACCTAAAGTCAGCCAACAGAGCTTTATTAGTGAGCACCTTAGGTGTCTTTGCAATGTCTAAAGTTTGCCCTCTAGAAAGAAGTTTTCTAATAACTGCCCTCAAATCTGCCTAAATCGAGTGATATCTCAAGAATCTTGTCCAAGAGGTCATACAATGAAGTGAAATCCACATTAAAATTAATGTACTTTAACACATTTATACACTAAATGAATTATAGTTTTCAAATTGATAACAGCAGCCTTCTAAATTAAGTGCCTGTGCAAAAGGAATATACGAGTATTTATATTTATCTTCATTTTGTAGACAGCTTTTCTGCTAGGTTTCCTGCTTATTTAATTATAGCCTGTTTTTCTTACGCTCCCAACACATTTAACTACCATTCTAAGTTAACCAGTTACACTGCTGGTGTGTCGTGACTGGACTACAAAAACAGGGGAGACTATATCCAAGCACCCAGGTGGTACATATCCTCTGAGCACAAGCCTAACTTGGAATCTGTAAGCATCCACCACCATCTCATTTGGCATAAGAGCTGCAGGGATCTTTGGATCCAGTATAAGGTGATATTTCCAAACTATAACACCCATTGAGGCAATTCTTTTTGAGAGAATAATGGTCCACAGTCCTGAAGAGCCTGCTTGCACTTCTTCAGGGGGTTCAACTAAGGTCTGAATTAGTTCGACCAACAATAAGGGTTAAATCAGCCCTCCTTGCCCTTTATTTTTACTATATTCACATGGGACAGAAATAAAGATGTGGTAGGTCCACCATGAGGTATTTTTAGCAGTTGTTTTTTTCTCTGTATGCACAACACAAGGAAAACTTCAACCTCAATATACTTTTTCCTTAACAAGTATCCATCATAGGTCTCCTGAAAAACATTCAAGTGTTACCCTACCTTAGCAGGGTTGTTGCCCATGCCAGCTTGTGGGAAGAGGAGCCCTATGATGAAGCATGCCACCAGACTGGTGGGTGAGCGCTACTGTCCTTTAAAAAAGAATATTTCATAGAAATATTAGAATATTGGCCCAATGGTTCAGTAAATTTTGATCCACAGTGAACCTTGCATTTTATTGGTATTAGATTGGGGTTTGTAACCTACAGACTTACTCTTTCCTCCCCTTGTAGAAGTTCTTAATTCTTTTCTTCCCACACCCTTTGAAGAATCGGCAGGGATCAATGTAGAAGTCCACAGAGTCACTGCTAAAGGACAGGGTGGAACAGAAGCCATCAAGTAATCTTTTTGGTGAGGCACTCCTTAATACAGGAAGTTGCCTGTTTAGATATACAAACTGTGGTCAAGTTTAACCCCTCAGGTGCCCAAGAGGTAACTGTTAAGTCCTGCTATGGGCCCTCGGGGGAGCGTAGGTGGTCAAGCACCTCCCTCCCTTGGGCCGGGATGGAAGGGGAATAGCTTCCCCTTCCACCCACGCACCCCCTAGGCGCCAGATGATGGCCCACTAGACACCAGGGAGTTTTTTATTTATGTAATAAGGGGAGCGGCCCCTTGGGCAAAGGCTGCTCCCCAGGGGGGCTAATTACTTTATGGCCATTTCTGCCCCCTCTGATGGCATATCGCATTTTCTAATTAGGCCAATCTGCCCCGGGGTGGCAGAAACCACTAGACACCATGGATTATTATTCTTTTTTCCTTAGTGGGGAGTGACCCCTTAGGCAAGGGTTGCTTCCCTGGTGGTGGTGGGGTGTGGGGGGATGTTGTTACACCATCTCTGACCCCCTTGGGATCAGATTGGCCTATTTTTATTAGGCCAATCTGCCCCCAAAGGAGGCAGAAACCACTAGACACCAGGCATTTTTATTTTTTTGCATCAATTTCAATGCAAGGGGAGCGACCCCTTAGGCAAGGGTCGCTCCCCCTCCTCCTCTACCAGCACACTAAAACATCTTATCCCACGCAAGCAAGAGGACATTTGATTATTTTGGGTCTAACTCTCAAAATCGTCCCACTTGGAATGGAGAGGGGTGCACTTTTTGGACTTTGGGACGCTGCCATGTAGACAAATCCACAAGACCTAGACATCTGGAAACTAAACATCTGGGTTAGTCCAGGGTGGCGTGCTTCACATGAACCCTGCACCATTTTCCTACCCACAATGCCTTGCAAACCTTAATCTTGGCTGGAAATCACATTTTTCCCACATTTTTTCTGATACAACCTTCCTGAATCTGCAGGAATCCACAAAATTCCTACCACCCAGCATTGTCGCATCTATGCCGATAAAAAAAAAACTGCCCCACTTGTCAGCCTAAAATCATTTTTTTCCCCAACTGCCCTTTTGGGCCTGCGTTGGTTAGCCCTCATTTTTTAAATGTTTTTAGCTCTTCCCTGTCACAAGTACTTGGCCCACCTACACAAGTGAGGTATCATTTTTACCGGCAGACAGAGGAATGTTGAGTGGTAGGAAATTTGTGTCAGTGTGGTGATCCCACACAGAAATGTGGGAAAAACATCCTTTTTTAGCCAAATTTGAGGTTTGCTGAAGATTCTGGGTAAGAAAACACTAGGGGTTACACACAAGTCACACCTCCCTGGATTCCCTCGGGTGTCTAGTTTTCAGAAATGTTTGGGTTTGGTAGGTTTCCCTAGATGGCTGCTGGGCCCAAGACCAAAAATCCAGGTGCTGCCCCCAAGCCCCCCCAACCCCCTTCTTCCCTGCTGCAAAAACGGGTAGTTTGCTATTTGATAGTTTTGATGTGCCCACATAGTGTTTTGGGGCCTTTCCTGTCGCAGGCACTATGCCTACCCACACAAGTGAGGTACCATTTTTATCAGGAGACCTGGGTAAACACACTGGGTAGAAGGACGTTTGTAGCTCCCCTCAGATTCCAGAACTTTGCAGCACCCAAATGTGAAGAAGTGTTTTTTTGCCACATTTTGAGGTTTGCTAAGGATTCTGGGTAACAGAACCTAGTGAGAGCACCACAAGTTACCCCATCCTGGGTTCCTCTAGGTGTCTGTTTTTCAGAAATGTGAAGGTTTGCTAGGTTTTCTTAGGTGCCGGATGACCTACAGGCCAAAATCCACAGCTAGGCACTTTGAAAAAACAGCTCTTTTTTCTTTGGGAAAATGTTGTGTCCATGTTGTGTTTTGGGGCATTTCCTGTTGCGGGCACTAGGCCTACCCACACAAGTGAGGTACCATTTTTATCGGGAGACGTGGGGAAAAACAGAATAGATGAACAAGTGTTATTGCCCCTGGTCTTTCTCAACATTTTTTCCTTCCAAATGTAAGACAGTGTGTAAAAAAGACATCTATTTGAGAAATGCCCTGTAATTCACATGCTAATATGGGGTCCCCGGAATTCAGAGATGTGCAAATAACCACTGCTTCTTAACACCTTATCTTGTGCCCATTTCAGAAATACAAAGGTTTTCTTGATACCTATATTTCACTCTTAGTATTTCAAATAAATTGCTGTATACGGGTATAAAATGAAAACCCATTGCAAGGTGCAGCTCATTTATTGGCTCTGGGTACATAGCGTTCTTGATGAACCTACAAGCCCTATATATCCCTGAGACCAGAAGAGTCCGGCAAACATTACAGTATATTGCTTTCAAAAATCTGACATTGCAGGAAAAAGTTACTGAGTAAAACGTGGAGAAAAATGGCTGTTTTTTAACCTCAAATTTCATTTTTTTGTTGTTATTCAGCTATTCTTTTCTGTAGGAAAACCTTGTAGGATCTACACAAATTACCCCATGCTGAATTCAGAATGTTGTCTACTTTTAAGAAATGTTTAGCTGTTCGGGATCCAGCATTGGTTTCACACCCATTTCTGTCACTACCTGGAACGAGCCTAAAAGTACAACAAATAGTAAAAATGGGGTATGTCCCAGTAAAATGCCAAAATTGTGTTGAAAAATGTGGTTTTCTGATTCAAGTCTGCCTGTTCGTCAAAGCTGGGAAAATGGTGATTTTAGAAACGCAAACCCTTTGTTGATGCCATTTTTAGAGGAAAAAACACAAGCTTTCTTCTGCAGCCTTTTTCCCCCCATTTTTTGTCTTTTTTTTTTTTTTTTTAAACAAAGATGAATTTTTTGCTGTATTTTGGCTAATTTCTTGGTCTCCTTCAGTAGGACCCACAAACTCTGGGTACCTCTAGAATCACTAGGATGTTGGAAAAAAAAGGACGTAAATTTGGCGTGGGTAGCTTATGTGGACAAAAAGTTAGGAGGGCCTAAGCGCGAACTGCCCTAAATAGTCAAAAAAAGGACGGCACCTGAGGGGTAAAAGGCCTGGCAACGAATGGATTAAAATGTAGCTTAGCCAGCAAGCTTTGGATATCATCCAAGGACTGCCTACCGCAAATAATGTCACTAGGAAACCAAACTTTGAAACAGTGATGATTGATGATCCTTGAAAGTGGTGGGGAATAATGATACCACCTTCCCCCAAATACAAGCGAGTGTTCTTTTAGAGGGTTCCACAAAGGAGGAGGAGGAGGAGGAGGAGGAGGGGGGGGGGGGGGGGGTTAAGAAACAATTTTAAAAAAAAATTAAAAAGGGGGGGGGGGGGGAAGTGTTTTTAAAGCAAACTTTTCAGATGCATTTGCTCAAAGCTAAAGGCTTTGACAGGATTTTGTTAAATAATCAAATGTTTTGGTGGATTTAGTGGTGTGCCAAGCCAATGAAGGCTGTATGTATTTCAGGATTGGACCTCATTTGTTTTCAAAATCTGGGGTGCCCCATGTCAATGACTACCATCACTATGCAAGGGCCAATATTTTGTCATTGGTGACTCTTCATGCTAAAAATCTGTGGTAAATAGAGTACAATAGGAAAGCTGTATGGTAACTGGTTTATTGGAGTAAGACCTCGCCCACGACACACAGCGACCGACCATGATCCCAGGATCACCTGACTGTCAGCTGGAATCCTCCCCTGCCGTTCTTCTCATGCAAGTACAAATACAAACAATGAACTGAGTTTCCTATGTGCGTGGCACCATCAGCTGGGCTGAAGGAAATAATAAAAACCCAATCCACAATGGCCAATGAGTATCACATCAAACGCAGGGACAGGGCGAAGCTCTGCAAGAAGCTTGGGGACGCCAAGTTGTGTAGCAACCACAGCATCGCCATAATGTCTGCTTAAGTTTCCAAAACTGAGGAGGGTCCACAGCACATGAAACACTGGCTGACGAGCTATGCAACACACCGTAGGACAGAAAGGCACCACACCGAGGCAATCGAAGCTCAGGAGGATACCATACCAGGAGCTCCACCAGCATCCAAACCAAATTGCTGGAAAAGAGGCTGCCAAAACGTGACCAAGGGGTGTTGGTGAACAAGGTTCATATTGTCGCCAAAACGTGGTAAACAGAGTACAAGAAAGTTGTATGGTAACTGGTTTATTGGAGTATGATCTCGTCTACGACAGGAGCAACAGTCCAGCCAGGATCCCAGGAACAACTAACAGTCAAATACAAACTTCACCATGCTCAAAACGTAAACATAGCACGAGTAAAGCAGTGGAGCTCGACACGAGTTAAAGCGCACAAGCTGCTCACGTTATATCACAAAGAAATATATAAAAATATACCAGCACCTGCATTTTACCCAGGTTCTTTATTTGCCAAAATCAACAACTAATGTGCCAATATTTTGCCATGGGTGCCGCTTACGCCTAGAATTACCTCTAGTGTGCCAGTACTAGTATGTTACCTCCAGTATGCCAGGCCAGTATTTTGCTCTGGGTGCCCCCCCTTATGTCTAGAATTACAGCCAATATGCCAGCATTTTGCCATGTAAGCCAAGAATTACTACAGTATGCTATGGCCACCAGCAGGTTTGCAAAGATAACTCATTCTCTCACACACACACACACACACACACACACACACTCTCTCTCTCTCGCAAGGATAACTCATTCTCTCTTTCGGTCTCACACACACGCACTCATTCTCAGTGACACTCTCAATTGCTCATTCTCACTCAAGTATACTCACTTACATTCTCTCACTTATTCTCAGTCACTGCCAAAGTAATTTTCACTCACAGACACAGAAAGACATGTTTACACAAATACAACCATATATATATATACACATCTGAGAGATGCATATATTTTTTTTTAATTAATTACCTTTTAGGGCCTGCTCCGCTCCTAAGCTGCTAGGTGCTCCATAGGCCCTTGGGAAAGGAACAGCACCATTTTGCCTCATGCACATAAAAAAGAAACTTAAATCTTGAGCCTGAAGTGTATACATCAATCTGATGCACACAAAAATATTATTATATATATATATATATAAATAAGAGACACACACAAACATATGCACACACATGTATATATCACACACACACACTAAACATTAATTGCGTATGAATGGAATCTTTGAAGAATCATAAGTTAAGGCGGTAGGAAGAGTACATCTTACCATAATGATATTGGTTAATGAGGAAGTGAACTAGTTGAGAAATATCTGAAGGACACTCATTTGAGCAGGAAGGTTGAGGAAGGACATGGCAGGCAATAACGTGGAAGATCGCTTATGGTTAAAGATAAACCTGGAAGCTGCAGTTACCATATTCTGTGATCTTAAATTGTCATCGGAAACTTGTAGTTTCTGCAGACGCTAAAACAGACTGCTGCTTTCCATGCAAGAGATTGTGTTGATTGATGAAACCTTAAACGTATAAGGACAACACTTTGGGGGAATTGTAGACGCACAGAAGATTGGTAACAAGTAAGTTCTACAATGGTCTTGTGGAGAGGAGAATATGCCAGTTTTTTTAAGAGGTTATAAGGTACCAAGGCAGATGAAGGATGAGATTGTGGTAAACTTGTACATTTGAACTTAGTTTTGCTACATATTGGCATTTGCAGGCGAATTACTCAAGTGACTAGTGTTCCATTCTACGAGTCCTGGCATCACAATTTCTGAAGGGGCCAGAAATATCTCAAGGGAGAAAATAATACCATGACTATATTTAATATATACCCCAACTTAGTTGTTTCCTTATCTTTTGCGACGCTTATCCACTGCTTTTTCCCATGCTTTTCAGTATTCTATGTGATGCAGGCTGGTTGTGGGAGCAAGGTGATTTTAAAGTATTCCAATTCAGAAAGTTCTCTTCGTTATTAGGATGTGTGCAACTAAAATGGTACTTAAATTGTTTTTCCCCTCATACATACGGAAGTGCTTATTCCGACCAATTAGCAAAGGGAAAATAAGGGATTATTTTTAAAGCTACGTTTTTAGAATTTGTGTAGGATTACATCAACTTGGTTTCACTTACCCTATGACTTCCTACACCGACATTAACCAGCTCTTATCTTGGAGGTGTAATAAAATGTGGGAATTTACCTATTTGGGTACAGAGCGGAGCTCGGAAAGACTGACTGAATAAACTTGCTTGTGTGTTCTCCTTCATTACAAGTGTATATTCTTCCTTTCCAAGAATTGCTTTTTTTCTATTCAACCAAAATAAAAGGAACGGAGGTGAAATAAAATAGGCATTATTGAGTCTGGTATAGATTGGTGGGTGAGAGGCAAGATGGCCAGGCTCTTGACATGCTAATGAGTAGAAGCAGGCAAACCACCACTTAACCAGGTATAAAGAAATACCACTTTTTCATTAACTAAACATATTCGAGGGTTTGTTCTCAGGTTGGGGTCGACAATTAGAAGCCACACAAACTAGAAAACCACACTTCAATCCTGCGCCTGATAATATGGGAAAACATGCCGAATGGCTTTTTGGCATGATATATGAATGGGACATGCAGCTGGTAAGCGATCAAATTTGAAATCGGCGAAAAACAACTATCCAGAGACGTGGCTTCAGGCAGAAGACACTCTAAATGCTTATTCGTGAGAGCGGTCCCCCCCCCAAGAAAGGGAATCTTCCCGTACTTATTATGCCAAATGAGAGGCTGAATCAATGAGTGCCTACAGTTCTCTTGTTGAAAATAAACACTAAAGCACTTGCTTCATACGAAAAAATAACCAAATAAAACAAAAATTGGAGCAAGCTGAAAAAGGATTGAAATAAAATGTGTGCAATCTTAGCTATTCAATCAAAACATACAAACCACAAACAGAAGTACTCCGCCGAACACTAAAAACCAGGCTTCCCTGATCGAAAATAACGGTCAAAGATAAACATAACACAAACAAAACCAACTGCTTGCAAGAAAAGGGCACTCGGACATACGCACTGCCTCTTAAATAACACTACCCAGCATGGCCTGTATAGAAAAAAATCTTAATTGTATTAAAGACTGAGAGCTGGATTTTATATACCTGCTACATGCCCTTATACATTTTTCAGATTAGGGGTATCCTGCTGCTGTATTTGTTCATAAGGAATTTTGTGGGTATCTCGTTCCTATTCATTTGAATGTGGCTTGCACGTTTTACTTGCACAACCTTAATTATGCTTACATTTTGTTTTGCGACATAAGCTGGCCCTCATGCTCTTCTAACGGCGAGGCACCAATCTGATAAGCTATCAGAGCACGGCTGTAATTTTTTCCTTTAATGGGATCCCTCGGTTTTGTATCTTTGCCCTAGCTCTAAATTGTGATTTCCAACTACTTACGGTTTTTGGTTCAGAGCCGCGTTGGAGACATGCATGCTCTTCTGATCTTGATCTCCCTTTGAGGCTGCAAATACGTCTCTCATGGTTACTAGGTAGATATTCTTAACTACCATCACAGGGGCGTTTGTGATGTCATACTGTTGCTGAGGATTAACAGACACTGCAATCCATATCGGTCACTATGTTTATAATGAACTCTTGATTGCATCCGCATGCTTTATTCTCAGACGAAAAGAAAATAACAGACCAAATTAACTCCAAAATAAATCAGCTCTGACCGATTTGCACAACCTTCTTAAAAAGCGTTTCTGCAGAGGTGCCAAATTAGGTGAAATGTGCATTTTTATCTAGAAAAAAGTGAATGGATGCTCACTATTCCCTTTAAAGAAAACGCAGCAATAAAGAACCCGGAAACAAAGGAACATGGTTTATCTGATAATCTGCAAGAACAGCCATATGAATGAACAAAAACAAAGTGATCATTTTTAACCCCTTCGCTGCCAGGCCTTTTCCCCTCCTGTGCCGAGCCTTTTTTGGCTATTTAGGGCAGATCGCGCTTAGGCCCTCATCATTTTTTGTTCACATAGGCTACCCACGCCAAATTCGCGACTTTTTTTCTTTCTTTTTTTTTTTTTTTTTTTACACAACATCCTAGGGATTCTAGAGGTACCCAGACTCTGTGGGTTCCCCTGAAGGAGACCAAGAAATTAGCCAAAATATAGTGAAAAATTCGTTTTTGTTTTTTTTTAAATGGGAAAAAAGGGCTGCAGAAGAAGGCTTGTGTTTTTCTCCCCCTGAAAATGGTGTCAACAAAGGGTTTGCAGTGGTAAGATCACCATCTTCCCAGCTTTCAGGAACAGGCAGACTTGAATTAGAAAACCGAATTTTTCAATACAATTTTGACATTTTACTGGGACAAACCCCATTTTTACTATTTTTTGTGATTTTAGCCTCCTTCCAGTTAGTGACAGAAATGGGTGTGAAACCAATGCTGGATCCCAGAGGGGTAAACATTTCTGAAAAGTAGACAAAATTCTGAATTTAGCAAGGGGTCATTTGTGTAGATCCTACAAGTGTTTGGTACAGAAAATAAAAGAATATTGAAATGGAGGTGAAAAAACAGCCATTTCTCTCCACGTTTTACTCTTTTTCCTGCAATGTCAGATTTCTGAAAGCAATATACAGTTACGTCAGTTGGACTCTTCTGGTTGCGGGGATATATAGGGCTTGTAGGTTCATCAAGAACCCTAGGTACCCACCCAGAGCCAATAAATGAGCTGCACCTTGCAAAGGGGTTTCATTCTATACCGGGTATAAAGCAATTCATTTGCTGAAATATAAAAAGTGAAAAATAGGTAAGAAAACCTTTGTATTTCCAAAATGGGCACAAGATAAGGTGTTGAGAAGCAGTGGTTATTTGCACATCGCTGAATTCCGGGGTGCCCGTAGTAGCATGTGAATTACAAGGCATTTCTCAAATAGAAGTCTTTTTTACACACTGTTTTACATTTGGAAGGAAAAAATGTGGAGAAAGACAAGGGGCACCAACACTTCTTTTGTTATTCTGTGTTCCCCCACGTCTCCTGATAAAAATGGTACCTCACTTGCGTGGGTAGGCCTAGCGTCCGCGACAGGAAATGCCCCAAAACACAACGTGGACACATCCCATTTTCACAAAGAAAACAGAGCTGTTTTTTTGCAAAGTGCCTAGCTTTGGATTTTGGCCTCTAGCTCAGCCGGCACCTAGGGAAACCTAGCAAACCTGTGCAGTTTTAAAAACTAGACACCTAGGGGAATCCAAGATGGGGTGACTTGAGGGGCTCTGACCAGGTTCTGTTACCCAGAATCCTTTACAAACCTCAAAATTTGGCCCAAAAAAACACTTTTTCCTCTCATTTCGGTGACAAAGTTCTGGAATCTTAGAGGATACACAAATTTTCTTCCACCCAGCGTTCCCCCAAGTATCCCGATAAAAGTGGCACCTCACTTTTGTGGGTAGGCCTTCTGCCCGCAAAAGGAAATGCCCCAAAACACTATCTGGACACATCAAAATTATCAGATACAAAACTACCTGTTTTTGCGGGGGGAGGGGGGTGCGCACCTGCGTTTTTGGTCCGGGGGATCAGCAGCCTTTTAGGGAAACCTATCAAACCCAGACATTTCTGAAAACTAGACACCCGAGGGAGTCCAGGGAGGTGTGACTTGCGTGGATCCCCCAATGTTTTCTTACCCAGAATCCTCAGCAAACCTCAAACTTGGCTTTAAAACAAAAAAAACAAAAAAAAATCATTTTCCCACATTTCTGTGTGGGATCACCACACTGGGACAAATTTCATACCACCCAACGTTCTCCTCAGTCTCCCGGTAAAAATTATACCTCATTTGTGTAGGTGGGCCATGTGCATGTAAAAGGGAAGAGACAAAAACATGTCGATATTGAGGGGGAACCAAAGGGGGTCCAAAAGGGCAGTCTGCAAAAAAACATTTAGGCTGACAAGTGCAGTAGAATATTTATCGGTATAGATGAGACAATGCTGGGTGGTAGGAATTGTGTGGATTGCTGCAGATTCCGGAAGGCTCCATCACAAAAACTTGGGAAAAATGTGTGATTTCCAGCAAAGTTGGAGGTTTGCAGGGCATTGTGGGTATGAAAATGGTGCTGGGTGCATGTGAAACACACCACCCTGGAATCACCCAGATGCTTAGTTTTCAGATGTGTCTAGGTCTTGTGGATTTTTCTACATGGCAGAGTCCCAAAGTCCATAAAGTGCAGCCGTCACCTTTCCAAGTGGGACGATTTTGAGAGTTAGCCAAGCTCTCATGGCCCAAATGTAAAACCAAAACCCAAAATAATCATGTCTTCTTGCTTGCTGTGGGATAAGATGTTTTAGAGTGCGGGGAGAGCTGAACGACTGTTACCCTCTTCAGTTGGGGTGGGGGCATAACAAGGCCCATTCTGGTTGGTAGCCACCACCCCAATATATATATATATTTTTTTTTAATTCCCTGGCATCCAGTAGACTTTCTGACCCCCCCGGGGTATGGATCAGGGGTAAGTGCCCCATCTGCCCACTGGTGGGAAGAACAACTTTGGTCCCATTTATTTGAGGTGGGGGTATGGCCATGCCCCCACCCTCTTATTTTGGAGAAGAAAATAAACTTCCCTGGTCTCTGGTGGGCTTTCTGTCCACCCTTGGGGACAGATGGGCCTTCCAAAAATAGGCCCATCTGCCCCAAAGGGGGGCAGATATGGCCAACAGTAATGTGCCCACATGGGGAGCGACCCTTACCCATGGGGCCGCCCCCTAAAGAAAACACACACATACACATGCCACTCGGCAAATCGGTCTAATAGAAATATGCCGATCTTCCCCCAAGGGGAGCAGAAATGGCCAAAAATAAATTTGCCCCCCATCCCTTCAGGGGAGCGACCCTTGCTTATGGGGTCGCTCCCAACTCTTAAAAAAATAAATAAATAAAGATCCCTGGCGCCTATTGGTTTCTGCCCCCACCCCCTTGCCCAAGGGGCCGCTCCCTTTATGCCAATTTCCTTTGGTAAATAAATTCCTGGTGTCTAGTGGGCATTTCGAAAGCCGGATCGCCTTATGATCCGGCTTTTGAAATGCTCTGAGAGACTTCAAAGGGAAGGGAATTCCTTTCCTTCCCTTTGAAGCCTCTCAGGGCCCCCATCACATGATCAGAAGAGAAATGCAAAGCATTTCTCTTCTAATCGCGCTGGATGGAAAGTGGCCTCTGCGTCACTGGAGGGGTCAGGGGGTGGAAGGGGAAGGGCTTCCCCTTCCATCCCTGATAGCGCTCCCTCTGAGCTCAGTTCCAAGACGTAATGGTTACTTCCTTGGCACATGAGCGCTGTGCCATTGGACGTAACCATTACGTCCACGGCACAGAAGGGGTTAAAGCTGCCCACTGTTACCAAGGCTGCATGAACAGAGCTCTAAAATATTATTTCCACTTCCTCTTCAAGAATGGGCAACAATAGACATTCGACAGACTACCATAATCAACGGCAGTGAAATTATGCGGCATGAGAGGACCAAGTAATGTCTCAGGTTTGACTAAAGAATGCAGCAAAAAAGGCAAATTCTGCAGCAGATGATGGATTATGGGGCAAAATAAACTAAGCAGAAAATGCCACAGCCACAAAATCTCATAACTGCATTGGCTTGACCATAATTTAAGGCAAGTCCACTTCCCTTTCCATGCTTTGATCTTGCACTTCCAAAGGTTTTAAGAATTATAAGATGTTTTATATTATTTTCCTGCTGCACCAGAAACATGGTACAAGGTCATGCTTTTTAAGAAAATCATCTTCATCAGCATTTTGATAACTCACCAAAAGTGTGTTCTTAAACAGGTATTCCTGATTTTGGTAAAGAACCAAAGTGAGGCATACTCATAACCAACTCAAAAACATAGGTTTATCACATGTCTCTATAAAGACAAGACAGGGCCTGCTGAGTGCTACAGGAAATCAGCTTGCTGACACGACAGACCCCCCACATTCCTAGATGTAAGCAGAAGGGCAGAGGCCACCAAATGTGATCTTTTTAAAGTGTCACTATCCCCATTTTAACATCCCAGTTGTATCGTTAGACCCTAAATTAAGGTCCAGCAATTAATCCAAATGGGGTACAGGAAAGGATATTGTGGTAACGCCGGTTAGAACTAGTAGAATTAGAATGTGGAATATCTAGTTAGGAAACGGGGTGTTGGAATGTTACGGTGGCAGTTGGCGGCGGAGTTTGATTCCGGCCAGTCGGTGCCGCTTTCTTCACTGTTACTACTGAATAAAGACTGCCACGGAACTCAGGATTTGGGTCTTACCTTTTTATCTTCACATTGGCAACGAGGATAGGAGCGCTTCATGGTGTGGTTCCAGCGGCACCGAGCGATTTGATGTCTTTGTGAATCGCTGACCAAGGCAACAACTGCTTTACATCGCGCATCATATTATGCACGCTTTTAATTTGTGTTGAACCTTCACTGTGCATGGTTTGTTTTCCTTTTGGGACATCGTGTGAGGCGATTAAGGACCATCGGCAACTTTAATTTGACACGTTACCTACGTGTGTGTTTCCATAACAACTAGAACGTGCCAAGGAAGCTGTCTGCAGCCCTTTTGGAGGCACTCCCTGTTGCTATGCAACGAAGCTCATCAGCTGTTGTGGATATTCTGACAGAAATAACTCGGCTTACAGCAAAGGCAATTGAATTTAACGTATGAATCATTGTCTGTCTTTTTGGTTCACATTGAAATATATATATATATATATATATATATATATATATATATATATATATATAAAATTTATTTTTCAGCTTGCAAAACTTTGAGACTTTGGTGTAAGATTGAGTACTATTGTCACGCTATTATATACAGTTAGTATGTCGAGTATTCAACCACCACCATTTTTTCTTGCTGAACCTGGTGAACCTCCTTTTCAATGGGAACTATGGATTGATTTATTTAAAGCATACGTGGAAGTTTTAGAGGATCAGGAATGTTCTGCTGAAAGACATTTGGCTTTATTGAAACATAGGTTCGGTGCCATTGGCTTGAGAGAATTTAAGAATTTACCCCCAATTGACAATGTTGGAAATATTGATGTTTATCAGATTGCTGAGAAGCAATTTCAGGAACGATATGGCAGGAAGATTAATGTAGTACTGGAACGCTACAAATTTTATTCTAGGTCACAGCATGATGAAGAATCAATAGACCAATTTGTAGCTGCTCTTAGAGGTTTAGCAGTTACTTGCAATTTTGAACAAATGTCTTATGACCAAGTTTTGCGGGATCAGATTTTAATGAAAACAAAGTCTTGCAAAATTCAGGAGAAATTATGGTCATGTGGAAGTGACTTGTCCTTGAAAAGTGCTATTGATATAGCCCGTACAATGGAAGTATCTGAGAAATGCATTCAGGCTGTGAGGAAGAATATGAATGATTCTGAGCATGGTGTAGTTGATGTTAGCATTGTAATTAAGGACTCAAAAAATGTTGAAAGGAAAATTGAATGGAAAGAAAATGCTACAAAATATCGTTACATATGTGGTGCTGCTGACCACCTGGCCAATTCTAAGAAGCGTCCTGCACTCAATAAGCTGCGCAATTTGTGTAAAAAAATGGGACACTTTAGTAAAGTGTGTAAGAGTAGTTTGAAGGGGTTAGTCACGTTTCGAATCAAGAAGACCCCGGATTGTGCTAGAATGCAAGAAATTGTTTTGAGTGTTTAACCTGTTTGCGAAGAAATTCCACCGGATCGGTCTTCTGGATTACCTATTTGTAACTTGTGCACAGATGGTACTGTGGTTACTGCCATGGTTGATTCGTGTGTGTGGTTTACGATCATGTGTTTGAGTAAATTTAGGAGCTTGTGGCCTGGAAGAGAGTTAATATCTTCTGATGTAAATCCTGGAAGTTACACTGGTCACAAAATTCCTATAGTTGGTTACACCAACGTACACACTGTGTTTGGCCGCAACCAGTGAAAAGGCAAACTGTATGTAGCTGAAGGGGGTCAGACAATACTAGGATGGCCACACAAAGGAATTACGGATTAAGATTGATCCTACGAAACCTTATCCAGTGTATGCAGTTTTGGAGCATAATTTCCATGGAGAGTTGCAGTATGACAAGTTAGATGAGTGTTTCCCCACTGTATTTTCAAAATCTTTGGGTAAATTGAAGGGATTTAAACACAAAATTATATTGCAAGAAAATGCAAGCCCCGTAAGGCATAAATTACGCAATGTACCTGTGAATTATAGACCTAAACTAAAGGAATTGTTGAAGGACTTATGTGACAAAAATGTCATTGAGCCAACTGAAAATTCTGACTGGATATCTTCGGTAGTTTTATCTCTTAAGGGTAATGGAGATCTCAGATTATGTGTTGACTTAAGATCTCTGAATGGGGTGATTTGGGTTGATACTTTTCCATTACCAAATTTACAGGAAATGGTGTCATCTGTGTGTCAAGCCTCAATCTTTTCCACCATTGACTTGTCTAGTGCATATCATCATACTGAAT
Source organism: Pleurodeles waltl (assembly GCF_031143425.1). Taxonomy (NCBI): domain Eukaryota; kingdom Metazoa; phylum Chordata; class Amphibia; order Caudata; family Salamandridae; genus Pleurodeles; species Pleurodeles waltl. Next base: position 144,575,228 of record NC_090450.1, read on the forward strand.
TAGAGGAGTGTTCAAAACATTATACTGCATTTGTAACAACTGAGGGTGCATTTCAATACAAAAGGATGCCTTTTGACCTTGCCAGTGCATCTTCTGTCTTCCAAAAGGAGAGGAGTAAGATTTTCAGTCATGTGCATAATGCCAAGGTGTTTCAAAATGACATTGATATATGGCAAGGACAAATTGGAGCATGATGAAGTCCTTAACATTACTTTGCAAGAATGGCTTGACAGTGAGGAAAGACAAATGCAAGTTTGGTCAATCTCAGGTGGAGTATTTAGGACATGTCATTTCCTCGGAGGGAATTTGTCCTAAAGTAAGTCATGTGAAAGTTATTGTTGATGCTCCTGAGCCAGAATGTAAGGAGCAAGTGATGTCATTCTTGGGTCTCACTGAATTTTATTCACGGTTCATAGAAAACTATGCAACCTAAGTGGAGAATTTAAGAAAAATGTTAAAGAGAAATGTTCAATTTGTATGGGGGCAGGAACAATCAGAATGCTTTGATTGCATCAAGCGTGAAATTGTGCGAGCACCGTGTTTGAAACCATTTGTAACAACTGCTGATTGTGTGATTGCAGTGGACAGAAGTAATTATGGCATTGGGGCTGTTTCATCACAGAAAAATAGTTATGAGAAATGGATTGTGGCTTACGCTTCGCGCACTTTATAACAATCTGAGAGAAATTATTCTGTGATTGAGAAGGAACTGTTAGCAGCCTCGTGGGCTGTGGAAAGATTTCTAATTAATGTGTGGGTAAGGAAGTTCAAATTATGTACAGACCACAAGCCTCTAGTGAATATTTTGCAATCAGGTGGTGGAAGGAACTTATCTCCGAGACTAGCAAGACTTGCTTCCAAATTGCAAATGTATTTTTTTTAAATAGAGTATATGCCTTTTTAGAAACAACTATTGCTGATGGATTGTCCAGCTTACCTATTGAAGATCCATACGTGGATATGGAGAGTGACGTTGCATACATGCATGCTGATGTATTGTCTGGTTTGGAGGCGATTGGTGAGACTGAACAAACTGTCAACTGAACAAATATGGGAAGAAGACATGATGAAAGATAATAAAATTCAGTTGATTAAAAAGTATATAAGCAATGGGTGGCCCAGTGAACGATAGCTGAGGGGTGAGAGTGCAGCGTTGTGGAAACTACAGGATGAACTTAGCTTAGAGACTGGTCTAATCCTGAGAGGTGACAGAATAATTCCCCCAAAGGGGATACATAATATTATTGTAAGAAGTTGTCAGGTTGGACATAGTGGGATGAAGTTATATAATTTTTCTGGTGTCCAGGTGTGGATGTGATGGTGGACAGGTTTGTACGAAATTGTGTTGTTTGTGCTCAGAGTGACAAGAGGGACAAGAGTACCAAACCTTGTTCTGCACCGTTATTACCAATCGAATTACCAGATAGGCCTTGGAGAAAATTGGCTATCGATTTCATAGGTCTGTTTTCTACTTTGCCTACAAGAGAGGCATATTCCATTTGTTTTAATGGATTATTTTTCCAAAAGGCCAGAGGTTGAATTTATAAACAGAATTTCCACTGAAATTGTCATAGAATTTTTGGAAAATATATTTGCTTGGGAAGGGGTCCCTGAGACGCTGGTGTCTGACAATGGAGTACAGTTTACTTCTGCAAAAATGGCTGCGTTTTTGGAAAGGAATGGTATCAGACATGTCAGGGTGGCTTTGTATAATCCTTGGACTGGTTGAGTGATTTAATAGAGTTGTTAAAGAAACAATACAATTGACTTGGAAGTCGGGTTTTCTGTGGAGAGAGGCGTTAAGGAAGATGATTTCTTCCTACAGGGTATCTCCGCATTCTATGACAGTAAAGATGCCTTTTGAACTGTTAAAAGGAAGGAAGCCTTCTACTGGTTTGGTTCCTTGGTGGTTAATGGAAAGGAATCGTACGAAATTTGAGGTAGAGTGTGATGTGGAGATGAGGAACAGGGTGCTGGATTTCCAATCGCAGGTTAAGTCGCGCCATAATGTCAGATCAAGTCTTGGTGGATTGAAAGTGGGGCAAAGTGTCTGTGTTAAGATACCAGGATTTGTGGAAAAGGGGAAATCTCAATGGTCTGAACTAAGGAAATTGTAAAGGTTTTGAAGAATTCTGTAAAACTGGATGATGGTAGAGTATGGAATGTAAGGCGTTTGTCAATATGTAGGGGAGATCCAAGTGTTGTGAGTAAGCGGAACGTGGAGTGTATGGAAGAATGCAACGGATATTTGTTTGGAAATGATTTTGACAATGTCGAAGGAATAGCTTGTCCTGATGCTCAAGCGAGTGTGGGTGATGCACCACGCAGCGAGAGAGATAGGAAGATTCCTACCTATTTAATGGACTATGTAATCAACAAGTGATGTTTTCAATTATTGTATATCCCTTTGTTCACTTATTGCATGCCACTTATTGTATGAATTGTTGTACTTCTAGTGTGTTCATGATCTAAGTATTACCTCAGTTGTTATTTTTTGTTTAGTCCTTTATATTGAACTTTTATTTTTATTGGGAGAGAGGTGTGCGGTAACGCGGGTTAGAACTAGTAGAATTAGAATGTGGAACATCTAGTTAGGAAACGGGGGTTGGACTGTTACGGTGGCAGTGGAGTTTGATTCCGGTCAGTCAGTGCCGTTTTCTTCGTTGCTAATACTGAATAAAGACTGCCACGGAAATCAGGATTTGTGTCTTACCTTTTTATCTTCACAGATATCATGCTGAAAATGTGATTAATAATTCAGCATCTCTGTTTGGCCGTTTGGGTAGCTACTCACATAGAGGGCAGCACAGACAGGCTAAGGAAAAGCCCCACTACTCTGGTTCCATGGAGCCAGTATGATATACTCAATATTAAGACTTGCTAGTATTCTCAATTTGTAGGTTAATGCACTGCAATTGGAATGAAAGAGGGAGGAGTCAAAATAATTGTGTAACTTTCTTCTAGGAAAATAGGCTTGCGGAGAACTTTGTGGAAATGTTATTCATTTCTACATACTGATGCCTTAGTAAGTATAACGTTGGTCGAATGCATGTGTGGAAGCACACACAGACAACTAGTATAGATCTCTAAAGTCAGACGTATGTAAAAAGTCCTTAATCCTTGTGAAATGTGCCTGGATGGAGCTAGGGCTACAGGATTGGTGAAGCAGTGTTGGTTCATGGCCTTATGCCCCTGTGAATTTTATATGAAATGATACTGCTGTAACAGTTGCTCAGGCCCCGATTGCAGAATAGTAGGTAAGTAGAACACAGGTCCTAGTTCAAATAAAACGTAAAGGCCTACCTGACATCCAGATTGCATCAAATCTCCTTTCAGAGGCTGCATGAAAACGTGTGAAGAAGTTACGCAAAAGTTCTCCTCATTAAAGTGGATCACAGTATCTTTAAAACACAAGGTGGACACGTCCAAAAACCCACAGTCTTTTTGGATAAACTGTTAACAGCTCCTAGATACCAAGGTGGGTCACCCGCTAATGCAAATAGCAGGAAGGGGGTAAAGGGACAGATGTACGATCGGTTTTAGCCATCACAAAAGTAGATTCGGCATGTTTGCAACTGTTAAAACTGCTTCAGCCATGCACAAACCCTATTTTGCGAGTCAGTAACCTATTAATAACTACCAAAATAGAGTTTGCGAATTGCTATTAGGAAGGGGCATGCCAAGGGCATCCCTTCCTAATTGCGAGTCGCAGGGGGATGTACAATTGTTTTGTGACCGGAATGCGGTGGCAAAACAATCGCACTTTACCACCTATTTCAAGTAGGTGGCAAGCCAATTGCAAATGGGAATGTGTCCAACAAACCACTGCCTCCCCTTAAAATAAATGAAACAAAAACATTTCATTTTTCTTTTTGAAATGCATCTCATTTTCCTTTAAGAAAAACGGACTGCGTTTCAAAAAATAAAATTGCTATATTCAAAAGCAAAAACAGACATGGTGGTCTGCTGTCCCCAGCGGGCCACCATCCTGGTGTTATTGTCCATTCCCAATGCGTTGCAAATTGTGACCTGCCTCATTGATTAGGCAGGTCATTTGCAACCCCATTGGGAATCGCTAGATCTGTCTGTGACACATTAGTACATGTCATTTTGCGACCTGCAAATCACAGAAATTTCCCCCTTTGCGAATCACAAAACAATATGGTCATATATCTTGCCCAAACTCTTTAAAAGCAAGTTAGGCAAGTAGGTTTTAGAACCGGATACGGCAAGGCTGAACTGAGGCCAGCCAGACAGAGCACCACAGGCTCTATCAGATTGTCAAAAGGGAGCATGGAACAATAATATTTTGGATCAATGCACTCAAGAACACCACCTTCCAGTCTGATTGTGGTTTCCAACATTGTGGGTTATGACCAGGAACTGTGTCACGGGTCTAGGTCATCACCTTTCAGTACCTGGAACAAAGTTAGATGAGATGTGAACCAGGATGGCGAAAGGTAGAGCGGTTGGTTTTGGATGAGGTGAATTTATATTTAATAAAGAAAAATCACATCAACTATTTTAAGGCTTGAGTCACTTCTTTATATTGGCAACAAACTGAGCAAAAAGGACCCCACATCACCTCAACAACATCAGCAGCGAAAGGAGGATGAGAACAAGTCTCTGGTGTTTCTATGAATAGAACTTTCCTGTTTTCTACGTTTCAGTAACAGTTCAGACTGTTTATTTTGCATGTGGCGTCAAGAGCAGCTATAACACTGATTTTGGTTGTATTTGACAAACTGATTGAATACAGCCGGTGCATGATATTCAAATGCAGCTCTTCACCGTTTCAGCACATGGCCTGAATTTACTTGGCCCAAGTAGGGAGCGCTTGAGTTTCAGCTAGGAGCAGCTATACCACTGCTTTTGGCCATATTGATTGTATACACCTGGTGTGTGTTACTCAAACGCTGCTCTCTACTGTTCCTGAGTGTGGCCTGAATTCACTTGGCCTAAGTACAACATGCTCAAGTCTGGCTGGCAGATGCTTGTGCGACATAGATGCACGCGCTGTCTCTTACCTATGCCCTTGCTGCCCGCACTGGTAGTGCTCGTGAGATATTGTTCTTCTCATGCTAGTACAAGCGGACCTTCCCGGCAGCGCTAAGAGAAGAGCGGCTGCATAACGGGCCTCATCTGCAGCAGTAACAGGAGGTGGAACTCTGCATGTCACGTGCAGAGCTTTGGCACCATCTTTGATGAGTAAAAGTCATCAGCTCCAACTTTAACATAAAATTATCTACTCTGAAACATTGTTTTTACAACCTCTTGCAAGTGTGTCACGTATCTACATGCAGAACCATCTTTGTTGAGGATAGCACCAGCAATATCTCATCTGAAAAGTTTTCTACAAAATGCTGTGTGCAACATCTTGCACATTCTTCTGCACTTATTCTCTACAGTTAATATTTAGATAACATAAAACTTACTTTTATTAAGGCGTATGATTGTGTGATATTCGAAAACTAATTACCTTATTATTAGTATTATTATAAAAACAAAAGGAGAATTTTTATGTAAAAACACAAAGTAATTCTTATAATAATATTACCTTTGGCAAATAGATAAAATAAATTCTCTTAGGTACAAAATCTCAGGTATCAGATCGGATACTGGTGACGGTACGGGTATCAGATTGGATACAGGAGCGAAGTCAAACTATTTTATATAGTTTTTTGTTTTTGTTTTGTTGTTCTTTCATTTTTGGTGATAAGTAGGTGTCAAGATGCTAAATGTTTTGCCACCCCCATTTTTACTTACGAGTCCAGGAAAACCTTCTGTTGAAGTGGGGAAAGTGGAAGAATGCATTTAGTCATTATTCAAGTGTGTTTGTGGATTATCTAAGTGTGGAGCGCAAGACCTCATTACTGTTACAGGGCGAGAAAGCCAAGAGATATTTGAGCATCGACCTCCATCATCTAGTGAGCATGCTCGTGAATTAAATGAATTTGAAATGTTTTTAAAAAACTAGATTTACACTAACTCCCTAACGGTTTAAGTGTATCTGAAAGATATCACTTTGTGAAGAGATTACAGAGAGCTGGGGAAAAAGCTGAATACATAACCGTACTCAGGAATCTAGCTTCCACATGCAATTTTGGCATGAATAGTGTGGAAAGATTGAGGGATCAATTTATGTTGGTGGTGCGGTGTGGGAAAAGCCAAAGAGATATTTTGGCAGAAACAAAATATGACGTTAACCAAAGTTATTGTGATTGCTAAAGCTTGTGAACAAAGCCAAGCTTGGGTCAATTGAATTAAAAAAGCTTTCACTACAAAGAATGAAGAGGAAATACAAAGTGTTAGAATAAAGTCTAAGAATGGAGATATTAGTCAGACCACATCTCAAAATTTAACATCAAACTGAAAAATGTAAAGAAAAATGATACATTTTAAGGGGCATGATTTTTAAGTAGTACTTCTGCAAAAAAAAAAAAAGAAAAAGAAACCAGAGAAGTAACGTGAAGAGGAAGATGAGTGTGATGGGGCAACTGTGATGGTCTGTTTGAGATTGTTCAGATTGAAAAAGTTCCTGTACACATGTTATTTGACTCTGGAGCCAACATCATTTTAGTTCCCAGAGAGGTATATGCGACTAAATTGAAAGGTAAAGTTATATTGATGCAACCAGATATCAGACCCAAGCGTTGTGGGGGAGAACGTATAAAACTGTTGGGTTATTTCACGGGAGAGAATACTTTTTAAGGTAGATATACAGCTGGAAAGATACATGTGTCCATGAAGGGTGACTGCCTCATCAGCTGGTTTCATCAGAGGGACCTAGCTGTTTTTCTAGATCCCAATGAAAGCCAGTCAGTAGGTCTAAAGGATTTAAATCAGATTAGTCAAGTTACAGATGATGTGCCAAACTATCAAGAAGAATTTCCCAAAGTACTAAGGGAAGAGTTGGGTTGTCATAAAGGTTATATTTACAACATTTTGATGAGAAGAAACTCAGTGCCTATAGTAAGCACAATCAGAAATGTTCAATTAGGTGTTAAGGTGAAAATAAAATTGGAATTCAGAGATACTCAAGGAATGCGGTGTAATTGGAAAAGTGGAAGCAATGGAATGGCTGACTCTGGTAGTGATGGTACATAAGCTGAATGGGAAAGTGAAAAGATGTGTTGATCTAATGGGATTCACAAGAATGTGATTGCAGATCACTAACTCCCATCAAACATCACTGAGCTGGTGACTGCTGAAAGATAGAGTGCACTTTTCTATCAACTGATTTAGCCTCAGCATATCCTCAAACAAAACTACACGAGAAATAAGAAGTGACAGTTTTTTTTTGTTGTTTTTTTTAACTCTGGCACTTTCAAGTTCTTGAGAATGTTGTTTAGACTTATATATGCAGCAGTTGTTATCCAAAGAGTGATGAAAAACGTCTTGAGAGGCTTTCAAGGTGTAAAAGTATAACAAGATGATATATTAATATTCAGAAGCAATGTAGACAAACACAACAGTAGAGGAGGGAGGTGTTGACAGGTTGAAATGTACTGGTCTCACTCTAAAGGAAAAGAAAATAGGTTTAATCTGGTTAAAGTTGATTATTTGGGCCACAGCATCACTTCCAACGGAATTGAAACCAGAACAGAACTGGTAAACACTATGTGCGATGGCAAGTCCAGCAAATAAAGAAGAAATAGTGACATTTCTAGGTATGGCAGAATACTACAATACATTTGTTAATTCTGCCAGTAAAACTAAGAACATGAGGTCTATGCTAAAAAACAAGGTGCCTTATTCAGATGGACTGATGGGTGTGAAGATGAATTTGAAAACACACAGAGGTGTTTGAAAGGTGCAGCAAGTTTGTAAAGTTTTGAACCTGGCCAGGACACAATTATGTCTGATGCAAGCTCTAAGGGTATAGGATCAGATTGATTCAACGGTATGATGGAGTTCAGAGTACAATTTTACTCATCTCAAGAGCCTCGAGGGGTGCCAAAGAAAATTATTCTGTAATAGACAAGGAAGCACTGACAGTCTAAAATGCCATTTGCAACTTAAGGAGATTTGTTTGGGGAAAAATGTTTGGAAGGAAAAACAGACCATAATTTTTTGAAGGACGTTTTTAGCAGAAGAAGGAAAAGGCTGGTAAGGGATAAAATCGTCAATGAAGACGAGAGGATGAAAGGCATTCAGAATGGTGTGGTATTAAGACATGTGATGGAAAGAATAAAGGGAAGGTGGAAGTTTAATGACAAGTCTAATAGTCAGCTGAACATGTTTTAGAGAGTTAAAAATTGACTTTCTTCCTAGGAGGGATTATTGTATTGTGGTTCCAGGTTGATTCCTCCCTCTTCAGTGAGAGAGGACCTCTCTCACCTAACACATAAAAATCATCAAGGGATTGGAAAAACCAAAGAAAGACTGAGATTATTGTATTGGTGGCCAGACATGGACGTTCAGGTTAAGAGAAGAGTAACTGATTGTGCTGAATGTTTGAGGAGAGTCAAAAATTTAAAGGGGAGGGTGCAGCCCATGGTTTTAAGAGAGTTACATGGAGTTACAGAGGGTCCATGGGAAGGGCTGACAAAAGATATACTCTGTCCCATCAGATTCACAAGTGTTGATAAGTATATCATTGTACTGATAGACTTGTTTTCTAGGTGGCCTGAAGCAGCAATCTCGAATACCACTGAGACAAATGATGCGATTAAATTCCTAGACCAAGTGTTTGAGAGACAGGAGTTTCCATTGACTGTTTTCTTACAATGGGGTCCAGTTAGTCTTGAGGAAGATTGAAAAATATCTTGCTGATAGGGGAATTAGACACAAGAAGCCTTCAGTATATCACCCAGAAGCAAATGGAATGGTTGAGAGGTTTAACAGGGCATTGAAAGAGACCGTTCAGAGGGCCATGGTAGGACAATTATGCTGGAAGAAAGAACTTTTAAATAAGGTAAAGAATTAGAGGTTGACTCCACGCACAACTACAGGTATAGCTCCATTTGAGATGTTTTGACAAAGGAAAGCAACTCTTATTTGTCCAGCTTGGATAAATAAAAATACGGGTGGTAACAAATGTGAAGGAAAATATTGATAAAGCCAGAGAAATGGAACATAAGAAAAATAAATAAGAAATGTTTTTATGTTCGCAAAGCTGTCAAAGAAACGGTAATTTGTGTAGGTGATATGGTGAAGGTGAGGAATCCCAGATTGGGTTCCACTCAAGCCAAATCCAAATTCATGGTGCCTATGAAAGTTATTAGGATATTTAAGAATGTAGCCCAGACAGAGGCTCATAGGATTCGGAACATTAACAGGACAGCTAAATTGCCCAGAACAACGAGTGAGGAAGAATGTGCATTAACTGATCAAGTGAATAGCATGTCTAATAATGCAGGTTTGCTGAAAAGTAATAGGAAATGTTGTAAACCAAGTTGTATATGTATATATATATACAGGGAGTGCAGAATTATTAGGCAAGTTGTATTTTTGAGGATTAATTTTATTATTGAACAACAACCATGTTCTCAATGAACCCAAAAAACTCATTAATATCAAAGCTGAATATTTTTGGAAGTAGTTTTTAGTTTGTTTTTAGTTTTAGCTATGTTAGGGGGATATCTGTGTGTGCAGGTGACTATTACTGTGCATAATTATTAGGCAACTTAACAAAAAACAAATATATACCCATTTCAATTATTTATTATTACCAGTGAAACCAATATAACATCTCAACATTCACAAATATACATTTCTGACATTCAAAAACAAAACAAAAACAAATCAGTGACCAATATAGCCACCTTTCTTTGCAAGGACACTCAAAAGCCTGCCATCCATGGATTCTGTCAGTGTTTTGATCTGTTCACCATCAACATTGCGTGCAGCAGCAACCACAGCCTCCCAGACACTGTTCAGAGAGGTGTACTGTTTTCCCTCCTTGTAAATTTCACATTTGATGATGGACCACAGGTTCTCAATGGGGTTCAGATCAGGTGAACAAGGAGGCCATGTCATTAGATTTCCTTCTTTTATACCCTTTCTTGCCAGCCACGCAGTGGAGTACTTGGACACGTGTGATGGAGCATTGTCCTGCATGAAAATCATGTTTTTCTTGAAGGATGCAGACTTCTTCCTGTACCACTGCTTGAAGAAGGTGTCTTCCAGGAACTGGCAGTAGGACTGGGAGTTGAGCTTGACTCCATCCTCAACCCGAAAAGGCCCCACAAGCTCATCTTTGATGATACCAGCCCAAACCAGTAACCCACCTCCACCTTGCTGGCGTCTGAGTCGGACTGGAGCTCTCTGCCCTTTACCAATCCAGCCACGGGCCCATCCATCTGGCCCATCAAGACTCACTCTCATTTCATCAGTCCATAAAACCTTAGAAAAATCAGTCTTGAGATATTTCTTGGCCCAGTCTTGACGTTTCAGCTTGTGTGTCTTGTTCAGTGGTGGTCGTCTTTCAGCCTTTCTTACCTTGGCCATGTCTCTGAGTATTGCACACCTTGTGCTTTTGGGCACTCCAGTGATGTTGCAGCTCTGAAATATGGCCAAAATGGTGGCAAGTGGCATCGTGGCAGCTGCACGCTTGACTTTTCTCAGTTCATGGGCAGTTATTTTGCGCCTTGGTTTTTCCACACGCTTCTTGCGACCCTGTTGACTATTTTGAATGAAACGCTTGATTGTTCGATGATCACGCTTCAGAAGCTTTGCAATTTTAAGAGTGCTGCATCCCTCTGCAAGATATCTCACTATTTTTGACTTTTCTGAGCCTGTCAAGTCCTTCTTTTGACCCATTTTGCCAAAGGAAAGGAAGTTGCCTAATAATTATGCACACCTGATATAGGGTGTTGATGTCATTAGACCACACCCCTTCTCATTACAGAGATGCACATCACCTAATATGCTTAATTGGTAGTAGGCTTTCGAGCCTATACAGCTTGGAGTAAGACAACATGCATAAAGAGGATGATGTGGTCAAAATACTCATTTGCCTAATAATTCTGCACTCCCTGTGTATATATATATATATATATATATATATATATATATATATGTGTGTGTGTGTAATTAATTTTATATGGTAATGAATTTAATTACTCTTTAGCATGAATATGAAAAAAATGACTTGTAACTACTAGATATATTAGAGGAATTGTTGGAAGAAAAAATGTGAAATATGTTTGCAGTTATTGTTCGTGCAACAAGCAGCTTTTTCTATTATAGTTTCATTAAGGTAAGGGAGATGTGGGGTATCTAAAATTGTGGGTTATGGCCAGGTACTATGTCATGGGTACAGGTCATCATATTCCTGAACCTGGGATGAAGTTAGATGAGATGTGAACCAGGCTACGAGACATAGGACGGTTGGTGTTGAATGTGGTGGATAATTATACTTAATAAAGAAGACTCACTTCAACTATATCAAGGCATGAGTGACTTCTTTACACTCATCTCTGGCTATATTTTAGGGAGCCTTCAGTGAGGCAAACTACTTGCATCTGGTATTCAATGGTAAAGGTCTGTACTTATTGCCGATAATGGACTTCAAAGATGAATCTGACAATATTGTGGAGAATTTCCTGCATCTGTGGTGAGTGGAGGTGCCCACTCAGGCAATCCATCTACGCAGTGTAGGAGACCTGCAGGTTATTACGTATTTTAAGATCCTTTCACATGGAGGCACTGCCAGAGAACTGAACAGTGAGAGAGCGCGGCGGTTTCTTCAAATAGAACAGGATTTTCCGGCATATCATTTCAGTTTTCAGGCAGGAAAGATGACCTTTGGCTCAAATCACATGAAATAAATCAGTTTGGTCCACAAGAGACTAACGGGGAATTTCACACTATGGTCACACCGCCAATAGTATTGAGAAGACAAACTGTGACAGGACAGTCAAAAGGGACTCTCACCAAGAAATGGCGCACAAACGTCCATTACTGCAAGGTTGGAACCTAGGCAACTCCACTGACGTGCTTGGACTGATCATCCAGGAGTTGGTCTTTGTTGTGACTGGTGTAGCTGCAGGGAAGGCATGTAATCTTGGTCTGGAGCACAACCCATACTGGCAGTATTAGCCTAGTTCCAACTTGGATGGTGGACCTTCTCTACATCCTGCAGAAGTGTCTGTGACACCGACTTAGGCAGATGTGGTCTGGACTGAGGAATCAGAAAGCTTTAGGCTATAGTAGTATGGACCCATGCATCATAGTAATAGGATTGCTCCAGATTAAGTATTCCTCGACCGCTCCGATAGAATGGAGATGCTCTCCTGAAGTTTATTTTATAATTTAAAAAAAAACACACAAAAAAAAAAATATGATCAATAGTACAAAACAACAACACGACCCTTCGCTAAAAGACATGTCAATCAAAGCTAACCCACCTTTTGACAAGATTTGTAAAATGTGTAAAAGCACTATCCAGTCATGATTTTAAAAATTAAAGTTGGGAATCTTCACAAAAACTGGCCTCTATACTGATTCTAAAAGAATGCGTGTCACAGATTGTGTGAGCTTTACAAACACATACTCTCAGCCTTTATAGAATACTTAAGAAACCAATGTTAACCCTAGGCTAACATTTGAGGTACAAATAAATTCTACATGTAGTTATGTAGGGCAAAGTTCAAAACAGCATACCCATCAACCTTCAAACACCAAATAAGCACTACTTTAAACATATATATATACACATATATATATATATATATATATATATGGAAAATGTCACTTACCCAGTGTACATCTGTTCGTGGCATTAGTCGCTGCAGATTCACATGTTGTGCATAGTCCGCCATCTGGTGTTGGGTCGGAGTGTTACAAGTTGTTTTTCTTCGAAGAAGTCTTTCGAGTCACGAGACCGAGGGACTCCTCCTCCTTTGCTTCTATTGCGCATGGGCGTCGACTCCATCTTCGATTGTTTTCCCGCAGAGGGTGAGGTAGGAGTTGTGTGTGTTAGTATTAGTGCCCATGCAATGGAGTGAATAAGTATGTGCCAATTAAGGCTTAAGGAATATACAGGGAGTGCAGAATTATTAGGCAAATGAGTATTTTGACCACATCATCCTCTTTATGCATGTTGTCTTACTCCAAGCTGTATAGGCTCGAAAGCCTACTACCAATTAAGCATATTAGGTGATGTGCATCTCTGTAATGAGAAGGGGTGTGGTCTAATGACATCAACGCCCTATATCAGGTGTGCATAATTATTAGGCAACTTCCTTTCCTTTGGCAAAATGGGTCAAAAGAAGGACTTGACAGGCTCAGAAAAGTCAAAAATAGTGAGATATCTTGCAGAGGGATGCAGCACTCTTAAAATTGCAAAGCTCCTGAAGCATGATCATCGAACAATCAAGCGTTTCATTCAAAATAGTCAACAGGGTCGCAAGAAGCGTGTGGAAAAACCAAGGCGCAAAATAACTGCCCATGAACTGAGAAAAGTCAAGCGTGCAGCTGCCACAATGCCACTTGCCACCAGTTTGGCCATATTTCAGAGCTGCAACATCACTGGAGTGCCCAAAAGCACAAGGTGTGCAATACTCAGAGACATGGCCAAGGTAAGAAAGGCTGAAAGACGACCACCACTGAACAAGACACACAAGCTGAAACGTCAAGACTGGGCCAAGAAATATCTCAAGACTGATTTTTCTAAGGTTTTATGGACTGATGAAATGAGAGTGAGTCTTGATGGGCCAGATGGATGGGCCCGTGGCTGGATTGGTAAAGGGCAGAGAGCTCCAGTCCGACTCAGACGCCAGCAAGGTGGAGGTGGAGTACTGGTTTGGGCTGGTATCATCAAAGATGAGCTTGTGGGGCCTTTTCGGGTTGAGGATGGAGTCAAGCTCAACTCCCAGTCTTACTGCCAGTTCCTGGAAGACACCTTCTTCAAGCAGTGGTACAGGAAGAAGTCTGCATCCTTCAAGAAAAACATGATTCTCATGCAGGACAATGCTCCATCACACGCGTCCAAGTACTCCACAGCGTGGCTGGCAAGAAAGGGTATAAAAGAAGGAAATCTAATGACATGGCCTCCTTGGTCACCTGATCTGAACCCCATTGAGAACCTGTGGTCCATCATCAAATGTGAGATTTACAAGGAGGGAAAACAGTACACCTCTCTGAACAGTGTCTGGGAGGCTGTGGTTGCTGCTGCACGCAATGTTGATGGTGAACAGATCAAAACACTGACAGAATCCATGGATGGCAGGCTTTTGAGTGTCCTTGCAAAGAAAGGTGGCTATATTGGTCACTGATTTGTTTTTGTTTTGTTTTTGAATGTCAGAAATGTATATTTGTGAATGTTGAGATGTTATATTGGTTTCACTGGTAATAATAAATAATTGAAATGGGTATATATTTTTTTTTGTTAAGTTGCCTAATAATTATGCACAGTAATAGTCACCTGCACACACAGATATCCCCCTAACATAGCTAAAACTAAAAACAAACTAAAAACTACTTCCAAAAATATTCAGCTTTGATATTGATGAGTTTTTTGGGTTCATTGAAAACATGGTTGTTGTTCAATAATAAAATTAATCCTCAAAAATACAACTTGCCTAATAATTCTGCACTCCCTGTATTTACAAATGTACAAATGTTGAAGATAACTTCCAAACGGCTACAGGCTCCCGGGGAGGCGGGTGGGCACATGTGAATCTGCAGCGACTAATGCCACGAACAGATGTACACTGGGTAAGTGACATTTTCCGTTCGATGGCATGTGTAGCTGCAGATACACATGTTGTGCATAGACTAGTAAGCAGTTATCTCCCCAAAAGCGGTGGCTCAGCCTGTAGGAGTGGAAGTAGTCTGAAATAAAGTTCTTAGTACGGCTTGACCTACTGCGGCTTGTTGTGTGGATAGCACGTCTACACAGTAGTGCTTAGTAAATGTGTGAGGCGTAGACCATGTGGCTGCCTTACATATCTCATGCATTGGAATATTTCCTAGGAAGGCCATGCTTGCGCCTTTCTTTCTGGTTGAGTGTGCCCTTGGTGTAATGGGCAGCTCTCTCTTTGCTTTAAGGTAGCAGATTTGGATGCACTTAACTATCCATCTGGCTATACCCTGTTTTGATATTGGGTTTCCTGTATGAGGTTTTTGAAATGCAATAAACAGTTGTTTTGTTTTTCTGATTTGTTCTGTCAATGTAGTACATTAGTGCTCTTCTGATGTCTAATGTATGTAGTGCCCTTTCGGCTACTGAGTCTGGCTGTGGGAAGAACACTGGCAGTTCTACCGTTTGATTTAAGTGGAACGGTGAAATAACCTTTGGTAGAAATTTAGGATTGGTTCTTAGGACTACCTTATTTTTGTGTATTTGGATAAAAGGTTCTTGTATTGTAAACGCCTGAATTTCACTTACTCTTCTTAGAGATGTGATGGCGATGAGAAATGCAACTTTCCAGGTTAAGAATTGTATTTCGCAAGAATGCATGGGTTCAAAAGGTGGACCCATGAGTCTTGTTAAGACGATGTTGAGGTTCCATGAAGGAACAGGTGGTGTCCTTGGTGGTATAATTCTTTTGAGGCCTTCCATAAACGCTTTAATGACAGGTATCCTAAATAGTGAAGTTGAATGGGTAATCTGCAGGTATGCAGATATTGCTGTGAGGTGTATCTTAATGGAAGAGAAGGCCAGATTTGATTTTTGTAAGTGTAGTAAGTAACCCACTACATCCTTTGGAGATGCGTGTAATGGTTGAGTTTGATTATTATGGCAGTAGCAAACAAACCTTTTCCATTTGCTTGCATAGCAGTGTCTAGTGGATGGTCTTCTAGCTTGCTTTATGACTTCCATACATTCTTTCTTGGGTGAGGTTTAAGTGTCCGAATTCTAGGATTTCAGGAGCCAGATTGCTAGATTCAGCGATGCTGGGTTTGGATGCCTGATCTGTTGTTTGTGTTGTGTTAACAGATCTGGCCTGTTGGGTAACTTGACGTGGGGTACTACTGATAGGTCTAGCAGTGTTGTGTACCAAGGTTGCCTTGCCCATGTTGGTGCTATTAGTATGAGTTTGAGTTTGTTTTGACTCAATTTGTTTACTAGATATGGAAGGAGAGGGAGAGGGGGAAAAGCGTACGCAAATATCCCTGACCAGTTCATCCATAGGGCATTGCCTTGAGACTGCCTGTGTGGGTACCTGGATGCGAAGTTTTGGCATTTTGCGTTCTCCTTTGTCGCAAATAAGTCTATTTGAGGTGTTCCCCAAATTTTGAAGTAAGTGTTTAGAATTTGGGGGTGAATCTCCCATTCGTGGACCTGTTGGTGATCTCGAGAGAGATTGTCTGCTAGTTGATTCTGGATCCCTGAAATAAACTGTGCTATTAGGCGAATGTGGTTGTGAATTGCCCATTGCCATATTTTTTGTGCCAGGAGGCACAGCTGTGTGGAGTGTGTTCCCCCCTGTTTGTTTAGATAATACATTGTTGTCATGTTGTCTGTTTTGACAAGAATGTATTTGTGGGTTATGATGGGTTGGAATGCTTTCAACGCTAGGAATACTGCTAACAATTCGAGGTGATTTATATGCAGTTTTGCTTGATGTACGTCCCATTGTCCTTGGATACTGTGTTGATTGAGGTGTGCTCCCCACCCTGTCATGGAAGCATCTGTTGTTATCACGTATTGTGGCACTGGGTCCTGGAAAGGCCGCCCTTTGTTTAAATTTATACTGTTCCACCATAGAAGCGAGATGTATGTTTGGCGGTCTATCAACACCAGATCTAGAAGGTGACCCTGTGCTTGTGACCATTGTGATGCT
Source organism: Pleurodeles waltl (assembly GCF_031143425.1). Classification (NCBI taxonomy): domain Eukaryota; kingdom Metazoa; phylum Chordata; class Amphibia; order Caudata; family Salamandridae; genus Pleurodeles; species Pleurodeles waltl. Next base: position 144,591,964 of record NC_090450.1, read on the forward strand.
AGGCACTGTTGTAAGGGCCTCATGTGCAGTCTTGCGTTTGGGACAATGGCTATGCATGAGGACATCATGCCTAGGAGTTGTAATACCATCTTTGCCTGTATTTTTTGTGTTGGATACATGGCTTGTATAACCTTGCGAAAATTTTGAACTCTTTGTGGACTTGGAGTGGCTATTCCCTTTATTGTGTTGATTGTCGCTCCTAAGTATTGCTGTATTTTGCAAGGCAGAATGTGTGATTTTGCATAGTTGATGGAGAAACCGAGTTTGTAGAGGGTTTGTATGACATAATTTGTGTGGTGGGAACACTTTGTTAGGGAGTTGGTCTTGATTAGCCAATCGTCTAGATACGGGAATACGTGTATCTGCTGCCTTCTGATGTGTGCAGCTACTACTGCTAGGCATTTTGTGAATACTCTTGGTGCGGTCGTTATACCGAACGGCAATACGTTGAATTGGTAATGTATTCCCTTGAATACGAACCTTAGGTATTTCCTGTGCGAAGGATGTATCGGTATGTGGAAATACGCGTCTTTGAGATCTAAGGTTGTCATGTAGTCTTGTTGCTTTAGCAGTGGTAAGACTTCTTGTAGCGTGACCATGTGAAAGTGTTCTGATTTGATGTAGGTTTTTAGTGTTCTGAGATCTAGGATTGGTCTCAGTGTTTTGTTCTTTTTTGGTATTAGAAAGTACAGTGAGTAAACTCCTGTGTTTATTTGTGTACATGGTACCAATTCTATTGCGTTCTTTTGCAGTAATGCTTGAACTTCTATTTCTAGAAGGTCTAAATGCTGTTTTGATATATTCTGTGCTTTTGGTGGGATATTTGGAGGGATTTGTAGAAATTCTATGCAATAACCATGTTGGATAATTGCTAAGACCCAAGTGTCTGTTGTTATCGCCTCCCAAGATTGGTAAAACTGACCTATTCTTCCCCCCACTGGTGTTGTGTGGAGGGGTTGAGTGACCTGTGAGTCACTGTTTGGTTGTAGGTGTTTTTGGGCTTTGAAATTTTCCCCGGTTTCTAGGGAATTGTCCTCTGTACTGGCCCCGAAAGCCTCCCCTTTGGTACTGTCCCTGGTAGGTAGACGGTGTTGAATGTGAGGTACTGGCTTGTGTGGCTTGACCCCGAAACCCCCCTCTGAAGGTTGTTTTACGGAAGGTGCCGAAAGTGCCTCTGCCCTGCGGGGAATAGAGTGCGCCCATGGCCTTGGCTGTGTCAGTGTCCTTTTTCAGCTTCTCAATAGCGGTGTCACTTCAGGTCCGAACAATTGTTGCTCATTGAACGGCATATTGAGCACTGCTTGCTTTATCTCCGGTTTAAAGCCAGATGTGCGCAACCATGCGTGCCTTCTTATGGTTACTGCGGTGTTTATTGTTCTTGCAGCTGTGTCCGCTGCATCCATTGAGGAGCGTATTTGGTTATTGGAGATGTTTTGTCCCTCCTCAACCACTTGCTTTGCCCTTTTTTGAAATTCTTTGGGTAGATGCTCGATGAGATGCTGCATCTCGTCCCAATGGGCTCTGTCATATCGCGCTAGGAGCGCCTGAGAGTTCGCGATGCGCCACTGGTTTGCAGCTTGTACTGCGACCCTTTTCCCAGCTGCGTCGAACTTGCGGCTTTCTTTATCCGGAGGTGGTGCATCTCCTGATGTGTGGGAGTTGGCTCTTTTGCGAGCTGCCCCTACTACAACTGAATCTGGTGGCAGCTGTGAGGTGATGAAAGCAGGGTCTGCGGGCGGGGCTTTATATTTTTTCTCCACCCTCTGAGTTATTGCCCTACTTTTGACAGGTTCTTTGAAGATCTGCCTTGCGTGCCTTAGCATTCCTGGAAGCATAGGCAGGCTCTGGTAGGAGCTATGGGTGGAGGAGAGGGTGTTGAAAAGGAAGTCATCCTCGACAGGTTCGGAGTGTAGCGACACGTTATGCAACTCTGCTGCCCTAGCTACCACCTGTGCATACGCTGTGCTGTCCTCAGGTGGTGAGGGCTTGGTAGGGTACGCCTCAAGACTATTGTCTGACACTGGGGCGTCGTACAGGTCCCAAGCGTCCTGGTCATCTTGGCTCATGGTGGTGTGAGCCGGTGAGTGCGATGGAGTCTGTGCCGGTGACATCTGAGTTACAGGTGGAGGAGAGGGTGGCGGAGTTACCTTCTTCGCCACTTTTGTTTGTGGGGTTTGTTCCTGTGTTTGGAACTCAAGTCTCCTTTTTCTCCTAATTGGGGGAAGCGTGCTGATCTTCCCTGTCCCACTCTGTATAAAGATCCGCTTTTGAGTGTGGTCTACGTCAGTGGTCTGTAACTCTTCCTCAAATCTGTGTTCGCGCATTTGAGAGGACAGTGATTGTTCCTCTGAATATGAGATGGTAGTCAGTTCGGTTGCTGGTCTTTTTGGCACCGAAACCGTGTCTTTACTTGTTTTCGGCTCCGAGGCGACTTTTCTCTTTTTCGGAGTCGAGATTTCTCGGCGTCGATCTTCCTCGGTGCCGCTGTCTCTGCGTCGAGCAGCTTCGGTTCCGCGGTCTCGGCGTCGATCTTTTTCGGCAGCGCTTTCTCGGTCTCGAGATTGCTGCGTGCCTGTGTCTCGACCAGAGTCGGACGATCTCGGCACCAATTCGGCCTTTTTCGGTGCCGATGGACGGTCACCTACTTTATGGGTTGAGCTCTTACTCACGGTTTCCTCGATGTCGAATTCTTCAGAGTCGGATTCATGGATGGAGAAGGCTTCCTCTTCTTCTCCTTGTTCCTCGAACCCTCGTTGTCCTGTCGGCGTGGACGCCATCTGTAATCTTCTGGCTCGCCGGTCACGGAGCGTTTTTTGGGACCGAAACGCACGACAGGCCTCACACGTTTCTTCTTTGTGCTCGGGCGACAGGCACAGGTTACAGACCAAATGTTGGTCTGTATATGGGTATTTGTTGTGGCATTTAGGACAGAATCGGAACGGGGTCCGTTCCATCAGCCTCGATGTTACACGCGGTCGGGCCGACCAGGCCCCGACGGGGGGATCGAAATTACCCCGAAGGGTTACCGGAGCTCTTCACGATTCGGTGTCGATTCTATCTAACCCGATCCCGAACGCAACAATACCGACGTAGTTTTCTGAAGTTTTGACTATCTTTCCGTCCCGAAACTCGGAGCGAAAAGGAACACGTCCGAACCCGATGGCGGAAAGAAAACAATCGAAGATGGAGTCGACGCCCATGCGCAATAGAAGCAAAGGAGGAGGAGTCCCTCGGTCTCGTGACTCGAAAGACTTCTTCGAAGAAAAACAACTTGTAACACTCCGACCCAACACCAGATGGCGGACTATGCACAACATGTGTATCTGCAGCTACACATGCCATCGAACATATATATATATATATATGGAAAATGTCACTTACCCAGTGTACATCTGTTTGTGGCATGAGACGCTGCAGATTCACATGCTATGCATATCCCGCCATCTAGTGTTGGGCTCAGAGTGTTACAAGTTGTTTTTCTTCGAAGAAGTCTTTTCGAGTCACAAGATCGAGGGACTCCTCCCATTTCGGCTCCATTGCGCATGGGCGTCTACTCCATCTTACACTGTTTTCCCCGCAGAGGGTGAGGTAGGAGTTGTGTAATAGTAATAGTGCCCATGCAATGGAGTAAGTACAATGTACATAGTGTGATTAAAAAATTATATATTTACAAATTTATAAATGTACAAGTTTAATTTCATTAACTTAAAACGGCTACAGGCTCCCGGGGAGGTGGGAGGGCGCATGTGAATCTGCAGCGTCTCATGCCACGAACAGATGTACACTGGGTAAGTGACATTTTCCGTTCGGTGGCATGTGTAGCTGCAGATACACATGCTGTGCGTAGACTAGTAAGCAGTTATCTCCCCAAAAGCAGTGGTTTAGCCTGTAGGAGTTGAAGTTGTTTGAAATAATGTTCGTAGTACTGCCTGTCCTACTGTGGCTTGTTGTGTTGTTAGCACATCCACATAGTAATGTTTAGTGAATGTATGAGGCGTAGACCATGTGGCTGCCTTACAGATTTCTGTCATTGGTATATTTCCTAGAAAGGCCATTGTAGCGCCTTTCTTTCTAGTGGAGTGTGCCTTTGGTGTAATAGGCAGTTCTCTTGTTGCTTTAATATAACAGGTTTGAATACATTTAACTATCCATCTAGCAATGCCTTGTTTGGATATTGGGTTTCCTGCATGAGGTTTTTGGAAAGCTACAAACAATTGTTTAGCGAAATTGTTTGGTTCTATCAATGTAATACATTAGTGCTCTTTTTATGTCTAATGTATGTAATGCTCTTTCAACTACAGAGTCTGGTTCTGGAAAAAACACTGGGAGTTCCACTGTTTGATTTAAGTGGAACAGTGATATAACTTTTGGCAAAAATTTTGGATTTGTGCGTAAAACCACTTTATGCTTGTGTATTTGTATAAAGGGTTCCTGTATGGTAAAAGCTTGTATTTCACTTACTCTTCTGAGAGATGTGATAGCTATTAGGAAGGCTACTTTCCAGGTTAAGTATTGCATTTCACAAGAGTGCATGGGTTCGAATGGCGGACCCATGAGCCGTGTTAATACAATATTGAGGTTCCACGAAGGAACTGCCGGTGTTCTTGGAGGAATGATCCTTTTTAGCCCCTCCATAAATGCTTTTATAACTGGGAGTCTAAATAGTGAAGATGAATGTGTAATTTGCAGATAGGCTGAAATTGCTGCGAGATGTATTTTAATGGATGAAAAAGCTAACTTAGACTTTTGTAAGTGTACTAAGTAGCTTACAATGTTTTTGGCGGACGCGTGTAATGGTTGAATTTGATTATTATGACAGTAATAAACAAATTGTTTCCATTTATTTGCGCAGCAATGTCTTGTAGTAGGTTTTCTAGCCTATTTGATGACCTACATACATTCTTGTGTAAGGTCTAGAGGTCCGAATTCTAAGACTTCAGGAGCCAGATTGCTAGATTGAGCGATGCTGGATTCGGGTGTCTGATCTGTTGTTTGTGTTGAGTTAACAGATCTGGTTTGTTTGGTAGTTTGATATGAGGCACTACTGACATGTCTAGTAGTGTTGTGTATTAAGGTTGTTGTGCCCAAGTTGGTGCTATTAGTATTAGTTTGAGTTTGTTTTGACTCAATTTGTTTACTAGATACGGAAGGAGTGGGAGAGGGGGAAAAGCGTAAGCAAATATCCCTGACCAACTCATCCATAACGCATTGCCCTTGGAGTGAGGCTGTGGGTATCTGGATGCGAAGTTTTGGCATTTTGCGTTTTCTTTTGTTGCGAATAGGTCTATTTGCGGTGTTCCCCATTTTTGGAAGTAGGTCTGTAGTATCTGAGGATGAATTTCCCATTTGTGGGTTTGTTGGTGATCTCGACTGAGATTGTCTGCCAACTGGTTTTGAATTCCTGGGATGTATTGCGCTATTAGGTGAATGTGAATCGCCCAATGCCAAATCTTCTGTGCTAAGAGACACAGTTGTGATGAGTGTGTCCCTCCCTGTTTAAGTAATGCATTGTTGTCATGTTGTCTGTTTTGACAAGAATGTGTTTGTGAGCTATTAGTGGTTGAAATGCTTTCAACGCTAGAAACACTGCTAGTAATTCTAGCTGATTTATATCAAGTTGTTTCTGCTGAGTGTCCCATTGTCCCTGGATGCTGTGTTGGTTGAGGTGTGCTCCCCACCCTACCATGGAAGCATCTGTTGTGATTACGTATTGAGGCACTGGGTTTTGGAAAGGCCGCCCTTGGTTTAAATTTACAGGTTTCCACCATTGAAGCGAGGTGTGTGTTTGGCGGTCTATCAACACTGGATCTTGAAGTTGACCCTTTGCTTGTGTCCATTGTGTTGCTAGGCACTGTTGTAAGGGCCGCATGTGTAATCTTGCATTTGGGACAATGGCTGTGCATGAGGACATCATGCCTAGTAGTCTCATCACTAATTTTACCTGATACTTTTAGTTTGGGTGCATGCTTTGTATTACGGTTTGGAATGCTTGTACCCTTTGTGGACTTGGAGTGGCAATCCCTTTTATTGTGTTGATTGTTGCTCCTAAGTATTGTTGTATTTGGCACGGATGTAAGTGTGATTTTTGGTAGTTTAGTGAGAACCCTTGTTTGTGAAGGGTTTCGATGACGTATTTTGTGTGCTGAAGACACTGTTTCTGAGTGCTGGTTTTGATTAACCAATCGTCTAGATATGGGAATACGTGTATGTGCTGCCTTCTGATATGTGCAGCTACTACTGCAAGGCATTTTGTAAATACCCTTGGTGCTGTTGTTATCCCGAATGGTAACACTTTGAATTGGTAATGTACCCCTTGGATTACAAACCTTAAGTATTTCCTGTGGGAAGGATGTATAGGTATATTGAAGTAAGCATCCTTGAAGTCTAATGTTGACATGTAGTCTTGTTGTTTGAGCAATAGGATTACGTCTAAGTGTTACCATGTGAAAGTAATCTGATTTGATGTAAAGATTTAGTGTTCTGAGATCTAAGATGGGTCTCAGAGTTTTGTCCTTTTTGGGTATTAGAAAGTACAGGGAATAAACACCTGTTCCTTTCTGATGGTTGGGTACCAGTTCTATTGCGTCTTTTTGTAACAACGATTGGACTTCTAGTTGTAATAGATCCAAGTGCTGTTTGGACATGTTGTGTGTTCTTGGAGGCACATTTGGTGGTAATTGTAGGAATTCTATGCAATAACCATGTTGGATAATGGCTAGTACCCAGGAGTCTGTTATTTCTTCCCAGTTTTGGTAAAAATCTGTGAGTCTTCCCCCCACTGGTGTTATGTGTTGGGGATTTGTGACACTGAAGTCACTGTTTAGTTTGGGGGGGTCTTTGGAACTTTGCTCTAGTTTTAGGGAACTGTCCACCTCTATATTGTCCCAGAAAGCCTCCTCTTTGATACTGACGCTGGTATGTGGGTCTGGTTTGTGAGATTGAGGGTTCTGTGCTGTGGGCCCAAAACCCCCCTCTAAATTGTGTCTTCCTAAATGTGCCTCTGCTCTGTGGGGAGTAGAGCGCGCCCATGGCCTTGACCGTATCTGTCCTTTTTCAGCTTCTCTATAGCTGTGTCCACCTCCGGCCCAAACAACTGCTGTCCATTAAAAGGCATATTAAGCACAGCCTGTTGGATCTCTGGCTTAAACCCAGAGGTGCGTAGCCATGCGTGTCTCCGAATAGTGACCGCTGTATTCACAGTTCTTGCAGCTGTGTCCGCTGCACCCATTCCCGATCGTATCTGGTTGTTCGAGATACTTTGGCCCTCTTCCACCACTTGTTGTGCACGCTTTTGGAACTCCTTGGGCAGATGTTCTATAAAGTGCTGCTTTTCATCCCAATGAGCTCTGTCATATCTTGACAATAAAGCCTGGGAATTGGCAATGTGCCATTGATTGGCCGCTTGTGCTGCAACTCTTTTTCCCGCTGCATCAAACTTTCAACTTTCCTTGTCGGGTGGTGGTGCATCTCCAGAGGTGTGTGAATTAGCCCTTTTACATGCTGCGCCCACTACTACTGAGTCAGGTGTCAGTTGTTGTGTGATGTACATGGGGTCTGTAGGGGAGGCTTGTACTTTTTCTCCACCCTAGGTGGGATGGCTCTGCCTTTGACGGGTTCTTGAAATACTTGTTTCGCGTGTTTCAACATCCCTGGTAACATTGGGAGACTTTGGTACTGACTGTGCGTGGACGACAAAGTATTAAATAAAAAGTCATCCTCAATGGGTTCAGCATGCAGTGCCACATTGTGAAAAACCGCCGCTCTGGACACCACCTGCGTGTAGGCAGTACTGTCTTCAGGTGGTGATGGTCTTGCTGGGTAGCAGTCTGGACTATTGTCTGATACAGGCGCATCATAGAGATCCCATGCATCTGGGTCATCCTGACTCATCCCTGTGTGCGTTGGAGATTGCATCATGGGGGTGTTGCAATTGGTGACAGTTGCGGTGAGTGGTGTGGTGACGGTTGTGGCGAAGAGTGAGGTTGAGTAACTGCTTTTGCCCCTTTTGCTTGTGGTTGTTTTTCTTTGTCTTGGAAAGCAAGTTTCCTTTTCATCCTTATAGGAGGGAGAGTTCTTATTTTCCCTGTATCCTTTTGAATATGGAGCCTTCTTTTTGTATAATCTGGCTCCCCTGCTTCTAACTCTCGTCCGAATTTATGGCCTTGTAGTTGTGCTGAAAGGCCCTTGTTCTTCGGAGTAGGAGCACGTTTTCGGACCCGAAGCTGGATATTTCGGTACCAAAACTTTTTCCACCGTCTCTTTCGGCTCAGAAACCACTTTTTTAGGTTTCGGTGAGCCGATCTCTCGGTGCCGACTTATCTCGGTGCCGGGATGTCGAGTTTGGTCGGAACCAGGGTCTCGGTGCCGAGTATGTTCTGTGCCGGGATCTCGACCGGAGTCGGATGACTTCGACACGTGTGTGCCCTTTTTCGGTGCCGATGGACAGCCACCAATTTGACGGGTTAAACCATGGCCTGCCGATGGTGGCGTCCCCTGGGCTTTCATGATTTTGGCGTGAGTTTTGGCCGGGGCTGTTTTACTCACGGTTTTCTGTGTCTGCTCTGTTTCGGGCTCGTCCGAATCAGCAATGGAGAAAGTCTCTTCTTCCTCGACGTCGTGGTGTCCTGACGGCGTCAACGCCATTTGAAGCCTTCATGCTCTCCGGTCCCGTAGCGTTTTCTTCAACCGAAATGCCCGACAGGCCTCGCAAGTATCCTCTTTGTGTTCGGGGGACAAACACAAATTACAGACCAGATGTTGATCTGTGTATGGATACTTGTTTTGGCATTTGGGGCAGAAGCGGAATGGGGTCCGTTTCATGAGCCTTGAAGACGCACGTGGTCAGGCCGACCAGGCCCCGCCAGGGGATAGAAGCCCCAAAGGGTTACCGGAGCTCTTCTTTAAATCGGTGTCGATATGCGTTAACTAACCCGATACCGAACACAAACAATACTGTCGAATTTTCTGAGATTTAACTAACTTTCCGAACCGAAACACGAAGCGAAGAGGAACACGTCCGAACCCGATGGCGGAAAGAAAACAATCTAAGATGGCGTTGACGCCCATGAGCAATGGAGCCGAAATGGGAGGAGTCCCTCGATCTCGTGACTCGAAAAGACTTCTTCGAAGAAAAACAACTTGTAACATTCCGTGCCCAACACTAGATGGAGGGATATGCACAGCATGTGTATCTGTAGTTACACATGCCATCGAACATATATATATATAAGTGAAAATTTCACTTACCCAGTGTACATCTGTTTGTGGCATGTTGTGCTGCAGATTCACATGTTGTGCACTGTTCCTGCCATCTAGTGTTGGAGTCTGAGTGTTACAAGTTGTTTTTCTTTGCAGAAGTCTTTTCGAGTCACAGGACCGAGTGACTCCTCCCTTTTGGCTCCATTGCGCATGGGCATCGACTCCATCTTAGATTGTTTTCACCGTCATAGGGTGAGGTAGGAGTGGTAGAATGAGGATACTAAAAATGTCCATGCAATGGAATAGATATGTATGTACATAGTTTGTGGTAAAGGAATATTTATTTACATATATACAATTTGAATGTAACTTAAACGGCTACAGGCTCCCGGGGAGGTGGGAGGGCGCATGTGAATCTGCAGCGCAACATGTCACGAACAGAAGTACACTGGGTAAGTGACATTTTCCATGCAATGGCATATGTAGCTGCAGATACACTTGCAGTGCATAGATTACAAAGCAGTAATCCTCCCCAAAGCGGTGGTCAGCCTGTAGGAGTTGAAGTTGTTGAAATAATGTTCTTAGTACAGCCTGTCCTACTGTGGCTTGTTGTGTTGCTAACACATCTACACAGTAATGTTTAGCAAAGGTATGAGGTGTAGACCAAGTGGCTGCCTTACAAATCTCGGTCATTGGTATATTACCTAGAAAGGCCATTGTTGCTCCTTTCTTTCTAGTGGAGTGTGCCTTTGGTGTAATGGGTAATTCTCTTTTAGCCTTTTAGCTTTGAGGTAACAGGTCTGAATGCATTTGACTATCCATCTGTCTATGCCCTGTTTGGATAAAGGGTGTTTTGGAAAGCAACGAACAATTGCTTAGTTTTACAAAATTATTTTGTTCTATGTAATACATTGGCGCTCTTTTTATGTCTAATGTATACAGTGCTCTTTCTGCTACCGAGTTTGGTTGTGGGAAAAAGACTGGGAGCTCTACGGTTTGGTTTAGATGAAACGGTGAAATGACCTGTGGTAAAAATGTTGGTTTTGTACGGAGAACCACTTTATGTGTGTGTATTTGTTAAAGAGTTCTTCGATAGTAAACGCCTGTATTTCGCTAACTCTTCGTAGTGAAGTGATGACTATTAGAAAAGCTACCTTCCAAGTTAAAAATTGGATTTGGCAAGAATGCATGAGTCGGTCGCGTCGAGTCCACAACTAATCGTTAACTTAGCCTCCCATAAGCAACGGCTTGGGAGATGATGGCCCAGGCCTCCTCCAGGACCTTCGGCAATACCTGCGCAACTGTATCCTACAATGAACGGGTGTAGCGGCCCAAAATGCATTTGGCCTTCACGGACCGGAGGAAAAAAAACATTCTCCCCCCCCCCCCCCCCCCAAGTAGATCCAGTCCTTTTGATTCCCTATCCAGGGGAGCGGAGGGGGAATATGCCAGTGGAAGAAGAAGCCTGGAAGACAAAGCTCTCAGGCATGAGGTGTTGGGAAAGGAATTTAGGGTCGTTAAAGGCAGGCCGATGGCGGTGGAGATTGTCCTATTCACAGGAGACCATGTGCTGGGTCTAGACAAAGTACCCAGAAAGACATCAGTGAGGGCTTGGTTAAATGGAAAGGGAGGCTCTGAAATGGAAGCCCCAGGCTTAAGCACCTCTGTCAGGAGGCTAGTCCTGACTGCAAAAGAAGGAAGCTCAAGGACCTCAGCCACCCTACTGACCACCAGGGAGTAAAACGCTCCCTACGCTGCAGCCACAGTAGGAGGAGAAAGCATGCCAGTGTCTGGAGAAGCATCCAGACCACTAGCTTGACCCAATTCCTGTGCCCAGTCCAAGTCAGGGTTGTCTAGCTGGTATTCCAAAGGGTCCAGCGTCCCCTCCAATTGTTCCCCATATTCGTACCCATAATAAAAAGGGTTAGAATCCAACCGGAGTGAGAAGACCTATCGAAGTCTGATCCAGCATCGAGTGACGCTGTTCTGGCTCATTAGGGATGAGGACTGGGTTGACATCAATTGTGGGCCCAATTGGCATTGGGAGCATCAATGCCTTTGCTGGCACTGGGGAAGGTTGCGTTGCCACAACTGGCATCGCCACGGATCTGACAACCGAGCCCCTATCCGATCCCCAGGGCCCTAATGACGCTGCAGGGGAGTCGGTCTGCCCAAAGATGAGGTACATGACCTCGTAAATCTCGTTTAGCTCGGCAGGAGTGGCTCCGGCTCCCAGGAAGTCGAGGAGGCGTGGAGCAGACCCAGAAGTAGGCTCTGCGGACGGAGGCTTAGAGGGATGACATTCTTCCCACCTTGCATCGGCCAAGGGACAGGGCAAAGTCGAAGAACGTTTGGCTTTCTTCGACTACTTCTTATGACCAGAGTGTCCCAAAGATTTAGAATGGGATGACGAAGAGTAGTCTTGTGTCCTTCCTCTCAAACAAGACCGGGAGCGATGGGAAGCAGAGTGCAGGGCCGCCATGAGCTTCAGGCACCGTTCCCTCAAAGCCTTCAGGTTCAAGGCCCAGCACTCGGAGCACGGCTTCCGCATATTTCCACACGTAAGAGGTTCTAGATATTTAGGACAGGTTATTTAAAAATGGGTTCCAGGGGGCATGGTCTGGCCATGGAAGATTGGCCGCTTGCTAAAGGAGCTCTCCACACCGGTGTGTGCCTCGGCACGGCGGTGGAGCTGATGGGGAACTGGGGGCACCCTCTCTCCCTTCCTGCACCCAGCCGACAGATGGGGTAGACAGTCGAGTGGAAAGGGTCGTCGGAGGGGCTGCAGCACCCAGGTGAGCTCTTTGGCCTATGGAACAGTTGCTGGGGCCTGTGGCAACGTGGAGTCACAGACTCCATTTCCTCCTCTCTGCCAGGGAAAACCGAGTCACCAGAGAGTCCTGGCAGCTTACCCCCTCAAGCGGACTGGGCCTAACACCCTTAGCCCCTGCAGCGCCTCCTGGGTGAGTAGCCCTACAGTGCACTGGACGAGAGGGCAATGGGGAATCACAATGCATAACCCACCCCTTCCCAGTCAATTGCACCCCTGGAGAGCACAACCAACCAGGCGGGTGGCCATCCACATCAGCCTACACGCCAACACACATGAGCCCTGTGGTCTGGAACAGACTAGTCCTCGCCCCCTGAGGTGACAGATGCCACAGCTCCAGTACAAGCTTTGGGAGGCCCCTTACGCTATCAGGACCTAGGACCCCTGCAGACGGCCCTCCAAAACTGCACCGGGTCCACAGCACCATCCCTTTGCCTGGGAAACTGTGCTTACTGCAGGGGTGCAACCTGTGCCCACACACCAGGTGCTACACCACCACCCTCCCTGCACCTGTGGACTGACTTCACATCTGCCGCTGCAGCGCTCCCGGGGATACAGTGATCTTACATCACCTCCTCCCTAACTGCACCGTGTCAGGGGAGTAGCTGGGAGTTGCCACTGTAAATTGATACTCCGGCACACAGGGGAACACTGTGCCCACGCCACCAAAAGTGCTGGTACTGCTAGGACAATCTGTTTCTTTTTCCTCACTGGCTACAACAACATCTTCTCAGTACGGCAGTAAATCCTCAGGCAAACCCAACCATCAATTGCTTTTCTCTGAAGCTATTTCAGAGCAATATAACATGCCCTCCTCACAAGCTCCTACTAGCTCTGATCCTAATGAAGCCTCGGCAAGCATGCGCCCAGACATCACCATGGAGCACATACTCAAGGAAATGACCGCAGTGGGATGCCACCTGGAAGTCATGGACTCCCAAGATCACGGACCTGGCCACTGAATCCAAACCAATCCTGACGGACATAGCTGGATTCCAGGACAGAGTTCGACCACTGACTCACAGACGTAGAGGGCAGACTAGATGCCATGCTGGACAGACACCAGGAACTGCAACACCTCCAGAATAAACTCACAGACCTAGAAGACAGAAGTGGGAGGGATAATGTTCGCTTCTTCAGATTCCCATAACGAATGGCGGGAAACAGATGTCTGGGTCTTCCTCAGAGACCTCCTCCCTGGCCTCGTGTGTGACCCAAACCCCCCCCCCCCCCCCCCCACCCCCCCACAATACTGTACTGGAATTCATACGGGCCCACAGGATTGGACCCCCTCAAAAAGACACCCCTGGGAGAACTCGCCCCATCACAGCATGCTTCCTTAAACACGAACGTGTGTGCCAATTGCTAACTGCTGCACGCGCTCACCCCCCTCCCCCCCCAATTTCGAGGGGCACGGAATCCGCATAGCGGACGATTTCATTCATGGCCCTTCGACCTCACTTGCAGAATCTAGACGTCAAGTTTAGACTGTTTGAGCCTGCCTGCATGTGGATAACAAAGGATTGCAGGTTCAGGGATCTCTTCGACCCAGCAGAACTGACTCTATATCTGGACAGCTTCACTGTCCAGCCCATGGCCCATGTACCCATAGATCCAATGGCAGCCTCCACCACCGCGGACACCTTCTCCCCCAAGTCATTCTAAGCGATCATCGGATCAACCTTATGAACCAGAAAGGGGGCAGGACCTTTGAACGCCCACCAAGATCCCAAGAGGGCAAGGACACTGTCCTTCAGGCATCAATGCAGGGACAAATCGAGATCCCCATTGAAGCCAGTACCCCCAGCAGACTGAGTCCAACCTAAATTGCGCGGTCATTGTAGTACATGCCTGGGAACCTCCTTGGCACTTACACAATAGACGGCTAAGTATCTCTCTTGCATCCTCACCACTACTGTTGCAAGTGTTTCATTGCACAGTTCTTCTTTCAGTTTTTTTGTTTAGGGCTTGTACATAGCTACTCTGCTAATGAATACTGAATAATGGTTAAGCATTGATGTAAAACGTGACAAATGTATGTATTTTTGTATTACTGTGTGCCCCCTGCCCGACACAGGGACTTTTGGCCCTGTATCTTGTATGGGGGCTATAACTGGTTCTCTTGCAATAATGTTCTTCATGCTGAGCATAGTGCCATGTCATTGCGAAACATTGGAATGCTTTGCGGAAAAGCCCCATTTTCCTCTATGTCTCTACCCTGCTTCCAGTTTCTGCCCTCAGGTCAGAGTTAATTTCAGTTTCAATGTCCGTGTGTAACATGTTTAGGGAACACCCAGGAACAGTTGTCACGTAATGGAGGTGGCTGTCCCCTTACGCTTTCTCTGTAGGTGAAGGATCCCTAGTCCTCCCTAACAGTGCCACATACCTTTCCTCATCAGATCCAGATGAACATCTTAGGTATATACTGGGACCGCCCAATGCCCCATCCCATCTTTGTGTCTACCATGCCACTGCCATGTGACATTCCTGTGACACTTCAGCAACATCACAATGTCATCCATTTTCTGGCGGAGAGGGAAAAATGCTTGCTCGCCACAACCACATCGCCTGACTCGTGCCACTTATCCTCTATGTGGTCCTTGGGGTCCTAGTGAGCACTTTGATACTCTACTTCCCTTGGGGCTCTCCCCTCCTTCTTCCCCGATGGGCATGGGTTCCCGATTTCAACCCCACCACCCCTACTCTCCATCCTTCCCTGGTCCCCTCCCCCCCACACTCAATACTAACGTGGTCCATCCACAGTTGCTCTGCTCGTTGGCTCCCCCCCTGCTGGGGTGCGCCCGGCACGCCGGCTGCTAAGTTTAGACCCGTGGGTCAAGAGCTATTGGCTCTCCCGAAGTTCCCCTCGGTTTAGAGCCGGCCTCAGAGTAATTCTTCTCTTCCTTTCGATTCCCCTATCTGCCACCTCCTTTCTCTCCTTTTCTTTCTCCTCCCTCTTTTTTGTTTTCTCTTTCTGGTCTGATTCCTACTGCGGGGTCCCTACCCCCACTCCTCCTCCTCCTCGTCGTCCCTCCCACCCTCCTCTGCCTTACACTAATCCCTGTCACCTCTGCTTCCTGCGACCAACAGTACTCATCACCGCCGCTCCACACCCCTGTCACGCAAATGATAACCACACGTCTGGGAATCACCCTCCAATTGTGGACCATATCATGAAATGTTAATGGCCTCATGCATTATATTTAATCCTGTCCTTCCGCTAATCAAAACGAGCAGACATTGCCCTCCTACAGGAAACCCACCTTTCCCACCTAGAATCAGAGAAACTGCACCGCGACTGGGTAAATCGGGTTCTCTACAGCAGTTGTCGGCCGCCACCATCAGGGGGTTCGGGTTCAGTTAGAAAATGTGGGTTTGCAATACTCCTTCGTAGATCCTTCCAATTCAAAGTCCTTAAGACCTGGTCGGATCCGGGAGGCCGCTACATCCTCGCCACACTCAGACTTCATGACCGTACGCTAATCATCGGATCCATATATGCCCCTATGGGCTCCAAACTTCTCTTCTTTCTCCACCTCAACCATCTCTTGACAGAGGTTGGTGCCTCCCACTTCCTCCTGGGCGGGGAATGGAATTTGGCCTGCGATGCTGTACTTGATCGTACCAGCAAGGAGGATGTAGGTAATAACTCTGGCAGGGCTCTGTTGGGGGATATACTGTTAGACCATGGCCTGGTAGACCACTGGCGTCTCTCATACCGGACTGACCGAAAATACACCTTCATATCGCCAGTTCAGGGTACCCAATCTAGGCTGGACTATTTTTTAACCACAAACAGAACGACTGCCCCAGTCCAAGAGTCGCAGATCCTGGAGGCAGCTTCATCCGACCACTCCCCTGTCCTACTTACCTTGGACCTGGGACTTGCCATTCCAAGCTGCAAACCATGGCACCTGAACTCCTCGCTGTACTGCATATCACAGGGCAACAACCAGCTACACTACCACGTATCTACCTATCTGGGCAACAACAAAGGGTCAGTTTCCTCTCCCCATGTTCTGTGGGCAGCTGCAAAATCAACTATACGAGGACAGCTCATGAAGGACGCTGCCATCACCAATGCCGAAAGAGGCTCTTGTCAACAGGATCAGGAAGCCATGATAGCAAAATGCACCCATGAATACACCTCGACCCCCTCCCATACGTTGCCGCCTTAAGCAAGCCAAAATGGAACTAAATGACCTGTACACTTCCCAGTTCGAATGCGCCCTTCAGAGGATGAAAGGGTGACACTATGAGCAAGGAAACAAGGCAGGCTGTCTCCTGGCAGCCCAACTACGCCAGCAAGAAGCAACTCTAGCTATCCCGACCATTCAGGTTATGGACTGCACAATCCTCACTCACCCTCAGGCTATAGCCTGTGAATCCAGGAACTTTTATCGGACCGTATACACCCCTGAAACAGCAGTGGATCACACCCGCCTTGCCACATCTTTCGCAAACGCTCGCATACCTAGTCTTACAGCAGTGGGCAGAGGTCAGCTAGAGGGAGAAATAAGCAGGGAGGAGATAGCTCAAGCAAATTCTAAACTCCCTTACCACAAGGCTCCGGGTGAACACTAATTCACAGCGGAATTTTACAATGGTCGGGCACAGAAACGCTGGATTCACTCTATGAGGCCCAGAACACACGGGTTCCCTGAGCCCCATCTTTAACATGGCACCCATATCGGTCCTACCGAAACCGGGGAAGGACCCTTTACTCTGCTTTAGCTACAGGCCCATCTCCCTCCTCAACTGGGGTATTAAGATTCTGGCAGGGGTCCTGAAAGCTCACCTCAAGAAAGTGATCCCGTCCCTCATCCATCATACTCAGGTGGGATTTGTACCCGGAAGGTCATCCAGAAATCATCTCCGTCCCCTAGCGCACACTCTTTGGTCTGCCAAGGACCTGCGAGACGAAGCCTGGCCCTCTCCCTGGATGCGGAAAAAGTGTTTGACAAGATCGAGTGGTGGTACCTTTTTACAAGAGACGCTTCAGTCTGGGAGAGGAGTTCATAAACAAGGTCCGCTGGCTTTATGATTACCCCACAGCACAGGTCAACTATAGGGGATTCCTCTCTGACCCATTTTCCATCAAGCGTGGCACCCGACAAGGTTGTCCACCATCAAAATTGTTGTTCCTTTTGGCTGTGGAACTACTGGGAGCTTCTTTTTGGCAGTCACCACTCATTTCCGGAATCCCCATTCCAGGCAGCCGGTTCACAATCTACCTCCATACTGACAATATATTGCTTACCCCAAGAGATCTCACCCATTCACTCCTGCCATTACGATCCATCCTTGTCAATTTTGTGGCACTGTCGGGATACAAAATGAACTGGGACAAAAGCAAAGCATTACCTTTGTCTCCTGCGACTACATGTATGGCAACGGCGGACTTTCCGATACACTGGAAACGGTCACGCCTCAAATACCTGGGGCTCTACATTAATAGAGGCCTAGACCACATGCTGGCAGACAACTTAGATCCCTTGCTTACCCGCACGAAAGGGGACTTCAAGAATTGGTCCCACCTGGGTTTATCCCTGTGGGAGTAGAGTGCAGGCTGTACGCCTGGTAACCTTATCACAATATACCCATGTCCTTGGTATGCTGCCCCTACTGATCCACCTCCCCATGTTACGAGCAGTGGACAAATGTATACGCTCCTTTGTGTGGGGGGTTGTTGCAGCCACACCTATCTGTCACTAAAATCATAGCTTGCCGTGCTTGCAGCGGCCTGGCCCTACCCTCAGGGGAAGATTATCCACTGGCCCTTACTCTCCCAGCTTGCCTATATGCTCCCTGGAACACTGGACACACTCATGTGGATATTGACAGAACGCACGCTGTTGAGGAGTACCCAAAGACTCAATCTACTGTATAGTGCTGGGGACACCATGATCAATTCTGCCAACTCAATGATATAAGCCATGTTGAAATCTTGGCGCTGTGCTCACCGCCTCATGGGGGTGGACCCTTGCATCCAAGACCACGCACCAATCTGGTTTAATGCCAGTTTGCTAATCGGAGGTGTGGCAGTTGACTGGGAAGGTTGGCGAATGGTGGGCATTTTGCATATTGGCCAGCTTTTGGATAACTGGGGTCTTAAGCCCTTTGCAGCCCTCCAGGATGAGTTTGGCCTCCCAAGACAACAATCATGGCGTTATCTACAGTTCGAGCATTGCATTAACCGTCGCATGGGTGCTCTCCCGTGGACTCTTCAGCCTTTTCCTGTACTTTCCTACCTTAAGTCCTGGGGTACCTTCCAGGTAGTAACGTCAGGCATCTACAACCTGATGAATCGTCATTTATTCTCCCTGCCCCTCTTGAACACCATCCGTGCAAGATGGTAGATGAGGCTACCAGTGGAATATGAAATGGAGAATTGTGCTGACTTACTAGAAACACGCAACGAGGTGCGTGAGAGGCTCAGATGAAATTTTGCCTTTTTAAAACCCTACATGAAAGGTACTGGACACCCTTGAAACTCAGAGACTCCTGCCTAATGAGAACTGCTGGCGCTGTCATCACCCACAATGTGACCTGCTCCACATCCTATGCGATTGTCCATCCAGCCAACCCTATTGGGACCCAGGGGGGAAATGCGATACAGGAAACCATACCAATTTTGTCCTCTCTTTCCAGCCTCTGATCACCCTACACGACATGGGTGAGGTTTGAGACCTCTCTCGTCAGGCAAACTCCTCTACTGCACACACCGCTGGCTACATCTAAAATGTGTATCTGGCGCTCGGCCATGCCCCCCCTTCCCACGATGAATGGCTTGCGGCAATTATCAAACAGCCTCCTACAAACAAGTCACATACGTAGCCTACAGGGCAGAACAGAGGTCTTTCTCCAAACCTGGGCCCCTTTCCTGCATGACACTGAGTGTTAATTACAATCGACTCAGCCCCTATGCATTTTCCTAACCACTTTTTTGTCCTCCCTCAGCGTCTTATCCCTTCCCTCAAGGCCATACCCAGATGCAATATTGCACTCGCGTATTTCCTCTTCCCACCCCCTTCTCCTACACATCCCACTTTTTTTCTATCCCCCCCACCACCTACCTGACCATCCCATCTCCACTCTCACCTACCGTTTCCTACACTTCTTTCTGACCCCAACCCCAACAGCCACCCTTCCTTCGCCCTTTTCCCTCTTTGCAAACTTTTCCCCCCTCTCAATGGCAGAGGACGCAAGCACCTTGCGACTGGTAATGCCTTAAGCCTTACCCCTTCCCTCAGCATGACCACTGCTACGCCTCTAGCTCTCCCCCTTCTCCCTAGACAAGCATCTGCCTGTAACCGAGCCAATAACCAGGGTCCTTTCTGTAGGGTACATCCTTAACGTCTGTCCGTTTGCCTTAACCCCGCCATGAGTCTGAACCTCAGTAATGCAATAGAGCATGGACTTTCACGACTTGTACCTGCTTATGATTCTGATCTGACCCTGCATCACACTGCACTGTCTATTGATGTCCTTTGATGATTTCACAATGGAGGTTTTTTTCCTTGTTACTTCTGTTTTGTGATGCATTAGTTTATCAATAAAGAATTGCAAAACAAAAAAAATGGGTTCCAATGAGGTACCAGTCAAATCATTGGCCAAAGTAGATAAAACTAAGGATAAGGAACTCACCCTCCGCTTTGCCCAAGTGATCCAAATATCCCCCACTTTCATGCATCCAAACACCTCAATATTTGTGTGCAGACATCCAGTTGATACTCTCACTGCTGAATAACCATCTTCTAGATTTCCTTTTAGTCAAACTTGAATAAACTGGACTTTAGGAAATTTACTGCCAAGATTTGTTTTTAATTAAAGTAAATCTCCAAACCTGTGAGTAAGCTCTGTAGACCAATACAAGTCTTGTCCAGCAGCAAAGTGGTGTGTGTATGCTGGATAATATACACACACCCACAATCCCAACCTTGAGGGACTGACTGCATCATTCATTCTTCAGGACAGCCCCCATGTTTGCCACAAAGATTTTTAAAAAAAGGACAGCCATACATCCCTGCTTTAAAGCTCTGTTGATGGGTATTGTTTCAACGTAGTTCTATTACACTCTAGTTTCTAAGCAAACCAAGCTGTTCTAACAGCCATTGTTTTGCTCAGAAAAGGAAGATTCTATGTAGCTTATTTCTAGTTAAGTTTTCAGTTTTATAAGTCCACATTGAGGCACAAAATGCAATGCTGCATGGTTTTGTGGGTTTTAATTTAAACTGATACTGCTATTATATTACCAACTGTGCAACCCCCCAACTCCTGCGCTGCAATCACCAAATCTACTTGAAAGCTTGTCTGGGACCAATGAAGAAACTGGTGGTTGCCGGCCCAACTTCTTAAATCTTCCAGTAGCAAAATGGCATAATACTTTACTTCAACATCAATAAGGTCCATCACTCTGCTACTCTTACAGAATGATTGACCTTACTTGTGGCACCACTTATATAGGAGGAGGAAATTTACCCCAGTGGAGACTCTGCGATCACTGCTGACCAAAAAATAATTAAAATAATGGGCTAAAGCACGTGGCCATGTTTAAAAAGAGTTGGATGCAAGACCACTAGCGCCAGAAGCACAATCTGTTCTATTTGATAGTCTCCTCTACAGTTTTGCTACTTATCAAATTGGTAGTATAGGCTTAGGTACCTCCTCCATTAATGATAAAATGATATGGTATATTTTCCCCACTCGGTTAGTACAAACATGATTTCCTTTTTTTCAAACAAAAGCTTCAATATTATCAATAAAACAAGAGTGGAAAGTCTTCAGGTCTTTTTAAGTTAATATTGCATGCAATTAAATCAATTTGTTTTGTCCTCTTCTTGTGCTTCAGCAGTCCGATCGGATCTTTTCTCGTCTCTCCTCAGTTGCCCGATTTCTTGGATATATTCTGGGTGAACCACTAATTTCCTTTATGCCCTTTTAAGGGATTTTTCTATTTTCTTATTTATTAAATCATTTCACAAATTCTGAAAGGGATTCTTCCCTACCACATAGAATAATATTGTTAAAACAGTCTACCAATTTTTGCTACATGAGACCACATCATAACACTTGGAATTCTTAAGGTTTGTTTCTAGCTGGTATTTCTGCTAATATATAGTTAGTAAGGATACCCACTTCTCTACGTTTGGGGTACCTCGAAAATTCAATTGTATTCTTTTCTTATCTTGAAACTCAAGGTATGGCTCCTCTACAAAACCTGTTTTGAGATCTGAATCAAAATACTCAATCAGGGGTGTGTGGCCTAGCCGGCAAACATGGCGGCCGCATACTGAGAGACCTCCCAGCTGCAACCTAACTATCCAACCTCATCCTCGGTCACACTGCACCCACCTATAATACTGGACCCTCCCACCACATAATAGACGTCACCTGAGGCCCTGGGTCGTCTTATTTCGGCGGCTGAAGATTGAGGAGTGCCAAGACAGGTGAGCCCCTGAGCGAACGGCATGGGACACCACTGGGCCGACTAAAAAGAGTGCGGTTGCAGCGAGGCCCCAATGACTTCAGGGAACGAGTGGCTGTTATGCCGAGGGACCGCCAGTGCCTGGCATCTGCTGAAGCAGTGAAAAGCCATGGTAGCTGGAAGCACCAATCTGGGTGCGAGCGGCCTGGTTCCTGCGTCCACCCTAGTCGGTGCCGATGAGCCCAAGATGCTGTCCACCAGGGTCGCAGCTGGCGCCAGGGGGTTGGCCCGGGCTGGTCAGCATCCAGGTTTCTTTGCGGAGGTGTGCCGGGTCCTGACCCTATTGAACTGTGGGAGATGTCCGTAGCTATGGGCTCCTCCATTTGTGCGGGGGCTGGCGGTTCAGAGTGCGCTGCAGCAGCCAACGCCTACCACCTGGAACAGTCACAGAGGAGATACTGGGATGTACAGAGGCTGCTGTAGGCAAGGCCACGGACATCGGGTATGGCGCCTGGGACTGTAGACACTTCTCAAACTTTGCTTGACCCTCAACTGTCAGCGGCAGCATGTGGGCTGGGCCGAGGGATGTTGTTGGGCCCTGAGGCTGGAGTGGGGCCCATAATCAGTCGAACTGTGGATCCTGGAAAGAGGGGCGTGTTGGTGGCACAGGGTTCTCCCTGGAGGCATTTTTTCAGTTGAGTGGATGTTGGTACAGCAAGGGACCTAGAAACTGGGGCAGGCCTCCTGTTGTGTGCAAGCTGCCCCCACGTCGTGAGAGGTGCCCCAGTACAGACATGGAATCTCCTGTGAGCAGCCTCACCCCTGGCCCCTGTCAGGGTCCAGAGGATCTCTTCTGCGGTAGGAGCCTTGCCATTAGGGTGGCAATCAACATCTTTGAATTCACGTAGCCATCCCTGCTCAGGCCGGCTGCTCATGGCACTCCACGTGGATTCTTGTGGGACCCTGGCGGGTTGCGAGATAGGGGCTGCATGTTGGAAGACTTCCACTATGCTACTGGCTGACGTGGCAAAAGAAAATATATGCACCAAGACCAAAAAGAGCACTGCATAAGTACACCCAGCAAGGGGTGGTGCGCCGCAGCCTACAAGCAATCTCCCGTTTGGGAGGGTGGCAGGGGGAACTAGACAACACCGCACTCATCGCTATCACCCAGTCCTGGGACATGCTTGACGCAAAGAACGTGGTGGTGGGATCGGATATCATTCTACTGTGCCAGGACAGCAGGCATGCCATGGAGAGGATAACAGAGACTGAAAAAATGATATCGGGAGTGGAGGACTCATTCACAGGCCTACAGCAGAAGGTGTCCACTCTAATGGCTATATCTAAAGAGCTGGAGGATGCAGAGGGCCGTGCATGCCGAAACAACCTGAGATTCGCCAGGTTCCCAGAGGGGTTTGAAGGCCCATCTAGGGATGTGTTCCTCTACCAATGTCTTAGGTGGTCCATGCCAGTGGATGCTATGTCGACCTGCTTGGTTGTAGAGCAAGCACAATGGGCAATTGTGAAGAAGCACCCCCTGAGGGCGCAGCCCTGCCCAGTGATCACGAAGATCCTTAATTTAATGGACCATGATGCTACCCTTAACTTTGCTAGATCCCAGTAAAAACTCCTGTTCCAATCTGACCACATCATAATTTTTCTGGGCTATACACACCTAGTCCAGCAACACTGCCAATCTTTCACAACTGCTAAGCCACTCCTCAAGGAGTTTAAGCTCCAATATTTTTTCCTATATCCTCCATGCCTACAGATTGTGCTCAACTCCCAAAACACTTCTTAGATTCCCGCAAGAAGTGTGCCAGTGGGCCGATGAAAAAGTACAGCTAAAACCTCAAACCCTGCCTCAACTTGATTGACTCAACACAGGGAGAGGACAGACAGCGCACAACCAAGATTCCATAGAAACGTAAACATAGGTCCGAGCGACGGAGTACATGAGTTTGGCAGATAAAAGGCCAGTGGGGATGTCACCTTTGTGGCTTCCTACTCTTAACCACTTTGGGGGAGGAATGTGAGGAGGTGGGGGTTCAGATCTGTTTCTTCTGCAATGTTCTCAGCAAACTGCATTGTGGTCACAAATTTTCTTACCTCCAGCCACAGAGGCAGTTAGCTTACATACCTTAGTGTTATTTACTTGAATTGAGGTGAGGGGTTCTTGGGTGCAGTGCCCAGGGTCCCTGGTGCACGCATAACGTGATAGATGGGTCATGGTTCCTGAAGTACTGCGGGGTTTGCACTATTTTCATGTTTGGGAGTTCCCCTGCAGGTTTCATGTTGCACTCGTACCCACCAACTAACCACTATGATGTCCCTTTCCTTCGTTCACATCATCCCTGCTTGGTCCCCAAACACTCAACATGCGCCCAGAGGCCTCATCGGGCCTTCTCCTCATTGTGTCCTTTGTAGAAAAGTACCCTCTTTTTGGCATGGTTACCCCCACTTTTTGCCTGCTGTCAGTGTGTTTTGGCTGTGTTCTCTGGGATCCTGTGACCAGGACCCTAGTGACTGTGCTCTCTCCCTCTAAATGTGGTTACTTAGGACTTATCACACCCCACAATTGGTATACTGGTGCCCCCATATAAGTCCCTAGTATAGGGTACTAAGGTATCCAGGGCACTGGGGCACCAGGGGTTTCCCATGGGCTGCAGCATGTATTGTGCCACCCATGGGAGCCCATGCAAAATGTGTCTGCAGGCCTGCCATTGCAGACTGTGTGAAAAGGTGCATGCACCATTTTCGCTACAGGTCACTGCACCAGGTCAATGTAACTCACCCCTACGGTAGGCCCTCCTAGCCCAGAGGACAGGGTGCAGGTACGTACCTGTGTGTGGGGGCACCCTCGCATGAGCAGAGTTGCCCTTACAAACTCCAGCTCCATTTCACTGGACTTCGAAAGTGCAGGGAAGCCATTTTACCCATGCACTGGACACAGGTCAAGCTACATAATGGTAACTCCGAACCTGGCATGTTTGGTATCAAACATGTCAGAATCTTAACACAATACTGTTGCCAGTATTGGTTGTATGATTCCATGCACTCTAGGGGCTCTGTGGAGGACCCCCAGCATTGTTCATACTAGTCTTTTTGGGTTTTCCGGGCAGCCAGTGCTGCTGCCATTACTTGGACAGGTTTCTGCCCTCCTACTGCTTGACCAGCTCAGGCAGAGGAAGGCAGAACAAAGGATTTCCTGTGTGAGAGGGAGGTAATATACTCTCCTTTGGAAATAGGTGTTACATGGCATGGGAGGGTAGCCTCCCCAAGCCACCTGTATGCTTTGAAGGGCACATTTGGTGCCCTCCTTGCATAAACCAGTTTGCACCAGTCCGGGGACCCCGTCTCTGCTCTAGCACAAAACTTTACAATGGAAAGTGGAGTGACCACTCCCCTATCCATCACCACCCCAGAGGTGGTGCCCAGAGCTCCTCTGGGTGGTCACTTGGTTCAGTCATCTTTCATCCAAGGTGGCCAGAGGCCCCTGGGAGTATCTGAGTGGCGTGGTCAGGCAGAATATGTCACAGCCCCCTCCTGATAGGTGGTCACCCTGCTAGGTGACCAATCCCCCTTATTAGGCTATTTAGGGACTCCTTCTTGGGTGGGTCCTCCGATTAGATTTGCAAGATTACAGCAGGACTCCTCTGCATTGCTTACTTCATCTTCTGGCTACAAGGACTGCAACTGGACCCTCCTGGAACCGACAGTCTGGAACTTCAGCGACGATCCCTCTCTGCAACATTGTTTTGCCAGCTCCTTCTCGCAACTACAGCATTTTCCAGGCTGTGCATCCTCTGAGGGCGATGTGTCGTCAGCCTGCACAAGAAGCAAGAAGGAATCCCCCTTGGAGGGAAGGAGTCACTCCCCTGCATCGGCAGGCACCAACTGCAACAACGACCATCCGCATGGATCCTCTCTCCTCCAGAACTGCATGAATTCTGCATCACAGGTGGTGGTCTGAAGTGGTCCCCTTGGTCCTCTCTACCAGATGTCCAATTTGGGAGACGGTAAGCCCTTGCCTGTCCTTGCAGGACAGTACCCCTGTGCACTGCGACTCTTGCAGCTACCAAGGCTTGTTTTTGATTCGTCCAAGGGATCTTCAGGCTCCGTCTAGCCCCAGCCTCCAGCACCCCTTCCTGCAAAGCACAATCTCCTGCTTTCTGCTCCAGCGACTCAAGACTCCTCTTCAGGTGTGCTGAGTGGGCCTCACTGCGACTCCTGTGCCTGCTGCCGGTAGGTCACCTGTGGGCACTGCCTCCTCTTCTTGTGACTCTCCCAGCTGCTAAGGGTCACTTCGGACTCCCTCCCTTGGGTCGATTCCCCTGGGCCTTGCTGGTCCTCTTCAGCCTTGCAAAACCTTCTTCTCCCGACTCTTGCATTTGCCAAGGATTGTTGGTGGTTTTCCAACACCACCGACAGACTACATCACGACTGTCAACGTGGGACATCACTTGCATCATTTCTGGAACTCCTCTTCTTCTTCGATGCCACACTGCTGACTTCCTTCATCTGTCGACCTGGTCCTGCATCCACAGAAGGGTGGGTAGTGGCTCCTGCCACGACTGGCCACTCCAACTCGAACTGGACTTGGTCCCCTTCTTTTGCAGATCCTCTGCCAGGATCCACCTGTGGTTTCTTCTAGACTTTTCTGGGTCTTGCAGAGTCCTTTTCCAAAGCCTTCCTGTTGGTTTTGGGGGAAACCAGGTACTTACCTCTTCTATCCTGGTCGCTGGGGGGCAGGGGCACCCTGATACTTACCTCTTGAGGTTCCTAGTTCCTCCAGCTCCCCTCTACTGATTCCACTTCCTTGGGTGGGGGACTACCTTTCACATTACACTTTTTAAGTATATGGTGTGGCCCTCCACTATGGCCCTCACTTTTTGCTACTGCTTTTACCAATACCTATTTCTTCCTATGCTATTTCCTGATTGCTAATGTGTATGTAATAATGTGTTTACTTGCCTCCAGTTGGGGGTATTGCCTATACAGTATTTTAGTATTTGTATTACCATAATCAAGTACCTATATTTTTATAACACCGGTTGGTTCTTCCATGTGTTTAAGTGGTGTGTGACTTTAGTGGTATTGCATAAGCTTTGCATCCACAGCTACCTCTAGAGAGCCCTGGCTTCCCAGACACCTCCCACACTTCACTAATATGGGGATACCTGGACCTGGTATAAGATGATAACATCATAGGTGCTCACCACACACTAGGCTAGCTTTCTACATCCTGGAATGTCCGGGACCTACTGTATAAGGTAAAAAGAGGGGCCGCCCTGAGGCACGCTAAGAGTGTGGGTGGATATTTTACTGTTGAAGGAGCGAACCTTCTTGGTACCAGGATCTCTTGCCTTGCATGACATAGCTGTTCTCCTCCATATCAGTGTGGGACCCTCTAAGGCTGAAATGATAATGGCGCCACTCCCTGTGGCACTCACATAGACAACACATCTACCAGTTCATGGAAAAATACTTTACCCTCAACTTGACCACTGCCCCTTCGGCCGCTATACTTTGGGAAGCCTTCAAGACCACCATACACAGCATAGATATTCGTTTTCGTGCCGGGGAAGTCCGCAGAGCAGAGCAATCTCTTGTCGCCATCGAACAGTCAGGGTTAGTGGAACTGTTGTGCAGGCCCTTTGAAGACCACACAGTGTAGCGACAATTGGGGGTGGGCTCAACTGCAGTACTAACAACTACTTCTAAATGAGGGTAAACTATCTGATGTGTGGCCCAAAGCCGCCTTTATCAGTGGGAGGACAAGTTCAGCAAAATGCTGCATAGGCTGTGTCAGTCAGACAGAGGGCACTCTACGATGCTGGTGATTAGAGATGATGGGCGGGGGGCAGATGTTGGTGGACCCACGGGAGGTGGCCTCCTACTACAAAGAATTATACTCCTGTAGTGAGGCCCTGTCCCCTGACCAGATCCTTGAGTTCGCCAAGGACCTTCCTCTCGTGTCTCTCTGCCATAGCCAGAGCCTCCCTAGAGGAGGATATCATGGCTGAGGAATTGGCCTCAGTCCTGTCTGAAATAAAGAGTGGGAGGAGCCCCAGGTCCTAACGGGTTCCTGTGAGAATTCTGTAAAGCCTGTATACAACGATTAGTCACCCATCTCTTAAATTTACTTCAGGCAGCACTCCAGGGAGAGCCCCACCCACTGGATTGGCACCAGGCCAAGATAGCTGTCTTTCTGAAACCAGGTAGGCCTTGTATCACCTAATTTTCCTCCTTTACACGGAGTTGAAGCTCCTCGCCAAGGCACTGGCATGCAGACTAGTGACACACATACAAGACCTAGTCCATCCAGATCAGTCCGCCTTTATGCCCAATCAAGCTACTTGACTCAACATTAATCGGGTTCATAATGCATTCGCCAATGGCGGATTAACTTTTTGCCCTTCTGCAGAGGGTGAATTTTGGCCACAATTTCCTCTTGTATATACAGCTCCTTTACACAGACACGTCCGTGACAGGGTAGCAAACTGGGTGTCGAGGCCTTTCTTGATCGCTAGGGGGATGAGGCAGAGTTGCCCGCTCTTCTTTGCGATAGTGGTGGAGTCCATCGCAGTGTGGGTTAGAATGGATGCCCAGTTGCGTGGTTTCAAATTGGGCCCTACACTCTCCAACAGGAATCGCTCTCTATGTTATTTGTAAGTAACTCATAATCTGGAAGCGATAAACTTTGAGTTTGGTTTCTCTGGAATCACAATTTAAAATCACAGCTTATAGTGAGGTCAGATTTTAAATTGCAATTCTGCAACTACCACATTTCGGAAATTTACATTTTCTTACTTTAGCCATTTGGTGACTGCTGCCTGTCTCCGGTCACTTGTCTGGGGTGGGTGACAGCTGGGCTTTGTGTATACCCTCTATAAAGCCACACACATTGGGAGACTAGGTGAGACTTGATGGGTCATCCTGGGAGGGAGGAGCAGGACCTTGCTTCACTTACACCTGAATAGGATGTGTCCTGCCCTCACACAAAGGGCTGAATACCATCCTGTAGTGAGTCTGGGCTGTGCACTTCAAAGGCCAAACTGGGTATAAATACTGGACCAGCTCAGTACACTTCAGGACCTGGGGCTACTCTGCCAGGAAAAAGGACTGCTGTGCTGCGGAAGGATTGCCACGCTGCTGGACTGCTGCTTTGCTGGACTCCAATCTTTCTGTGCTGGCTGCTGTTCCTTTGCCTAGGTGAGAAGGACTAGACCAACTTCACTGGAACCCAGAGTAACTCCAAGGGCTAGCTGGCTGACCTCCTGATCTGAAGTCTAAGGGATATAAAAGACTTCCAACCATGGATCTCCTGCACCTGGACTCTACAAACTGAGTCTGCCCTGCCAAGTGGTGCCACCCTATTCCTAGACCTTCGGAAGTGGGCCTAAGGTGTTGGCTCCAGTGTAACTGAAACACCCTCTGCTGCGTGAGCAGAATCAATGCATCACCTTCGGAACCATCCTGTTACATGGAACAAAACCAGCGCCATCACCTTTGGAAGCAACCCTGTCACGTCGACGGTAGACTCGACGAACCGCCACATCGCAGCCTCTACGCTCATCAGAACCAACGTATCCTCTTGTCTGCACAACGCATCCTCGACCCCAGTCTTCGCAGCGCAAGTCCCAGTGCCTGGAACCTCAACGTCGATGGAGCAGGATCTCGCACCCTAACTCTGCTTCGTCTCGGAACCATCACCCCACCGCTACTGTGCGAGTGTGGTGGGGAAATGGGGGAGGGAGGGCAAGGGTGGTGGTGGTCAGGGGAATGGGCTGAAATTTCACATGCCCTCTACTGCATGGTTTTTACCCACAGAATGCTCACTCAGGTTCAGTGGGCCTAACTGGGTCCCTGTATCCGGCCTGCGCTCCATCCAGGGCTTATACCCCAGTCAACAACCCAATTTCTAACAGGATAGGCCAATTATTTTTTTCTGGGAATCTTACTTCAGAACAGAGGACTTAACGGGTTAATTATCATTGCATGTACAGACCAGAGTTCAATGCTATGATGTGGATACTAATGAGGTCCAAGGATACCAGTATTTTGTTTTCTGCAGCATCCTTCCCATGGTTGAGCATGAGGTTGTACTCTACCTGAGAATAGTCTAGGAGCAAGGAGGTGTACATGTCAAACAGAGTCAGACTGTTACTGGCAATGGTGGCATAAAATACAACTTGCAAACTTCCAGCACTTTGTAATAAAATATAACTTCTGCCATTGTTTGCTTACTGTATGCATACAGATGTAAGCATGTGTTGAATTAATTTTCTACTTAATACAAAGGATTTTGTCGAATTGTTTGAATTAGGTTTGACAGTGAGAATCACCAACAGGCACTTATTTATATAAATGTATGGATTAAGGTTAGCACATAAGGTATGTGACTGACAAATTTTGCTTTGAGAATTGGAAGGCCAGTACTCAAAAGTTTTTTATTCAGTGGTCACTACTTCATACTGGAAAACAAATATTCTCTCACACATAAATACCCTGATCAGTATGGTTCATTTAACTGCCTTATAAAGTTTTGCAGCAGATAATCTAGTGGTAGTACTCATTTTGTTTTGGTAAAATGTAGGATTAAGAAAGAATACTATACCTAAAAAGAGAGCATGAATTATCTATGTTTATGCTGAAGACGCCATCCTCTCTCACATTTTTTTTGTGCACAGAACCACCAAATACTTTATTCATCATCTAAAAGAAAAACAGAAAAGCCAAATTAAAAGTGGAAAAACATAATTTCAACATTTGCCCCCAATAGTCATGGAGTCCTCACAGTAGGAAATGGAGCATTAGAATGCCAAAGAAAGGAAAATCTGTGTGTATACCTATCCTATTCCTACTCAAACAATAAGCAATTATGATAAATGGTAATTTATTTATTTAGCTGTTGTGAAGTGTTTGCCGTCAGCTTGTAGTAATTTCAGAGCACTACATTATGAAGACAAAAAAGCAGGACAATTAGTAATGAAGGTAGGTAGCAGCCCAAGTGTGGTAAAAGAAAGTGATCACACCATCCATTGTTCACGATCATGGCACCTGAAGAGTTTGATGTTAATGTGTTTGGAACAAGTGAAGTAGTGTGGGTTCACTTTTGAGCTGGAGATTTCAGGAGGGAGCAAAGTTTGAGACCACTTTTTGTAAAAAAAAAAAAAAAAAAAACTGCTGTCCCACTTATGTGACTGGGTCTAGTGCTCGACAGGGACGGATCAAACTAAGGACAATGGGAGCCCTTGCATGGAGACTACTGCTGACTTTGGTTGGATCCGTTACGCTCACTGCCACTAGGCCCAGCCAAACAAGTAGGGCAGAGTTTTTATCAGCACAGGTGGGGCAATGCTGGGTGGCAGACATTTTGTGGATTCCTATGGATTTTGGAAGGCTCCAAGACAGAAATGTAGGGCAAATGTGTGACGTCAGACAAAGTTGGAAGTTTGCAGGGCAACGGGGGTAAGAAAATAGTGTAGTGCTCATGTGAAGCACACCACCCTGGACTCCCCTCTGATGTCTACTTTTCAGAAGTCTCTGGGTCTGGTAGGTTTTTCCAGGTGGCAGCCTACCCAATGTACTCATTCACCATTGTAAGTTGGACAATATTGGGAGCTGGCCAAGTTCTCCTGGCCCATACGTAAAAGCAACACCCAAAACCATCAAACAGGTGTTTGGGGGGGGGGGGGGGAATAGCCCCCACGAGTGCCTAGGAGGTGAAAATGAAATGAGCAGATAGGCTCATTTCACTTGTAATTTCAGTGAAATGATGTCAGCGTGCCGTATGCGCTGATCGTCATTTCACTGAAAAACCAAAAACAGCCTCAGGAGCTGGGGAAGCTATTCACCAGCTCCTGATGCTGTTTTTGACAGAAAGGAAATCCCTCTTGTACCTGCACCAGAGGAATTTCCTGTGCCTTGTACGCGGATTGTCAGGAGCATTCCAAAGTACATAAGCACTGCGGTGTCAGCCGTCCAATTGCCACAAGTGGTTAAATGCAATCAGAAATGTTATGTTTAGTAGTGTGTTCTTTAATTGTAAGTTAAGTATGTTGTTAGTTTTCTTTTCTAATTTATTTTGTAATTGTAGTTTTTTTTTTTTTTAACAATAGTATGTTATAATTTAGTAGCAGGCTTTTGGGTTTGTTGCGGGAATAGGGTGAAAGATAACTATAACTTAAAATTAATGAAGATCATTGTTTCATTGTAAATGGAGTGCTTAATATATTAATTTTCAAATGATAGTTTAAATGTATTTTATTTAAATTTTAATGTATTTTTTAATTTAGATATTAATAGTATGATATATTTTAGAAGGGGATTGTGCTTGTAGAGGAATAGGATAGTAAGATAATGAAATTGCATCTCAATGGTAGGTATTTTATTTACATGAAATTATTAAACTGGTTATCTTTGTTATTTAATAAAGTGTTAATATTTTGTACGTAGTTTATTACGTTGTATTTTGCATTAAAATAGCTTTAAAATAGAAATTTTGAACTTTTGTTATATGTAATTTTTCCAAAGTACTACACCTTCCTTACTGTCGCTTAGACTTGAGAGGTAATAATAAACGTGACCAAATGGTAATCCAATGTTTCCCTCCTGTTGCTTATATTTGATTAGAAACAGTAAGCCTAACCCCTTCGAAGTCCAACACTTTCCGTGCTGTTGATTCAAATGAATTTTAATATTGGTGTTTTTATTGTTATTTTTATAATATAAATATAATTTAAAAAATGTTTTACTGCATTCTTTACCTAACAAATTACACATAATTTATTTGATAAAAATGTAAAATTATTAGAATTTTGTATGTTAAATTGTTTTTCAAATCTAGAAAACATTATTAAAAAAGCATTTGGTATATTACTTAAGTTAAGTCATTGTTGGCATATGTATCCATATATAGATGTTTGTGTTTCATAATTTTGCAATTATTTTACTGCGAAATAGTAAAAATTGTTCACTGCTGGATTATTTTAAAATTGTATTTATATATAAAATTCAAAAACTTTGACAGTAACGCACACTCGGGAAATCAAAGCTGGTAGTGTTTATTACCACACACAACGCATTTCGGCTGCCAAGCAGCCTTGACACGTGATCAAGGCTGCTTGGCAGCCGAAACGCGCTGTGTGTTGTAATAAACACTACCAGCTTTGATTTCCCGAGTGTGCGTTACTGTGAAAGTTTTTGAATTGTACATGGAAATTAACCGGAGTGCTCTGCCGGTTTCGACGCACCACCCCGCGAGGGCCGCTGTGAGCCACTGTGTGAGCAGTCTTTTGTTAAAATATTATATATATATATATACATACACACACATACATATATACACACACGCATATATCTATCTTCACCTAAAAATATAATTTAAACAAATACTTTAAATCACTAAATAAAAATTATTTCATATTTAAAGACTAAAATGTTCAAAATACACTACTGATAGGAAAACATTTATTGAGAAAAAATTGTATTTATCTACTTTTCAGAAACAATATTTTTGACACAATAGCTTTGTAATTGACATTATAAGAATAGGATTGCAATATTTTGTGACACAGTATTTCTGTCTCTCGACATCTGTTGCCACAATAGTAGTCAGTTATACCTTCTGTTGTGTGAAGGATCACTGTAGGGTCAGGCACAGGGAAACTGGCCAGACCATCCTAGTGTCGACGTAGTGCGGATCGATGTTTTGCAAACATGTCAAGTCTGTTTTAATATACTTTATGAATAATGCAGAAAGAATTTGATTGAGGTGCAATCAGAACTGCTTGGTAAAATTTCCTAGTCATTAAGAAAACCAAATGTAGTTTGCATGAAGGGGCAGTTGAGGAAACAGGACTACAGAAATTACAATCATTCAGGTATACAGTGGTTGGTACCTGCATGCCATAACAAATTCCGAGAACTGGTTTCCCAATTGTAAATATGGCTGGGTCAAACCAAGGAGCATCTTCCGCATAAACTGAATTTGGTCCTCCAGATATCACAATTGCCCTGTAAAGAAATTAAGTGTGCTGAAATAGCCTCTTAAAATACATATAAAAAACTGTAAAAACTTTATTGATTAGCCTAGCAAAACAAACGCCCATATTAAAAAAAATGACTACAATTAAAAATATATTGCTCATGATTAGGAATCTTTTTAATAGCAAATATGCCCAATGTTTATCAGTATTCATAATTCCTGCTCATCGCCTGCTCAAGTGACGAGATTTCAAAAGCAATCAAATCTCGTGTCCACATTTGTCCCACCTCCCCCAGGCCAGAAACACAAATACACTAGGTTTGATGTGTCAGAAATAGGCACATGGGTTGAAGTATTAAGGATTGCATGCAGCAACATGGTATGCTGGTGATTAGCATGTCATTTACACTCTAGCATCACAGTTATAACTTGGTGGGCTGGTGCTACTGCAGTCAGACACTACCTGCTCCCAAGAAAAACATGCCAAGGCGAATCGTTTTGCCAAATATAAGCTGCAGTGGAAATGCATGGTATACACATATTTGAAACAGTGGCATCTAAATAACAATGCAAAAATATCCATTCAATCAATACATAATTGCCGGCATAAGTCGTCAACCTGAATATTGTAAAACTGTAACAAACATTTAAAGAAGAGGAAGAAAGAACAAATTAGGTTCTCAAGCAAACCTATAAAGGGGGCATAGAACATTGTTAATAAACCTAAGTAAGATATTGGACGGCTGAACTTGCAAGGTCCAAGTATTCAAGCTGATCCTTTCAGGAAGCATTAAGAACTAGGCAAATCCTACTGAACAACAGACATGTGTAGCTCATATTCCAGATAATGATAAAGTGTAGCAATGACCAGACAGTGAAACATGCCAATTATCTTGAAAAGTTATTAGCACAGGATTTCACAAGATAACCAGACCAAAGAAAAAACAAAACTAAAAGGATATCAAAATGCAAAAACGATTTTAGGGATAGTGACTTCTCACAATAGGATCGGGTATACTAGTGAGGTAACTAGGGATGTCCTGATGAAAGACGTGATTACAAGGGAAAGGTATGAAATTCCCCCAACATATGAAAAACAGGAGAAGTTTGTCTCCTTCAAGATGTCAGAAACACATTGGAGCTCCTGCAATGCACGTATTGTTTTTGGCAGTTTTATACAGAGCGAACTCAGCCAAAGGGCAATGGTTTTGATCAAATGGACATTATCACTGCTGTAATTATGATAAATGTTTTAGTGAATGAAACTGCTTCAGCAATAATTATTACAGCCAAGTATCACAATAGAACATGAACAAACTTAAGAGAAGTTAGTGTGGTGTTAAGCCAAGCTTTAAAATGTATGTTTTTGGTCCATTAAGGTACAAAAACAAACCAGAATTCAAGTACCATAAAAAGTATCACGTGTAAAGTGTGGTGATAGTATTAAAAACAGCTATATTAATATTGAACCTGGGAAGACAGTGGTCATGATCCTATACAGAAAAGTGTGAATGTTTGAGAATCAAAGTGCAAATCCAGCATTTAAGTAAATAGACAAACATTTTAAAAATCAAGTTAAACATGTAATGTAGTCCTCCTGGAATAAAACTGCATTGCCAATTTTTTTCCAAAGGTTTACTCATTATATTATGAAAAAATTAAACAAGGTGGAAAAGTGGGCATAACATTATTGAATTGACTGAAAGGGAATTTAGCCAATGATGGCATAATAAGCTGTATTTACTAACATATGGCTGGAGATCCACAGAGGTGGCAGCATCAAGTCATTTTGTCCGGTAGAGCTGGTTTTAGGACCTAGTTGCCCCTTCTTAACAAAGAATATATGTTCTGGTCAGTAAGAAAGTGAAGGAGACCTTTACATTTTGTTCTTGTCCCACGAGCTCTGTGCTCAGAGACAGAGGCCAAAAGTCAATTTGTCTTACAATTATTTTCCTTCTGACTACAGAGTTCCAGGATTTTGTCAGTTATTTTCCTAACACATTTAAATCGCTAAGTCAACTGTACAAACATTTCAAAATATATTTCAGTAGTTGTGAAAGCCCATTGTTTGTACTTCTGTGTGATAGAAAAAAATATTTTAATAGGATGCATACAAATCAGAACACTTTACTTGATGTGCAAAGAATAAATATATTTTCTGAAACCCGATTTACACAGATTGCTAATACATATAGTTTTATTAGTAAAGCTACAAGTTAGTAGGAAGGTTTTTGGACACTTCTTGGAAATGTTCTGTCTGTAAATGACAGTGTGCGCCCACATCATGCTTTTAGTAATATATTTATTAAAAGAGCAGTGATTTAAAGGTTTAGGTTTAAATACTTAATTAGTAAACTAAGAGGCAAGTAATGGATCATGTGTCCCCCTAGGTTTGGGTTAGCTTATTATTATACAAGGAGCAAACTTTCAGTCTGTTTAAAGAAGTTTTTTTAAACAGCTGAAATGCTGAGCTCACGTATTTGAAGATACACTCATGTGAGAATGAAGAATAAGGCATCTCTGTAAACTAAGATATTTGCCTAGGTTCACACAATTTGAGACAGGTGAAGGACACTACAGTTATGGTCGAGTAGATTATTCAAGTTACTCAACCTGCAGGTATAGTATCATTTTAATGATTTTTCGAGGACTGTATACGCAACTGTACATTTGCAATACCACCAGTAAATGCCACCGGCCGGAAAAGGCTCTTAAAGCTAGGAAAGTGAAAAGGGGACAAAAATATGAAAAAGTTAGTGATGTAAAGTGAGCCTACATGGGAGGATGAAAAGTATATATGTATCAAATAAGGGACCTGTAAGTGACTACAACTGTTACTTGCCAATTTGTTTCAGATATATTAAGAGAAAGTGTCTGAGAGTACAGCTATTGTTTGAGTAAAGACCTGCAAACTGAAATGAAGAGCTTTGTTAGGTGGGCAAATATTGAAACATTACATTTGAAACTATTTTGAAAGAACACATGATGTTGGCAAATTAAAGGATGCAAGTAGTGTCATGGTCCACCTCCATTTCCACCTTTCACACACATGGCCTGGGTGCGGGTCTCCACAAGCGGTGTCTGTTAAGCAGGTCTGGGGGTATGCTCATCAATCTTTAGCAAGACAGGGACAATGTGAGGGTTCCTACTGGGGAACTCCAAGGAGTTAGGCAGCAAAGAGACTGTGGTAGAGCCAGCAAAATAAGTCGAAGATTTTCACGGTACTACAGCAAATACCAGCAGGAATCTTTAATGAAGCGGAGAAATCATAAGGCATATACTCAGGGACAGGAATCCACACTCACCCTATAACCCAGTGGAGAAACAGTCATTGAAAAGATCTTCTCAGAAAAGTTAACACTACCCAAGGGACCCAAATGTACTCTTTTGCGCGCTTAGATTGAGTTACGCCATATAGTGCATGAACTGGGGATATCTGTAACCTTGAGTAATGGATAATCACAGCTGTACATAGAATATGTGCCAGACTACAATGGTGTACCAGCTACATTGGCTGATATTGTATATATCAATACTATACACTTAAAAAAAATACCTGAATCCTTGTTCTTTAATTGCAAATGCAGGTGTTTCCAAAGGGTAGATTTCAGATTGCACAAAAAGTTCTCGGATTCGTCTGTCTATGACTTTTCCGTACTGAGCTCCAGCATCCAGAATCACCACTGCTCCCTCATAATGGTGCTGACCATCATTGAGGTCTCCCCTAGCAATCTCCAGCTGAAAAAATTATCAACATTTCATCAATAATTCTCAAAGATCTCATATAGTTAAATACATTTATAGCTGTACTGATAATTTAACATACAAGGATACAATTTTAATAAATCAGCATGAAAACCAGTACAGAGTAAACAAAACATCAGCAATTGTTTAAATAAAAAGTACATTGTAGTAAATATTTGGAGTAAATCAAGCCTTCAAAAAAGAAAAAAGAAGGAAATTTAAGAAAATCCGTTGTGACCCACCATGACTTAATATTGAATTTTGCTTTAGACCACTGAGGTGTCTAAATAACTTTAGAGTTTTTTTTGCTGTGGTTATCACTAGGCCATGGACTTATTTTAGAAGGCTCTGTGCCCTTTTTTTCACTATGGATCACATTGACTCCTCTCTCTGGTGTAAATCCCTTGCACTACAGGCCACACACACACACACACAACACAGCCAAGCCAGAAATCTAAGAAACTGAACACAGAGTTCAGAAAAATCGATCATTTCATAACCTGTAGGATCAAACCATAGCTTATATACAGCCTTTTATTTTTCTCAAATTCATAAATGGAGCAGCAGTTAGTTGCACAACAGCAAGGTCATATTTAAAGTGCCACACGGAAAAGTCTGTGTTAGCAAGCACTAAACATTAAAACACAACTTATTCTAACTTTCACCTGTGCCAACAAAATGCAGCCGCCACGAAGAGATTTTGCAGTAAAGGAGAAGAAACTAATAATATGGAGTCTTCTTTAAACAGACTATTCTTGACCATTGAAAAGCCACCAACAGAGTTCACAGCAACTCCTTTATAATTGCTAGCGAATGCAGCTCTGTATCAGTTACCCCTTTGCCATTTAAAATGAAACTCAGTATATGGAGTTTCTGAATGCAATATCTTGAGAATATTTCACAATTTACTGAAAATATGGACTTCAGCTGCACCTATGTTAATGTGCAGTCACTATTTTTCGACATCACACTTACTATAGCAGGTATAGGGATGAACAGCAACAACCATCTTTGCTGGTTTAGCATACTCCTAATGTTTTCCTTTTGTCCTTGCATGTTTCACTGCAATTTAGTTTTGGCAACAGTCAGCAGAGCCAGCTCTTGAGTGAGGACCCTACAGATCTGGTGCTCCTCCAAGACACCCTTAATGGAGTTGGAGATGAGAAGGCCAATCATTTGCTATTCCCACTTTATAGTTTAAAATGTGGTTTCCTCCCCCTCAACTTACCTGACCCAGGCCCTTTATGATGGCACAAATTCAACATTTTTGTCCTCGTCAGGGTAACATGTGCTGTTCATGCCTTTTAAATTAAGTTCAGTGGTCCGAGGTAGACAAGGGTAAGTGGGCTTTTTCTTTATTCTGTTTTGTACGGTTGGAACTGTTCAAACACTATTTCCACTAGATATTAAATCAGGACTGTGAATGTCAGAACTTGTGGGCATGGTGTAGAGTTTGTGATTAAGTGGTAAATCTGGCTTTAAGGTCACTCTTAGTTGACTCCTAACATCTTCATATCTGTGAAATCGAAATTCTACAAAGGTGCAAGGATGACGCAAACTGAGAACATGACTAGCCAACCCATCATCACTTCCTCTCCAACTTTCCTTGTCTACAAAATATGTCAGAGCCCAGAAGTAAGGATTTCTGAAAGACCAACTCAGTGGTCGTTCCACATAGTGAGCTATGCAGAGGCAGCATCCACCACAATGCACAATTCGTTCAGGCAGCAAAACAAGTATCACAATTTACAGAATCTACTCTGAGAAAGGAAACTCTTTCAAACCAGGTTGATTGACTGCCA
Organism: Pleurodeles waltl; assembly: GCF_031143425.1. Lineage (NCBI taxonomy): Eukaryota > Metazoa > Chordata > Amphibia > Caudata > Salamandridae > Pleurodeles > Pleurodeles waltl. The sequence continues at coordinate 144,630,960 of NC_090450.1, forward strand.
AAGTTTTCTTCCCTGAAGAGGGTATTGTATCTTGTGTCCACTCTCCCTTGTGTGAGATTGCCCATTTTTTAGGCAGATCTGCACCCTGGGATAGTGATAACCCACAAAACACCAGAAAGTATGTTTCTGTGTGTGGGAAGAGCTGCTTGTGGGGTAAGGACTGCTCCCAATTTTTTGCCTTCGCTTTGTGCCCCCTAGGAGGTAGATCAGCAATTTTTGATTCAGACCTGCCCGTCTGAGCAGACTTTGTGTTTTACAACATTAATAGTTTTATTTCTTATGTCCATTTTGTACCTTTTTGCTTTCCTTTTTATTGTAGTACAAAGCTTTAGATTTGCTTTGTGGTGTATAATGCTTGTGGTTTTGACATTGCTAGCTCTGCAGTTTGTATAGTTGCAAGTGTCTGGCAAAGAAACATTTGTTGCAATGTTTACTTCATATGTATATCATTGTCTTGCATGAATGATTTTCTTTTTGCTGTTGTAATAACTTGAACATACTTCTCTTATAATTTGTCTTTCAAATTCACGTTTTCATTTGTGCAAGATCTATAATGTGTTGTCTTGTGTGTATTGTTTGCCTTCCTATTGGATTATCTTTGAGGCTTGCTGTGTCTGTCCAGGGTAGATATAGTGCATACTCAGTGTTGCAATATGTGGCAAGTAAGAGGTATCTAGGTATCTTACAGTTGTAAAAAGTACAGTGTGTGGTTTGTAGTGATAGTTTCTTTCCAGATATTTATATTTCAATAATATTTATGTTTGATACAGCCACAGTTAATTCCGTTCTAATCTGACAGTTTTATTTATAGTTGCCTGTTTTTGTGACATCTTTACTAGAAAGCATCATGACAGCTCTCACTCGCAGACCGACTGCTCCAAAGGCTGCTGGCTTACTTTCTGAATCTACCCCTGAACATGGCTCCAAGACAGTCTCTGCGTCTGAGGCAGAGGACCAAGTGCAAGATTCTGGCTGAGAATTGTCTGTCTAAAAGGAATCATCTGATGACGAATCCATCATTTAGAGGAGGACTTTCATGATGCCCGTTGTGCAACTTTTATATTTTTTCTGTATGTGTTTTTTGTGTGTAAACTGTTCATTCTGGGAGTGTTTTGGAATTGAAAGTGGTGTGGAACTTCATGATGATGTTTGCGTGGCATTGGTTAGTGATTTGTGTGGACTCGGGGTTTGGCTGGTGGTGTGCGTGGACTGGCCTTTGGTGGCGGTGTGTATATATCTCTATACATACACACAGACGTAGTGGATGTGTGCCCAGTAACATTTGTCTTTTTAGACATTCACTGCCATGTTGTACATTGTCTCTAGGGAAAACCTGCCCATCCCAGGTGTTTTTGTTAAGTAGATACTAGGGGACTCCAGGGTGGTGTGCCACACAACCATCCCCCAAGGTTTTTGTCATAATCAAAATGAAAGGCAGGGTGAAGTTTGGCCAACAGAAGTTTATTCACTCAATGACACCAAGTCCCGCACATCCAAATGACAGTTCCCTTGTCAACATTCTAAGTTAGACCTCCGGGCATTCCATTGGGAGATGGGAACGGGAAGAAGGGAACAAACCATGACTACAGAATAATAACTCAGGGAAGGGGTAGTAAATTATTTATTGACTTACACTTAATTATTAAAATCAAGTTACACAAATTATGTAAATTACAACACGTCTCTCATTTATCAAAGGAAATAGATCAAATTTCTTTTGACAAAAAGACCCACTTGAAGGACACAGCTATAGTAGGCTAAGGTTTACAGCGTGAATGTGCTGGCCATATGGTTCCAGGAGCAATCACTTAGTGATGAAGTCTCTGAGCCAGAGAGGGTTATTCTTGTCCTAACTGGTTTTTCACATTTCATTGGATTCAACTTATCATCATTTGATGACCGACTACAAGGGGTTTTGTTAATCACAGGGTTCAGCCTTGCTATCTTATCTGCACTCCATGTCTTGCCATCGCTTAGCACAACCATATTCTTACGCACTTCCGTAATGGTCCTTGGGGTTGAAAATTAACTATTGGTATTTCTTCGGAAAGTGGGAAGCTTAACTACCAATCTCCAAATTTCTTTGAGGAGCGTTATACTTCATGTTGTAATGGTCCCTGTACTTAGCTTGGTGACGTCTTATACTTGTATTGATTTCTTCTCTGTGTACCCACACTGGTAGATTTCCTCCCATCCAGCTTGGGGATAATTTTTTTTCAAGGTATTCTCCCTTTCAAAGAGGTAAATGGAGCACCACCTGTGGTACTATTTGGAGTGGTGTGATAAGACCACAGCATATTGCGTGAGGAATTTTCTAAGGGATCAGCCGAAACAGCAGCTAACTGAAGGCATTCTTTGATCATTCTATTGACAATTTCAACCAATCCATTGGCTCTAGGGCAATATAATGCAGTCTTGAAATGTTTAACAGACAGTTTTGTTTTAGGAAATCAGCCATTTCCTCTCAAGTAAATTGTACCCCCATTGTCTTTAACAAGATAACTAGGGATCCCCTCTGTGTAGACTGTACCTAGTAAGAACTCCATCAGTACTTTTGTAGTTTTAGATTGTACTACTCTTGTCACAATCCACCGTGTATGGTAGTCCACTAATACAAACATGTATTTCCCACTCCAAGTTGAAAACTTAATGGGTCCTATTATATCTAGTGCTAACTTGTCCCAGGGTTTGCATATTACTACTCGGGAAATTGGAGCACCCTTGGCAATTTTCGTTTTGTCACTTTGAGAAAACTTCATGCAATCTTTAACTTTCATCTCAATTAACCTATCCATGCCTGGAAACCAATAGTGAGCACGTGTTTTGCTTTCCTGAGACTTCTACCTGGATGACCTTCATGTGCAATGCCAACAATTTTGTCCCACAGATCTTTAGGTGGTATCAACTTTTCCCCTCTTCTGACCAGATTACCCTTTATGTTGAGTTCTTGTCTAACTCCAAAATAATCTTGGATCAGGTCTGGTAACTGGGATTGTTTGTTTGGCCAACCTTGAACGATTCAGACTTTAAGTAGTGATAATGCTTCATCCTCTTTAGTCTCCTTCTCCCATTCATCTTTTAATATTTCTGGAGCAATGATTTCATGCACAGATTCTTTTTTTACGTGCACTTCATTTTTATGTTTATCAACACGTAGCCGGGCAAGACAATCTGCTGCCTTGTTTTTCTCTCCTGGGACATATTCTACTTCGAAATTATACCCTTCTAGTCCCAGAAGCCATTTATCAATGCGTGGTGTGGAACTGCCTAGAACTTTAGTTGTTAAAAGAAATGTTAACGGTTTATGGTCAGTTTTTAAAGTGAAATGGCGGCAAGGACTTCTCTTTCAACAGTTGAGTAGTTCTATTCTGCATCCTACAGATTTCGTGAAACAAAGGCAATTACTTGTTCATTGTCTACTATCTGGGTAAGAATTGTTCCTAGTCCTTTTGAGCTTGCATCCGTGGTAAGTATTGTTTTCCGATTCACATTGACCTTCCCTAATGTGGGTGCCTTGATTATAGCTTGTTTTATTGTTTCAAAACTTTGTTGCATCAGCTCATTCCAAACAAAATTGGCACCTTTTTTTGTAAGCTCTCTTGGGGGTGCAGCAAGATCTTTAAAGTTTCTTACAAACAGCGACATGTATTCAACTAGCCCCAAGAATTCTTTTAATTCATCTTTGTTGGATGGGGTGGGTGCATCTTTTACTGCCTCAACTAGGTCTAACTTGGGTTTTATCCCATCTATTGATATGGTGTGCCCTAAGCAGTCCACGGACCCCAGACCTATCTGGCATTTTTAAAATTTTAAGGTTACCCCTGCATCACGTACAGCCATAGACACTGACCACAGGGATTTATTATGTTCAGCTTCACCACAGACTAGAATGTCATCTTGGTAGCTACAGACATTTTGTATGTTTTTTAAGATTTGTTGTATGATTCATTGAAAAACTGCAGCAGCAGACGCTAGGCCATACAGCATTCTGCACTATCTGTAGGCTTCAAATGGGGTTATCAAGGAACTGTATGATCTGGAATCCATATGGCATTCAACCTGGTGGTAAGCTGACAATAGGCCCGTTACACTGAAGTAGGATGACTTATCGACCATACTTAGCATCTCCTGTATTATATGCAAGGGAAATCTATCTACCCATATGCTTGCATTAAGATCTCTTTAGTCAACACAATCGTATACCTTTCCCTTTGTTGACTACCACAATGGGTGCTATCCAATCAGAACTATCAATTGGCTCAATTACTCCAAGTTCTTCTAGTCTTTTAAGTTAATCTTTTAGAGGTTCTTCCATGAGGTGAGGTATGACCCTTGCTTTGTCTACCGAAGGACGGACATTATTGTTTAATTTGATTTTGTGTTAGTATTTGAGGAGTCCTAGTTTGTTCTCAAACAACCCTGGGAATTCTTTGCAGATCTCTTTTCCAATGGAACACTTTTCATATAACAAGACTTGATCCGGGTTATTAAGAGTTTAATTTCATTCCTAATTCTTTTTGATGCCTCCATCCAAGTAAGATCGACCCCATTTCAGTTACGTAAACTTTACCTACTGTGGAGTGACCTTTACATTAAATGCATACAGTTGTCATCCCCAATAACAGAATGGGGTCTTTGTTGTACTCACTTGGGCATAGGTCTGCTTCTTGTAATTGAAAGCCTTTTGTACCTACTTTAGTGTCAAATACTTGCCAATCAATGTGTATGGAGAGCAGGAATCTGCAAAGACCGTAATCTCTTCTCCAACCATAGTTACAATGCATGTGGGATATATATTTGTTAGTTGTGCAAGCTGTTCCTCTAGAAATATGTATTTCTCCTTAGCATATTCCTCAGCTCTACCCATCTCCTGTATTTGCTTAACCTCAGTGTTTCTACAAACTCTAGCGTAGTGTCCCCTCTTATTGCATTTCCTACAAGTACTTTAGCAGGCTGGGCTTTTAGGACTATTAGCTAAATAATTATTGTTTCCATATCTATAGCATTTATATTTTTTACTTATTTGTGCACTTTTCTGTTTATATCTAGTGGCTGTATGTTTTTCTTTGATTTCTAGTACTTTGTGTTTGTTCTCAACACCATCTTGTAGCACTTGCACCGCCTCATTTTGATTTGCCAAATGTATTTCTTTTATACATTCATATCTGTGTTCAAGTCATTTAGCTATATATATAGGTTATTTTAAATCTGGATTCAGGGGGCGGGAGTAATTTTTCTTGAATGTTACTACTATTTGCGCACCTGACTAACTGGTCTCGAACCAATGAAACATTCAATTTACCAAAAATCACAAGGATTAGCAAACCCCCCCATGAGTACAGCGATGTGACTAGCTACTTTTTCATGCTTTTCTTATACCCTACAAAATAATTTGTGCCTTTCTAATAACACATTGATTTTACCACTAAAATGCTCCTCCAGTTTCTTGAAGGTTGTTTGGTACAGGTCAGTTGATTCTGTATCAGAATCTCCATCACCCATTGTAGGTTCACCCACATTTTCATATATCTTCCTTCCCTGTACTCCTAGGGAATGAAATAATATATGTTTCCTAAAAGGTGTAAACTTGTCTCCGTCAATGGCCACCAAATAGAATTCAAATACTTTTGCCCACTCCTTCTAGGATAGTGAAGGTTCATCTATTTCATTCAGTAAGGGTGGTGGGTTGGCTCATGCTTGTTGCCGACATGTTTTATAATAACTCTTTAAATATGTATAGTATTTCCACAATGCTTATTAACCTTTATCTGTTCTAGAATTGTACCATAGGGTGGAGTATAACTTCACAATATACTTTTAGAACATCAACAGCTTACTTATATGTTAAAATGTTAAAGGTTCATTTCATGCTGTTGTCATAAATTGAGATTGTTTCTTTCCCTTTAAATTTTACAGAGGAAGTAGGTTAGTGTGAGAGGTTAATGTAGGCGGGGTTATGATGGTTGAGAAATTACAATACACCACGGTCTCATGTTTCTCCAAGCATGTTCATGCTGTATTTGTCAGCGACAGGATAATCGACCCAAACGAATTCACGTCACAGCTGTGCCTGTCAGTGTGACAGGCCTCGAGGTTTCCCGCAAATCACTGTACACTTTGTCAAATCGCTCAGGAAAGCACAACTCCAACACCGGTCCTGTGAATATTTGATAGAAACTGTGCCTGTCAGCGCGACAAGCTTTCCAAGCCGCCACCACCAACGAGGACACGCCGCAGATGCAGACACGCCGTGCCTATTCCCCGATGCAACCCACCAAACCACTTGACTCCACCTCCAAGGCTGTTCATGCGAGCCGTCCAGAAACCAGATCTGCTGCCATGGAATGGGCACGATCACACCGACTACTGGACTGATCTGTGCCTGTCAGAACCCGACAGACATCAAAGTGACGTGCTCCAGGTGGAAACTGCTACACCATCAGTCATCAACATTAATGAACAGGATCGAGGGTTTGTACTTCAACTGCACGGCGAAATGCATCTTCCTGAATTCAGATACAGTTAGTGAAAAGCTTAATGCCAAACCCCACTTCCAACGTCACTGACCTTCGGTTTCAACACAGTACCGGGTTCCCCACAAACTCAACATTTCACTGCACCATCTCTATATAGAAGCTCCTGTTGAAATTGTGTGGGCTCGCAATTACAGGGGTGGAGGTGTCTCGCTGCCCCCTTCACAGCTAAATCCCATCTCTCGTTGCCAGTGTCATGGACAAACTTCACCCTGCCTTTCATTTTGATTAACAGAAGTTTATTCACTCAATGACACCTCCAAGTCCCACACATCCAAATGACAGATCCCTTGTCAACATTCTAAGTTAGACGCCTGGGCATTCCATTGAGAGGTGGGAATGGGGGGGTAGGGAACAATCCATGACTACAAAATAGTTTCTGTAACTAAAGCTACTGGAATCTGCAGGAAGCCACACATTTTATGGCAAGACAAGAGGCTAGCATTTTGCATAAACCCTTCATTCACTTCTTCTGAGCAGCCATAACCTTGAAAGCTTCATGTATTAGAACATCATTACATCACAATCAAATTGAATTTTCAAGTCCATATAAATCCCCTTGTCCTCTATGTTCTTCCACTTCCGTTTGCTGCTTCTGAGCAGATAAGTAGTTTTCAGTACACTTATTTTTGCTTGAGGTTTGCGTATAGTTGTGAATGTATTTATTTTTGTTTAAACCATGTTAGATACTACATAAATCCAATTTATAGGTTTATAGGGTTGTGTCTGATGCCGCATATTTCTTACAGTTTAAGTAGCTTTTTGTTCATAAACTAGCTCACGCAGAAGCCACAAAGATGCCAGGGATTTTTGTTTTTGTGTGTGTGTGTGTGTGTGTGTGTGTGTGTGTGTGTGGGGGGGGGGGGGGGGGGGGGGGGGAATGTTGAACCCTGAGGCAAGGGTCGTTACTCAAAGAGGGCACACAACTGTTGGAAATTTCTGCCCTCTTTGGTTGCAGATCGGCCTATTATTTTAGGCCCATCTGCCCCCAAGGGCATATGCCTGCGTTGATAAATATTTATAATCTGATTATGTGTATATTCTATATATGTATAGTTCTTTAGGAAATATGTATCGTTACTATGTCAAAATAATAAATTATACACATACTCTTTAAGTCTGTTTAACACATGTATATTTACTCACGGTTAAATATGTGTATGCATGTGTGTGTGTGTACACACATATATATATATATATATATATATATATATATATATATATATATATATATATATTATTCTATGCTTACCATGTTCATAGGTCATTGCATAGCTCCTAGATCAGTTGTTATATTAGCTACGTATGGCTCCCTGCTTTCGTTTTGATATCACACTGATCAAATGTTTTATTATCATAAGCATTTCGCTATTCAAAAACTGAGGAAAGATAAATGTTAGAAAACTACTTCTTAATTAACTTCAAATATTACAAATCTTGAGTCTGTTTCTACAATACTACTTTTCTTCTCATATTATTATACCCATTATTGTATCCCATGCACACATATTCCCTTACTATGTATTTACATATTTATTACTCTAGTCCTACTGTACTAGAGAAAAATTAAATAAAAATTTCAAATTATAAATAAAGTTACAAAAATATATGTAAATAATAAATATATAAATTTAATCTCTTGTAACCTTTACTCTGTTTCCCCATCACCCTATGTCTCTATCAATTTATCCTTCATCCCCACTATGACTCATCCTAAACCCATTATACTACTGTTATCTCCAAAATAACCCTGCCTAAGCTCTTCCCTCCTCTACCACATCTAGCTCACCCCAAACCTCAGTTTACTACCATAATATCCCAAACAACCCTCCTAAGTTCTCCCTCATTTATGATCTCCCTAACTCTATCCACAGATGCTTCCCTCCTCTATCCCTCCATTACTCTAGTCAATCCAACTATCAAACTCACATATTCTCTGCTCAAATTAACTCATAATAATATTAATTCTGTACTCCTATTTTCCTATACTAATACACCACTTTTGGGTTCCAGAGTAGCGGGCTACACGCCGAAAAGCTCTTCGACACCTCGTCAGGGGTAGTAAGCACTATATAAATACTATTAAAATACAATAATGTTTTATTTCTCCTTGTTGTTCTAGTTCAAAGCTTTTGATTCCTTTGCTGTGACCCCTTGTGGTTTTGGCAGTGATTGACCTGCAGTTTGCATAATTGCATATTCTGGGTAAGAAAAAAAAACAATTTACTCCAAATGAGTATCGCTGCCATGCATGAATGACTTTTGTAAATGGTGTCCTAAATGCAGGATTGTGTATGAAATTGTCCTTAGATTTGTGCATGATGATATTTGTGTTGCCTTATGTGCATTTTTATTTCCTTTTTCCTTTTTAGTGGAATATCATTGGTGCTTTCTGTGTCTGTGCAGAGTAGTTGCTGGCGAGTTTAGCTTTTTCACGAGAGTGAGTGGTATAGTTTATGAGTACATTACTCGTTGGGATGAAGCCACACTTTGTTTATTACTTATTTTACACAGTGCTGGTTGTTGGTGGCACATTTGTCAAGTTACTTTTCGTAGGAAGGATTATGGCTAGCCGCAGGGTGACCGCTCAGCAGGTTGTTGGTATGCTTTTTGCGTTGTTTTCTGACCATGATTATGAGACTGACTCTGCATCTGAGGCAGGGGAGGATGTGCAAGATTCTGGCAGTGAATTTTTTGTCAGAGAGGAATCATCTGATGAAGCCACTCTCAGTGCAGATGAAATGCCTGTTTTAGAGGACGACACAGATGTGCCAATAGTGTAGCAGCCTGGGGGCTGGAAGGCTTCCCATTGGAAGACCTGAACTCTGGGTTGCCTCAAACATGGAGCAGCCACAGTTGGCTGCCTTTACTGGTGTCCCAGGGTGTAGAGTGAATACGGCAAACTGTTTGCCTATCAATTTCTTTCAGTTGTTTATGGACTTTGTATTTTTGGAAGAGATTATTGAGCAGACTAATGTGTATGCGGAACAGGTTTGAAGGACAACAGTGCCAGACTTAGGCTGCACTCTAGAGCTAGCCGGTGGATTCCCACAAATCTGGAAGAGTTGAAAAAGTTCTTGGGTTTAAATTTTTTGATGGGGTTTATAAGGAAGCCATCACTGTCTTCGCGTTAGTCTACTAATCCCTTGACGGCAACAGTTATATTTCCTGCAATCATGAGTTGTAATCGGTATTTGCTTCTTCTTCGGATGCTGCATTTTGTTGATAATGCTTAGCCTTGCCATAAGATCACCATGATTCTGACCATTTGTTCAAGGTTAGACCTGTCCTTTATCATTTTGTAGATCGTTTTTCAGAAGTCTGTGTTCCAGGAAAAGAAATAGCTGTGGACGAGTCTTTGGTCCTAGTCAAGGGACGTTTGTTTTATTTGGCAGGACATTGCTAGCAAGTGTGCGCGGTATGGAATTAGGATGTATATACTTTCTGAAAGAAGTACAGGATATGTTTATAATTTCCGGGTCTACACTGGTAGGGATTTCAGTATTACCCCCCCTGGTTGACCGTCCACTTTTGGAGTGAGTGAGAAAATTGTGTGGGAACTTGGTAGATGACTATTCAACAAAGGTCACCATTTGTACTTAGATAACTTCTACAATAGAGTGCAATTGTTCAGGGAATTGTTCAAAGTGGACACTATTGCTTGTGACACAATCCGGTCAAACCGTAAAGGCTATCCAAGGAAGCTTGTATGTAAAAAACTTGAGCGGGGACAGTGCAGTGCCTTGCGTAATGATGAGCTGCAGGATGCGAAATCTGAAGACAGGAGGGTTGTTTACATTCTGACTACCTTCCATGAAGAGTGTACTTCCCCTGTGACTGTTTGGGGTCAGGATGCTGAAGTGAACAATCCTCTGTGCATTTTAGACTACAATAAAGACATGGGTGATGTAGAAAGAGTAGGTCAGAGGTTGGAACCTTACACTGCTGTTCGTAAGGCTTATGTTTGGTATAAAAAGGTGGCTATACATCTCTCCAATTTAGCAACTTTTAATGCTTTTATTGTGTTCAAGGATTGTTCCCAGAGTGAAAGATGACATTTGTTAAATTTCTGGAGTCTGTGATAGAGAGCCTTGTTGTGGTGGAACAGGCAAGAGTTCCTAGAGAAGCAGTGGTGGAGGATGTGGGTAGATTGAGAGATGGCCACTTTCCGACCATGTCCAAAAAACTACTTTCCCGCTAATTAATGTAGAGTCTGTGCCTGAAGAGGTATCCAGAGGGAGACTAGTTTGTATTGCTCCAATTGCCCTTCTAAGCCTGGGCTGTGTGTGGCCGGCTGTTTCAGAAGTTACCACACCCAAAAGATTTATTGGGAACTACCGTGACCACAAACGTAAACTGCCTGTACTATATTGTGTTATATTTTTTTATTCAGTTTCACTGTTGGCATTACGGTCATGTATTTAGTTAGAGCTTTTGTGTTTGAAGTTTTGTACTCACTTATAATTAGCTAGTGTTTTCTTTTTTGTTTAAAAAAAAAAAAACTTGATGGTGGTGTGCGTGGAGTGGCGCCTGGCTGGCCGTGTGCGTGGAGTGGTGCTTGGCTGGCAGTGCAAAGAGTGACTAGCTAATGGCCCTACAATACACTGCTAACCAAATGCCAGTCCACACAGTCAGCTGGTGTGATTGCTGTCAGCCATGTGGGCGTATGAAAGTGATGAGCTCTTGAATGGCGTTGTCTGTTGATGTGAGTGTTGTAATATGCTGGGTCTGCGTCTAGCGGTGTAAATGGTCTTGTGTATGTCACATATGAAAGGTGTGTGAATGACTGTAAAGCGGTTGGTGCCTTGTCATGGCTTTACAGCTCACGAGCTCCGACTCATTAGTTCAGTTCTTTGTCCTTTCAGTTACTAACTGTGCATTTCATCTTAGTGAAATCTTGTTAGTAAAATTTGATCTATTGAACCATCACTCGCTCTTGTGCCCAATCCAACAAGTATGTGTGGTAAAAAAAAATTAAAAATGAAAAGCCCTGCTCCGCTGTAATCAGGTGTTGCAGCACACCCGTGACTTGCTAGGTGTCTCGAGTGGGTAACCAATGATGAAGCATGCCACCAACTAGGTTGGTGGGTGAGGGGTCTTTTCAGCATATGTGATGCGATTAAGTTTGTTTGACCAATGACTGTGTTTCACCACTGCGCATATTAGTTGCTCAATGTTCACCAGTAGCACATTATGGGGGTCATTCCGACCCTGGCGGTCATGGACAGCCAGGGCCGGGGACGGAGGAAGCACCGCCAACAGGCTGGCGGTGCTTCTGGGGCAATTCTGACCGCGGCGGTAAAGCCGCGGTCAAAAAAGGGAAACCGGCGGTTTCCCGGCGGTTTTCCCCTGCCCCAGGGAATCCTCCACGGCGGCGCTGTAAGCAGTGCCGCCATGGGGATTCCGACCCCCTTCCCGCCAGCCTTTTCCTGGCGGTTTACACCGCCAGGAAGAGGCTGGCGGGAACGGGTGTCGTGGGGCCCCTGGGGGCCCCTGCAGTGCCCATGCCACTGGCATGGGCACTGCAGGGGCCCCCTAACAGGGCCTCATTAAGATTTTCAGTGTCTGCAAAGCAGACACTGAAAATCGCGACAGGTGCCACTGCACCCGTCGCACACCAGCAACTCTGCCGGCTCCATTCGGAGCCGGCTTCATCATTGCTGGGGCTTTCCCGCTGGGCGGGCGGGCGGCCTTTTGGCGGTCGCCCGCCCGCCCAGCGGGAAAGTCAGAATGACGGCCGCGGTCATTTGACCGCGGTACGGTCTTTTGGCGGTCTCCGCCCGGTGGGCGGCGCCCGCCAGGGTCGGAATAACCCCCTATATGTTTTGTTCAGCCTAGCCGCCTATTGGCTTTGACATGGCATTAGTCATTACATTCTGTATTCTGCCTATTGGCTTTGACATGATATTAGACATTACATTTTGTATTCAGTGTAGCTGCCTATTGGCTTTGACATGATATTAGACATTGCATTTTGTATTCAGCTCAGCTGCCTATTGGCTTTGACATGATATTAGACATTGCATTTGATATTTAGGTTAGCTGCCTATTGCCTTTAACGTGGAGTTAGACATTGCAGTTGAGAATCCAAGCTGTATTTTTCCAAGCTGTGTTTTGCCACAAGATGAACCAAGCTGTTTTTCTCACACCAGACTAGACCTGATAAGAGAGGGTACATTTGGTGTTGTTCCTTTCGGCTCAGGCTTGGGAGGAGGAGCAGTCTAGGAGATCTGGCCAGTCTCCAAAGGCTTGCGTAGTTTTCCCGAGCCTGAGAGGAGGGGGCACGCTTTTGTAACGGATGACACAGGCTTCAGAGAATTAGATTCGAATCTGCCTGACTTCGGACTGGAACTTGGCACCAGTTGCCAGTCTCCCGTGTGGGTAGATAATCTCTTTCTCGTAGTTGACTGGAGTCATCAACTTGCAGACCCAGAAAGATGAAGCTCTAAATAGTTTCTCACACGGTGAAGTATTTGTTTTGCTTTGCATTCAATATCTTATAAATATAACCTGCTGTGTACATTGCAAATGTATTTTGTTTTCATTGAACGTGTGCTTGAAATCTAATAATTTGTCTCTTACGAACTTGTGGGTGGGGAAGAATTAACAACAATAAAAGTCTTCTTTGAACTCAGAAGTGCATTCTTGATATGTTCTGTAAGCTCTGAAAACGAGATAAGAAGGAAAGCAGAACAGCATAGTCTAAGGGTGTTTCTTTTCACAATTTGAGTGTTTGGGACATCACAGAGCTAAGAGTCTTGGTAGTGTGCATGCTTTCTTCTTCTCTAGGGAAAAAGTACCAACTCGAGATACGTTCCTAAACTACACACCTAGTGAAGTACAGGGTGGTGTGCCTCTTGTGGATCCCAACAGGTTTCTTAGCCACAATGCCCTGTAAAGTTTAGAATGTGATTAAAAATCACACATTTTTCTTGAATTTCTGTAACATATTCTTCCAGAAGCAAAAATAAACCAGAAACTTATACCAGCCACTGTTCCAACACGCCCCTCACCCCCCAACCTCCTGATAAAAATGGTACCTCACTTGTGTGGGTAGACAACAATTATCTATTATAAAACTACCTGCTTTTGCAAGGGTCTTAGCATAAACTAAGGGGCGTTTCTTTTCACAATTTGAGTGTTTGGTACATCAAAGAAGTAAGAGTCTTGGTAGTGTGCTTGTTTCTTCTCGAGGGAAAAAGTAACCCTTGCAAGAAAATCTTGAGGTTTGCAGAGGAGTCTGGGTAAGAAAATGTTGGGGGATCTATACAAGCCACACCTCCCTGGACTCCACCGGGTGTCTAGTTTAAAACAATGTCTGGGTTTGGTAGGTTTCCCTTTATGACTGTAGAGCCCAGGACAAAAAACGCAGGTAACACCCCCTCCCCCTCCTTGCAAAAACTGTAGTTTTGTAATAGATAATTTTGTTGTGTCCATGTTGTGTTTTGGACCCTTCCATGTCGCGGGCACTAGGCCTACCCACACAAGTGAAGTACCATTTTTATCGGGAGACATGGGGGAAATGCTGGGTGGAAGGAAGGAAGTTTGTGGCTACCCACATATTTCAGAACTTTCCATCACCGAAATGTGAAGAAAGTGTTTTTTTTGCCAAATTTTGACATTTGCAAAGGATTCTAAGTAACAGAACTTGGCCTCACAAGTCACCCCATCCTGGGTTCCCCTAGGTGTCTAGTTTTGAAAAATGCACAGGTTTGGTAGGTTTCCCCAAGTGCCAGCTGAGCTACAGCCCAAAATCCACAGCTAGGCACTTTGCAAAAAACATATCAGTTTTCATTAGAAAAATGTGTGTGTTCATGTTGCGATGTGGGGCGTTTCCTGTTGCAGGCACTAGGCCTACCCACACAAGTGAGGTACCATTTTTATCGGGACACTTGGGGCAACACAGAATAGAAGAACAAGTGTTCTTGCCCATTGTCTTTTTCTACATTTGTTCCTTTCAACTGTAAGACAGTGTGTAAGAAAAGTCTATTTGAGAAATGCCCAAGAATTCACATGCTAGTATGGGGACCCCCACATTCAGAGATGTGCAAATAGCCACTGCTTCTCAGCACCTTATCTTGTACCTATTTTGGAAAGACATAGGTTTCACTGATACCTATTTTTCAATCTTTATATTTTACTAAATTAATTGCTGTATTCCCGGTATACAATGAAAACCAACTGCAAAGTGAAGGTCATGTATTGGCTCTGGGTACTTAGGGTTCTTGATTAACCTACAAGCCCTATATATCCCCGCAACCAAAAGAGTCCAGCAGACTTAACAGTATATTGCTTTAGAAAATCTACCATAGCTGGAAAAAGTTACAGAAGAAAATGTAGGCAGAAATAGCTTTGTTTTCAACTCAATTTCAATTTTGTATTTTTACTTCAGCTGTTACTTTCTGTTGGAGAACCATGAAGGATCTACACAAAGGACCCCTTGCTGAATTCAGAATGTTGTCTACTTTTCAGAAATGTTTAGCTGTCCGGGATCCACCATTCGTTTCACACCCATTTCTGTCACTAACTGGAAGGAGGCTGAAAGCACAAAAAATAGTAACAAGCATTTGCAATGCAATAGGTCTAGCTTTTTCTTGAATTAGAGCTATTGCCACTGTAAATTTATAACTGGACTTTTCTTACCACATAAATTGGTCAATCTTGCCTCATAATTTCATCTTTTCCTGCCATATAATTCCAGTGGCCCAGCATGTAACTAAATAACTTCCATTTACCTTCTTCCTCTATCTTAAAACATATACAATCATTATATAAATCTTCATCAGAAATAAACTTTTGGCACTAGAGTGTAATGCTCAAAACACCATAACAAACATCAATTTGGATGGATTGGAGGGTGAAAGGAAAGGGGGAGTCCGGAGTAAAGAGGGAGAGGACAAGTGGCGTAGTAATGGTTTCAAAGGCCCTGGAGTAAGAAAGGAAAATGCTTGTCTGATTGTGGTGGGAAAATACAACAGTGATTAGAGTTGAATGAGGTCCATAGGTCTCTGGGCCCCAGTGCCACTGCACTTGTTACTCCATTTATATCTATGCCTCAGGATAGAAAGCGGATGGGGCAGAAAAAGAGAAGCAAAAGGAATACAACAGACAAAAGGAAGAAAGAGAAGAGGCTCACAAAGAAATTTAAGAAAGAAGGGAAAGTAAGAATGAGAAAAGAAAAACACATCTTAAATACAGCAAACGTGAGACAAAAGGAAAAAAGGGAAGGCATCTAGCCAATGAAAGATAAATAGGAAAAAATAGTGTGAAAAGAGAGAGGAAAAATGAACATTGGAGAAAAAAAAAAAAAAAGATGGTGAGAGAAACAAGCAGGGAAGAACCAGGACATGTATGTAATGACACATTTCCCCTAGAGTGGGAAAACCACTTTGACACTTCACGTCCCAACAAGTAACTTCTGGCTTCCACAAACAGATGGGTAAAAGAGGGATTTATAGTAAAATATAAATGAACAGATAAAGATAAGAAAAGCACTAGAGAAAGGAAGAAAGAAAGATCTTAAAAAAAATAAAAAATAAAAATAGGGCACATACTGAGTCAAAGGAAAGAGCAAATAAAGACAAAAGAATGAAGGGAGGAGAAAAAAATAGTGAAAGAGTGAACGCCTGATGAAGAAAAAAAGAGGAATGAAACAAGGAAAGAAATAACCAAGTTTGGTAGTCTGAAAGAGGAACAGGGAAATAAGAGGAGTAGAAATAAATTGTTGAAACAAAGAGAAAAAAATGTTAATGTGTGGATTTTAGGAGCTGGAAACAACAACATACCCTCCCAAATAAAGATGCCCACTAAGAATAGATTTAATTGGTTACCCCATATCCTCAAACGGAAGTCAGAGTGTGGAACAGCAGGGGGCGCTGCAGAACAGCAGGAGGTGACTCAGAAGATATGTATGTGAACCCCAATACAGCAATACTGGGGATCTTCAGATCAGGACTGGGGGTATAAACAGAGCTGTGTCCCTGCCTAGTGCTGGAACAGCAGAAAGGCAGCGATCAAGGAATGAGAAACGGAGGACCGTGCAATTTCTGGTATTGGACTAATGGGGCATTGCATGTTAGGGCTGAGGTGCACTGACAGTTGTACATGGACTGCAGTACTGGAATAGTAACTGGTTCTCATCAACAGTGATGTTGGATGTTAGACTTGAGGTGCACTGGCTGAGCTGCGTTTTGCTCTTTTGGGTCCAGTACTGGCTTGTCAGTGGGACTGAATATTAGAATTGAGCTGCTGTAATGGAACTGTATGTGAGCGAGGTCCCAGTTTAGGAAAGGAAGTGACCTCGCTGGGGTAGAACTGAAGTGCACTGATGGAGCTATGCCTGTGGTCCTAAAACTGCAACAGCAGAGTGTACTGACTGTAAGAACTGAGGTGTTCTGGCAGACATCGTGTGTGGGGCTCCTGGCATTGGCACGGCTGAGGGACTGGAGTGTGAACTGAGGTGCACTGAGTGGAGCTGTGCCCAGGGTCCCAGTACAGTAGCAGCAGTGTACGGCCTGCAAGAACGGAGGTGCTCTGATACATAGCATGAGTGGGGTTCCTGGCAGTAGCCCTGCTGAGGGCTTGGAGTGTGTAAACTGCAGTGAACTGATGGAACTACACACAAGGTCTCAGTAATGGAGCAGAAGATTGTACTGACTAAAAGAACTGAGGTGCTCTGGCAGACAGCGTGTGGGGTACCTGGCACAGCCATGGCTTGGAGTGCGTGAATTGCAGTGCAATGATATAACTGCACCCGAGGTCTCAGTACTGGAGCAGCAGAGTACTTACTGCAAGAACTGGGGTTCTCTGGCAGACCGCATGTGCGAGTTCCTGGCACTGGCACGGCTGAAGGCTTGTAGAGTGTGAACTCCAGTGCACTGATGGAGCGGTGAGTGGGATGTCAGTATGAAGCAGAAGTGGGCACTGTCTCTAAGGACTGCAAAGCACTGGTAGAGCTTGGTAAAGCAAATACACATCAAGGAAGGGTGGGAGCCAGACAGCTGAAAGAGGGTTTAAGAATGCTCTGCAAATGAAAAGGGCAGCTTCTCTGGACAGGAGCAGGAAACAAAGTAAAACAAACTAATCCCCTACAGACCAGATAAACAAGACGAAGCGTAATTTTACAGTAGTTGGTCCCTGCTCCCACACAGAAGAACGGACATAAAGTGGCATGACTGACCACTAGCACGCAAGGATTTTTAAATGACACTGAAACTAACAAAGTAAATAGCTGGAAGCCCACAGAAGAAGTACACAAGAGGTCAAAAGCTTAAACTCAACCTAAAAATGGGCTTTCCACACAAATTTAACAGTAAAAGAAAGCCAGAATTTGGGTGCCTTAGGACTCACCACAGGCCACTGTAACCCTGCACCTACTGACTTAGCGATAGCCACACGCCTGTGTTGAGGCAACAGGCTGGTAATTGGCCCAAATTGTGTTATGTTTAGTCTTATGTTATTGACAGTATAAACCATTTCTGTCAATAGCATTTGTCCCTTAGGGCTCTGAAAAATACAGAGGGTATCTTTCCACATATTTATTACCTTTCATGTTGGCTAGAGCCAAAGCAGTCAAGTACTGGTATCTTTGTATATTCCTTGTAGTGTTTGCTGATGGTTTCAGTGATTTTATTATGTGGTCCTGTTCTTTCCGTATTAATGAGTGAGACCTAAGACATTACAATTCCCCAAGTGTAAAATGATTTAATTGCCCAGTGGGTTGTGTTGTTGGAAGGCAAAATATGACATGGGTGATGTGTTGTGTGGGTAAAAGTGGCCTGTCTAATGCGTTTGTTTGTAATTGCGAGCACTGGATTACACGTGTGATGTTGTAAGGCTACATCATGAATCCCACTAACGCTACAGTGCTGTGCATGAGAGGGTGCTATCCTATGCACAATGCAATGTTTTCTATAACTTCTTGGAAAGGTAGCATTAAAGTTAAGTGGGCTGCATGATTGAAAGGGCATCACGTTGCCAATTGTAGGACTATGATGCTGTGTTGTGCACAAGAGTTGGTTGAATAACTTATATTGTCTTTGGGAATGCTGGTTGTGTTAAAGAAGTTGGCTGTACCACTGAGGAGCATCACTTTGCAAACCGCATGGTGCCAGAGAGGTTTGTGCGTGTGTCATGTGAGAAGGTCTTACACATTCTAATGGACAAGTGAGCCTTGTGTATCTTGATGAATGACCCAGTATGTGTACGTGATGGGAGAAGAATGAGGTTCAGTAGACCAAAATATCTCAAAGACCTGATCCCCATGTCTGTGGCAAAAAAGCACAGATAACATATGTACCACAGCTGCCACATGTGATTAGATGCAAGGATTTTTTGTATCAGAACTCATTCTATAGTCCTAAGGTTTGCTTATAACTTTGGTGACATTTGACAAATCTTCACAAAACTTTCCAAAAAGTCTCACCCACCTCAGTAATGTCCAGGAAAGTTTCAAGGTGATCTGTCAATCGGGGTCCGAGAAAAAGGAAGGGTCCCAAAATACATTGTCCCATTCAGTTTGACTTAGGAATTTTAGTCACCGCTCCAGTCAAAAGAGCTGAACAGATTTACATCTGTGTTGCATGCGCTCGCACATGCGTATCGCAGTGAGACTCTATTGTATTTAGAAAAGTGCTCAGAGCCCTGTCAATTTCACGTCAGTGTTTTTTATTGGTTCGTGGGCTTCCCTAATAAAATCTGCTTGCTTTCATTAGTCGAAGGCAAGCATAAGTCATGCCTTTTCCAGTGGCTAGCCCTCCTCGAGCGCAGCGACCAAGTACAGAAAACATGCGAGGCTCGCTGTTTTCCATCGGGCTCGTGGACTTTTTTTTCCTCTAATTTACGAGCGCGATCTCGCTTGGCAGAAGTCGAGCGCTTTACATACTTGATTTCACTTTTTCGGGATATGTACATAAATGCACTTTTGCCCGATAGGTGAAAAGTCGGGTTAGAAGTTTACAACGCGATCAGCTCTAACACGAGCAAACGCGAGACACGTTGCATTGTAAATGCTTGTTTTTTTTTTTGCACCCTCCCCATGCACTGCTAATTAACACCACTCATGACATGTTCATTGATAACATCACTGGAACAGCTTACATTACATCATTGATAACAACACTGCATGATGGGGGAGCGCAAGTTTTAGTTACTTTAGGGTTCAATTTAGTTACTTGAGATAACTATAGCTGGTAAATTTCAGTGGTTTTGTTTGTTTAAAAGATATGTTTTTACTGACATGTTCACCAAACTATAACATTACTTTAACCATTTCTTCCAGTGGATGGATAGACAGAGAGATACTTCAGTCTGCACTGCCCTGTCAAAATAGCCCTCAGACACACTAATCCCACAGACGTTTCGCACTTCAATACCATCTGAGTGAGCTGCATGGGGAGTGTGGAGGGGCAGACTGACTGAAGGGGGAAGGGGCCAGGCTGGGGCACAGGAGGGACTCCCTCTAGTTTACAAGTTGCCAATATTGGGGGGACAGTGGCTATTGATTGAGGCATGGTGGGGGTAAGATCACAAGATGAAAGTCTTTGGTCTATTAAAAACCTAATGCAGTCTCAGAGTTGTAATTTTTGTTCTCTTCATTTCATCCATTTTAACTATAAGACCTGCAAAAAAACACAATTGTAAAATAAATGCCCTGGACTGGAGCATTGCTTCCTGGTGACCGGGAGCCTTCTGCTAGCCAGAGGTGTTGGATGGCAGTCGTGGGCAAGGACTCCTGCAGCAGCCTACCAGTTGGCCCGTTGTGGCTGGCACATTCTAAGAAGCAGGAGGGAACCTTCAGAGCCCCCCATCCCCCCATGCACTCATCTACACATTCATCAATCTATCCACTCACTCGCCCATCCACCAGCCCTGTACTAGTTCATTCGTTCATTTTCACAGAACACAGCGATAGGCTTTATTTTTATTTAGTAGTTTTACTAAGGACGAACTAGGCATTGGAGCACTTCACATATGCACCAGATGCCATTACACAACGCCAGGTTCACTTGTATTCATTTAAGGCGTGATTAAATTATTTGCCCAGAATCACAGGATGCGGAGCTGAATGCTGGTACTCTAACCTGATTCCAGTGTGGATAGCCCTAGCCTTTAGGCCACATCTCCTCCCCACTACGAGGGACAATTTTGGAGCTCCTACAGTGAAGGCAGTTAAATTATACTTATGCTCTACACCACCACATTAATGTTTTCCTAGCAAATGCAAATGGAGGTGGGGGTTTGTGTCTCTGAAGATGAACTGCACGGGTGGGGGGCGACCCAGATGCTAGCCATTATAAACTATGACATATGTATTTGAACTGAAGTTTGGGGTGGTTCGGGGAGACTGGGTGGTAATTGAGAATGCCTTGGTGTAGATCAAGGAACAAACTAGGCTGTGGCAGATAAAAGATAAATACACTGATATGGAAGCAAATTCCAGAACAGTGGTAGCTAAGTGAGGCTGTGGGAGGCAAGGAAGTGGGGGCAGGCAGATGGCAGGAGGGCTGAAGGGGTGGGTGGCAGATAAGACCTGGAGGTAGAAAGCGCTGAGGGTTGAATCTGACGAGCAGGCAAGGAGGGGGTAGAGCATTACACGCGAGATTGGGAAGGCACTGAAAAGAATGGGTAAGGTGGAAGGAGGTGTTAATGAAGGGAACAGGGATATGATTAACAGTTTGGGGGTGGTGGGAAAGTGGGGCTAACAAAAAGAGGGGGGTGGGGCTGGGGAGTGACGAGGCGGGGACAGGTAGAGAGCAAACCAGGGAGAGGAGGAGAGGGAGAGTAGAGTGTATGAATAGAGACAAAGAAAACAATGGGGGCAGGGAGCCAGGGAGTGGGTAGAAAAGAGAACAACCATTTGCAATGCAATGGGTTTTGCACATTTTGAACAAGTTGTCATCTTTTGACAACAGCGCCCACGAGCAAACACAAAAAGGTAAAAAAAAAAAAAAAAAAAGATCCAATTAAGTTAGCAGAGCAGCCTCAAAAGATGTATGGCCCCATAAAGTAGATATGCAATGCCCTGTGGGTGATGTTGAGAGTGCTGGCAGGGAGGGACGAGACAGGAGAGAGAAAGAGAAAGAGAAAGAGAAAGAGAAAGAGAAAGAGAAAGAGAAAGAGAAAGAGAAAGAGAAAGAGAAAGAGAAAGAGAAAGAGAAAGAGAAAGAGAAAGAGAAAGAGAAAGAGACACTCTGCGAAGTGAGGGCATATGGTGTTTTTATTTAGTAAAATAAGCTTCTTTTAGGAGCGCTTATTAGTAAAATAAGCTTATTTTGGGAGCAGGGTAAAGGAGAGCACTGGAACAAAGCCAAAACGAATGTCAGCGACATGGGAGGAAGTGGGAGGAATGGAATGCTGCAATAAAATGCAGGCAGATACCAGCCTAAAAGGGAGTAACAAAGAAATGTCAAAAATAGTTTCTCACAGCAACAGATAGAGACCTAAGTGGAAAGATACAGTGCTAAGTCACCGCTCTCAAACAGAAAAAGGGGGAAGAAAACGGCAGAACTGACCACTAGCAAGCAAGAATTTTTAAAATACTGGACAACCGACAAATGAAATTGCTTTAACCCACAGTATAAGTATACTTTAGTATACACCTGGTAGAACGCTAATGCTCGACCTAAAAATCGGCTATGTCCCAGACAAAATGCCAAAACTGTGTTGAAAAATTTGTTTTTCTGATTCTAGTCTTCTTGTTCCTTTAAGCTGGGAAGATGGTGATTTTAGCACCACCAACCCTTTGTGGAGTCCATTTGCAAGGGGGAAAAAATAAAAAACAAAATAAAGAAAAACAGCTTTCTTCTGCAGCGCTTTTTCCCCATTTTTCCTAAATAATAATAATAAAAAAAACTAATCTAATATTAGCTGTATTTTAGCTAATTCCTTGGTCTCCTCCAGGGAAACCCACAAACTATGGGTACCTTTATAATCCCTAAGATGTTGGAAAAAAGGACGCAAATTTGCAGTGGATAGATTATGTGGCCAAAAAGATATGAGGGCCTAAGCGCGAACTACCCCAAATAGCCAAAGAAAAGGCTTGGCATAGGAGGGGAAAGACCCACAGAAAGCTCCTGAAAAGTTCCTAAAATCTTGCAAGGATAAGTTATTGGATATTCTGGGTCAGGTGATAAGAATATTTGATTTAGTTGAAGAGGCCTATTTGAATTAGACTGCTGTAGACATACACTTATTAAGAGGCTGGTGCCAAAGACCTATATGTTTTATTGGTAATGCTAATGTAGGGTTACTAGCTGAGAGACATAAGACCATTTTCATGCGCATTAACCGTGTGTTGGGAGACTTTAGCGTTAAAGAATCTTCAGGAGAGGCAAAGGGCATTGGCAAATATGTACAGACCTTTACGAGTCTAGGCAAGGCTCAATTTAACATGAAGAGAATGTTCTCAGGCAACAGTTTTTATGGACGGGCTAGGAGGAGAGGGCAACCTCCCAGACACGGTTATTATAAGATCCAAAATGCGGGAAATCAATATGGTTACCAGAGCAGCGGTTCCTACAGATAGACCGCAGAATTTTATCCCCAGAGAGGGAGAGAAGCTCGAGCTAAAGCATCTAGAGCTGGAGGACAAGGTCATTCTTCCTCAGGTGATTATGCAGAGAGATTTTGGTTCTACCCAAAGAAAAGTGGGCAGGAGATTAGTGTTTATTGTAAAAGATAGGGGGAGTATTATTTATATATTTTTTTTATATCACAGACGATCCATGGGTTATTTCAAACGTGGGTGGTTATCACATAGATTGATTTGGACAAGGAACATTATCAGAACATAGAACCAAAGGAGTTGGTTTTTCAGAGGGAGTTAGAGGATATAATGACAGAGGAGGTAAAACAGATGTTGGAGAAAAATGCTTTTGTTACAGGAGAAGAGAACAAAATGGGCTTTGTCGGTACCCTCTTTCTGGTGGAAAAGAAAGACAAAGGGTGGAGACCAGTGGTGAATTTGAGAAGCTGAAATCAGTTCGTAACTTACAGGCATGACAAAATGGAAGGTATTCACCTGTTAAGAGACGTGCTGTTGGAGAGAGATTGGAGAGTACAAATGGATCTCAAAGACGTTTATTTTACAATTCAAATGCATCCTGCAAGCCAACGGTTACTGCAATTCAGATGGAAGTGTCAAATATACAAGTTTCAATGTCTTCCTTTTGGCTTGTCATCAGGCCCATGGCGTTTT
The DNA here is from genome assembly GCF_031143425.1 of Pleurodeles waltl. NCBI lineage: Eukaryota > Metazoa > Chordata > Amphibia > Caudata > Salamandridae > Pleurodeles > Pleurodeles waltl. Next base: position 144,654,690 of record NC_090450.1, read on the forward strand.
GAAAAAGGGGATGCGGCCTGTAGTAAGGTATTTGAGAGAGAGAAAGAGGTGTAAGAATTATTGCTTATCTCGACGATTTTTTGATAATGAATCAGAGTTTGGAAAACTTGATGAAACACTTGGATCCTATGAGGAACCTTTTAGAAAGTTTGGGTTTCCTAGTGAATGTGGAAAAGTGTGTTTTTATTCCGAGCTAGTCTATGGAGTTTCTAGTGGTGAATACACTAGAATGTCAATTACAGTTGCCGGTAAGGCAAATAAAGAAAATAAAGGAAGATATAAAGAAGGTTCTGAAAGAGAAAAGTATAACTCTGAGGGGTTTGGCACACGTGATCGGCTTGCTCTCATCGTCAATACGGGCAGTCTTTCCAAGCCCTTTGCAGAGGTTGGAGAGGAATGCTTTAATGAAAGGTTATTGGTATGGAGACAAAAAAGAACAAAAAAAACAGTGAGTCCAGAGGCACTAAAGGCATTGTGAGTGGTGGGTATAGAATTTAAAATGTGGAACAGATGAGCTCTCTTGATAACAAGGCCAGATTTGGTTTTAAAAACAAACGCCAGTATGTCAGGCTGGGGAGCAGTATGTTCAAATCAGGAGACAAGAGGAGTTTGGAATATGTTGAAGAGGCAACACATCAAATGTTTGGAGATGAAGGGAGGACTATTTGCGCTTCACAGTTTCAGGCTACTGCAGGGGAAGTCAGTGCTCTTGAGGATATAAAACAGTGGGGACATATCAACAAACTTGGGGGGGGGGAACCAGGATAAGGACTTTAGCAGAACTAGTGTTACAGATTTGGGATTTTTGTCTGGAACACAAGATTGTGATTAGAGCAGAGTATTTTCCAGGAGATTACAATCTGATTGTGAATTGGAACTCACATATAGATTACAACGACTGGAAATTGGAGCCCAGTTGTTTTGCACCAATACAGAAACTGTTAGGTCCTTAAGAGGTGGATCTCTTTGCTTCCACACTGACTTTTCAGTTGGTAGTTATTTCAGAGGGAGTCTGGATCCGAGGGCATTAGCACTGCAAGCATTCATGCAAGATTGGACAGGGAAGAAGGCATATGTGTTTGCTCCTTTTTCGATGATTCAGAGAGTTCTGTTACACTGCAAATGACAGGTCTGTCAGATAGTATTGGTGACACTTTATTGGAAAGATCAAGCATGGTGTCTGACAGCACCGGAAATGGCTGTCGAGAGACCTTATTTGATCAGGTCCAGGAAGGGTTTACTAACAAGTGCAACAGAAGAGGAAAATCTGTTAGTTTTGCAAGGTTTGCTCAACCTTCTAGTTTGGAAGGTGTCAGGGGATCAGGCAGAGTCAGAAAACTTGTGTAGACCGCTTCAGGATGCGTGATGAATCTTAGGCACCAGGAACTAAGAAAAGATACGAGTGTCTCGTGCAGTATGGTTACACTGGTTATCCCGTGGAAGCTGATGTAGTAGAGGTTACTAATTTCTTAGTGGAACTCTTTGGCAAAGGATTCTCTTACAGAACTGTTAATTGTTATCGTTACGCAATGGCGGCAGGTCATTTCTCTAATTCATGGAATTTCAATAGGAAGGAGCCCTTTAATCAGTAGAGTAATGAAAGGGATAAGGTTAAAGAGATGACCAATACCCAGGTATCAGATTCTTCGGGATGTAGATTTGGTTTTAAAATGATTTCATGAATAGCCCGCTAATACATTTTTAGGCGTTAGTGAGTTCACATGGAAATTGGAGACTCTGTTGTGCTTAGTATCCTTTAGGAGAGCTCTTACCAACCAACTGGTGTTTTACTCAAGATTTGGAAAAGAACAAAGACTAAGCTATCATCTATATTTTATCCAATACTAGATGGTTCACCAAAGCTGCGTGTGGTGAGGTGGGTAAAGGAGTATGAATGTAGGATGCTAGAGAACAAAGTGATGTAGTGGATCAGCTGTTAATTTCAAATGTGAAACCATTTAGAGCGGTCTCTTTTGCTATTATTGCACGGTGGGTTAAATGTGCAAGAAGGAAGCAGGTGTTGATCTGTTCAAATTTACTGCACACCCTGTAAGGGGTGACATGGCAAGTAAAGCGTTTTTGTTGAGTGGTAGTTTGGATGAGATTATGAAAGCAGCGGACTGGTAGAATGCTGATACCTTTCGTATGTTTTATTTCAGAACTACAGAACATGTTTCTGGCTATGCTTTGCAAGACTAAGGACATGCATAATGCTAGCCTCCTGTCTTGCCAGAAAAATGGCGATTCTTATTGGTTTATTGAATAAAGAATCAAGATTTTGCTAAAGACAAGGAGGCTAGCGTTATCCCACCACAGCCACCCTGTTTCAAGAGGGAAGTGGTTTAATTTTCTTTTTTTGTTACAATGGATATAGATGTTTGTCAAGCTGGAGATGTATGCTAATTGAATGGTAAATTATTGTGGTTTTTGTTCTTTCAAAGCAGCAACAATTGGATGGTTTGCAAGTTTAATGGAGACAGAGTCCGATACATACCTGAATTGAAAAAAAAAAAAAAAAAAGAAGAACATGGAGGACAAGGGGATTTATGTGGACTTGAAAGTTTTATTTTGTTGTGATGTGATGCTGTTCTAATAAATGAAGTTTTGAAGGTTATGGCTGCTCAGAAGTGAATAAAAGATTTATACATAAAGCTAGCTTCCTTGTCTGTAATAAAATTACTATTCTTTATTCAGTAAAACTATAAGAATCAGTATTTCCTAACGCCCAACATTCCCACACGACTCCTGATAAAAATGGTAACTCACCTTTGTGGGTGAGCCTTGCGGCAGAAAAAAGTCCAAAACGCAATGTGAAGACATCCACAAAATGGGTAGTTGCGTTTTTGGGCCAGACTCGTCGCCACAAAGGGAAACCTGCCGAACACAGAAATTTCAGAAAACTCTTAGGGGAGTCCGGGGAGGTGTGCCTACAATGGACTCCACAATGTTTTTTTTTTTAACCTGCAATGCCCTGCAAACCTCAAACTTTGCTAAAATTCCACATTTCTATTACATAAACTGACCGAATTTCAGGGATCCACAAAATTCTGACCACGCAGAGTTACCTCACTTGTCCAATCCAAATTGTTTAGGTGGCCCCACGACAGGAACAGATCAAACCAGGGTCAATGGGAGTCCCTTTGCCCAGTGATGAGTTCAAACCTGCTCACTACACAGTCCGTGATAAGCAAGAACTTTGCAAACATTTTCTGAGGTCCTGGAAAAAAAGTTATTTTGCCTATGGTGCCCCACCCATACACAGAAAAAAAGCCACTTTTTGTGCCATTTGTTGGCACCTTATGTAAGTGTCTGAACTGGTGATGAGGAGTACTTACATGTTTTGATGCAGGTACTAGCACAACCGAGGTACTTATTACCATTCTTCCCAGAAAAGAAGAACACTTGCAGCACACTATGCTGTGACAAATATAGCTGGACATAATGTGTTCATATGTACAAACCTGCAATATTTCATCCAGGAGAAAGCCTTTCAACCGTATTATTGAACTGAAGCACAGTAAACAGCTTCAGAATACGAATGTGTAGTGTTTCGTACTGAAGTTTTGTCCTTCGAAAAGGCTGAAATTAATAGGCAATGCGATTACCCATTTTACTGGCACGCATAATCAAACTCGTAGGTATGAAAGACAGATCTGGGCATGCCAAGTCAAACATGGGACATAGTGATCACACCAGATGTCAGGCGAATCCATTTAATTCGATGGGCTAGCTTGACAGAATGTACAATGTAGTAAGGGTATAATTTACAACTTAGTATTCAGGTATTCTAAACATCTATGTACATAATAATTAAATAAATATTGCTCAAAGGATAGAGTAAAATGTTCAATACATTGTTTTATTGTTCAAAAGGCACGCTTACAGAAAGCTTTCCCGTGTATAAATGCACCTCAAGTGTACCGTGCAACTGCAGCCCTACAATGTGTCAATGATATTTTTGCAAGCTTTCAGTTTGCTATTATAGCTATCTACATCGTTATTATGTGCGTCCTGCCTTGAAAAGTAGTATGGTCCAGTCCCTCTTAAGAACAAAAATATGTAGTACACGGCATTGCCACTAGAGGGCATGCTCCAAAAAAAGACGTTAAGAGAATGTCAACACTACCTGGAACTGCTATAGTGCAGTCATGGAAAATACTTACGATGAGCATGTCGCTTTATAGGTAATGTCAGCAATGTACAAACCAAAGAAAAAGAATACATTTCTGAATTAATCAGCCAAAAAGCTGACACAAGCTAACAAAATTCTTATCACATAAAACAAAGTTTGGTAGTTTAACGGCTGGCAAATAAGTTCAAGTAAGTAAATCAGTAATATATATATATATATATATATATATATATATATATATATATATATAAAAACGAACTTATTGGCAGGTGCCAGTAGGTAGTCATAGTTAGGACCCAGTTTCCATAGGAAGAACATTTGTTTTGCCAATAACTTTGGCACCACTTAATAAATGTTCACAAAAAAAAATAAAAAAATAAACTTTCAAAACCTATACTTCAGTCGGTTCAGCTGCAGTCTTGAAAGTTTCGGGGTATTCTGTCAAGTGGGGGGTTTGAGAAAAAGGGGGCCACAAAGCGTGTTTTCAGCATGCATTTTTCCATTGGGGTTTTGAACACAACTATAGCCCAAACCGCTGGATGGAACTAGACCAAATTTGGCAGAAAGCTAGCTCTTGGTGCAGAAAGCACGATTTTTGTGATTTGGTGTGTAGCCGTTCAGTAGTTTGAGGTATGGGTTTAAAACATATTGATATATAGGGATGTGGATCCTCTGCTGATCCAGACTCTGATCTGGGGGGAAAAGCAAGGGCCAGATTGGCTGGCCACAACCGGGCAGAAAAGTGGAGGTCCTCCATGGGAAAGAAAGACTGGAAAAACACACAAGTGGTCAGGACACAGGTACCCTGACTCCATGGGTCACAGAGGGGTCCCTAAGGGACCCTTCATTCGTGACAAATTGCCTAGTAGAAACTTGAAGTCACCATAAGGTAGCGCACAGGGTTAATATGCCTGCTGAAAAGAATGTGTACTAAGCAGATCAGAGTGGATATAATGTACAAACGATACCACCAATCAAGTTTGTGCCGAGTGCTGTGAGCACCATGGCAACCACGGAGCACAGACAATAAAAAAAAAGTCATTCACACACGCTTAAGTATATCGGGAATCATGCCATTTTCCCGGCAACATGGTCGGTGTCTAAAGCGGTAACCAAACCGCCTCAAGGCGGGACCAACAAAGCATTTACCAATGACATCAAGCGATTTTTGAAAGGCAAGCCCACAAACAAATGAAAGTGATGAGGGCGAGGTGGGTGTGGCCCACAAGACTTACAACAGGTCGAAGTGCTTGCATGTTCGACCTAAAACGACACAACCCAAATCACCCTTAACCTTGTTTTGTCTACTTGACTACACAGAGGAAAAACTAAAATGCTAATATTTTCTAGTGTTCGACCAAGATTTTAGCTTCTAATTGCACTGCAGCTTCCTCGAAACATTTTTCAACAGACGTTATTCACTCTTTTCAAGTAGCCAGGCAAAAAGAGAAAAGCATGCTGCTATCCATCATATTCAAGCTTCGTTCTCAGACACCTTAAAAAGACAACCAATTGTGTTTTGCAGATTTTTCAGTGCTAGTGTTTGGGGAATATTCATATAGCCCCGTGATCAGTATAGGAATTTAGGGGCCAGAAAAAGTTTCCAGTCATGGGCACCAACCATACTTTTGAAGGTCGAACACCAAAAAAATCCTCACAAATTGGACGTAAAATAGGAGGGTGCCGTGTTGTAGGAGTTTTGGGCATGTATTTATAAACTCGGAAAAGCTGTGTCAAATCATGTGTTCAAGAGGAACCTGCCTTATGAATTACGCGTAGCCACAATAGTGATCACACCTAGAAAACGCTCAGAGGAGCACAGTCCGTAGAGGCCAATATTGTTGCTTAATACTGACAAACATTTTTGCTGAAGTACTGCCCTTACATTCCTGGGAATAAATTGCGTAGATAATCGAGCCTGCCAAATGAGGCTTTAACTCAAACTGGAGTACCCTTCTCAACCTCAGCTTTTCGGTTGTATAAATATGCTACAGATAGACCAGAACCAACAGCAGACCTATATGGGGATGTTGGTAATGCATTTGATACACTGCAATAGTCATATGTATGAGACCTTGGCATGCATGGGTCTCGCCCCAAACTACAGAGCCTGATTTGGGCTACTTTAAAATCAACCGCTACAGAATGAGAATGAATGTAAATTACTATAAGCCCTTTCATTTGGAAAGGGGAACGATACAGGGGTGCCCTCTTATCTCCAATGATTTATGCCTTGGTGCTCGAGCACCTTGCTTGCTGTCTAAGAAGTGACAATTTGGTATGCAAAATCAGCTGGGATAGCCCAGAGGAAGAGCTTATCTCTCTATACACTGGTAATACCCCACTTTATTTGGCAGACTCCGAACTAACCATTGACCGCTTGTTGCAGGTGTTAGACTGTTTTGTGACTATTTTGGTTTCCTGATCAGTTGGAAAATATCTGTGCTGTATGTGCTTTCAGGGTGGCTGTTAGAAGTGGCATCCTTAGGGTGGTCTTATCCCAGACTTTTTGCCTTTTTACCTCCTGTTTTGTTGATGTATCTTTTTGTTGGCTTTAGGACTCTGAGCACTTTACCACTGCTAACCACTTTACTACTGCTAACCAGTGCTGAAGTGCATGTGCCTTTCCACTAAACATGGTAACATTGGTGTACCCACAATTGGCATATTTAGTTTACCTGTAGGTCTCTTGTAATGTGGTATACCATATACTCCGGGCCAGTAAATTAAATGCTATTAGTGGGTCTGCAGCACTGATTTTGCCTCCCACTTAAGTAGCTCTGTAAACATGCCCCAGGCGCGTCACTGCAGAGCCTGTGGGTGCAGATTCACTGCCACCCCGACTTGGCATCTAAAACCTCTTGCCAAGCCCAGAACACCCCTTTTCTTACATAAAGGACACCTCTAAGGTAGGCCCTAGGTAGCCCATAGGGCAGGGTGTCATTTAAGCAAAAGGCCGGACAAGAACCTTTAAGTTTTTAATGTCCCAGTAATGAAAAACCCCTAAAATCATTTTTGATTACTGTGGGACCTGTCCCTCTCATAGTTCAGCACAGGAAATTCCTAATTTCTTTAAACTGTAATTCCTTTTCTGAGAGGAGTAGATGAATCATGTTTAGAACCCTTGGAATGGTAATAATAAAATCTTCATTACTTGTAAAGTTGGATTTATTATTACTATGTAAGAAATACCACTTTTAGCAAGTGGACATTTCTCTGCAATTTCTGCCCTGTGTGCCTACAACCTATCTCCAATACACATCTGGCTGGGATTAGGTGACAGTAACACTTGTACAATCCCTTCAGACACCCACAACACAGGATACTCAGCTACATCGGCATTCATCTAAATACTAATGGGTTGTCTTGTGGAGGAGGTTGGGAAAGGCTCACACTTACATCTCATCGGGTAGTGACCCGAGCTCACACAAAACACAAAAGGGCTGATTACCTCCCCACTGATAGTCTGGTTGCAAGGCTGAGCTGGGGGGGGGGGGGGGGGGGGAGGGGGGGCATTTCACAAAAATACTTTGTGGTCCTCCCCCACATCAAGAGCACTTTCTGGTATAAGTACTGGGCCTCTTGACCCACTAACACAGTACACTACTGGACCCACAAGAAACTCTGCTGGAGTAAAGGCTGCTGTGTCAGAAGGATTGTCACTTTGCTGAGCCTGACTGTTCCCAGGAACTTGTGCCATGCCTTGCTAAGATGACCTTCTGCCCTCTGTTGTGCAAAAAAGGACCCACAGACTACTCCAGAAGGCCCCCAAGGGCCACTGGCTGCCCCCCCATTCCATTGTGAGGCCTCAGGAACGCAAAAGACCTCACCTCAAGAAGACTGCCCGCTTCGCCTGTGTCTGCAGCGCTGTCCGAGGACCGTGGACTGAGCACCTTAAGAGTGTAGCAGCAGAGGCATCTGTCATTCCAGCAGCCCCCAGCTAAGCAACGTTTTTGGAGCCAAGGAGGACCACGCCTTCCCTGCAATGAGTTCCTGGAAAGCGACGGGTGAGCCATGGTCATGTCCAAAGCTCTGCACGTCACTCATCCCCCCCTCCCCCACAGCCGGGCCAGTGTGCAGCATGACCGTCTAGCATGCAAGCCCATGTGAGAGGCCAGCTGACATCCCAACAACTGGGAGCACCGAGTTGCCTGACAGCCTGGTCCAATCTTCGTTGCACTGCAAGCACTGACCTGACTCCGCTTCCGCGGTCTGCCACCAGGCACTTTCTCAGTCAGTTTTTGCCGTGGCCTAATATTATTCTGATCAGATTTATTTCAAGGCCTACTTATAAACCAATTATTGGATTTTTGTCTTATTATTTTCTATATAAAAAGTCACTATTTTTTAAACCTTGTGTGGAGTCTTCTTGTGGTGTTTCACTGTGCTGATGTTTGAAGTGTTGCACAATACTTTCCACATTGCCTCAAGTTAAGCCTGACTGCTCTTCGTCAAGCTACCAGAGGGGAGCACAGGTTAATTTAGGGTGTGTATCTGACTTTCCCTGACACTAGAGTGGTTGGTTCTGCCTGGCTTAGGAGTATACCCTAGCCATCCAGAATCCCCATTTTTAACAGTGGCCATCGATGCATAGGACATCCTATCCCTACTGAGAATGGAGGATTCAAATATCTTGAGATATATAAAAAAACTAGGTACCAAGAAGAGTATTTTTTTTTTTATAGAGACTTAAACACAATCCTTGACAAATTCTGCCACAAAATAAATGTCCTGTCCAAGTTTATATATGCTCTCCAAAACACACCATATTGGATTCTGACAGAGTTCTTTAGGTGGTGGAGGTTAAAATAAGGAACTGTCCAGATTCCCCCATAGGAATCTAGTTAAGGGGGTATATGGGAGAACGGAGGGGGGAGAATCACTGTCCAGAATATACAGGCATATCACTGGACCTCATAACTGGATACTGTTAATGAATGGAACATTGCTCCATTGGACAAAAGTTCCCCAAGTGATGACAGACAAGCAGTAAGTTCACTGGGCCGTCTAGTCGCGCTGTACAGATACAGAAGTCTGCATATACTGCCATAGCACTCTCTGACAGTGGTTAGGCAGTGGGACCGTGCAATACCATGTCTATAGCAGAAGTTAAGAATGATGAGGGAAACTCACCTGTGGGACAGCGACATGCTATGTGAAGTAGGCACCCAGCGAGGCTTTGGAAAATGGGACTTAATTGGTATCAGCAAGTTGTGGGATGTATGGGGAACAATGAGGCTAAAGCTGATCGAAGAACTCAAATGCGAATTCAAGTTTTCAGACTCCGAGGCATTCAAACACCTGCCAATGAACTGAGGGGAGCGAACACTGAAGAAGCTTTGCCACTAGAAGGCAGATTACTGACCAAAGCTATCCCGCAGACAACTATGTACCACATAAATCAGAAAACTATTAATGACACAGCCCACCTCCTGGTAGATCTAAAGCAATATGGAAGAAAGCTTTGCGCTCCTTTATGGAAGGGGACTAGGAGGACGTGATTAGTGCAACAACAGCAGTATCTAGATGTCGGGTTTGATTGGTACAATTAAGGATGGTGCACAGACCATATTTCACCTGGCCACTGCCTGCCAGGATTGGCTACACTTGACCCAACGGCTGCCTATGCAGAAGTGGACAAAGTAGAAATTTTCCCACAGTGCTGCTGGACTTTTGGTCCATGGTGGGAAGATGCCTTGTAGACACTGTTGGTTTGCAGAGGTCACCGCCAACAAACAGGACAGTGTAAGGGACATAAGGAGAGAGAGATTTCCCTGCAGCAACACCCCAAAACTCTGTATAGGTTGGTTGAGGCTCATAGTGGCCAAGAGGAATGTTATCCAGTGATGAGGCACAAGGTCTCTGCCAGATGTGGACATATGGAAAATGGACATGGACTAGTGCTCCCTGGTGGACAAACAGATTTATGAAAGCAGAGGATACCAAAATAAAAACCACTAAGAAAATGGAAAAGATCTGGCAACCTTGTTCCATTATCTGGGAGATGCCCTGAAATGTGTGTGCCTTGAGAGGTCTGATGCAGAAACTGGGAAAGGGGAGGCTTCTCGCAAGGATGTTGTTAAATGGCAATTGGTATGCTTATGGCACTCTGTACAACCTAGTATAATAATGTTCCGTAGTACTGGGATGTTTATTATTGTTTGCTGAGAATTTCGATTAAAAAGTTACACTCTGCAGCTAGGTGGTGGCTTTATAGGTGGCAGTGATGTCACAAACAGCTCCAACGACAACACCACGCGGATCCAAATGACACCACCCAACGGCACACGCAAGGGTACTGCTCAGCAAAACATCCGGATTCCAAGCTGATGCCAGGAAATTCTGAAGTAAGGAATCTGCAGCTAGAAGTCTCTATCAGATGTAAGTATTCTGTGGGCTTTTAACCACACCCATCACTTTCAATCGTTTGTGGGCTTGCCTTTCATAAATCGCTTGACGTCATTGGTAAATACTTTACATTTGCCCTGCCTTAGGGCAAGTTTGTTACCTCGTTGCAGACTAACTTTGTTACATGGATTATTGCACGAGTGCCCATATATTTCAGTGTGGGCGAACTATTTATTTATTTGGTCTCTCCCTTTCGTGTTCCATGGCAGCCAACTCCTTCTGCGCTACTGAAGTGTTGGTCACACTGTTACCTAATTAGAGCTATTTCTTTTTTAGCTCTCCCCTTCACGCTCCATAGTTATTGTAAAAACACTTGCAATTGATACATGCTTTATGTAAAAAAAACAACAACAAAAAAAACATAGAAATCCTCAAACCAGCTCTCCAGACAAAGCAGGAGAGCCAATACTACAATATTCACTAACTCAGAAAACTCGTCTCACAATGCTTTGCAAGCATTCTTTTACAGAACATTTTTGCCCATAACTCAGCCCTATGGTGGTCCTAGGACATTGGGACCACCACCAAAACGATCACAGCACATTCTGTCTAGGTCATCTCCCCCAAACTAGGTTAGTGGAAACCTCAAAATAATATCACCTCCCACCTTTCTGTGTCTTTGCAAGCCCTCTCATGGCTGGAACTTTTGTTTTACAGCTAGTAGTTAATGTTTTAAGGGCATTGTTTGTAATATTGTTGCAGTAGGCCCGTCAGCCCCGAAAATGTGTAATGAACTACACCCTCTAAGGGCTAAATATATGCTTGCCCTGCATTATTTTCTGCCATTCGGTTTTCATGTGGTTATGCCCTCTAGAGGCTAACTATATGGTTACATGATCATGTTTCTTATAAATGCTGTTTTTATTGTGGTGTCCTCTATGGACTGTTAACATACAACAATATTCGCGGCACTCAGAAACTCCCCCCATAATGCTTTGCAGGGCATTCTTTTTTTCAAAACATGTCTGCCCATAACTCAGCCTATGGTGGTCCTAAGACAATGGAACCACCTTCAAGGTGTGTTCACCACAACTTGCTCTGTCTACATCATTCCTGGGTCCCCTCACCAGGTTACTGGGGACCCCAAAATAATAACCCATCCCATCATTCAGTGCATTTGTAAGCTCTCTTATGGCTGGAACTTGTGTTGCACCTGGAAGTAGTGGGGCTTGTTTGAAAATAATTATCCTAGTAGGTCTACTAGGGTTCTGCAAAGTCTGTCCTGGAGAGCCGGGTCCATGCCAGGTTTTTAGCATATCCACATTTAGAAAAAAGATGTTTCAGAAATCTACATTTTTGTAAATGTGGAAATGCTAAAAATCTGGCATGGACCCGGGCTCTCCAGGACGACTTTGCAGACCCCGGTACTAGCCCTTTAGTTATATGCAGGGCCACTGGAATTATGTAGCAGAAAGGACCAAAATATGCAGCAAGCTCGACCAATTAATGTGGCAAACGAAGTCCAGTTATAAATTTACAATGCCAATAGCCCCAACTCAAGCAAATGTGAGACCTATTGCATTGCAAATACTTGTTATTATACTACAGAATGGTTGTTACTTCTTACACTGAGTGACAAGGTCCTTGTTGCAAGACAGGCCAGTGGATTTAATGTCTGAAGCAGATATGACAATATTAGCCTTCCAACTTCAATTAAAAAAAATAAAAAATAAAAATTAAGAAGCTCTCAGTTGGTAATAACTTTTGGTGCTTACCGCACTGCAAAAGCTATGGTACAAAACACCATCAAAACCATTAGAAGGCTTTATGTGGGTATTATTGCTGACGATAACTAATAGTGGCAAATATCATTTATAGTACTTCATGGAGTTAAATTGTGCTTTAGGGAATCATTGCTGTTTTCATTTTCAAAAAAGCTGTGCCTAATTTGAAAAACAATAAGCGCTGGGGCCCAGAGTTTAGGTCAAAAGCCCGCAGCCAGCGATATAAATATAGGGGGTTCTGAATATTAAGGCTGGGTAGTCTTAATTTCACCTGAAGTCTCTTACGCCTACCACCAAACACTCTCTGCCCCCTTTGTCTTACTCTTGCAGGTTCTCCTGGTCTTCTCTCATTTTTAACTATTTTTCCGTCTTTCTCCTTCCCTTTCTTCCCACTTGTGTTTTCTCCATCTTCCTCTTGGTGAAAGTCTGATGAAGGAAAATAAGTGCTGACCCCCAAAAATGAGTGCCAGTAGGTCCCACCTCCAACCACTAGCTCAAATTAAGCACTTCCAAAAAGGTTAACCTAGCTTAAACTGCTTGATGGATTGGTCTTCGCCAGGACTTGAAGATGGGAACAATAATGTTTACGCAACCTGTGGTACCATTGTTGCTATATTCACTCATTTATGTATGTACTTATTCCTCTGGCATAATTCGAAAGCACTGGGGAAACTACAGGGTCATGTTATTTTATGGTAGTATAAAGACAGGTCCTAAATGCGTGCTGTCTATAACTCCTGATTGGGTATTTGATACAGCCTGATAAGGTAGCGACTAATTGTACTCCTTGGTGAGAACCATAAATGGCCAAAACCCTTGAACGTTATAGAAACTACTACCTGATCTGATTGGGCTACTGTTACTTATACTTCTTAACTGGAGACACTAGAGGGTTTAGGAGAACCATCACCGCTCGTGCTGGATGGGTGTGGGGAGTTATAACTGTACAGCTTCACGAACAGTAATATTCTTTACTTACAGGGACCACTACATTAACACAGGTTTAACTGATTATACACAGCTTTAGTTGTCTGTTAGAGCTCATGACAGTAGCACAAAAAATGCAAAGCCTATAGCCTTTATTGTCAACACTGTTATTCACATTTTTGGTCAACACAGAAGAGCATTTCTTGTTCACAGCAGGAAGCCATTTCACTACTGCAACAAGTGTTGGAGTCAACTTATAAGGTATTTCTGTTGCAATGTAGGCTGGAATGGATGTACACATTGTAGAGGGCTCTTCCAAGAATAGTTTCCAGTCTACAAGCTACAAGTATTTGAGAGTGCATCCCAAAAGCAGTCATTTTTATTTAAGCGTTCAGCTGGGGCTTCCATAAAAGAAGACTAGAGGCTAGGATGGTGTTCAAGCCCGTCCACATCACATTGTTATTGTGACTGAAGGAGCCAGGCTTCTAGGAGCATACATTGATATTTTCCAAAGCAGGACAGCAAGTTATAATCTGTGACACTGCATCATGAAGTAAAAGCGAAAACCTAGGCGTCATAGAAATTAAATGTGTAAAATAAGAGCGTTATGCTTGATATTTTCAAAATCATACCTTACAGAGTGCAGCAAACCTTAATATGTGGTTGAAATTGGTTAAGTGGATAACTGAACTTGAATGAAACTGTTACTAACTATGATGCATAACTTGTTGAAATAATGAAACAGAAAATCGATACCTCTATAAAGGTTGTGGGTATACAAATATTCAGCAAAGGACTAGGGCACACAGATGTTGAGCACATTATTATCGTGGTAGTCTGGCAGGTGCGGAGATTGATCAACATTCATGGTGATGTATTAATAAAACCTCAGGTCTCAAACTCTGTACACGTGATATATGCAAATTTATGCAGTAACAATTAAAGAGAGGAAAAACTTACTGTGTGATTTACATGTGATAAGTTTCAAACTCAATTTGACAAAGAATTGTGGAACATCAAGATCCCAGCTTTTTATAATAAACATGAAACCGAAAATCAAATTAAGCACAGAGGATTGTGTATATGCAAATATTCAGTAGAGGATTGAAGGGAATGGCACATTGCTATTTCGGCAGTTGGCTACAGGTTACTCTTAACTAACATATTCCCGGGGTATTACTACAGCTGGGGAGAAGGGGAGCCTCTAGCAACAACTTTTCATACTGCATCACAAAGTTCAAATGGAAATCCAGGCTCCATAAAGAGTACGAGCTGGAAGAAAGAGCAGTTACTTCGCCTCAGTGTCGTTATTATTATGGATGTTTCAGTTCCTGTGTGTTGTAAGGTGCGTGCGACCTCGCACATAGGAATGTTGTGGGAGAAAGAATGTGAGCGCGCGTTGGAGAGAACGGTGTTCGGAGAAGAGCGGAGAGAACAAGGAAGGTTCACGGATGGAGATGTTTGGGCTCTAATATCTATGAAATTATCAATAAAGCATCAAAAGAATCAAATATGGCTGGAAGACTCTTACTACACTGTTTTTTATATGAACCATTCCCCAGACTTCAGACTGGCCTTGGAATTTTACTCTGCAATAGTCAGTTACTGGTGCTAGCTAGCGCTGAACAGCGTCATGAGCTTTGTGGGTCTGGAGTGCAGCACCCCTAATGGGTGATGTAGCTATCGTACTCCAAAGTGAGCTTGAAATCACTACGAATGGGGGGGGGGGGGGGGGGGGGGTGGGGGGGCGGGACTTTTCTGCCAGATCAACAGTATATAACAGAAAACTAAATCGAACTACAGAGATTGGATTGTGATATTCCTGCCTTGCCCCTTCAAGTCTTTAAAAAAAAAAATACAAAAAGTGTTCATCCTTTCAGAAATGTTACATTCCTTGCTGACAGCGGTGAAATGTTCTTCTTGTGTCTAACCTAAGCAATCTCTATTAAACCATCAAAAGAAAAGGAGGAAAGAAAAAAAGGAAGCAAAATCAACCGCTGCCTCTTTAGGCAGAAAAGTGAGTTTGACACTTGAAAATAGCAACTGGAGGAGAAGCGCGGGAGAGGCTCACTCTACTTAGACATGACTGCCATCAAAAATAAAATTTTCCAAAAAAAGACCGTTTAGAGGGAAGGGCAGGGCAGGAATGTCAGCGTCTGAATGGACATCACATTATAATATGATAAACTGAATTCAAATCTTAAGGGGAAACTTTAAAGGGTATTGAAAGAAGCATATCCTGCAGTCTCATCAAATATCTGGGCACAAATGTGAGTCTGTAAAAAAAAAAAAAAAAAAGGAAACAGACAAATATTACTGCTAAATCACCTTTTATTGTGCTTATAATTGGGCCTTCTAAAACCAACGAAATTACAAATATTAGAATGCAAGTCATCTGAATATGGATAGGGTCAGTCGGATACTGGCACCATGATGTTAAGGAAGTACACCTACTTGATTACACCGCTTTTTCGGGGTGACATCTAGCAATCAGCAATACTCCTATACTCTCAAGGGACAGCATAAGATGCCATGTCTATCCTCCAAATTTTCACACAAGAACAGTTGGTTGCCATGTTTAAGTTTAGTAGCCGCCTTTCAGTCTGAAAGAAAGTCATCTATCAATGGTGTAGGCAGAAAAGGCATGCCAACTCCACTCCAGGAGTTTATTTAGGGTGCCAAGGGCACCACGCTCAATTTGTGTCAATAAGGTTGATCTGTGCTGTGGAAACAGACCTGTTGGATCAGCTTGAGAATGAATGTGGGTGGATGGAAAGCAGTTTGAGGCTATAATAAAGCAAGTGCAAGAGCTGTCTGAGTAAATCTCTCCTGAGAAACACCAGATAACAAAACAGATCACACTTCTTGTTGTTTCTTGTGGCAAAAAGATCAATTACCAGGTTCCCTGATGCTATAGAAGCCAATTTGGGTCCTCCTCCTACTGTATCCATTCGAAATGGGAGGACACCAACACACTCAATAGAACCACTGTTAAGATTTTCTCCCTTACCTCCCCCGCCCATCAAGATAAGCTACTGATAGACAAAGTTCTTTATTTATGTATAAGGAAGAAATAATAGTACCCAGGGGTATGTAAAAAAACAAGGATATTAGGGACAAAAGGGTATTTTTGTGAAAGATGCAGAGATCTTTGAACATTTATCATTTGGATATCAGGAGTCAATGTAATTTGTCAAGAAGGCCCTATATGAAAATTCGCCCAAAAAGACATGTTTAGAGTTGGGCTGCACTGCTTTGTGAAAGTTGCATTGGTGGATTAGGTAATTACGAAGTCAAAGCTAAAGCGAGTTGCACTGGTGAAGGTGGGATCCTAGCGTGCATCACTGACAACCGGAATAAAGAAGGTAGCATGGTGAATATGTATTTTGAGATCTACAACATTCCACCAATAGCATCTAAAATTAAAAGCCATAGCCAACGCTTTGTAAAGCAAAGAATCTTCACAGACCCCGCCCACACAACTTCCTTATAGCACAATTATTCGCCTCACATGGGCAGGGATAGTGAAAGGAACAGGTGAAACCTTTTGTCTTCATATTTGACTCCCAATTCCCAAACCATTTTCTCTTGCAATCTGCAATACCAAAGTACAAAAAGCAGGTATTCTATCAGGTCCTGTTTCTTGTGCTCTTTAGCAATTGTACTCATGCTACTACTTTTATTAATTTCTTTTCTATAACTCCCCAGTACTACAATGTCACACCTAGAAACAGATGAAAGAAATGAGGCCAGAGCACAAAAATAAGACATAAAAAATTCACAGATTCTTAAACTACTGCATCGCACAGAAGAAAAAAAAACATGAAAAAGGAAACGATTGGCCCTCTTCAAATGTATCTAATCCACTTCCAAGTGAAGCTACCTTTACTATGTATGATCTTGATATATACTAATGCTTTGTGAAGTTTTCGGAGCTCCAGGTGCATATGTTCACTTAACCTATGTCGGCTGAAAGTGTGCAATCGTTTGAGTTTATCAAAAGCCAATAAAGCAGATGTTTACACAAATTAAAAAAGGAAGCATGTGCGTGGGCGAGGAAGAAGCTGCTTGTATCTCTCTCACCACACACACGTGTATTATCTTATCCACCCTTTTCAGTACTGAACGCATAACTGTTAGTGGAGACAGAAAGAAAATGGCAGCTGAACAGCGCCACTACAATTAAGGTCGAATTGCATTTTCAATAGGTAACTCAAAATGCATTCTCGGACTATAAGGTTTAAAATGTTAGAGTAAGTTTCATTAAACTACGAATATATGCGTTTACTTTGTTGAAGATTTTTACAGGATTTCATACATTAAAACATGATTTTCAGCTCAGACATGAACAACCATTAAGATGGGATTAAACATAACATACCTCATCTCAGTAGCCTTCAAAACTCTCATGATAACCATACCACGACTGTCGATACAAATATAGCTATTGTAGACCTATAGCCAAGAAATAAATCTCAGACAAGGAGTCCTCACGAGGGGCCCATTGGCACTGCAGCATCGGCTCAACAAGGCGGAATGCCACCTCTGGCTTGTGTTTCTAAATGAGGGCGCCTCGTATGACCTCTGCAGTGCCAAGTACTGGATTCGGTTAAATAGGACCTTCGCTACAGAACTGCATGTCGTCCGAGATTTATGTACGCTGAGACACAACGTGTGCTGGACTGCAAAGAATGTCTGTTCCTCCCATCTTTGGAGTTAAAGTAAATAAAGAAGTTGGTTCCCTAAATTGTGGATTGGAGAGCCAGTTAACGCAAAACTAAGGAATTCTGGGTGCCTCTGCAAAAGAAGAAATACGTAAGACGACTGTGCGCAAGAAAATATGTAAGTCGACTGTGCATAGCAGCATTTTTCGGCCATCAGTTTTTATGATTCTCTCCAAAGTTAGGAAAGAGTGCAATGGCAGTTTCCTTGCAGCGCTGACTACCGCATATGCACTCCACTCCTATACTTATTTCAGCTAACATTTATAAAGTTCTATAGGATTTAAACAGTGACCAGGTGCACTGTACTGGTTGCAAGCCAACTTGTTGGAATTATTCAAACAAGCATTGGCAAAGCCAGTAGGTCTGGTGTAGGCCACCACACTTTTGGCTTTGTCAAAGTTTGTTTTGCCGTGGTTTTGGCCAACCTTTCTTGTTGGGGAAGCAACCAGACCATAATTAAATTAATTTTATTAATTCTTAGAAATCAAAAAGCAAATATTGCCTAGGCAGTCTCAGGCACTTTGTTTGTGCTCAGCGTGAAGTTAGCAAATGACTGAAGTGGGCAAACTCACTGGCCCATACTGCATTCTGCAGTGGGAGCCAAAACAAGAATGGGCAAAGCCAATAGGTCTCACCTTTGCCAAAGGTTTTTATCCATTTTGCACAGAATACTCAACGGTGTGCAGCATTGTTAAAGTAAAACCATTTTTTAAAAATAACTTTTACGCCTGCATCATTTTGAATTATCACAAAAAACATATCCACGTGAAACTCATTTTCAATCAATTTAAATATTATAGCAGAAACATCTTGCTACTGGTTAACTCGTACAGAAAAAATCTTAAATGAAGATTAAAATCATCTGTCTAGAATCTTTAAAAAAAAACTCCAATGAATCCAATACCAACACATCTGTGAAAAATTAGTTTTTAATGCTTTGGAAGCTGCATCAGCATAAAAATGGTGAATCATTTTTATAATCATACTTTAGGAAAATAAACAGAATGATGGTTGAAACAAGTAATCCCGAAGTGAGAAAAGACACCACAACATAAGAGCAATAAATTGCTTATAGTTCTGTGATCTTTGATGTATCTCACAAAGACAGCCTCTTATTCAGTTATGAAGTATGCTTGTCGATACATTGATTGATAATCCAAAACTTAATCGAAGAGGTTTTGTCTGATTAACGTGTCAACGGCGTTTCGAACCTTATGCTGGGTTCTAGGGTCTCATCAGGACAAAAAATGACCTGGGGGAATGGTGAAAGGATGGAATTATTAAAGCCTCAGCTGGATGTCGAATATTGGTATCACTGTCTGACCTAGAATGGTGTATCCAAACTTCAGAATTAAGAAAATACAGTGTTCCCCACTGTGGGAAGATGCTCCGGGTTACCCAGCTCTTATATTAAGGTGACAAAAGCCTCTTCGAATAGGTTTTGAATTAGAAATTAATGTATTGAAAAGCATACTTCATAATTTAATAAGAGGCTGTGTTTGTGAGATACTCTAGAGATCACAGAACTATAAGTGACTTCTTTATTGCTATATGGTGTGGTGTCTTTCTTCTCACTTGGGGTTCACTTGTTTGAACTACCACTCTGTTTATTTTCCTAAAGTATGATTATAAAAATGATTCACCATAATATGTTGATGCAACTTCCAAAGCATCAAAAAAAGTTTTTCACATGTATATTGGTACTGGACTCAATGGAGTTTTTTTGAAAGATTCTAGAGAGAGGACTTGAATCTTCATTTAAGAATTGTATATTTGAGTTAAGCAGTAGCAAGATTTTTCTGCTATAATATTTAAATTGAAAACTAGTTTCACGTGGATATGTGTTTTGTGATAATTATACCCAGGTTCATGTGGACATTCTGGGTTGCTCTACTATTCGTTTAGTGTGCATCATTTTGAAGGCACACACACCACATATGTGAGCTGACCAGAAGTTACTAAGCTTCTGAAAAGCAAGCAGTTTTCAGTCCTTTATCATTAGAAATAAAGACTAGATTAAATTAGCCAACTATAGTACCTAAAAAGTGTGTCAACCCCTTTGCTGCAAGAACTTTTCCCTTCCTGTGCCAAGCCTTTTTTGGCTATTTGGGGCAGTTCGCGCTTAGGCCCTCATAACTTTTTGTCCACATAAGCTATCCACACCAAACTTGCGTCCTTTTTTTCCCCAACATCCTAGGGATTCTAGGGACTCCTAGAATGTGTGGGGTCTCCTGAAGGAGACCAAGAAATTTGCCAAAATACAGCAAAAATTTCGTTTTTTTCAAATAAATGGGAAAAAAGGTCTGCAGAAGAAGGCTTGTGGTTTTTTCCCCTGAAAATGGCATCAAAGGGTTTGCGGTGCTAAAATTACAATCGGCCCAGCTTTCAGGAACAGGCAGTCTTGAATCAGAAAACCACATTTTTCAACACAATTTTGGCATTTTACTGGGACATATCCCATTTTTTAAAAATGTTGTGCTTTGAGCCTCCTTCCAGTTAGTGACAGACATGGGGGTGAAACCACCGCTGGATCACAGAAAGCCTAAAATTTCTGAAAAGTAGACAGAATTCTGAATTTAGCAAGAGGTAACTTGGGTAGATCCTACAAGGGTTTCCTACTGAAAATAACAGCTGAAATAAAAAAATATTGAGATTGAGGTGAAAAAACTGCAATTTTTCTAATGTTTTACTCTGTAACTTTTTTTTTTGTAATGTCAGATTTTCAAAAGCAATATACAGTTACATCTGCTAGACTCTTCTGGTTGCGGGGATATATAGGGCTTGTAGGTTCATCAAGAACTCTAGGTACCCAGAGGAGCTGCACCTTCCAACGGGTTTTCATAGTATACCGGGCACACAGCAATTAAATTGGTGAAATATAAAAAAAAATTGAAATAGGTATCCAGAAAATCTTTGTATTTCCAAAAAAGGCACAAGATAAGGTGTTGAGAAGCAGTGGTTATTTGCACATCTCTGAATTCCGGGCTGCCCATACTAGCATGTGAATTACAGTGATTTCTCAAGCAGATGTCTTTTTTTACACACGGTCTTACATTTGGAAGGAAACAATGTAAAGAAAGACAAGGGGCAACAACACTTTTATTATTCTGTGTTCCCCCAAGTCTCCCGATAAAAATGGTACCTCACTTGTGTGGGCAGGCCCAATGCTCGCGACAGGAAACGCAACATGGACACATCACATTTTACACTGAAATCTGATGTGTTTTTTTGCAAAGTGCCTAGCTGTAGATTTTGGCCTCTAGCTCAGCCGTCACCTAGGGAAACCTACCAAACCTGCGCGTTTTTGAAAACTAGACACCTAGGGGAATCCAAGATGGGGCGACTCGTTACCCAGAAACCTTTACAAACTTCTAAATTTGGGCAAAAAAAAAAAAAACACTTTTTCCTGACATTTCAGTGACAGAAAGTTCTGGAGTCTAAGAGGAACCACAAATTTCCTTCCACCCAGCATTCCCCCAAGTCTCCTGATAAAAATGGCACCTCACTTCTGTGGGTAGGCCTGCTGCAGGCGAAAGGAAATGCCCCAAAACACTATCACATCAAAATTGGACACATCAAAATCATCCAAAACAAAACTACCTGTTTTTGCAGGGGGTGGGGTGGCACCTGCGTTTTTGGTCCTGGGCTCAGCAGCCATCTAGGTAAAGCTCCCAAACCCAGACATTTCTGAAAACTAGACACCCGAGGGAGTCCAGGGAGGTGTGATTTGCATGGATCCCTTAATGTTTTCTTATCCAGAATCTTCGGCAAGCCTCAAATTTAGCTAAATAAAAACATTTTTCCCACATTTCTTGTGGGATCACCGCACCGGCACAAATTTCCCACCACCCAACATTCCCCTCAGACTCCCGGTAAAAATGATACCTCACTTGTGTAGGTGGGCCAAATGCTTGTGACGGGGATGAGGCAAAAACATGTCAAAATTGAGGGAGAACCGAAGCGGGTCCAAAAGGGCAGTTTGAAAAAAACATTTTTAGGCTGACAAGTGCAGCAGAATTTTAATCGGTATATATTGGACAATGCTGGATGGTAGGAATTTTGTGGATTCCAGCAGATTCCGCATTGTTCCATCACAAAAATGTGGAAAGAATTTGTGATTTCCAGGGCATTGTGGGTAAGAAAATGGTGTGGGGTGCATGTGAAGCACACCACCCTGGAATCACCCAGATGTGTCTACGTCGTGTGGATTTTTCTACATGGCAGCGTCCCGAAGTCCATAAAGTGCAGCCCTCCCCATTCCAAGTGGGACGATTTTGAGAGTTAGCCAACCTCTCATGGCCCAAATGTAAATCCAAAAACCAAAATATTCAAATATCCTCTTGCTTGCCGTGGGATAAGATGTTTTAGTGTGCGGGAGGGAGCTGAAAGACTGTTACCCCCTTCAGTTGGGGTGAGGGCATAACGAGGCCCACACTGGTTGGTAGCTACCACCCCATTTTTTGGTATTTCCTGGCATCTAGTAGACTTTCTGCCCCCCGGGGTGTGGATCAGGGGTAACTGCCCCATCTGCCCACTGGTGGGCAGAACAACTTTGGCCCCATTTATTTGGGGTGGTAGTATGGCCATAACCCCACCCTCTTATTTTGGAAGAAGAAAAAAAAATCTCCCCTGGTCTCTGGTGGGCTTTCTACCCCCCCCCCCCCCCCTTGGGGGCAGATGGGCCTTCCAAAAATAGCAGGCAGAAAAGGCCTTGAAAATAATTGCCCCCCTGGGGAGCAACACTTGCTCAAGGGGTTGCTCCCCTTATGCCAAGTTCCTTTTTGGAAATAATCCCTGGTGTCTAGTGGGCATTTCAGCAGCCAGATAGCTTCACGATCTGGCTGCTGAAATGCTCTGAGAGACTTCAAAGGGAAGGAAATTAATTTCCTTCCCTTTGAAGCCTCTCAGGCCCCAATCACATGATCAGAACAAAAATGCAAAGCTTCCAGTGCGATGGGAGTTGGCCTCTGATGAGGTCAGCGCACAATCGCGCGCTGTCGTCATCAGATGTCACTGGGGGGGGTCGGGGTGGAAGGGAAAGGGCTTTCCCTTCCATCCCTGCCTCAGCCCACGGAGGGAGCACTAGCGCTCCCTCAGAGCTCATGTGCCAGGACCTAATGGTTACGTCCTCAGCACAGGAGCACGGTGCCGGCGGACGTAACCGTTACGTCCCCCGGCACAGAACCGGTTAAAGTCAGCCTCAAATTACATAAAAGGTCCGGCATGAACTGCACTATAAAACTGTGTGCAACCTGTGAATCTAGTTCAGAGTAGTAGGTTCAAGATCTAATAATTGTGAGCCTCCTGCACATATTTTTACTCTGCATAAAGGAAAAGCAGCCCTTCACGGAACAAGAAGTACAAGAGCCATACATAACAGGTAACACAGCAGCTAGAAGGCTACTCATTTTTCTACCCAAGATGTTACAAAGGAACGATGAACAAAAGCCATTGGTAGAGAAAATCTACGGGAATTGAATCAGCATAAAGCAGTTGTCTGTCATGGATGGTGCATGTTTCAAGCAAGTCAGAGAAGACAAAGGGGTTTATGTATAGTTTTTATATTGTTTGCATCTACCTTTCCCAAGCAAATTATCTAGGATAGCTTGCACTACCGCCTCCAACAATATGACTAGCCATATTGGACATTCAAAATAAAACGGACATGTCCAGTAGTTGTCGAGTGTTCTATACCTTGGTCCTTATGATGGATAGGGGCAATGCCCAGGTAAAGTGTATCATGGTCCACGTTTATCTTGTCAGGCTTAACAGACTGAAGTTACTGTGTGACATACGTGGATTAAGTGGTGCATTCAGGGATTTGTGGAGGCAGTTTGGGGACCCTCGAAGTATCCACCTGAGGCAAGCCATGTGGTCTCCAAATGTGCTGGAGGAATTCCACGTTCCTCATATGCCATTTTCCGAGTCAGTATATTATTGATGACGTCGTCTTCTCTCATCTAAGTCTACTTATTGAACAAAACTGTCTTTTTACTTGGTATAATGTTTGTGTATTTACTTCATCTGTCAACACTGTATGTAAAAAAAAACAAAAATGTACCTTCGTGGAGCATCTATAAGTTTGCTTAAACAGCGAGCAGCTGACTCAGTCATGTGTTTACAGAACGCGAACGGATTTGTATCGCTGGACAAAAAGATTCATTCGTTATGACTGCTGACTTGTGCTTTTAAATTAGCCAAATGTCCGCTCTCCAGCCACACCAACAATTTATGTGATTGTTTGAATAGATTATTCTCTTCATTCCCTAAAATGCATTTTTCCATCATGAAAGTGCAATCTGTTCTGCAACAAATCTGAAAAACAGCATGCTCTATAATGTGACTGAAATAAATCTCTGAATTAACCCTTGAGTACGGGCTAATTTGAGGAATGTCTTTAACCACACAATCCACAAGAATACCTATGTACACTGTTGGGACCTGAAAATCCCCTTCATGATATATAGGCATGTAATCCTCCCTCAGATGATCAGGCTACATATCAAACTGGTATCCCGACTTTTTACTGGCCTAGTTAACATGCTAATTCGACAAAAGGACCTCTTTTTGTCATGGCTACCCCCCCCACTTTTTTGCCTGTTGTCAGTGTGATTAGACTGTTTTCACTGCGATCCTGCTAACCAGGACCACAGTGATTGTGCTCTCCCCTCTAAATGTGGTTGCCCTGGTACGTTTTACACCCTACCATTGGCATACTGGTGTACTCCTGCTAGTTCCTAGTGTAAGGTACTTAGGTACCAGGGCACTGGTACAACAGGGTCCCCCATGGGCTGCTGCATGGATTATGACACCCATGGGAGCCCACTCAAACTGTCTGCAGGCCATGTGTGAGTCTGTCTCTGTGTGGGAGTCTCTCTCTCTGTCTCTGTGTGCGAGTCTCTCTCTCTGTCTCTCTCTCTGTCTCTGTGTGCGAGTCTCTCTCTCTGTCTCTGTCTCTGTCTCTGTGTGCGAGTCTCTCTCTCTGTCTCTGTCTCTGTCTCTGTGTCCGAGTCTCTCTCTCTGTCTCTGTCTCTGTGTCTGTGTGCGAGTCTCTCTCTCTGTCTCTGTGTCTGTGTCTGTGTGCGTGAGTCTCTGTCTCTGTGTCTGTGTCTGTGTCTGTGTGCGTGAGTCTCTCTCTGTGTCTGTGTCTGTGTCTGTGTCTGTGTGCGTGAGTCTCTCTCTGTGTCTGTGTCTGTGTCTGTGTCTGTGTGCGTGAGTCTCTCTCTGTCTCTGTGTCTGTGTGCGTGAGTCTCTCTCTGTCTCTGTGTCTGTGTCTGTGTGCGTGAGTCTCTCTCTGTCTCTGTGTCTGTGTCTGTGTGCGTGAGTCTCTCTCTGTCTCTGTGTCTGTGTGCGTGAGTCTCTCTCTGTCTCTGTGTCTGTGTGCGTGAGTCTCTCTCTGTCTCTGTGTCTGTGTGCGTGAGTCTCTCTCTGTCTCTGTGTGTCTGTGTGCGTGAGTCTCTCTCTGTCTCTGTGTGTCTGTGTGCGTGAGTCTCTCTCTGTCTCTGTGTGTCTGTGTGCGTGAGTCTCTCTCTGTCTCTGTGTGTCTGTGTGCGTGAGTCTCTCTCTGTCTCTGTGTGTCTGTGTGCGTGAGTCTCTCTCTGTCTCTGTGTGAGTCTCTGTGTGAGTCTCTGTGTGAGTCTCTGTGTGAGTCTCTGTGTGAGTCTCTGTGTGAGTCTCTGTGTGAGTCTCTGTGTGAGTCTCTGTGTGAGTCTCTGTGTGAGTCTCTGTGTGAGTCTCTGTGTGAGTCTCTGTGTGAGTCTCTGTGTGAGTCTCTGTGTGAGTCTCTGTGTGAGTCTCTGTGTGAGTCTCTGTGTGAGTCTCTGTGTGAGTCTCTGTGTGAGTCTCTGTGTGAGTCTCTGTGTGAGTCTCTGTGTGAGTCTCTGTGTGAGTCTCTGTGTGAGTCTCTGTGTGAGTCTCTGTGTGTCTGTGTGAGTCTCTGTGTGTCTGTGTGAGTCTCTGTGTGTCTGTGTGAGTCTCTGTGTGTCTGTGTGAGTCTCTGTGTGTCTGTGTGAGTCTCTGTGTGTCTGTGTGAGTCTCTGTGTGTCAGTGTGAGTCTCTGTGTGTCAGTGTGAGTCTCTGTGTGTCAGTGTGAGTCTCTGTGTGTCAGTGTGAGTCTCTGTGTGTCAGTGTGAGTCTCTGTGTGTCAGTGTGAGTCTCTGTGTGTCAGTGTGAGTCTCTGTGTGTCAGTGTGAGTCTCTGTGTGTCAGTGTGAGTCTCTGTGTGTCAGTGTGAGTCTCTGTGTGTCTGTGTCTGTGTGAGTCTCTGTGTGTCTGTGTCTGTGTGAGTCTCTGTGTGTCTGTGTCTGTGTGAGTCTCTGTGTGTCTGTGTCTGTGTGAGTCTCTGTGTGTCTGTGTCTGTGTGAGTCTCTGTGTGTCTGTGTGAGTC
The DNA here is from genome assembly GCF_031143425.1 of Pleurodeles waltl. Classification (NCBI taxonomy): domain Eukaryota; kingdom Metazoa; phylum Chordata; class Amphibia; order Caudata; family Salamandridae; genus Pleurodeles; species Pleurodeles waltl. Next base: position 144,680,990 of record NC_090450.1, read on the forward strand.
TCTGTGTGTCTGTGTGAGTCTCTGTGTGAGTCTCTGTGTGAGTCTCTGTGTGAGTCTCTGTGTGAGTCTCTGTGTGAGTCTCTGTGTGAGTCTCTGTGTGAGTCTCTGTGTGTCTGTGTGAGTCTCTGTGTGTCTGTGTGAGTCTCTGTGTGTCTGTGTGAGTCTCTGTGTGTCTGTGTGAGTCTCTGTGTGTCTGTGTGAGTCTCTGTGTGTCAGTGTGAGTCTCTGTGTGTCAGTGTGAGTCTCTGTGTGTCAGTGTGAGTCTCTGTGTGTCAGTGTGAGTCTCTGTGTGTGAGTCTCTGTGTGTGAGTCTCTGTGTGTGTGAGTCTCTGTGTGTGTGAGTCTCTGTGTGTGTGAGTCTCTGTGTGTGTGAGTCTCTGTGTGTGTGAGTGTGTGTGTGAGTCTCTGTGTGTGTGAGTCTCTGTGTGTGTGAGTCTCTGTGTGTGTGAGTCTCTGTGTGTGTGAGTCTCTGTGTGTGTGAGTCTCTGTGTGTGTGTGAGTCTCTGTGTGTGTGTGAGTCTCTCTGTCTCTCTGTCTCTCTGAGCAGAGGTGCCCCTACAAACTCCAGTTCCGATTCCCTGGACTTTGTATGTGCAGGGAAGCCTTTTTAGCTATGTACTAGCCATAGTTCACTATCTATGGTCTAGCTACATAATGGTAACTAGGAACCTAGGAATGTTTGGAATCAAACATGTCGAAATCATACCCCAATACTGATGCCAGTATTGGTGGCAAGATACCATGCACTCGGAAGTCTCCTTTGAGGACCAGACTCCCCTCCCCTCCCCTTCCTTCTACCATTGCTCCTACCAGTCTGTCAGAATCTGTGAGCAGCCCACGCTGCAGCAGCCCCTCAGACAGGATTCTAACCTCCTGCAGTCTGACCAGCACAGGCATGGGAAGGCAAAACAAAGGATTTCCTGTGGGAAGAGGGGTGCAACCTCTCTCTGGAAACTGGGTGATACATGGCTAGGGAAGGGTTGGCTCACCACGCCACGGGCTTGCTTTGAAGGGCACATTTGGTGCCATCCTTGCATAGTCTGCTCTGAAACCAGTCCAGGGACCCCCTGCTATGGCACAATACTGCACAAAGGAAAGGGGAGTTACCACTCCCATGCCTATCACCACTTCTAGGGGTGGTGCCCAGAGCGCCTCCTAATGGCCACTTCATTCTGCCATCTTGAAACCAAGATGGGCAGAGGCCCTTGGAAGCATCCAACTGGTCAGGTTAGGCAGATAACGTCAGTGACCCCCCCCCCCCCCCCGATAGGTGGTCACCTTGCAAAGTGACCAAGCTCCTTTTTGGGCTATTTAGATACTCCCTTGCGGGTGGGTCCCCAGATTCAGCGTGCAAGACTCCACCAAGACTCCTCTGCAACATCCTCTTCTGTTCCTGGCCACCTGAAACACTGCAAGACTGCAACACCAAGATTGCCTCTCCTTGAAACATTGTTTCTGTGGCTCCTGTCAGCAACTTGCAACATTTCCATGTCTGTGCATCCTCTGGGGTCAGCAGGACTTCAGCTGCACCAAAGAAGCAAGAAGGAATCTCCCCTGGAGTGAAGGAGTCACTCCCCTGCATCTCAAGGCACCTAAAGCAACTACGTCCGGCTGCTGAAATCTGCTGGCCTCTGGAACTGCAAAGATTCTCCAACATACGTGGTGGCTCCGAGGGGTCCTCCGGGTGCTCTCTGCCTTCTGTCCAGCTTGGGAGACGGTGAGCCCTTGCCTCTTCCTCCAGGACAGAATCCCTTTGCAATAAGACTGTTGCAGCAACCAAGGCTTGTTGACTACTGCTCAGAGAGATCTTCAGGCTCCAAGTAAACCCATCCCCCAGCAATCTACCTCTGCAAGGACAGTCTCCTCTCTGCTGCTCCAGCGACGTGGAACTCCTCTTCAGGGGTGCTGCCTGGGACTCACTGCGGCATACTGTGTCTGCGGCCAGTGGGTTGTTCGTGGAGGCTCCGACTGCTCCTGCTGGCTCTCCTTTCTTCTTAGAGTCAGCCTGGACTCCCCTATAAGGGTCAATCCCCAGGACCTTGCTGTCCTATTCAGCTCTGCAAATCAACAGCTCAAGTTGCATTTGCTTATGGATGGTCCTCCTGCCTTCCGACCCGGTCGAGGGACAGCTCCTAGGTGACTTCAGGGACTCTCTGCAGCTCCTGGACTCCGCAGCTGGCGTTCATCTACCACCATCAACCAGCAACCACAGAAGGGTGGCCATTGCCTCCTGCCCTTCTTGGACACTCTTGCATGGACTAGACTCTGTACTTCTTTTACAGGTCCTCCTTATCCAGAATCCAGTTGGGTTCCACCGGCCTGGTCCTGTTCTTGCATTATTCCAAGTCCTCATGTTAGCCTATGGGACGACCAGGTAACTTACCTCTGCTCTCCTGGTCACTGGGGGCCTTCTAGATACAAACATCTTGGGGTTCCATCCTGTCCCAGCCCTTGGCTAACTACTCCATATCCTCTGGTGGAGGACCCATTCTTGCATTCCACTATTTTTGTGTGTACTTACCACCAAAAAGGGGAATTGCCTTTAGTATTCTAATTCAGTGTTCCTATAATAAAGTATACCCTTATTTTTGCAACATTGTGGTTTCTTTCAGGTGTGGTAAGTTACTGTGCGACTGCTGCGGTAATGCAAGTGCTTCACACTCATCCTAGATAAGTCTTGGCTGCCTACCACAGCTACCATTAGAGAGCCTTGTCTTCCTAGACATTGAAACACTTACTAATAAGGATTGTTTGGACCTGGTATTAGTTGCCTCCTACACTAATCTAGTAGGTGTACAGAGTGCTAGGGCCATCTATGCTAATGCGAAAGGCCAGAACCTGGACAGGGCGCACAAAGCGTGTACTCTTATTTATCAACATTGGACTACTGTCAATTCCTGGGCTGTTGACATTAAGTTCTGGTGGCAGCATACTGATTTTTGTGTGGCACAGAGAAGAGCAGCACTCTGGCTGCACCCTACTTCCATGTAACATTCAGACTCTTGCACAAATATTCCATGAGAATGAAGCACAAGTACATGCACAGTGAATGTGTGGCACAAACATGGTGGATAGTTTCAGACTGAAATGCAAGTACGATTGTTGGAACCAGTGGGATCCATATTCCATTGCCCTGGGTTTGGCATGGCACAAGATGATGGGTGGGTACATATTCCCCACAGAATGGAAGTGTATTGTCTGTATTTCATGTGGCTTTGGGGGGGGGAATAGAGGCCCAAACACTGAGGAAAGCTGGAGGCCGGCTATCCCTAGAAATTCTAGGAGGACCTTTTAGAAAGGGATAGTGTATTTTATTTTCCTGAGCACTGTCATTTGGTGGATAATACGGGAGATGGGTTGGGTCAGCAGAGCCCGTTATTAAGAATGAGGTGTCTAGGTAAGGCCTGCTGTACTGCTCGGTTTGCTACTTCAGAAAGGGTGATGAATGCCAGGTGCAGAGACTTCACACTTCATTGTGCCAATGTTATGGATACTTCTGCTTGGAGCCAGCATCTCCGCTACCTGCTGTGAGAGCCATAACCATGCACAAAAGAAGTGTCTGTATTACAGCCAGAAAATGGACATTTTTAAAAGGAACCCAAAGGGGTTCTGGGACCTTGGACAGGGAATCCACCTTCCCTATCTGCTAAAGGAGTATAAACGTGGCACCCAAACCATCATTGCTCCAGTTCCAAGATTATCCTGACAAAGGAAATGAGTGCGCCCCAATGTAATTAAAGAGCTGTTGTGACACCAGGGCCAGGGTCTGCATGAAAGCAAATCTCTTACAGATGAGAAAAGTTCACCTAATGTCTAAGGAAATTGACCGGAGAAGCTGCTGGTCTGCATAACTACTAAAAGCCTGCTTAGGGAGCAGGGGAATGAGGACTCTGGCAAAGTGCATCTTCTTCTGTGTGCTTATCCTCACATTCTGCAATGTAACACTCCACTGTCCTGGAACCACATCTTCCTATCTCAAAAGCAGCGCAATACACATTAAGCTTGTGTACTGCACTATGCAGAAGTCCCACCACATATAAGTACCCTTGCAATCTATCGGCAAACCTTGTAGCCTGGCTGAACATTTCACAACATCTCCTGGTGCAGCACACAGAATCTCAGCTTATGGTTGGTCCTTAATTTACATTTCAGGCCTCAGAAGTTTCAAAAGACTCTGCACCCCATGCTTCAGCTAAAACTCCCCTTTCACTAACAGTTTAACTGTCCTAAACTTCAATTAACTATTTGGAGGCAAACCCTAAGGGCTTCTCTTTACCACCCTTGACCTACAATAATGACACCCTTAAGGCATGATGACTGGCATTCACTGTTAATATTCCGTCTTAAATCAAATTGTTCAAGAATCTTTCAAAATGCAATCTTTTTTTTTTGTTAATGTTCTTGAAATCTCTTGCTGCTTATCATACCAGTTTCTGACGTGAAATAACACACATCTTCAGCTCTCATCACAGATTTGCACTTCTCCATGTGCAAAGTTAGACCTGAATTTGCCAGTGTTGCCTGGACCTTGTGTCTTTTGAACTCTGTCAGATCACAGGTATCATACTTGGGTCACCTTCAGCTTCCCACTTTGTAAAGCGGTCACTGGTTTGTAGTTATGATTTGAAACAGGTCCCCAATGTATCTTATGGAATTATGGTACATATACAGAGAATGGACTAATCATTAAATCAAAGTCCGTTCCATTTACCTTGAACTCTGCATCCCCTACCTTCACTCTCTTCTGTAGCCACACAGTATTCTATCCCCTTTGTCGCAATCAGCAGCTTCTTCCAGCTGCTTTCTGATTCTGGTCTCTCTTCTGATACTTACAACAATCTTGGTTGACTTCAAAACACCCTTTAAAGTCTGGATTGTGGAAACTACTACTAGAACTACACCAACTTTTGAAATCATGTTCCCTTGAATGCTTCCTTGTTTAGTTGCTCCTTTATTATTCTGATACTACAATTTACTAGCTTTTTTGAACCCTCCTTTTCCCACTAGGTTAACCTCATTCTACAGAAGGATTTCCTTCACCACATGTAAACAATTTTAGATATGCTAATAGTTTCTAACAATTTGGGATTTGTTGCATACCACAGCCGCTCTTGCATTTTTTTTTTTTTATTGCTGCCCCAAACAACCATTTGATCTCTATCAACTGATCCATCATGTTGCTAAAGTCATGCTTCAAGGATACATCTCGTAATCTAGCAACAAACTGATCTACTGTATCATAACATGTAAGGACTTTTTGCCTTTGGTATCCGATATTCAAGACTTTTTAGCCTTCTTTTAGCTTTAACATCCACATCTGCAGTTCTTCTCTTAGGCTATCAAAAGACAATTGCAAACATTTAAAAAGGTGTCCATCCACCAAGGAATTATCTAACAATGTTTCTTCTACTAGGTGTAGCCGTTTCATATTCTCTAAATAATATATACTTGTGTAGTCATTCCTCCCATTCTATTGGTGAGGTGCCTGTTAATGCAACAAATATGGTGGTAGCCGAATTCTTTCCACAGCAGGCTTATCTCTACTCTCGAAATGGAGAGGTTAGAAGTATGGAATGTTTGTGCACGTTTCTTGCACGCTCCACATTGAGAACATGTATGGGCTACACTCACACAGAACATTTGAATACTCTGCTGCTATATACTAGCACGAAGTATGATGCATTCCTTTAACATTTTAAAAATCCATACATACATTCATGCAACAAACTGGATCAGAGGCACACAAGTCTTAAATACATCCGTTCTGATTAGATGCTCACTGTAATAGAGTCCCTGGATTTGCAAGCTCAGCAGAATTACTAGTGGTCACTGAAGCATGGGTTAGCATCATTTAAAGAGAACAGCATGCTCTCTGGCTAGGACACGCACTAAATTTATTAACGATGAACGACGTGGGATAATGTAATAAGTCACTATCCCGTCAACCGGACTAAGCCTCATCCTATACCACATCATCAGTGTTATTAGTATTCAAATAATCCCTGCAGGAAATTAATTTCAAATTATCGCTCTCTTGGAGGAATATTTAGAGAACACATATCGTCAGTAGGCAAGTAAGTTTACTATTTACTTCATAATTCAACAGAGGTGTTTCACATGATTTGTTGGTTTCTCAGTATACAGGGAGTGCAGAATTATTAGGCAAATGAGTATTTTGACCACATCATCCTCTTTATGCATGTTGTCTTACTCCAAGCTGTATAGGCTCGAAAGCCTACTACCAATTAAGCATATTAGGTGATGTGCATCTCTGTAATGAGAAGGGGTGTGGTCTAATGACATCAACACCCTATATCAGGTGTGCATAATTATTAGGCAACTTCCTTTCCTTTGGCAAAATGGGTCAAAAGAAGGACTCGACAGGCTCAGAAAAGTCAAAAATAGTGAGATATCTTGCAGAGGGATGCAGCACTCTTAAAATTGCAAAGCTTCTGAAGCGTGATCATCGAACAATCAAGCGTTTCATTCAAAATAGTCAACAGGGTCGCAAGAAGCGTGTGGAAAAACCAAGGCGCAAAATAACTGCCCATGAACTGAGAAAAGTCAAGCGTGCAGCTGCCACGATGCCACTTGCCACCATTTTGGCCATATTTCAGAGCTGCAACATCACTGGAGTGCCCAAAAGCACAAGGTGTGCAATACTCAGAGACATGGCCAAGGTAAGAAAGGCTGAAAGACGACCACCACTGAACAAGACACACAAGCTGAAACGTCAAGACTGGGCCAAGAAATATCTCAAGACTGATTTTTCTAAGGTTTTATGGACTGATGAAATGAGTGAGTCTTGATGGGCCAGATGGATGGGCCCGTGGCTGGATTGGTAAAGGGCAGAGAGCTCCAGTCCGACTCAGACGCCAGCAAGGTGGAGGTGGAGTACTGGTTTGGGCTGGTATCATCAAAGATGAGCTTGTGGGGCCTTTTCGGGTTGAGGATGGAGTCAAGCTCAACTCCCAGTCCTACTGCCAGTTCCTGGAAGACACCTTCTTCAAGCAGAGGTACAGGAAGAAGTCTGCATCCTTCAAGAAAAACATGATTTTCATGCAGGACAATGCTCCATCACACGCGTCCAAGTACTCCACAGCGTGGCTGGCAAGAAAGGGTATAAAAGAAGGAAATCTAATGACATGGCCTCCTTGTTCACCTGATCTGAACCCCATTGAGAACCTGTGGTCCATCATCAAATGTGAGATTTACAAGGAGGGAAAACAGTACACCTCTCTGAACAGTGTCTGGGAGGCTGTGGTTGCTGCTGCACGCAATGTTGATGGTGAACAGATCAAAACACTGACAGAATCCATGGATGGCAGGCTTTTGAGTGTCCTTGCAAAGAACGGTGGCTATATTGGTCACTGATTTGTTTTTGTTTTGTTTTTGAATGTCAGAAATGTATATTTGTGAATGTTGAGATGTTATATTGGTTTCACTGGTAATAATTAATAATTGAAATGGGTATATATTTTTTTTTGTTAAGTTGCCTAATAATTATGCACAGTAATAGTCACCTGCACACACAGATATCCCCCTAACATAGCTAAAACTAAAAACAAACTAAAAACTACTTCCAAAAATATTCAGCTTTGATATTAATGAGTTTTTTGGGTTCATTGAGAACATGGTTGTTGTTCAATAATAAAATTAATCCTCAAAAATACAACTTTCCTAATAATTCTGCACTCCCTGTAGTTCATCCTTAGAACATGTCTGGTGGGAATAGCCACTTTCAACACATAAAATAAAAAAAGCATTGGCAAAGTCAATAGGTCTGCATTGGCCGGAAAACAGGAAAGAAAGGAAGAAATCAGTCAAGAAGCAAGAAAGAAAGAAGAAAAAGATTCAAAAATGAAAGAAATGCAAACAAGAAGGAAAAAATTAAATAAGAAAAGAAGGCAAGAAATAAAGATGCAAAAAGGGATAGAAAGGGTGAAAGGAAAGAAAGAAAAGGTGAAAGAAAGAAAGAAAGAAAGAAAGAAAGAAAGAAAGAAAGAAAGAAAGAAAGAAAGAAAGAAAGAAAGAAAGAAAGAAAGAAAGAAAGAAAGAAAGAAAGAAAGAAAGAAAGAAAGAAAGGAAAGATGCAAAAAAGAAAAACATGAAAGAATGGAAGAAAATAAGTAAAGGAAGGAAGGAAGGAAGGAAGGAAGGAAAGAGGGTTCACAGTATAAAAAACACTGGGTACTAAAAACAAAATTACACCCAACCGGTGCTTAAATAAAACTGTTAATAGTGTGCTGCAAATTAAACATAATAAAGTTTGTTTTTCTTCCTGGCTAAAATTTATAGAAGAACCACTGGTGAAACAGTCCAGGAACTTAACATGGTGTACTGTGAAACAGCAGCAGTCCACTTCAAAAGGAATTTATAATAGCTTTAGAATGAGAAGGGATGGCAAGTATGCCTCCAAACAGAACCAGAATTAGAGAGCTGGACAGAGACATTGATGGCCCTAGGTAAAGGCATCCAGGAAGCCCGACTGAAGTTCTGCCTTTGTGTGCGCTCTTACACTGGAGATCCTCTACAGCCCACCCACCCCGGAAGAATGGATGGTAGCAATATTTTGGACTACATCCCCCATTTATAACATGCAGGATCAAGCCGCCCTATTTCAGCAAGTGTGGGCACCCTTTCTCACCGATCCCTCGTAGTGAGCTCACTATCTGCCTACCAGTTTGCCTATATATCCCTCACGGCTACTAACACAAATCGCTTAGGCTACCTCCCCCATATCCCTCTTCCCTTCCCTCTCTCTCCCCTCCTGTTTCCACACGTAACACCCCAAGCAGGGTGCTGGGTGCCATTCTCACCATACCACCCTCATTTCCCCCACCTCCTTACCGCCCCCCCACATCTAACCTTATTTCAGCCTAGCCCAGTGTCGATTCTCATAGCTTCCCTCACCTCCTACTCCCCCCCCCCCCCATTTTCCCCTCACCTAGCCCTTACTCATCGCCTCTCACCTTTTTCTATTTTCCAGACATCTCCTCTTTGACCTAAACAACATCACATCTAGGCCTAACCACATCTCCTTCTTGGTCTTAATTTATCTCTATCACTTCTATGTAAGTCTGCTTTGTCTTTCTACTTCCTACCTCTAAAAGATATACTCCCCTAAATCAAACCCTACTTGACACTCCTCGGCCCTACTGTGACTGCACTCAAACACTAAGCCTACTGCTGATAAGTAAGATTTTTGTCACGGTCTATATGATTTGTCCATGGAAAACGGCAAATACGCCCACAGCCCTATTAGGGTTTCTCCCCGCAAAAGCCCCTTCCCGCCTCCCCCCAATCAAGATCGGTGAGTCCTGTGTATGTGGCATAATGGCTTACTGAGGCTCGGATCACTGCCCATCAATAGGTACACCCGTCCCTCCCTCCCCTACACCTACGGTTGGAAGGTGGTACAACAGAATACTGCCCCTGCCTCCAGGGCATAAGGAAAATGAGGAGACAAATCAAACGATCTGCTTAGATTCCCCGAGTCAACAGATGTTGAATAAGCTACTGGGTTGTCAAAAGAGGAGGCGCCCTTTGAACCTCCGAACCACTGAAATGTTATAGGAAAAGGAGTCGCTTGTGAACCATTTATCGTGTCCTTTAGATGTAGTACATTGCTTTATTTCACAAATGTCTCCCTGCCTTACGTGAATGTATAGTCAACTTCACCCCCATCACTTTCTGTGTTCAGATCCCCGCCTCAATATCCTATCCCTCCCCCTCCTGTCCTTCTTTCCCATTCGACTCTGATGATACGCTACAAATGTCCTTTACATGCTGAATGCAGAAAAAAAAAATGTTGCATTTTATTATTTAAAAATTTCAACAACAAAAAAGAATGAGAAAGGAACCAATAAAGTTGATATGTGCCTTGCCTCACTTCAAATGCGTCCTACTATAAGATTAGGCAATACTGGCACCAACAGGAAGTCTCTGTACGGATGTGCACTTGGAAAAAGCGAAAAAACACAGTTACTCAAAGTGAGCTAACCAGAGGCTTAAGTTAGCTGGCCCCATACGGTTTTAAAACATATAGGTTTACGCAAACAGGATTTCTCCAAGAGTCAGCAAAGATAAGCTTAGTTATGTGTGATGCTTGTAACATCCGAACAAGTGAGGATTTCCCCCGGGGCTTACTTAAAAGAGTTTATTGGGTTTTAGGCTTTCTAATGCCTTCCCCCTTTGTAAAGAGCTATAGATTATATATTCCCCCCCCCCCTTCGGACCCCCAAATGACAAACCTATTTTGTACAACTATACTATAAAACTGCCAGCTACAAACATATTTATGCTCAGTTATCCCTTTTAAAAATGCAATCAAATAAATGAATGTCAACATGCTATGGGCAGACTGATTTCCTTGAAGACAGATCCTTCATCAGGAATGGGAGGTAGGTAGTTTGGTGTGCCCTCGCCTCACTTGATACCCACTCTCCGCCAGCAAGTGTGACAGAAGATGTTATGATGGCGCGATATCTTCACCATGACAATCCTCTTGGCCAGTGCCTGGACACCTCAATTATATATTCAGGGCCCTTTTACAGGGGGTCGTCTACAGGTGAAAATCTCCGACTTAGATTGCCTTTCACCAAGAATAAGGAGAAATAGACCATCATAGTTTCAGTTGAAAGGAGCTTGTGCACTGTCATGAATGAGAACATATAATCAAATATCAGTGAAACTATTTTTTTTCTTTCATCAACTTACAGAACCTAACTACTGGTGGAGAGCTGATCAGCAAATTGTAGATTCGTGCTCAGTGAAGACTCACTGGACATAACACCTTCTTATGTGTAAAGTCACTCAGAAAGGCAACTTTTTTCACATTGTGGGGAGAAAAAGAAAAATCAATGAACTTGAAAGAAACCAAAAGAACGCTTGGAGTAGAAAATCTGAGACTGTTGAGAATCTAACAGCAGTGCGGTTTAAGAAAATAAAGTCACAGGCAGAGTCAGCCAGTCTTTTTCACTCCTTATCTGTCCGACAGTCTTGCCAGTCTTCATTTATCGTTGGGATTATCATTTTGTCAGTGTTAATTAATTGGATTCAGATAATTTTCCCATTATCTTATGTTTACAACTCAGCGAGTACTAGAACCCGGGACTCTTCCCATGCGAAGTATGAAAACTTTAAGTGAGTACTATTCTGGAGTCCTCAAGGCAGGAAGGTCTCTACAGCAGTCTGTGCTAGACAATATGGTACCTCTATAATTTCACCAAATGGCCATTTAGTCTCAAACCGGTTGTAATGACCTCATCCTCCCACTGCGACATTGTGGGCACTAGTATATACAGCCGATGACATGCAACCATTCCAGCACTGGAATGTTAGTTATGTGCAGACATTAAAAGAAACATGGAATCTCAAACCTAAACATCAGTTACACTAAACTCCAATCTCAAGTCGGCATTCCACTACGAATAGAGCATTGTACACACATGTAAGGATGAGAAAAATGTATTTCCAGATAATACAATCCCTCCTGTGCCTCCAAGCATACCTCTGGAAAGTAAAACTGTTCACTCACAACACGGACTGGGACTACTCAAGGCCAAAGAAAGAAATCATTAACCTCGTAATCTGTAATGATGGCACACTTGTTCTAGAGTGGGTAATTTAGCCATTTCACAAGACAAACAGAGTCGGAGGGACTGCCTTGAAACAGGTAAGTGCCACAATATAAAACTTTAGTGACTGGCATCGGAATTTACTCTATTGTATAGTAAGATAGAAGTGATAAAATAGCTCACTGAACACAGGTGTCTAGCTGAATGTATAATTTGTGTACCTATAGTAAGGACACTAGGGTCATGTTTTTGGCCACTTAGAAGTTAGGTTTGTAGCCTAAAGGAAAGACAAAACTAAACCTTGAGCAGCTTATGGGTTAAGTGAACAAGCTAGGAAGCGTTATGAAAGGCACACAGTGTATAGGATAACAAAGAGCAATGACTGCATACAAACATGTTGACAATGTATCGGGCGCTAAAACAGATGTAGTAGCACGATGTTAAATTCTTAGGACATTAGGTCCTAAGCTATAAAACATTAGGTTCAGATGTAGAGCTTCTACTGCAACTAAAGTGAAAACAAAGAGAAATCGTTATTATGCATGGACTTATTATCTGAGATGTAAAAGTCTGCTCCCCAGTAACTGACATGCACCGCTGCCCTGAGTGCCCCACTGTACTAATGTCTGAATCCCTAAAGCTGCAGGCACGATCATCCATGTGTGCCATGACAAGGGCCTGTTTCACTGATTGGGGTACTGTTGGACTGGGAGGGGTGCCAAAAAGCTAGCCTCAGTGGTGGAGGGATACCACCTTCATCAAGAATTTAGTAGCAAGAACGCAGTAGTGGCAGAATACCATGTAGTGACCAGTAAGGTTGAACAGGTCCTTTTTAGCTCGTGTCACTGGAGTGAGGCCTAGAGGCTCACTCATTTTAAAAGCCCCCCTGCTGTGTGCTTAACTCACCCCTTGATCTACATTAGGTAATGAAGAGTGATGTGTAGCACAAGAGTGGTGTCTCTGCGCTGGGTGTATGTGTGCCTGGGAAGGGTACAGTACAAGGATCATGCAGCACTGTGCAGAATGCACAAGTTATATGTATGTGCGCCCCTGAATGGTACAATACAGGAAGAATGTGATGCTGTGCAGTTTATGCATATTGAATACAGATCCTGGGTGCATGTGTGACTAAGTGGTTCAAGAGACAAATAATACATTTCTAGGCAGGTTGTGAATGCTATGTATGTGCTGGGTGTAGGTGTTTCTATGAATGGTACAACACATAAGGAAGACAGTGCTGAGCAGTATGTGCATATTCATATTAAATGTACGCACTGCGTGAATGCGTGCCTCGAGTGGTACTGTATGTGGAATATTAAGCATTGAGCAGTGTGTGTGTATTTTGTATACGTGCACTGCACACGAATGTGCCTATGAATAGAACACAGCATGGAGGACTCCGGACTCTATTTTGGGAGACCGAGGCCTGCAAGGTAAAGACATGAGAAGGTAGAGTAACTCCCCAGAAAGACTGGTGTGTTGCTGCATTCCTGTGAGGTGGTTGCAACCCACACTGGGGAGAGGAGAGCTAGGATTTCCCTGTACACTTCAAAGGGTGCTTTCTAATTCAGTGAGAGGTCATAAGGATGTGGCTTGGGCACATCTCAGGAAGAAGATGGAGATAACAGAATCATAAAGCACAGGGCTAATCTTCTCATGCACATTCACTCCCATGGCCTGTGTTGTGGGACTATCAGCTTTGGAGTCTCTCCTGCTGTGACAGACTGCTCTTCAAGAGGAAGAGAGAACAGAGGAGTGGACACTTCAAAAGAAGCAGAACCCCAACATAAAACTGCAAAGACTCAGACTAAATCACACTGGGGGCCTCATTATGACCTTGGCAGCACCAGACCTCCAGGGTCACGGTTGGATCGCTGCCAAAATAGTTGTCCAACTTCAACATTACGACCGTGGTAAAAGCACCTTAGTCGGATCGCCGGCACCGCCACATTTCGGCTGCCATACGGCCTGGCGGTGGCAGCAGTCCTAATCCGCCAGGGTAGCGCTGCTGGTTTAAGACCCCTCTCTCCGCTGGCATTAACATGGCTGTTTCACTGACATATAAATGCTGGCAGAGGCATGGCCCCAGGGTCCCGGGGGGGGTTGGCTGCAATGGCCATGCACTTGGCATGAGTAGCGCAGGGGCCCTCTGGCCAGCCACGTCACCCAAATCATTGCTTTGCAGACAGTGATTTGCGCGACAGGTGCTCGTGCACCCAACGCACAACAGCATTGCCCCCGGCTCTATTATGAGGCGCCGTCAATGTTGTTGTGTGTTTCACACTGGGCCAGCAGGAAACACAGAATAGGGCCAGTGGGAAGGCGGCCACACTGGTGGCCTCCTGACCTGCAGGAATTTGGCGGGCGGCATTTACCACCCGCCAAACTCCTAATGAGGCCCCGGGTGTCTCGAAATGGACTATAGGAAGGGAAGGTTGAGACACCAAAAACTGTCATATGCCAAGCTGAAAGACTTCTACAGGTGACCAGGTCTGGGCGCAAGCCCTGCTAGTCTCCCTGCTGGGAGAGGGCCATCACCGAAGGCCACCTATCCTGAAGAAACAGTGTCTGCCAAGACCAGTTTGTCCTGCGAGTAAGAAAGAGACTGCTGGATGCAGCAAGGTCCAATGGGGAGCCCCTGTCGTGTGGACCCCCCTTCCAAGGGGAGAGGAAACGGCTGCAGCACGAACAGAGTTGTTACCCATGTGCAGGACAGGGTCGGTAAGCAGTGTATGTCAGGACAGAGCTGCCGGGAATTGAGTCGTGTGTCACACTTCACCAATCGGGTTGGATCCTGGGTATAGCACCAAAAGCCACCATAAAAATAGTCTGCTGTGCGATAAGGGCTGTAACCCCATATGCCAGGAGGGGCAGCTGTGAAAAAGACTGCTGTGCGTTAAGGGCCGTAGCCTTCCGTGGAAGCCATGCAGCACCTCCATATGCCAGCAGGCTGACTTGCAGGACTGTGCCAATAGGACAGGAGTCTGTGCATGTTGAGATCGAGTGACACCCCTATGCCATGGGATATGGGGAGGGGGGTCACCTGGAGCACCAAGAACTTCAACCTGATCTGCCACCCCTCCCAGTGAAGAGAGGATGCCGTGGGAGCAAATGCATACCATCACACAGGTAAGGGAAGACAGGATTGTCACAGCCACCCCATTCCCCCATCAGGAGACCAACCGGACTCTTAACCTGCAGGAGGAGCCGCAGAGAGCCTCTGGTTGCTTCAGGAGCTTAACCGTGTGGGAGAGACTCTACATTTGCCAAGTGCAATAGACTCACCTGGATTTAGCTGCAGCCACTGCAAGTGCTCACAGTGCGCTCAGGAATTTCAGAGACTTCACACTGCCCGTGCTAAAAACACACATTTCAGGAATGTCGACCCCAGGGGAAGTTATATTAGCGTGGTAACGCTGGAACATTATTTACTTTAAATGAAAGTCAAAGTGGACTCTTGAGACTTGGGCTACTAGTGGCGCATTCTTTGGATGTTACCTATAGTGAATGGGGAATAACCATAATCGCCCGAGTGAGGAGGGAGTGCAACAGAGAACTGCCAAACAAACACTACAGCCATGACCTCAAAGGAGGCTGTGAAACTGTTTGTGAATGTCAGTCTTTCTTTGTGTTGGTCAACAGTAAAAATAAAATGCTTTTTTTTTTTTAAATAAAATTATTTGGCTACACAATTATTTATTGCTGCTGCTGGGCATATATTGAGGTGTGGGCCCGTGTCTCTAACCTATATCAACTTCCCTGCGGAGGAAGCCTTGGGCTTCGTGGCCCCCACACACCCTCAGAGTCAAGTGCAGAAGGGGTACGTGGCCCAGTTGCACAGTCTATAGAATGTCGAGCACAGCGACATCAGGAGTAAAAGGCCTCAACTCTCACTATTGGGCCTAGTAGCCCTTGTGTGCACCACTGAAAGGGGTTCTGACAAGAGCTTTGATAAACTCCTTAGAAAATCTCAAATCCAAGTACCACTTACAAACTACTTAATGTTGAACATGGCACTAAATCAGTTTTGAGAGCACCGAGACCTAAACTGTGCACAGAAAACAATGATACCAGGAAATGGGTAAAAAACGTTAACTTATCTAATGGGCAACGATTTATTTCTGGCTGGACTGAGGGGATGCATAATGATGAACTGGAGTTCTACTCTGTTCTTGTTTGAAATATATTGAGAAGAATTAATCGCACTGGCCCCAGAATGGGCAAAAAGCAAATCCCGTCACACTATTTCTTAATGTAGAACTAAAAACACACCCGTTTGCTATGGAAGGCTAGTGTACATAATTTCTTCAATGCGATTTTCCGCTGTCAGCACATCATTTACAATCTGTAAACCGTCTGATCTATGTTAAACATGAACTGTGGAAGGTGTAAGAGAGGGCAGACTATGTCACAAATGTTTGCTGTACACATCAACATTCGGTCATTTGTGATTTTATTGATTAAATGTTCAGGGCTCAACAAATCTACTCCACCCTCAATGACAAGTTTTATTTTATAAGATCAAGCTATTTTTAGATCCCACTCAACCCTTCTGGCCAGTAGACAGTGAGAAACTGAATAAGCAATTAAGATGCCTTTAAACCTTATTCTTGTCACATTTGCTCTGTGTTCAGAGACAGAGGTCAGATGTCAGTTTGTCTTCTTGCAATGCAAATACTTTTCCTTGTGACTGCAGAGTTTCAGGATTTTCTACGCTGAACTGTCTGACCTATGTGAAGTGAAAGGCTGCTGGTATTAGTTATATAAATATTGTGTGTTAGGAAAAAAACTAAGTGAACTTTACAAACATTTCAAAATATATTTCAATAGCTGTGAAAGACAATTTTGTGTACTACTGTGTGATAGCAAATATATTTTAAGAGGATGAAATAAATAAGTCAGAACACTTTACTTGGTGATGTGCAAATGATAAATGTTTTCTGAAACCCAAATTTCACAGATTATTGTTAATACACGATATAGTTTTATCAGTAAAACTGTAAGTTAGTGGAAAGGTTTTTGAACATTTCTTGGAAATTTACTTACTGTAAATGACGGTGCGCTACCACATCATGCTTTAAACTCTTGCCCTGATGGCAAAGCTATTAGTAAACTAAGAGGCAAGTCATGCATGGATCATGTATACCCTATATGTGGGCTAGATTTATTATACATGGAGCAAATGTTTAGTGTAGTTAATCAAACAAAAGAGGATTTATTTTTTTTACAGCAGAAATGCTGAACTCATATTTGAACGTACACTATGTGAGAATGAAGAAAAAGGCGACTGTAAAATACAATATTTGCATAGGATTACACAATTTGAGACCCATTTCCAGGTCAAGTACATTACAGTTAGGTCGAGTAGATTTTTCATGCTACTCGACCTTCAGGTCTAGTAACATTTTTATAATTTGTCGAGGCCTGATGTTATAGTATTACATATTGGCCAGGCATATCTTGTCAAGCATTGAGATTTTTTAGTGCCTGCATATGATGGATAGACTTTCATAGGCATGTTTGTATTTCAGGTATATTGTTTGTGCAAAATGCCGTGTGATTTGGGATTGGTTGTAGGGCGGGGTGATTTAGAGTCAAATTTGCTATCATTATTTGTTTTATTTTTATTTTTTTGGTGCTTGAAGCCATGCTGTTATCAATCATCATTTAAGTGTGGAGTTAGCTACATTTTCCGATCGCTTTAGCCATGCATGCTTGGTGTGTAGTCTGCAGTGCTTTAGGCATAACATACTGAAGCTGAGATAATTTGCTCTCTGATATAAACTTTAAGTAAAAGTTTTCTTCTGCATTAACCTGCTTAAAAATCTAAAGGACCATCTTTAATATTAGGCATTCATGACATTGTTTCAGTAGACAACTGACACGAGTTTCCTGTTTTCGCAAAATACTGCTTTCTCAAGACTGCACCAAGTGCATAATGATGAAACCGAACAGAGGCAAAGCAGAAGAAGACTACAGTTGGATATTTTTGTAAGGCTGCCAGTGTACAACAACCATTCTCAATGCAAAGTATTTCAACTTTATCCTGCTAAGAGTAGACAGTGTGTAAACATTTAGTACTATCTAGGTAAATTGGTACTTCCTTATTATTCAGATATCTGTGAAAGCCATATAGAATTTGGCACTGAAATTCATGTACATCTATTTCTTGAAATAGGTATTCATTCATTCATTCATCAGGCCCACCTAGCAATAGTGGAACAACAGACATTAACATACAGAGATCTACTATATTAACAAGGTATGTAACGCAACTAGCCAAAAAATTGTTATAGAAGTGATAGGTTTTAAGGATGTGTTATTGTGTGTTCAGATCCTGTTAATTTTGTTTTATGAAATAAAATTATGATAATTATTGCAAAGAACATAGGCAAACAGGAAATGTTCATGAGATAATTACCTTGGTTTGAAATTACCGTAGGTGACCTTATTTTGTCGTTTGAAGATCATAGCCTATGTACCTCATGAATGTACACTGTCATTGACTAAATGGTTTCATGAAGAGATGTAGTGAGGAGGAAGAACCTTCTTTATCTGAAGCAGGTAATGGATAACTTTAAATGGCGTACAATATGATGTCTAACTTCCTTTTCAAGCGAAGTTGCACTGATGACATCCAACACACTGTATGGGCTGGCCAGGTTGAGTATCGTCTTGGTGATGAGTGGGAGGGTAGTCTAAAGCTTTTTTCATGTGCGCCATTACAAACCAGTTTGTTACTTTTCACTAGTTATCCAATCCTCAACAAGCCTTCTGGAGACCGAGAGATCTTCACAAAATACCTAACAATCTCAAAACTCCCATAGTTTGTTAAAGGGAATATAAAAACACTTGCCTTCTAAACAATCACTAATAAAAAAATTATATCTTCCAAGGCACTGTATCAGCAATTACAGACACTCAAGATGAACTCTATACAACCCGTCATACAGGGAGTTAAGTAATCTTTTTTACTGCTTGATTCTTCAACACTAAATGATTCAATGATAATTACCTTTTAAAGGCCACTGCTTTGAAGGAATTCAGTGATTCCTAAACAATATTGCACAAAAGGTTAGGATGAAATTATGTGAATCCTCTAGTCATCACATTATTCACCATGTCCCTCAGGATCACCATTATGTCCTCTACTTCCTAACATACACATGCACAACCTCCGCCTTAATTCACGGATACCAACTGAAATTCCAAATGCAATAATTGGATGGTCAAAACAGTCTCCATCTGTTTATTTTGCCTCTGACTTAGCCTTCGCTCACCTAATCAATAAAGCGGTCAATTAAGCTTCCTCATTTCCTTACTCCATAACATATCATCTATCCTTCGAATTAGTCCTGGAGTGGAGCTGACAAGATCCTTGGTGATGGACAAACTAGACTATTGCAGCACTGTGTAGTGGGCTCACAAATACCCTTACAGGCAGCCTAAAGTGAGGCCAGAACAAGCATTAAGTTTGGCCCTTCACCTTAAAACCCCAAAACACGTAAACCCTGACCTGGAATTTCTTCACTGGCTTCAAGGGCCATAAGTTCCATAAGCTCTCTGCACTTTGCACCAGGTCTACCAGGGAAAAGTCCCTGACTGTTTGTACAAATTCTCTCTATGTTGCAACCCTACCAAGAGTATCTCAACTTCCACTTCTAATTTAGGAAGCAGAAGTCCGGATGCATGAAACCTCACAACACTGGCAGACAGTGACTGAAAAATGCAGAAGATCCTGATGAAGGACCTCTTCAAGAAAGCGTTTGATTAACCAGAGATTACACTGTTGTGTTTTTGTGTATGTTTAAAGCTGTTGAACAGCCTTTGCTAGAATTCCATATCTTCCCTTTCTACTTTAAAGTTCTTCATTCTAGCTAATCTTCATATTAAATAGGAATTAATACGCACAGGGTTGTTTGATGTTTTGACAAATTTCCTATCTACTGGACACCTTTCAACATTTTGAGAGACGCTACGAACACCAACAACCGTTTGAAAGTAATTATAATATTATGAAGTACACAGGATATTTTGACTTTTTGTATTTATAAGGATCAGTAGTCACACATGCAGTTAGTAATGTATCAGGAACAACCATATGCAACAGGGCAAGTGATGGTCATGCCCCTGCCCTTAGTGATGATTAAACAGGTGGGTGCTAGCACTGCAGTGGAACAGGAGGCAGCACAGCCATCATATGGGGACAAATGAGTATGGGAAATCTTCAAGGCAGTGAATATGTCAGCTTAGACTGAACATTTAGGCCTGAGGACTTAGGTTGTTACTTCTGAAGATGTTAGGTTGAACAGGTTCCATTATAAAACCCTATCCTGCCCCATTACGGCAAATCTTAGATGTTTAACACATTTTTGTTTTACAGCAACACTTTACGTTGGTGTGTTTTAATACAACAACTTTCCTAAATTAAATTATGATTTGCATATGGTTGGTCTTTGTCTGTAGTAGCACATCAAGAATTAAAATATGCAATTGAATGTGTCCAAGAATAATTTTCCAGTACTTGAGAGTACTCAAAGGATTAAATCCAAATATATAAACCTTTTTTTTTCTCACTTTTTTTTCCATTTCTTTTCTCTACTGTAGTGGCACAGGTGGCCCTGTTGTATGTTTTATGTCTTCATTCCGTAGAAATTGAAGGATGAAGGATCTGAAAATATGCAGAGATGGACATCCTTCAGAACATGCTGTGACTTGTGCTTACTTCACAGATACGCCCTGCTCACAAACGTTTGAGTGTAAAAATGAAGGATGAAGCATCACAGCAGAGAACAACTAAAATACATGCTCTTACCTAGTGGGGCATGTTAAATAGCACACAACAAAACTGAAAGAAACATCCCACACTCCTCAGACCTGATCAAAAAGAAGCACATTACCACACTGCCATCTTACATCCTGGCACAAATTTTCCGGAACTGCTCATCTTAACTTGGATACACAATCTCAGGCTCAAATCTCACTTGAAGCTTTCCTTGGTTGACCACTGGCACTTCTACTTGGATTCTAATGGCTGGAAACAACTCAACACAGAAATGTCTATAGGGATTAGGTGCAACCAAGGAAGCCACCCACTAGAGGCAAACACAGGTTGTAATAGCTACAATCTGCAACACCTGTACTTGCAGGTGGGTCCCTGATATGGGGGCACCACAGTGTTGGGAAGGGTAGCTAGAACAAGGCTTTTCACTTATCCTGTATTTGTTAATGCCTTGACGCTTACTAGATGCTAGGCTTATTGAGCTCAAATCTGTGTAACAAACACCAAATTATAATACATTCTCGATGTATGTATGGCTTCCATGCCTCTCTCTGCGGTGCGAGGTCATGTTGTGTCAACAGGGCTTGCAATGTGAAAGCCGGTGTCTAGGAGGTGTTGGTTTTGATGATCAGTGGATTTGTGATGCCGAGCTTTGGCATCGTTGTCAAGGCTGGTGTGGCTAAGGGATATGAGGACCTGCTCTATGGAAGCGCTACACAGTGAGTTCTGAATGTGATGCATCGAACCCATGATGCAGGATACGCCGGCGATGTTAATCTTATGCGATGGGTCAAAATCACGCAGCAGCAACAGTTCGTCGGTTCTGCTTGAGGATGTATCTCTCCACTGAGGAGATGTATCGGTTCTGCTCAGGGATGTGCCGCTCTACAGAGATGATGTTTCTTCTCTGCTGGGAAGCACCTTAGGCCCACTTCCAAGGGTCCACGATTGAGATGGCATGACTTGGCAGGGTAGACTCACAGATGGCAAAGTCCAAGTGCAGAAGCAGAGTGGAAGTCTTTTATGTCTTTGAAACTTCAGATCATGAGGCCAGCCGACTAGCCCTTGGAGTCACTCTGGGTTCTGGGTTGGAGAGATGCAGGTACAGTCTCTCACTCCCAGGCAAGAGAACAATAATCTCCAGGCCCAGAAGTGTACTGAAGCGGTGATGTCCAAAGTCCAGTTCTTATACCCAATGGTGACTTTGATGCGTGAGAGACTTCAAAGACAGATTTTTGAAGCGCACAAATGTCCTGCCCTGGCTCCAGACTCACTACAGGACATATGCAGCCCTTTGTGGGGACAGCACACACCCTACTGAGGGTGTATTTAGCTCCTCCGTCCCATCCTGCCCAGGATGGCCCATCAAGTCACACGTAAGCGCCCATTGTGTGTGGCTGCCTAGGGGGGAATTTACGAAGCCCAAATGCCAACTACACCCAGTCATGTGACCAAAGACAGGCACCAAATGGCTACAGCATTAAAAGAACCAACTTTCTAGAAGTGCCATTTTCAAAATCTCAATTTAAAATCTGACTTCACCATAACGTTAGGATGTTAAATTGCGATTCCAGAGACACTAAATTTGGAGAACTTACCTCTTCCCATTTGGAATTGATGCTTGTAAAGTGTAATAAGGCGTTAACCTATGGGAGAGATAGGCCTTGCAGTGGTGAAAAACAAAATTAAGAGTTTTTCACTAGGTAGTGAAACTTAAACATACATGTCCTACTTTTTAAATACAATGCACCCTGCTCTCCGTTCAGTCCAGCTCTTACCCTAGGGGTGAGTTACATGTATTAAAAAGGAAAGTTCGGGTCTGACAAAAAGGTGTATTTGGCCAGGTTGAAATGGCAGTTCGAAACTGCTCACACAGGCTCTTCAATGGAAGGCCCAAGACATGGTTAAAGGGCTACTTAAGTGGGTGGTACAATCATTGCCACAGGCCCACTAATAGCATTTAATTTACTGGTCCTTAACGCATTTAGTGCACTTTACTAGGGACTTACAAGTAAATTAAAAATGCCAATGCTATATGCCAATGTGACCATGTTTTAGGGAAAGAGCACATGCACTTTAGCGCTGGTTAGTAATGGTAAACTGTACCGAATCCTAAGGCCAGCAAGATCTGAAGGCAAAAGCTTAGGAGAAACCCTGCCAAGGATGCCTGGTCTAACAAACTTAAGTGTAAGAAATGGATTAGTGTGTGGAGTGAAGGAATAACTACCTCAAGGAATAATCAATACCCTTTACAGAGTGAACCCTCCTAGTCACTCAATTAACCTCAGCTCAATCCCTTGTAGCTATGGCACAGAGCAGACAGGCTTAACTTAGGTCAATAGCTAAAGTATTTATGCAATACCAAAACAGTAATAATGTTGAAATGCAAAACAATTAAAATAACATAACAAAATTGGAACAAATGGTGTAAAATTTACTAAACAAAATGTTACAAAAATGACACAAAAAATTGATAGGGGGAAGGGGAAATATGATTTTTGACATTTAAGAACAGCAACAAGAAACAAAGAGCCAATTACAGTCAGTGATCGTGGTAGACCGGGACCCATGTGCAATCTGATGCAGACTGCGATGGAGTGCGGGTAAGATAAACCAACCATGTTCAACCTGATCAAAGATTTTACCTTCCGACTTAAATCCTGGCGTCTCAATCTACCACAGGAGTACACTTCCAAAGCCCCCAGGACCTCAGGGGAGGCACTAAGCAACAGATGCATCAAAGGGTTTTATTTACACTGTGTTTATGGGAAAATGCATTCATACATATGGCCCGAAGAGACTGAAAGGGTGGCAAGCAGGGCTCAGTCCTGGTCTAGTTGCCACTTATCAGCCCGGTAGTTGAAAGAAAGACCTTGTAAAGCTTGCTGTACCCCTGCATATCTTTAACAGCAGGTTTGCCTTATGAGCCTTTGAGACCACTTCTTTGTTCTTGGTACAAGTGAGAGCAGGTCCAGTCCCTTAGGGTTTTTCTCAGGTTGCAAACAGCAGGTTTGGTCCACTTCCGATTTTCCTTATATCCAACAGTGTAATGAAGTGGGGGCTTGGAGGTGTCACATTTATCCCTGACAAGAGCTAGTAGGTGGGAATGACTCATGGGCACGCCCTAATCAATGGGGCAAAGGTTTTAGGGCCAACGCTACCCATTTTGGGCATTTTCAAAATGGCAAAAGTTCTTGGCCACACTAAAGTTGGGCTCTGAAAGCTCATGTGTGTGCGGAGAGTATGCTATGGTAATGTGCCAGGATCAGAAGAGTCATCTCTACACATACAGGTCAGCCTATTTTTTGGCTCCTGGGAAGCACCTGCCACCTTTTTCACACTGATTCAACATGATTATTGCTGCTGGCAGAACTAGGAGAGCAAATCCAGATTGAGCCTTCAGGAACTTCAGGCAGGGGAAAAGTGACTCCAAAAGTTAGTTTTCCTCAATGTTTTAAAAAAAAATCTGACCTCAACATTAAATCTTGTTTAATAGTCTTAATAACTATTAAAAATAGTTGTTTAATTATTTTTCTAGTTAGTCCCATTCTTGAGTTACAGTATTGTGATTTTTAATCTGTACTTTATTTTTCTACCTAGGACAGCTATGCCTGACACATTGAAAAAAAACTTTTAGGTGTTAGTCACTATTAAAGTCAAATTTCAACATGTAATCTTAAATACCATGCACCCTTCCTTGTGGCCATCAAGGACGATATGGGGTGACACATTCATATTTGAAAGGAAAGTGTTGATCGGTTAAAAGGGTTTATTGTGACCAGTGAAACTGCAGTTTTTTGCTGCTACAGTAATGCTACGTGGGGTAGGACTCAGACCATGTTTGCAGTGCTGCATTAGTGGATGACAATATAGGTGCTGCAATCCTCTAGTGGCATTAAACTTCCTGACCCTGGGTATTTGAGCCATATAATAGGGACTTATAGGTAACTTAAATATACCAATAAGGAGTATGCCAATTTTACCATGCTTAAAGGGGGGAACACAGGAGCTTTACTCCTGGTTAGGAGGGGTGAAGTGCAGAGTTCCTACACCAGCAAAAATATAAGATACAACAAAAGGCCAACAAATCAGGGGTGGCCACACAGAAAAGGCAGCTTCCTACATTAAGGTATTGTGATACTCAGTTGGATTTGTGATCTCTAGACATGATGGTTTGCCATAGTTTAAAAAAAAAAAAAAAACATTGGGAGGGCTGTGGGATATGTTAAGTGTACAACAATGGCTCCACCAAAAAGTGTGTCAATTCTCAGGTTGATCAGACAACATGATAATTAGTGCCCTCCTAACTGTTAAGGGCTACTGTATTCGCAGGCCAGGGGCATCTATAGTCAAAATTCATGTTGTACAGCACAGACTTCTAAAGAGGTTGAAAGGAGACTTTTAAGGTCGAGCGTAAGCGTACAATCTCTTGTATACTTTTAAGTATATTTCTTCTCCGGGTGTCCAGCTATTTCATTTGTTAGTTTCAGTGTCATTTAAAAATCCTTGCTTGCTAGCGGTCAGTCATGCCTCTTTGTACCTCCTGCTGTGTGGGAGCAGAGAACAACTACTATATAATTATGCTTTGTTCCGTTTATCTTGTCTGTAGGGGAGCTTTTTTTTTTCTTTCTTTTTTTAAACTGTTTCCTGCTCCCATCCAGGGAAACTTCCCTTCTCATCTGCAGAGCGTTCTTGCTCCGAGTTTAGCTGTACAAGGCTATAAATCAGGCCATTACCTTGACCACATTTGGTCTTTGTGGGCTCTCTGCACCCTCTCTCAGCTGCCTGACTATCGCCCTTCCTTGGCCCAGTGCCAGTAACCAACCACACACACGCGGTCTCCCAGGAGCACCTCAGTTCTTAGTCAGGACACACTACTGATCCAGTACTGGAACCTGTGGTGCAGCTCCATCAGTGCAACTCCGTTCACACACTCCAAGCCCTCAGTCGTGCCAGATCCCACACAAGCTCTTTGCCAGACCACCTCAGTTCTCCCAGGGAGTACAGCCTGCTGCTCCAGTACTGGTGCCTTGGGCGCCGCTCCACCAGTACACCTTTGTTCACACACCCCAAGCCTTCAGCCATGCCAAAGCCGGGAACACCACGCACGCGGTCTGCCAGAGTACTTCAGTTCTTGCAGTCAGTACACTCTGCTGCTCCAGTACTGGGACCTCTGGCAAACCTCCATCAGTGCACCTCCGGCCACACACTCCCAGCCCTCAAGTGCACTCATGCCGGAACCTCACGCGCTGTCTGCCATGGCACCTCAGTTCTTCAGTCAGTACATGGTGCTGTCCCAGTACTGGAACCTCATGCTTAGCTCCATCAGTGCACTTGAGTTCAAATCCTTTGAGCCCCTAAGCTGTGCCAGAATCCCACCCATGCTGTCTACCAGAGCACCTAAGTTCTTACAGTCAGTACGCACTGCTGTTCCAGGACTGGTTTGGGTGTAGCTCCATCAGTGCACCTCGGTTCACACACTCCAAGCCCTCAGTCGTGCCAGTAACCCCACACACGCTGTCTGCCACTGCACCTCAGTTCTTCAGTCAGTACACTCTGCTGCTCTAGTACTTTGACCTCTGGCGCAGCTCCATCAATGCACCTCAGATCACACACCAAGCCCTCAGCCATGCCAGGAGCCCCACACACACTGCCCACCAGAGCACCTCAGTTCTTCCAGTCAGCAGACTATGCAGCTTCAGGACTGGGACCTCGGACACAGCTCAATCAGTGCACCTCAGATCACAAACTTCAAGCCCTCCGCCATGCCAGTGCTAGGACCCACACACGTCTGCCAGAGCACCTCTGTTCTTACAGTCAGTACACTCTGCTGTTCCAGTACTGGGACAGCGGGCTCTGCGCCATCAGTGCACCTCAGTTCTACTCCAGCAAGTTCACTTCCTTTCCTATACTGGGAACCTGCTCACGTACATTTCCATTACAGCAGCTCAATTCTAATATTCAGTCCCACTGTCAAGCCAATACTGGACCCAAAAGAGCAATACACAACTTGTCCAGTGCACCTCAACTCTAACATCCAATACCACTGATGATGGGACTCACCAGAGCTCCACTAGATTCCATCAATTCTAACATTCAGTACACATTTCTTCTCAGTACTAAGTCTCACACACATGCCCTTTGGGTCTCCTCGCTTCTGTGGTTCAGAGGCAAAGCCACGCATGCTAGGCACCACTTGCACGTCACCAGAGAACCTCCAGGCTAATGCTTGGAAACACTGGCACGCCAATACTAGGGTCCTTCCACACATAGCTCCACTCACTTCTGACCTTGTGTGCCTGTTACTAATCCAGTACTGCAGCCCACATACAACTCAGTCAGTGGACCTCAACCCTAACCTGAGGTGCCCTATTTTTCCAAAACCAGGAATTACACAGTGTTCCGATTCTCATTCCTCACTCGCTGGCTTTCTGTTATTCCAGCACTGGGTCGGGACACAGCTCTGCTAACACCCAATCCTAATTAGAAGCGCCCCAAAATTGCTGTATTGGGTTTCACATATAACTCTACTAATGCACTTCCTGCTGTTCGGCAGTGCCCCCTGCTATTCCACACTCTGACTTCTGTTTGAAGACGTGGGAAGCCAATTAAATCTATTCTTAGCTGCCATCTTTATATGGGAGGGTCTGTTTCACCTATCTCACTCCTTTCTTTGCTTTACTCTGTTTATTCTCAAGGTTTTCTTTCTCCCCCACTTTTCTATTTCCAGCTCTTAAAATCCAAGTTAACAGTTGTGCTCTCTTTCAGTTGTTTATTTCAACTCCTCTCTTTTTTATTTTTTTTATTTCCCTCTTCCTACCTCCTCATTCAAACCAGCAAAAACGTGTTTTTCTCTTTCCTGGTTTCGTTCTTCTCTTTTTTCAGGCGTTCATTCTTTCACTATTTGTTTTCTCTTCCCTTCATTCTTTCTTTGTCTTTTTTTTATTTGCTCTTTCCTTCGGCTCGGTATGCATCCTTTCACTTTTTTTTTGTTTAGATCTTTCTTCCTTCTTTTCTCTGGTGTTTTTCTCATCTTTATCTGTCAATTCACATCTTACTATAAATCCCTCTATTTCCCGTCTGTACGTGAAAGCCACAAGTTACTTGCCAGGATGCGAAGTGTCAAAGTGGTTTTCCCATTCTCTGTCTGTAGGAAATGTGTTGGTACACACGTGCCCTGGTTCTTTTGCTGATTGTTTCTCTCACCATCTCTCTTATGTTAACTTTTCTTGCTTTTCGTGATTTTTTCCCTCTTAATCTTTTGTTTGCTAGCTTACTTCCCTTTTGTCTAACGTTTGCTCTATTTCTTCTTAGTCGAGTCTTCATTTTCTCGTTCTTTCTTTTGTTTGAGACCCCATCTCTTTCTTCCTGTTGTATTCCTTTTGCTTCTCTTTTTCTGCCCCATTCGCTTTCTCTCCAGAGGCCTAATTATCAATGGAGCAACAGATGCAGTGGTACCGGGGCCCAGAGACCTACGGACCTCACTCAACTCTAATTACTGCTGTATTTCGGTAGGAAAATTCAAGTCAACCATTTTCCTTTCTTACTCCAGGGCCAATGACACCATTACTAGGTCACTTGTCCTCTCCATCTTTACTCCTGTCTCCGTCTTTCCTTTCTCCCTCCAATCTGTCCCAAATGAAAATTGTGTTGTGGCGTTTTGAGCATTACAGTCCATTTCCAAAAGTTTATATCATAATTGTATAAGTTTTAAGCCAGAAGAAGAAAATAAATGGAAGTGCTTAAATGCTGGGCCACTGGAATTATATTGCAAGTTTGACCAATTTATGTGGCAAGAAAAGTCCAGTTCTGAATGTACAATGCCAATAGAGCTAACTCAAGAAAATGTGAGATCTATTGCAAATGCTTGTTTAAATTGCAGGAAACAAATAGCATTTATGTATAAAGGGGCTTGGATTGTGCAATATTTGTTTACTTTGAAAAGAACATTGCAACACTTATTTAAAATGAAGCATTGAAAAGGGTGGGATGTAGCATAATGGCTTTCCCACTTGAAAAAAGGAAAGGCTCCACACCACACCCAAAGGGATACAGTAAATAATAGCTTAATTTTCATATGTTGGTATAAATTAACATGTAACCCAAGTGCCATATAATGAGGTCATAAAGAGGTAAATCACATTATTGCTTCAATTTGGGAAAGTGGATAAGGGCAGCAAAACAAAGGTACCTCGAACATGTCAGGAGCAGTCTCTCGCCAGCCCTTTGAAAAGTTTTCCTGATAAACGTAAGTGATCATATCTGCAAATAGTAAAGGTGGACAAGCCATTGAAGGCTTAAGCCAGATGCCTGGCTTATTGCAAAGTCCTTTAGAAGCTGATCTTTCGTTTGCCTTCTGCCTGCCACCCATGCCTTAACCTCATGTGCCAATAATTAAAGACACAGCATTAACCTTTGATGTACACAGGAGAAAGAGATACCAATCTAGTGGCTGAACTGCACAATATGAATCCATTAAACGTGGGCTCAATAATTGCATCCCCAGTTGATGAAACTGTGATCCATGTTTATTTCACTACGTCGCATTATGCTTCATTATTGCACGTAAGAGTAGCTTGAAATAGAGTTCGGGATGGGTGCTGTACAAAAACAATCTCTTGTGTTCAGTTTAATGGACTATAATGTGGCTCCTTGTTTAGAAATAATCTACGTTACATGTGACATCTGATCTACCTGTTCAGTTACTAATGGCATTATCAGAGGAAATCCAATCAATGTCTACATATTTGTAAAAATACTTTATCATGTTTTTTATGGGATGTCTGGTGCATGATTTACATGGCTAACTTTTTCATGGAATGGCACACGCACAAGCTAAGCCAGACCCTTAGCTCGGCTCTAGCTCTGTTCTCCCTATTAATTTGTTGACATACCCACCTCTGGCGTCTAGTATAGTGGTTCTTAATCTTTTTACTTCTGTGGAACCCTAAAAATTCTCTATTCAAAGTGAGGAACCCTGGCCAAAGTAAATTCTCCGATTTGATGCTCAAAAATTAAACAGAGCTACAGGAACAAATATACGTCGTACAAATACACAAAATATTAAACAATTATTTGTTCTCAAACAAAATACACAAACATATAAATTTATATTAAGGATTTTCAAAATATGGTTTAAAAGAGAACGCAATGTGCTAGACTCTAGCATGACCCACCACCACCCATTGGGTTAAAAGGGCTTCAGCCCTCCCCATCAGCTGGCTGGGTCCAGTCCTACTGGGCTGGGGATGCTGGCCTGACTGCACAGGCAAACTCTTTCTGCTTCTCCATTCGTGACGAGGTGGTTTGCGGTCACAATGTCCACAAGTTTTTCAGCATTTATTTTTTCAGTTGCTAAAGCCCCACTCTTCCTAAATGTTCCCCCACCTGTTAGAGAGCAATGTGTCATATGTGTCTGCAATTAGGTCTGAAAGCTGCTGATCTGCCACCAATGTTCATTAATAATAATAAATTTAAAAAACACAGGAGGTTCAAGTGATATTAAGCAGCATCATCATAGTTTAATCAGAATGTGGCAGATTCTATCCTGCAAAGATTCTGCCATCCCCAAAAAATTTAAATAAATGCATTTTGAAATTAGAAGAAAAGTCTTTCTTATGATTTGTTTTATTTGAAAGTGCTGCAAGGCCTTTCAAAACTGGCAATGCTATTTAAATGTAAACACAACACAAGAAAAGTTGAATTCTGACATCCGGTCAAGAAAATGCTGGAGTGTTATTTTATGTAATACCTCATATTGCATTTCTACTGCTTGCAAGCACAGGACATAGCAGATGCTGGAATCAGGCTTCTAACTTAGTAATCACATCATTCCAGCAACAACAAAATGTTGCATCAAAGCTACTTAATGCACATTATGAGCACGTGCATGTTGTAAGTATTAGTATATATCTGAGGCTATGTGTTCCAGTAATACACATTCTGCAGAGATTTACGTTTAAACAACAGGGTTCGGTTTGATTCTCAGGGGATAAGTTCCATTTCCAGTGCAAGCACGTTTATCAGAATTACGATATGTGTAATAACTATATTGCCCTTGTAGTTTTCCCCATATAAATTCTGCCAAGTCCGATTAAATCCATTGGGTGTAAAAAGCCCAGACAAAAACATACAGAATTTGGTGAGATAAGCACTTCTTCATTTTATGCCTCATTGTTCTGGTGAAAACTCAGAATAGGGGGTATTTACCCTAGACTATCTCACCCTCGGTTAATGGTATTAAAAGAGGTATTTACAACCTTGTTACTCAGTCTAATGTGAATCCTTGCTTGCTATTTTCCTGTACATTTACAGATAACGGTTCGCACTGTCATGTTTCCCTATATAGTATAAGGTTTTGTGTTTGTATTTAGTTAAGATAAAGCACTGATTTATTAAACAATATTTTGATACCTTGCATCAACTTCCTGACAAAACCTTGCACTGCTCTGCCTACCTGTGCTAAGGATTAAGTCCCAAAGGGGTGTACTTGGTGTTCCGTTTTCATTACAACAGAAGGGAGACTCCAGGACAACACGTGAGCGGACCCAATTAATACAAGAGCACAGCAAACTTTTTTTTAGCCCTGTGGCTCATGAACATTACCCCCACAGGTACTATTCAACTCTAAAATACACTCAAGAGCTAGCTAAAGAGAGACTCTATGAGGCCACATACTGTCCATCCACTCTAAAAAGTCTATGGTCTATAGTCGGACCTTGCACGAGCTTCTTTTTGATAGTTAGCTTATGTTGCCCGCTCACAGATGGGGACGGATAGTTAAAATGTAGACCATATTGTCCCTTCGGAGAATGTGCATCAGCTGCCACAAATGCCTCCCTTTGGAGTGCCGAAGAGAACCTCTCAAAGTCTGACGAATGGTTGAAAGGTTTATTGAAGTACAACAGTACAGTGCTCAAAGACCACGACCGCTTGCTTACGCATCCGCGGTGCTGTCCGAGGAAACGGAAAGCCATTGAACAGAACACCCAGGACAGAGCGAGACGAACCTTAGTCTCGTGAATAACAAGGAACAATAAACATAAAAGAGAAATCACCTAAATGCCTGCAACATCCACTCACCAGTTTACCAAGGGCACCTGTTATGTCCTATCATTCTAGCCCCTATACGGCTGAATTTTCTAAATGCTAGCAAACACTTCACAGAATATGATTATCCACTATAAGTCAAACTTGTGCAAGAGTAGACATGGATAAATAATTCTACCTTTGACCATTAGCCGCCCATTCGTTCTAAATTACTGGGAGTAGCACGTTAAAACTTATAGGAAATATTGCTACCCAGGAACACACACACAAAGAAAATGAAATTTGTTTACTAACGGTAGCTACCTCTGACTACATCCTAACGCCTTATTTTTATTTGCCTACTTTTAAATGAGAATATGGAATTCGGATGTACATTCTGCCCCCACACGGGTGATATCACGTCCATCTCATCTGTTTTAATGGTTCTCGCCAGAAGCACGGCGAAGATTGCTCAGTACAGTGGGAGAAAGACATGTTGACAATTATGGTACTGAAGTGCCGGATCTTTTGTCCAACCACGTGGCAACCATTGTTAAGAACAGCTGGCCTAGAAGAAAAGTATGAAGATGGCCAAAAACAAAACAAAAAATTAATACAGCAATCACCCAGTACTTAACGAAAAGGACGTTTGCTCGCAAGGAGTTTACTTAAGTACTTCCAACATTATCCCAAGCGAGTCATCAGGTCCCGGTGCGCATACGAGAAAGAGGATGGAGTGTCTAATGTCTAGTAAAACATGCCTTGCCGTGACACTGTCAGTATATACAAGAGACCTCTCCGCTGTCTGCGGCTCTTAACTGAAGTTGCGCTTTCTTTCACAGCAGAGTACGTAGAGCAACAAGCTCACTTTTTCCGCAGGGAGATAAACGTTTGCCTCCCGGAAGCATTTCTCAAATGCCTCTGCTGTGCGTGTGCGCGAGCCACTCACATGCAGCTTTTAAACGCCGGCAAACGAGCAAAGCAACTTTAAGCCAAAGTGGTGGGAGTAGCTGCGCCGGTTGAGTGATCTTTAGGGTGTCGAGAGAGCTCTAACAGCACCCCAGGAGTGGCAACAAGATGTTTGAGGCATGGCCGAGATAGGTTCTGGGATTGTACAACGGGTGGGACGGAGGCTTTAAAGCGGGGTTAGGGGGTCACTATACTGTCCCCCGTGTCCGAGATCAGAGTGAGCCGCTCCGGTCGCGCGCGCTGACGGTTAAATCGTCCCTTAGCTCGACAACGTAGTCAACTCCCTCCCGCCCCAAAAAGCCTAGCCCGCAATAAACACCCTCAATCTCCACCGGTGGGCGCTGACGTTCAGAATGAAATGCGCCACATTATTAAAAAAAAAAAAACAGTCTTCGTTGACAGGCCTTATACAGGCATTACGGAGGCCTCAGGCCCCGGTTCTTAAACACTGCCAGTGAAGTCTTTGCCCTGTGCTCCCGCTCCCTGACTGACCTTGGAGGTGTCTCCGTTGCAGAGCGCCATGGCGGTGGCGGGTGATGCGACCTGGCAGACTCGTGGGCCGCGGGGAGTTCACGCCGTGCCTAGTGTGGGGCTTTTGGCGCGGGAGATAAACGTGCTGTGTGTGTCTAACCTCTCTCTGGGCAGCACCTCCCTCGCTCCTTCCTCCTCCCCCTTTCAGTCGCGAGCCGCCGGGGGGCGCGGGAGAGCAACGGCCTCGTGAGAGGGCGCGAGGCGCCGGTAGCGAACCGATTTGAAACGGGACGGACAGTTTCTGATGTTTTGCCGAAGGGTACAGTGGTTCTTCAAGGAAGAATGGCTGCAAGGAATTGGTTAAGTAACACAGACGAGGGGTTGTGTTGGTGGTATGCTGCTCACAAGATTTCATCAGGATTGTGTCAGCGGCGTAACGATGCTTGAGGGGGCCTACGGTACTGTGCATAGAGGGCCCCCACCCTGGTCTCACTCAGAAGCTTTCAGGTCAAACTACTGTGCTGGGAGTGGGGCGCACAAGCTCGCCCCCTCCGCCGTACTGCTGGAGCCCTTGTTACACCGCTAGCGTGGGTAGTTTCGCGATGATATGTGGGCTATCCCTTGGGAAGGGCAAATTCTTGCCTGCGCGTTACCCTTAACTCAGTAGGGATGGGTGGTATTGCGCACATATAAACTTTGAGGTACGAAAAGGGAACTCCATTTATAGTGGACGCTAGACACGTCCTCAGTGGGGTAGCGGTTCTCCTGAACCGTAGGAGGCTTTTGTCGCCTCAGCTGCCCCAACAGTGAAAGAGAACGGTCGACTAACAACGCACATGTGGCTGGATATAAACGCAGGAAAGAATGGCACAGACGCCCCCAAATAAGGTGACATAATCGGCACGTCGGTACACGGAAACTGTAATTACTAGATTTATATGAGGTTGGTCCCCAGACCTGGGACTTTGACACTGGGCTGGCGCCCGGCAATGGCTGCCCTTCACATTTTGAACAGGTGCAGTACTGATGCTAGAAACACAGCCCTTTGGGCGTTTGAAGATGCTGGCTCCTGTGTGACTGTCTAGAACAGTGATTCACAAACTTTTGAGTTTTGTGCGTTCCCCTCCCTTTATTATTTCTGGAACATGGTGAAACCTCCCCCCCCAAACTGAGTCATTACTGAAAGCTGGGGACCGAATCTGTTAATATCAAATTTTCTATGCAGTCGTGGGGCCCCCTGAGGAGGCTTCGCAGACTGGGGCGTAGGAGACAATATATTTCTGGGGGGACAGCAACAGCCTTGGGGACTTCTCAATTGACCCTATACAAATCGCCCATTGTTTGCAAAATGCAGGCTCAGATAAATATACACAATCATATAGTTTGGACATGAAATAGGAAGAAAAGAAGGCGTGTTGTCAGTTTGAAAGCATGTTTTATTGTTCCTTACTTTCACAAAGTATTTAGACCAAATGTGGAAAAAAACATGTTGATTAACCTTGCATCTTCATGCACCAAGCAAATAAAGGTAGGAGGAAGATAAGGAAGAACATACCTTTTGTGCCCCACACTGATCATGCCTCTCACCTCATGCAAATGGAAACCGCACTAGAGATATCAAAAGCGATCAGGTCCAATAATTGTAAACTGTGCTCTGAAACCATAGTCTAATAACACTTCTGCTCCTCTGTGCAATCTTGGGCAAGTCAGCTCCACATCAGTCAAAACTGGGAAATTTTACACTGAAGAAGCTCTTGGTGTTAGAGACTATTTAATACATTGGATTTTGTGATCCCTGTATTAACAGCAGTCATTAATTTCTATATAATCGTCTACTTCTGATGCATCAAGTCACAGCTTATAAAGAAAATACATCAGAACTCGTCTATTATAAGGTTATTAAAGTCAAGTTTTGACTTGCCTTCTGCCAGCAGCCAAGGTGAAAGGCAGGTCAGGACATAGAACATAATTCGAGCAGCTGTTTAAAGCAACAAATGGAAAATTGCTTTTCTTCTGCTCTATTTTAATAGCTTAAAATTACAGAAGCTACGCACTAAGGCAGTGATTCCTAACCTTTTGACTCCTGAGGACCTCCACTGAATCACTACTGGAAGCCGGGGACCACCAAGCAATTTGTATAATTTAAAACATTAAAACAGTAATTCGCAAAAAGTACACAAGGAAGTTCACACCAAACAAATATTCAAATGACTAAAGATCGAATTGTTTTATATTGAAAAAATGTCCAAGAATTGAAACATTTTAACGGGAAGGGTGGCAGTACATCTCAGGTGACTAACTTTTCAATGTTTGTTCTTATTTAGGAAAGCTGAATCCTCAGGTCAGATTCTACATTTCCAAAGTGATTTCTGTTTTTATTTTTTAGGTATGTAAGATGTGAAAAGGCTTTTTCACGTAAACATGTGGTGGGGCAAGGAAGTAAACCATAAGGGGCGCGCATCTCTCCATAGCCTCTCTGACATGTATAATTCATTTGTTTAATAGCACCTCTCATACCAGTGCAAAGTGTTGGAGCACTTTACAGGGGACTACAAGGGGTAGGATTTACTTGTCATCTGCACTGGTAGGCATTTTCTAAGAGTGCTTGGTGTGGAGAAGCACAAACTTCGGATTCAGAACATAACAATGGTTAGCTTTGACTTTAATAATAAGAATATATTTCTACAAGAGCAAACCTTTATTAGCAGCATAAGAAAAATGAAAGACTGGGAAAACAAAACATAACTTTTTAATTTGTGCCATGCAGTTTACATGCAGCTCTTAGATGGCAGTTCATAGCTTTCTGTGCTATATTACGATTGGAACTTTAGACCTGCACAGTAACAAAAGAATCTCTGTGACAAAAGTAGTAACCCACTGTGCTAGGCACATAAATACTGTTCTTTGCATGATACATGTTCTTAGCAGCAGGCATATTAACCTCTGCGCTACCTTAGATGAGTTAAAACTGCCACTAGACAAAACCCTTACCTTTCTCCCACAGGTACATTAATCACCAGAGTTATCTTGATGCTTTTATTTTTGCCCGAAAGCCTCTGGTGACTGTTAAGAAACGGGTGGCGAGGCAGGGGGATGAAACATAACAAAAAAATAAAACTTAATCTGTGTATGGCTGCCATCTCTCTTCCGGAGCGTGGAGCATGGAAGCACACAGGCTCCCAAACCCCCCTAAGCCAATCAAAACGCTGCTGTCACCAGCATGACAGCAGCGTCGTGATTGGTCTGAGCAGCCTTGTTCAGCACTCGGGGAGTGGGAGCCTGTTCATGTTCTCCACCTGGCTGTGCAATACAGCCTGGTGGGGAAATACTAAGTGTGCATGTCTGTTTAGTGAGCCCAAGACAGCCGGCTAAATTGTCATGCACACTTATGGTGCACATTCCACTCCTCCTCCATGTGGCCCACCCCACCCTACCATGGCTCTGCACTGAAAAATATAATGATAATAACACTGTGTTATTATCATTTTATTTTTCCTTTTATGCACTGCTCAGAGCAGTGGGGCAAGTCTCCTCCCCCTTAGCGGAGGAGCCACGGCTGCTGGATGTACAAAGAACTTTGCAGTGCTTTTAAAACCACTGCACAACGGAAGTAATAAATATAAAAACACTTGTGTTTCTAGATGCTCCAGCTGGAGATGTGTCTTTTTGATGGCCCAGGTCTGCTGGTTCCCTGGGAATGTGTCACAGACCCTTGGGGGACCTCAGATCACATGATGGGAACTGCTGTACTAAGATTGTAAGTGCCTTTTGGGTAAGTTGATGGTGTGAGCATGTATTATATGGGCTTTTGTACCCCTTGGCGTAGATGATAAGGATACTGCTGTCACTCCTTTCCATATGGGGCAGTCCATTACTCTTTCAACCTTCTATCCTCCACCTCACCCTCCAAAAGAGGAAGACTCCATCACTTAGACCCGAGAAGGGCTCTCAGTTTCTATGTTGAC
The DNA here is from genome assembly GCF_031143425.1 of Pleurodeles waltl. Taxonomy (NCBI): domain Eukaryota; kingdom Metazoa; phylum Chordata; class Amphibia; order Caudata; family Salamandridae; genus Pleurodeles; species Pleurodeles waltl. The sequence continues at coordinate 144,717,784 of NC_090450.1, forward strand.
AGAACAAAAGACTTTCATTTGGACGACCAACTCTTCATTGGATATGTGGGCAAGATGAATAGCAGAGCTGTCCATAAAAGAACCATATCTAGGTGGGTCATTCTTTGTATTAAGATCTGTTATTCATTAGCAAAGAATATTCTTCCTGAGGTTATTAGAGCTCATTCTACCAGGGCAAAGTCTGCCACTTCAGCTTTGGTTAGGGGTGTTCCTGTAGTAGACATTTGTAAAGCAGCAACTTGGGCTTCCCGCCATACTTTTGCGAAGCACTATTGCTTGGATTCAGAACTCAGGAGGAACAGCTATTTTTTACTTGTTCTTTTAGTCTCAATTTGAGGTTTGCACTGCGGTGTGAGTAAGAAAATGGTATGAGATAGATGCGAATAACACCAACCCCCCCCAGTTGTCTAGTTTTCAGAACTGTCTGGGTTTGGTAGATTCTTCCAGGTGACAGCCTACCCAGGCCAGGGCTCCAAAAATCAGGTTGAGCTATTTTTAATTCTTACTGGTCCCTTCTGGTGAGTTGACACTGAACAGGTGCTCTGTTCAGTTGAAAAGTGGAGGTGCAATAAAAGATGCCTTTAAATCTTGTTCTTGTGTCACATTTGCTCTCTGTTTACAGACAGAGGTCACAAGTCAGTTTTTCCTACAATTAATTTTCCTTCTGACTGCAGAGTTCCAGGACTTTGCAAGGTGAACTGAGTGACCTGCTGCTTAGAATGTGAAATAAAAGGATATAGGCTGTCAGGTTTTTCCTAACACACAACATTTAAGTGACTAAGTCAACTGTGCAAACATTTCAAAATATATTTCAGTAGTTGTGAAAGCCCTTTTTTATATTTCTGTGTGATGAAAAAATATTTTAATAGTATGAAAACAAATCGGAATACTTTACACGTTGATGTGCAAAGGATATGTTTTCTGAAACCTAATTTTCACAGATTGTTAATACACTATGTAGTTTTATCAGTAAAGCTGCAAGTTAGTGGAGAGGTTTTTGGACATTTGTTGGAAATTTACTGTGTGTAGATGACATGTTACCACATCATGGTGTAGTAAAATATTTATTAAAATTGAGTGTTTAAACAAACTGAGAAACACTCCTGCCCTGATGGCAATGTTGTTAGTAAAATAAAATAAGTCCTAAAGTTACGAAGGCTAGACCTCCCTGGGTATATGGACTAGATTCTTGTGATGCATGCAGCAAACTTTAGTCTACTTAATCAAACAAAAGAGGGTTTTTTTGTACAGCAGAAATGCTGAGCTCACATATTTGAAGGTGCAATCATATGTGAGAATTAAGAAAAAGGTGACTCTGTTAACTATTTGCCTGGGATGACACAATTTGATACCCGTTTACGGGTCAAGTGCATTACAATTAAGTAGAGTAGATTATTTAAGTTACTCGACCTGCAGGTCTAGTAACATTTTTATGATTTTTCGAGCCCTGCAAGCCCCCAAAGTGCAGCTGTTCACCATTGCAAGTGGGATGATATGGGGAGTTAGCCAAACTCTTCTGGCCTTATTTTTAAAAACCACACCCAACAAAATCAAATATCATCTTGCTTGCCATTGGGGTGAAATGCTTTAGTCTGCAGTGGATCAAAAAGACTGTTTTCTCATTTTTGAGGGGAGGGGGGCATGCTAATACTAGGCAGCCCCTACCCCTACAAAACCGGTGGGATGGGGCAGAAAGACTGTTACCCTTTTTGGGTGGAGGGGGATATGGACCGGCCCAAGTTGGGCAGCCCCTACCAATACAATATTTATTTATTTTTAAGTAATCTCTGGTGTCCGTGGGCTTTCTAAACAACCCCCCCCGGGCTTTTACTCAAGAGTTAGCTAATTTCTAGTTTATGGTAGAAACCTGTATGGAACCCGTGGATGATCCTAGAAAGCTACAGATGTCTGAAAAACAAAATTCTGAATTCAGCAAGGGGTCATTCTGTCATCAAGGTTTTCCCCAAATAAACTACTATTATGTCTGCTAGACTCTTCTGGTTGTGAGGATATATAGGGTTTGTAGGTTATCCAAGAACATAAGGTACCCACAGCTGACAACTGAGCTGCACCTTACATTGGTTTTTCATTGTGAACAGAGTATAGTGCAATTCATATGGTAAAATATCAAGAGCAAAACATGGGTATGAAGGACACCTATATATTTCTGAAATGTACACTGGATTCCGAGTTTAGAAGCAGGGGTTATTTGTATGGTACTGTCGGAAGCCAGCTCTTTATATGATATATCATATTGAGATCTATTGTGCAGTCAAGGGTTACCTTACTAGTGGACAGGGGCTTGCTCAAGCAATTCCAATGTTTTAGGGTGTAGTGTGGTCCAGCAGCCTTAGGCTTATCAGAGAGGAATGAAAGACACTTGCAAATACACACCCAGTCAACAAATGTGACATGACTCAAGAAAGAGATTTACACCAATTTACAAAAATAACAAGTATCTTTATATAAGTTTTGGCACCAGAATCAATATGATGAGGTAAGTACGTTTTGCAAGAAAAATCAACAGTTTTGAAAAGTAGACAGTGCAGTTTCTGAAAAGCTGCAATATCCCATAAGTCGCTGTACTATACCTGAATGCAGTACTTGTTTTTCTCTCCATAGGAGAGAAATACAAGTATTGTGTTGAGGTATAGTACAGTGACTTATGGGACCACTCTCCTGAACTTAAAGTAAGTATTAGGTAATTGTTAGGACCACACCAAACAGGTCACACTGCATTGTCGGGTGCAGAGGTGTAGTATGGTGTTGGGTGCCCAATGTTAGACAATGGGGATCAGGCTGGTTGAAAAGAGGTTGTAGGTCTGTACATGGTGTCCAGTCAGGAAGAACCAATAGGGGGGTTCAAGTCTTGAGATGCTCAGGGACGGAGGGACACCCTCAGTCCTCTTCTCCATGGCCCAGGGGAAGTGAGTGCAGAGGTATCCTGAAGTGTCGGGTTTTCTCTACCGGAAGCATTCACAGATGAAGGGGCAGAGCCTGCACGCCACGTTGGTGAGGCCACAGTGGGCAAGCCCATGGTGGGCTTTGTCTCTGGAGGGCTGGGAAACCACGCTGGCACCATTGGTCAACTTCAACTCTGGCAGTGCTGCATGGGTGCAGTGGTGTTGGGTGTTAAGAGGGCCATAGTCCAAACAGTTGTCTTCAAAATGCAAGGAAGCAGCTCTGTGGCTCCATGAGAGTTCCTGGGTTTTTGTTGAAGGCAGGCCTCCAAGGCTTTAGGAGGAATAGCAGATTGCAGGACTAGTCAATTGTTGGAAACAGAAGACAGGGCGGGGCCCAGTAAGGTGCTTTACTTTTGTGGCTCTTGGGTGTACTTCGTAGGTCAGCAGTAATCTGATTCCCTGGTGCCAGGGACTCTCCTAAATACAAATTTAGGGGTGTTTTGGGGAGTATAGGGTGGGCATAACCCTGTTCCAGAGTTTCTAAATCTACCAACACTAATATGGCAGCTCACCTTAGGGGTGGAACTGACCTGAGGGGGTAGACACACCTCCCTAAATACCTAATTGGCCCTGGGCCAGGGGTCGGCATATCTCCTGTGAGTGAAGCCAGATCTGCATACCAAGATCGCAAGGCCCCCCCCCCCCCCCACCTCACCCCCAGGGGCAGTTTAAGCATGACCCCCGAGGAGAGAAAAGGACCTGGAGCCAGTGAGAGGCGAGAGTGACGGCAATGGGAGCCTGCTGGCGGTAGGAGGTGAGCCAGTGGGCCCGTGATCGCGTGGCTCCCAAGATCTGAGATCGGGTGTGAGCCCAAGGTCGGTGAGTGGACACCCGGGGACCCATGGAGAAAGCGTGGGGCCTGCTTGGAGCTTGCGCGAGAAGGTGCACAGCACAGAGGGCCCCCCGAGAACCAGTGCACACGTGGGCAGATGGGTGCTGCGGCACAGGGGAAGAGAGCATGTTGACCGGGGCCCTCCCCCCACCTTTAAAGCTGGACCCGCGGGCGCAAAGGAGACCACAAGGCCACAGGACAGGGTGGTGAGCCCACAGGAGAGGAGGGTCACTGGGGCCCCCTGACCTGCTGCCCATGGAGGCCGCACAGAGGCCCTGACAAAGCAAAGATGAGCAGAGATGCAGGTGAGTGACCCTGACTGAGGCGGCCCACGCCTTAGCAGTGAAGCCCCCTTCCTCCAGGAGTGAGAAGACCGAAGCCAGGTGACAAAGCAGTGAAGGAGGCCCCACCAAGGGCGAGAGAGGGATCCATAAACAAGACACAGAAAGAGTGGCTGGGGACAGGAGATGCAGTGCAGTAAGTAAGTGCAGTGCAGGTTACTAGCTCGGACCTCACCAGAGCCCGAGAGTTTTGGCGAGGAAAGGGGAGACCTAGCAAAACCCCAGACCAGTGGTGAGTCGCCATTGGGGGGGGGGGGGGGTCTCACGTAATTCCGGGGAGAACAGGTCAGAGAAAAGGGGCCCGCACCTTGGCTCACCCCAAAAAAGACAGATCAGTTAAAGACATGTTGGCCAGGACCACGAAGGGTAACTCGGAGGGAGACAACCGTACCCCTACTACGGCTCGGTGAGAGGGCGACAAGGCTGGAGAAGGCCCAATCATGCGGTCTTTTCTTGAAGGGCTATTCCTGTCTCTGAAAGAAGACCTACAGGTGGTAAAGCGCGACTTGTTCCGGGATCTGAAAGAGGTGAGACACAAGCTATAAGCAGTCAGAGAGAGAGAGAGAATGGCCACCCTGGAAGAGCATGAACACAACCGCAATGAGGAGGTAGAACATCTCCAGCAAGAAGTCATCCGCCTACAGGAGCAACAAATCATGCTTCAAGCTCACACGGCATACTTGGAAAACCACTCATGGCAGAATACCATTCGCCTCCGGGGGGCCCCAACGAGGGCTGAAGAAGACGACATCACCCAGTATGTCGGTTCACTCTTTCACCCAGATTTTGGGGGGAGGACTTGGTTAGGGAGGTACGAATGGACAGAGTACACAGAGTGGGCCCTCCAAGACAGGTCCATGTACCCCCAGCTGACATTTTGGTTTGTGTCCACGATTTCCCCCTTAAGGAGCGTATCCTCCGGCTGGCGCGGGAGCAACACCCGCTGAGGTTTCGGGGACATACACTGCTCCTCGACCACGACTTGGCAGCAATTACCCTAAAAAAGAGTAGAGACTTCAGGCCGATCACCTCATATCTCGGGGACAAAGGGGTTTCCTACTCCTGGGTTCACCCCTTTTCTTTGGTCTTTCCATGGGAAGGCAAACTCCACCAAATGCGTTAGCTGAAGAAGGCATGTGGTCTGCTGCAACTGGAGATGCTTTCGGAGGATCACTAGCACTTACTGAGACCCGACCGCAGGCGCAATCGATGGCAGAGAGTCCTGTCAAAGAACATCAAGACAGATGCAGAGACAATAGCCTCAGAGCGAAGGGCAGTCCTGGAGTCCCTCACCGGGGACTCAGTGACAATTGATTGGGGGGGGGGGTGGAATGAGTGGCCTCGAGTGCAACAAGACACAGGGTGACGGGGTGGGGTCGCGGGGAGGTTGGGGGGGCAGTTGGTGGTGGAGTGGCAACCGGGGTACTCTACTTGCAGACCATGGACTATCTTTCTGGACTATGCCAGAGGAACCGGCTCCACCTGACGGGGTGTTAAGAATGTTGTTGTTTAAAGATATTTCTGGGGGGTGGGGGGGCCACAAAGCCCACACAGGGGCATACAAAGCTCAGTGGTCGGAGAGCTGTCCCCAAACGCAATAGCCATATCAGGGGAGAGGGACCTAGTGAAAGGGCAGAGGCAGACTGGCCCATGACTTTGCGCCTGCACCACCCCAAGCACATTTAAAGTTTTAACGTTCAATGTTAAGGGTCTGAACAACCCAAAGGGCCGTCCTTTCCTATCTGGAAAACACCAGGGCGGACCTGTGTCTCCTGCAGGAGACCTATCTACGTCCCTCAGACCATCACAGGCTACGTTCGTAGGCATTCCCAATACAGTACTTTTTCTCACAAGAGAACAGGGAAGCGGGAGTGGCACTCTTAGTTTCACGACCTCCTGTGGGAAGGCAGTAGACAAAATCGTGGAAATACCGGGTTGGCTAATGTCCTTCAGGATACACCTCAGGTCGTCGTGGCTTCCATCAATGCACCCAATGAGAAGCAGGAGCGGTTCATAGGTCGCGCACTGGGTGAGGTTATGACCATGCAGGACAAACAGGTACACATGGGGGGTGACTTTAATATTGTCATCAACAACGACGGGGACAGGTCGGCCTCCAGATACTGGGGCGGAAGGGGTGAGGGGCCAAGCTATGTCACCGAGGGGTCTGCAGAGACTGGGGGAGCTTGGCCTGAGTGACTTGTGGCAGAATAAATACCCCACAATCAGAGATAACCCCTTTTACTCCCACGCACATAAAACCTACGCCTGAATTGACCACTTCTAGGGTACTGGAGACATCCGACAGACTTTGAACGAGCTAGCTATAGAACCATGTGCCCTGTCGGATCATGCAGCAGTTTCCCTTACACTGACCATTCCTACACAACCCAGGGCCCCTTGACCTTGGTGGCTCAGGGCCACTCTCTTGTCGAGGCCTGAGGTAGTGGTCCAGATACGGAAGGCCATCTATAGCCTTTTAGATATTAACGGCATAGCCGATAATCCGATCTCCCTATTGTGGGAAACGATGAAGGCGGTCATGAGGGGCGAGTTCATTGTGATATCAGCAGCAGACAACAAGACTCGATGAGAGAAGAGGGCCCAGCTACAGCTGGAGGTGACAGAGCTCCAGAGGATTCACAAACGTACTGGAGCTCTGAGGGTCTGGAGAAAGCGAGGTGCAGCCAGGGCTCAGCTAGCATGTCTAAAAATTGATAAGGCAGAGTATGCAGCACTCCGGCTGCGTCATTCCTTTTACTGGGGGCAGGGGGTAAAAAATGCGGACACCTTTTGGCCAACAGACCGTGCCCAGAGGCAAGCCATATTGGTGGAGAGTGAGATCAGGGGATGGTACAGAGGAGACCAGTGACACATAGATAGTTGCGGCATTCTGTGATTTCTACTGGGATCTGTATACTCCCCAACCGTCCAACATAGATGCCACCTGGCAGTATCTCAATGGCGCACACACGACACACCTCTCGGTGGATGATGCAGCTCCGCTGGAGGCTCCTATACGAACTGAGGAGGTTATATCAGCAGTAGCCAGGCTGGACACTTTGAAGTCCTCTGAACAGATGGCTTCCTGGGCCTGTTTTTATAAAACCTTCTGTGGTGAGCTTGCCTCGATACAGAGTCACTTTTTTAACGCTATCTCAGGACCGGATACAATACCAGCATTCATGTTAGATGCAGCTACCGTGGTCATCCCAAAACCTGGGAAGGACCCCATCCCAGAGTGGGTTGTACAGACCCATTTCCCTACTCAACGTCGACATTAAACTGCTCATGGGCATCCTGGCTTCCTGCCAGAGCCCGCTGATGCCCGGCCTGGTGGATCCAGACCAGGTGGGCTTCATACCACACAGACAGTGCGGGGACAATACCAAACAGATCATGCACATCATAAAGCCCAGCACTCGGGGAAAGAACAAATCCTGCTCAGCATTGATGCTAAAAAGTCAGTGGACCGGGTCCACTGGCCACACCTACAGGCAACGCTGGGGCACTTTGGGCTGGGGCCCCGGTCCAGAGCATGGATAACTAGTGTGTATAGTCACACGAAGGCCTCAGTTAGTCAAAGGGATAGCCTCTGCCTTATTCCCAGTGGGCAGGGGGAGCCGGCAGGGGTGCCCACTTTCCCCCTTGCTGTTTGCTCTTTACATGGAGCCCTTCGCGCAGCGAGTGAGAGACAATCCAAAGATTACGGGGCCACTTTTGGAGGGCAGGAACACATGTTAGCACTTTACGCTGATGATGTGGTGGTGGCTCTGGTTGACCCACTGAGGGCACGGCCTGCATTTCTGAGGGAGGTGGAGACCTTTAGGGAGGTTTCGGCTTTAAGATAAACCCTCAAAATCACAGGCTGTTAGCCTCACGCTCCCGAAGTAAAGGGTGGGGGTTGCTGGCCCAGCGATATCCGTTTCAATGGCAACCACATTCCATTCCATACTTAGGCATCCAGATAGCTAGCACAGTTGCGGAGTCCTCACGTTTGAATTATCAGCACCTCCTCCAGAGCTTCAAACAAGATCTAGCCCAGTGGAGAACCCATCCCATCCCATGGCTGGAGAGAATAGCCGCCATAAAAATGTTGGTCCTGCCCAGGGCTCTATTCCTCTTTCAGACGCTTCTGGCGGAATCCCCGCCCGGCTCCCTACACGCTCTACAGCACGATATTAGCCACTTCATTTGGGCCTGTGGGAGACGTAGAAAGGCCAGACACCTATCTTCTCAACCCCCGCTGAGGGGAGGACTGGGCATCTCGGACCTTCGGCAGTACTACAGGGTGGCTAAACTCCGATATCTGATAGGGTGGTCCTGGCCGGAGTCCGATAGGAGATGGCTCTTTACGGATCGAGCAATCGCGGGGACTGCCCTCTAGAAGATACCCTTTCTTCCGCAGTGCCATAGACCACGGGGTTTGTACTCCTCCCCCATCACCAGAGTAACCATGAAGGCATGGGACCAAGTGGCCCGCACTGAGTATCTCACTACCTTCCTGTCTCCACTGACCCCATAGTGGGGAACCTGGAATTCACGCCGGGCCTGAGTCAAGGCCCCTACCGGTTCTGGTCCACCCCAAAATGTTGCTCCATCGGACACTTGTTCGACTAAGAGGGCATAATGCCCTTTTCTAGCTTAAGGAAGGCACAGTCATTACCCGAGACTGAGAGAATGCGATAGCTCCAGATACGTCATTGGGTGATGCATCTAATGACGCGCGAGGGAGCATCTCGACCGCTTCTGAAGTTTGAGAGATGGTTATTGACTGAGACAACAGATAAATAATCTCAGACCTGTACGATTTGCTAAAGACCGCAGGCCCGCAATCTAGAATCCCGGGCCAGGTGACATGGGAGACAGAACTGGGGAGACGGTTCACACCCACAAAGTGGGAGGCGATCTACTACAGGGCTAGACACACAGCACTCAGCACAGCAGACACGGAGAACGCAGTAAAAATAGCCACGTATTGGTACCTCGCGCTGGCTCAGCTCCATAGGAGCGACAGCTCACATTCACCTCTGTGCTGGAGAGGATGCAAAGACCAAGATACATTGACACACCTCCTCTGGGAATGTCCAAAGGTGGCTCCATACTGGGAGGATATCCTGGACGAAACAGACTGTCGCATGACCACTCAACTTCAGAGATTCCCAGCCAACATCGTTTTGGGCCTTCCGAGCCCCTTGACATTTCCACTCAAATCACTTAAGGGACGCCAGATTCGCCTTGCACTAGGCGCAGCACTGCAGAATATTTTGGCATAACTCATCCCTGGTTTATATCGCCTGCTGAAACTCAGTAAAGAAATTTGAACCATAAAGTGCCCTCTGGCTGCATGTATTGATAAATCCATCACTGACATTAGTGAGGGTTTACTAATACAAGTTGTTTGATACCAAACATCCCTATTTTCAGGGAAGCAGTCATGTAGCTGGGGAACTCGCTGTGACCAGTGTCAACCACATGTACTTTAAAGGGCTTTCCTGCTCACTTACTATGTCTAAGAATCGACAAAGACATAGCAGAGGCATGTCTGCTCATTCGGCTAAATCCTCACATGCACCCTTAAGGCTGGAAGGCATGCCGTAGGGGTGACTTACATATATTGCACACAGTGTTAGGGGGTGGCTATGTCATATTTTCAGTTTTAGCTACAATATAGATCAGCAGTTCTTAACTTGAAGTCTGCGAACCCAAATGATCGCTAACCACTGATTTCTAACAATAACTGTAAGCATTTTAGAATTGCTAATAATTTTCTATAAGAAACTTCTTGGTGATCTATGCAGGTATACCCTAGTAAACTGTTGTTAAAGTCTTTCCTCTCTGCATTTTCTCCCACTGACTGCTTTATATGGACAGGTACTTATAGACAAGCACTTACACTTTTTGTATTGAGAAGGAAGCACACCTATACTTTTGAGTTTAGCTCATATAATTTCACAGGCAGAGTATGACTTCCCAGAAGGCAACAAATACTCAGACATAATAAACCCCTGGTCTCTAGCATTTATGTAATGTTGGACTTTTCATCCTGTCACTTGCATAGTCTCCAGCTATATCCATACCAAGCATAAATGGTGTCATGTCAATCAGGTCACTACTTATGTCCCACCACTTTTGGTGAAAGCTATAATCTCGAATGAATGTGAATATTGTTGTGTAGTCATGCTCATATTTAAATATTCAGTTTCGAGTAAAGGAGAAATGGTTAGTTCAGCTTTTGTGTACATTACTGTTGAGGTCAAAATCGTTAGAAATGGCTTGGGTTCCAAGTTAAAAAGTTAAGAACCACTGGTCTAGATTATTAAAGCTCAGGGCTCGCCACTTGTCATAATTAAAATAAACGGAAGTGTTGTTTTTTTAATTTGGTAAACTATCATTCAAATATTATCATCACTTGCCTCGTTTTCTTTTCTAAAATTAAACGTATTGGCAAGGAAAATAACAGCAGAACAGGGTTCTGTAATTATTCTTTCACACAAAGAACAAGTACTGGCAAAGTCTATATATCACGCCTTTGTAATCTATTCGCTTAAAAAAAAAATGAAATTACTCAGTGGCAAGTGCACGTAAAGATAATATAGTGACCGAGCATTATAGAATACACGCGTACTGCGTGACATGGTAATTTTAGTCAACCACACCGATGACAAACTCTTCTAAAAGGTTTTGAATGAACACAGGTGATGTGTGTGGTGTTGTATCCGTTAATATGTAGAAGGCCCTCAATGACAAATACGGAAGCTCCTCGGGGATATGGGAGCCATTTCGAAAGTAATGTGCTTGGTTCCTTGAGAAATGTGACCCACACAACCATGCCAAATTCACGCCCTCTCCTAGAAACCAGCACGCGGGGGCGGGGCCTCTGTCGGTCTCCGTCTGTTTCATTCCCGTTGTGTGACCCAGGAACATGGACAGCAACCGAAGGGGGAGTCACGACAGGATACTCATTGTCACCAAACACTCGCTTTTCGTCCACCTCGTCTCCTGGTTCTTCCGTATCTCCTCTGTCCCTCTATTCCAGAACGGCAATAGCCTGACCGGTCCGACTCAAGGCAAGCTGCCTCCGCCCATTCTGTGACTAGCTCACCGCACACAGCCACGCCTAGACCGCTCGAAACTGGGAAACACCGCAAACTTTAAGCTTAGGGCTGCGTTGGATAGCACGTGCGGACTCTACAACCAATCGTCACTGTTAGAAATTGTGGGTGGCGTAGTATGATTGGTTCAGTTACCGGTATTGCTCCAATCAGCGGTTATATTACAAGTTAACAGTACCTCCCGTTTGCCAGCCAACTCTTTTAGAATATGCTGTGCCGCGGGATTGGTGGTTATACGACCCGGAAGTGTCCAGATTACAGTCCAACGGCATCGGTAAAAGATCAACAACGGACGATTGATGCTAGGTTTAGATTACGTGTAAGTAGCGGACACGTGGACTAATGGATTCTCTCGACTGTATAGACGGAAACACCTGTCGACTCGTCACGGAATCACAGGTAAACGCTTAACTATTGATATTTATCTCTAGAGTGCAGCGAATGCTGTTTTTTTTAAATGACTGCGTTAACCTGCCATCTGGCCGAGCAGGAAATACGTTGTATCATTACGACTTCTGGTGGGTTCGAAGCCTGCTACGGACAATGACCTGAGTGTTTCACTTGTGGTGAATATATTCACAGTTTTCCTAGAGATATTAAGCAAGTAATTTAAAGAGACATAATACTCATTCGTTGCAAGGTTGAATTATATTTAGCTAGACTGTGTCAAGTTACTTAAAGTGTACGAGTTGTTTAAAGTATCCTTTGTGTTTAGCTTTTTCTGGCTTCTTTGCGGTAACATTAATATCTCTAGTTTCCACTTGTTAAAGGTGTACGCTTTCCTTCCTTAATAATAATAACAACTTTCTAGTCGGAGGAGGATAGATTTATTGGACGAACGTCCTCTTCGTGGGTTGGTTGCAGTGCATTTCATGGAATGTGGCTTTGTTGTTTTTCACTGTGGTGTCGGTATTTGAAGAACAGGTACCCTTTGGGGTGTGCGAGCTAGGACCTCTCAAGTTGTTAATTATTCAGTCATTGAGAGGAAATGAGAATGGATGTTCTACGCTGTATTTTTCTTCTGCTATTGCAACATACTTGTATTGCAAGATGTGTTCACATGCAGGACAGGTAACAAATGAGCTCCTGGCTATAGACTGCCCTCCCAGTAGGGGAGGGGTGGCTTAGTACTAAGAATGCCTGAGTTCGTTTGTGAATTACTTAAACCACGGGTCTCCAATCTTTTCTGAGAACTAATTCTGATCAGTGGAAATCATTGTGAGCTACTGCAATTCACTTGTAATTAGTTTTTAAAAACCTAATTAGTCACTTCTTTTCTTGTTGCTTAGTAGTGAGCATTTACCATCCATCCATGAAATGTTTTTCTGAGTGAACAAGCACATTTTTGTGTATTTTCTCATGATCGGGATGTAGAGTATTGTGATGAGTAGAATATGAGTTATTTGATTTAGGAAAATAGGGGATGATCTTGTATTGAACAACCAACTCCTATTGCCAAGGTTTGATAGACGCTTATGTGATTGAGTTTTATTTTTAAGGTGTAAAAGCAAATCGTTCTTGATACAACAGACATCAGAATCTTTGTATAAAACCTTGCACATTTAGAAATTTAGCAAAACCTTTTACTTTTTCCCCAGATGTAGGTTTTCTGCATCAAAGAGTAACCTAGCCAGCCGAGATGACTCCTGCTCTAACCCAGGACAGCAGACAGCGACGACAGCATTACCAGCATCCAGAATTGATCACCAATAATTTAAATTGCAGTACTGCCTTCACTGTTGACGATCGAGAAGCTTTGCTGCCAGACTGTGATGCTTCAGTTGTTTCAAGACCTTGCATGGGTTACAGAGGAGAACTGGGAAATATCTTGCTGTTGCTCTTTCTTTATGTCCTACAGGGTATACCGTTGGGTTTGGCTGGAAGTATTCCCTTGATTTTGCAGACCAAGAATGTTAGTTACACTGACCAGGCTTTTTTCAGTTTTGTGTTCTGGCCTTTTAGCCTGAAGCTTCTCTGGGCCCCATTGGTGGATGCAGTTTACATTAAAAGATTTGGGCGCAGGAAATCTTGGCTTGTTCCAACACAGTATTTGTTGGGGCTTTTCATGATGTATTTGTCAACGCGAATGGACGCTCTACTCGGAGACAATCCTGTTCCAGATATTGTTTTGTTGACAGCAACGTTTTTTCTTTTTGAGTTTTTGGCCGCAACTCAAGACATAGCTGTAGATGGCTGGGCGCTAACAATGCTGTCCAGAGAAAATGTAGGCTATGCTTCGACTTGCAATTCAGTGGGTCAAACAGCTGGGTACTTTATGGGCAATGTTTTATTTTTGGCACTTGAATCTCCAGACTTTTGTAACAAATACCTAAGATTTCAGCCACAGAAAAGAGGAATTGTTACTCTTGGAGGTATGTTTGTTTAATACTCTTGTATGTTGTAAATAATTTATGAGTTGGTCAAATGTCATTTGTTTGTTCAGAACCATGTTGCCTGCAGTTCTCGGAGCCATGTTTTTATTTAGATGTGGTTGAACTTTAACAAACACATTTCAATTTAGTAGGAGTACTTATTTATCTCATATGCACAGCTTTACATATTTATGGGGCCAGTGCATACAACAGATGGTGTCATTGGGAGGTCATAAGATGCTTCACAGGACTCTGATGGTTTAAAAAGCAGAAACTCTGGCACATAACTGTCTCCCATGGGGGTATTTTGAGAGATCCATTAGAGTATTCTTTTGCAGATTTAACACTTCAGGGCCAGGGTGAAACTTTATAAAAGGTGACAGTTCATTTTCAAGAAGGGGCACATAAAAGTAACTGCAGTACAGGAAACTTTTCAAAATCTTAGGGATCAGATTGGTAATGCTGCATACTCTTGTGTAGTATGTGGGCGTTTCATGCTCGGTCTGGGAGTGTTTGCATATTTTTCAATGCAATGTAGGATGAATTTCTGCAATATCTAAACTGGCTCTGATATTAAACTACAAACGGTCTACTTGCAACAGAAGAGTTCTAAGATGTAAGAGTCTCATAAGCAACAAAGACAACAGATTGTGTACTAACATTGAAGTTAAAAGGCCATGTTCTACAAGCAGAAAAGAACAGTTAAGACTTGACAGTGCAAGGAAAACGATATTTATTGCAGTTGAAACGTGCAGGAAATGAAGCCATCATGCTCAAGGAAGCACTATTTTAGAATTCAAGTTGTAGTAAGTTGGTGCACTAAAGGCTGTCTGTATATGTAGGAGTGATACATAGTGGTAAATGACACAGACCAGATTAAGGGCCCAATGTACTTAACATTACTGTGTTAACAGACTCTGTAATTCGCAGAACCGCAAGGGTTTCAGCGCAATACTTTTATATTTATTGTATTAAATTTATTGAATGAGTCAGAAATGCCTTCCTGACTAGCAAAATGAGTTTAATGATCATTTGGGAACTGGATTTAGTTGTGTATGTAACACAGGCATCCCTGCCTAATTGTGACTTGCTCTTGCTTGTCAGTGGTTTGCATTTGTGGTTGTAGTGTTCTCAAACAATTGATCAGTTACAGACATCTCAAAGAGATTGATAACAGATTTGCAACAGGAAAAGTTTTATTTTGGAAGGGACCTTTTGAATCCTTACAGGCAACACCATGGTGGTGGGGAGAAAGCAGTCGGTTGTTAGGTTTCATCTGCACAGCGAGTGTGTGGTGCCTGTGAAATCTTTTGTAAAGGAAATATAACTTAAAAGGGGATTTCATCTTGCCCTTACTTTTCATTTGTTCGTATGTTTGTCACTCTGTTTACCTTGCTTTCTATTGGTTGCAGCATTCAATTTCCTGTTGTGTTCGTCTTTTCTCTGTTTTATCATCAGTGGAGCTTGGACCAAGTACTCCTTCCTGAGAACTTTCCCTCCTCCTTTTTAAGGCACTACTTTTTTCTTTGTGATTATGCTTGTTTGGCAATTCATGTTTTTACTTTTGTCCTTGCACTCCAAAGATATGTCGGCTATATACACGAGCCAGCTGCAAGACACACGGACACATTAATTTTTTAGGTACAAAGGGAAGAGCTAATTTGCCCAGATCTATTGAATATTAACACCAGACTTGAACCCCGGCATTGTATTTCATACTCGAACCACAGTGTTGTTTAAAATACTATTTCAGGCCCTCCACCCGATCCCCATTGTTCTTAAACCCACCCTCCTGTTGCTCTCTGGCCCCCGGAGGTTTAGACGGAAGTCAGTTACTTAACAAATAAAAATGTTACTGCTTTCGAAAAGGCTGTTGCAGTGGGAACATTCCATTGAATCAAAAGAGAGTGCTGACTGGTTTATTTCTCCTTTGCCGATGGCTAAAGCTGCAAAGTTGCACTGGCATTTGGTAATGATTTTGGCAGTCGTGTACATCTATGTTTAGTTTGAGCACAACAAGTTTGCGCACTAGTAACATGGTCAACACCATTTCATTTACTCAGTGTTCTGCTGGGCATGATTTGGACAAGTAGCAGCTTGCAAGGCTCCTGAGGTGAAGCAACCATTGACTTCTGCAATGTGTCCTTATTGTGTATAGTGCTATTTGACAAAGTTCTTTTTAATGCCCCCTCCCCTGATAATCTGTTATTTTTAAATTCCAGACCCCCTGCTCCCTGCTCTTTTTATACCCACCCCTCCTCCTCCAGCTCTCCATTGTGGTGTTTTTTGTTTGTTTTAAATATCCCACTGGCAGTGCCAGTCTATTTCAATGGGCTGGTGGTGACTCTGAGGCTGAAACGGGGTGTTAGACTGCAGAATGTCAGTTCCCAGCGTGTGTTGAATGAATAATAGTAATTTTTCTCAGTTTTTCAACACACTGAAAGAAATATGAAAGTACTAGTTAAACCCCCAACTTATTTTTTTCCCTTCGAGACAAACCCGTGGTCTCTTGAAGCTTGTTTATTTTCTTTGTTGCACTACATAAGAGTGCATGTGTTTACAGTGGGCAACCCCTGCTCTGTGTCCTTCCTTGTCCCATCCCACATCTACCCGACCTAAGACTTCCCGGGGTGTTATTGCTGAGGGTGCCGGGGAAACCCAGCACTATTCTGCTCGGACAACGGTGGCACCCATACGTGAGATGTCAGAAATTATTGCTGGAAGTGGTCTGAAACAGCACATCAACATCTGCAAACACGTTCTGCTTCATGAGCAGAAAGAACTACATACAAAATATACTACCCCATGCTCAGACCTGCAGCAACTGTTGAGATTATTTACAAGTCGTATGTGTGTGCGGTGAGGATAGTTTCTGCTGTGTGATGAAGACATACTTGCAGATGCTTTAAGGACGGCAGCAAAAAAGCAAACACTTGCAGCAATTTTCAGTAGGAGTAGGTACATTATAACAATACATTTTTCAAATCAATCTTAATTGAGCTACACTTGTGAGGAATTGCTGGTGGCACAAATCATGGGTCATAAGATTGTAAGAAAGATTCCCAGAAGCTCTTTACAATTGAAATTCTAGTAGGCATTGTAGACTTGGTATGTTCTGTGGTCTGGGGATTGCATTTGGCAGCTACATATTAATTAACACATTGGTGTTGGTTAAGACTGGTGGCCAAAGATGTTACTTGCAACTGGACTTAATAAGGTAAATGTTATTGTAAAACATCCCTTACCCTTCGCAACTGAAGAAGGTTAACATTACCAAGAAGATACCAAACCATTGAAAATAAGCGTAAGTATTTGGTTGAATCTATTAAACTGACTTCATTGAAGACTAGAAACTATGAAGAATTCAACCAAACAGTTTGAGTTTATTATATATACACAGCAGGCCTCGAAAAATCATACAAATGTTACTAGACCTGCAGTTCAAGTAGCTTGAACAATCTACTCGACCTTACTGTAATGTACTTGACCCAGAAACGGGTCTCAAATTGTGTGATCCTAGGCAAATATTGTATTTTACAGTCTTCTTCACTCTCAACTATGACTGCACCTTCAAATATGTGAGTGCAGCATGTCTATTAAAAGAATCCTCTTTTGTTTGATTAAATACACTAAACGTTTGCTACATGTATAATAAATCTAGCCCACATTTAGGGTACACTTGATCCATGAATGACTTGTCTCTTAGTTTACTAGTAGCTTTGCCATCAGGGCTGGAGTGTTTCTCGGTTTATGGTTACACACTCACTTTAAATAAATAGATTACTAAAGCATGATGTGGTAGCGCACTGTTATTTACAGACAGTAAATTTCCAAGAATTGTCCTAATACCTTCCCACTAACTTGCTGCTTTACTGATAAAACTATATAGTGTATTAAAATAATCTGTGAAAATTGGGTTCCAGAAAACATCCTATTAAAAAATATTTTTAATCTCACATAAGTACAAAAAAATGGTCTTTCACAGCTACTGAATTATATTTTTAAATGTTTGTTACGTTGAATAGTTATATAAATGTGTGTTGGGAAAAACCTGATACCAAAAGCCTTTCATATCACATTGGTCAGACAGTTCACCTTACAAAATCCTGGAACTCTGCAGTCACAAGGAAAAGTATTTGCATTGCAAGAAGACAAACTGACTTTTGACCTCTGTGTCTGAGCACAGAGCAGATGTGACAAGAGTAAGATTTAGAGGCATCTTAATTGATAATTCAGTTTCTGTCTGAACAGAACACCACTTCTTTGTCCACCTGCCAGAATGCTCGAGTGGGATCTAAAAATAGCTCGACCTCATAAAATAAAACTCGCCATAACGAGAGCCCTGCATCAAGCAGTCCATCCCCCTCCAGTAATGATTTTTATCACCAAATGTGTTCCTATTTTGACACAGGAATAATAATTTACTGAACATTAAAGATACGTTTATAAGAGACTGACCGAGTGGGGCTCAACAGTAAGATCCTGCGCAGCTGTTTGCCGTACTAAAAAGACTGCTAGTTACCTATGTGAAATTTTGTGTCTGTATTGCAAGCATCAGAGGACGATAGATATACAGATCTTTTCTGATGTGATTGAGGCAGGCAGTCAATCTTTATAAATGCCTGGGAGCGAAAATTACTCTTACCCTTTTTGGAAGTGGTTTGTAAATGCCCCCTCTCTGACACAATTTGGGATTTGCACAGCTGCCTGTTTCTGCTAAAATTAAGTGTAAGGCCAGATGTATTACCCATCGAGCTCTGCATGGCTTTGGACCTCAGTACCTACAAAATATTTTTTAAATGGTACACACCAGAGGGTGATTGAAAATCTTCATGCAGTAAACTGGTAGTCGTACCTACGGTCCTCAAAACAAAATGGGGGAGGTGGGGGGGCAAAAGGTATTCACTCTGTGCCTGTAAGCTCTGGAACTCTCTGCCAGCAGATACCCGATTGTAATCAAGTCTCACCCTTTTTAGGTAAGGTTTGAAGCCCTGGCTGTTTAGCTCCTCTCTTAAATAGCTTGCTATCCCACTGTGGTCCTATTGTCGCTAGCGCCAAAACACCTCGTTATTGGCACACTTTTTATAAAACTGTTAGTTTACTTTCATCATTCACAACCAGATAAATATTTTACAGCCTTCTGTTCAAGAGGAGAATCAGCATTTAATTCAGTTCACCCCATATTCAATTAGAGATGGTCATTCATAAATTGTCACCCCCCACTCGAGTAGACATGGGAACCATTTGCAACCCTTTCTTCATCCCTCTTAACTTCACTGTGAGCACCATATCTGATTCTCGAGTTGTATTATTGTGTCCCTCCTAATGGCCATGGAGCCAAGTATTTTTAAGACGATGTCTTGAAATATTAGTGAAGGAAGAAGCCTTAGAATACATTCAAAATTAAAAGTTCCACTGTGCCAAAAAAACTGCTGATAAACCTGTCACAATTAATCTGTACGGACCTCATAGTTAAAGGAAAAAAGAGCGAGTGTGACCAGAGTTGCCTACAGTCAAGTTTATAAAAAAAAAAAAAAATGCTTGGTGTACCCACCTTCTCTGCATACTATTAGTTGTCTCGCCTCAGATACATTTTAGAAATATAAGAAGCAGAGATTGAGCATCATTGGTGTTTTCCAGACTCGCATTTGAAGGGATGACCGTGTGAGGGGATACATTGTTATATTTTAAGAACAAAATGTTTAATCTTTTGAAGTTTCTGGTAACAATGGAAACTGGGAAGAAGTAAGGGCTCACAAGCTTTCTCTTGTTGACTCAGCTGCTGAGCAGGTAGGATTTTGGGCTAGGGGATGGATAGGACTGTTTTTAGCTGCTGGCATAAAGCATGGTGTAATAAAAAGCAGGACTTGATTGAAAAAGGGAAAGAAACGTCCATTGAAGAATACAAAACAGACAATGAATTGAGGGCAACAGAAAGGCACATATCCACAAAAGCTTTGTAATGCATTAGACCAATGGACAATGAATTGTCCATTGGCACTCTTCGAAAAGCTGCTACAAAATGTCACAGATGAGGCACATCTGATCTCTAGAATGTAAAACCTACTTCTGGAGAGCGAGATTCAACAGAAAGGACATTTACAACATAAATGAATTGAGCAAGAGGAGTGATGTGTAAATTTATGGTATGTACTTGAATTGAGAAGATCAACTTTGCAACACTCAGAGAGGAGAGACACTTTTCAGGGATTTGGGCCTGCTCTTGAACTATTTTTTCAGTATATAATAGGGCCCTTACTTGTCTTGGGTTATTGCGAGCATTACAGTTTCAGCCATACTAACCACTTACCTGGCTATAGAGGAGGTCAATCTGTGAGAGATCTTTCATGAAGGAAGAAGCCTAATGAAAGCGGGGTGTGGAAGTCCCTGTCCTAGATGCGAGGAAGTTAAAAAAATCATCTATTTTGTAAAGTCAGTAGTCACATATTGAAACATAAAATCTTTATCCAGGGGCTGTGGAAACTTCTGTCTGTCACAGCTCCTGGCCTAACCCCATTGGTAGTCCTTGGAAACTGTAAGCCTGTACACCAGTCTACCCTCTTGGTTGGTCCCACGCTTATTTAATCTCTAGGAACTGTGCCTAATACACAGTGTTTAGACACTGCCTCTTCCAGTAAGTACACCTCTAGATACATATATGGATTGAAAGCAGTGAGATGCGTGTCTTACAGTGGGTTTTGCCACAAGTATTCTGATTTGACCCCAGGAACTTATAATAATTTTGTGAAGCCAGGAGGAAACTCGTCCCAGACTTGGACCCAATACTGCAGTCAGGAAAGCATTTTTTCCCGGTTTCACTTCATTTTTCGAACCCCCACCCCTGTGAGATGAGGAGAAAGTTGATGGGTCTGATTCGGCGACAGTTTTAGTTTTCACTGCACCATGTTAATTCTTTGCACTGTGCTTAGCTCACCTACACCTTAGATTCTCATAGGGTAGTTGAGCATCCAAGAGCTCCTCCTTGTTCAGGAGTTGTAGCCCACACCAAGTTGTTGTGGTGTGAGGAGGAACCCTATGATAAAGCATCACTCCTCTGGGTGGGTGAGGGTTCTCGCCCTCAAAAGTTAGCTTTTTCTTCCCTTATCCTTCTTTGTTAGGAACATTGATTTGTATGATGTTCTGCTGCATCCACTTAACTCTAGCTGTTAAACCCAAGTACACTGTTTTTAAGACCAACATTACAATCTATGCCTATAAAAAAAAATTGCCACACCCCATCAAGCAATTTTTGTTTGTTCCATGTGCTCTTTTATTGCTTTGAGCTCCAGATTTGTAGGTTTGGCTTATAAATGCTGCTGATTTCCATGTTGTATTTCTTTTTATTAGCCAGCTTTTGCACAATTACAGTGGTAAGCACCTCCTTACTCATTTGCTAAATAAAATTAACAACGCCATAGACACTAAATGTGTTCCCTGGGCTGAAATTAAACCCAGTAAAGTTCATGATTGCACTGCAACATGGGTTGCTACATCACTCCATGTACAACGAACACCATGCATTTGGTTTATAGACTTTGGTGAACATGGAGGCACTGAAATGGGGTTTTTGTATCTTATATGAATGAAGCCAAGGCTACAATGAGCTTGCTGAGTGCTATATATTTCTAAGAATACACAATAATTTCAAAGAGGTAAAGAGTTGGTAATTGGCATAAAAACTGGCAGATCCCACCCTTCAGTAGAATTGCTTTCTCCAATGAGAGTACTAAAATTTAATGAGCGTTGACTTGCTTTTGCTTAAATTTGATTTCCTCCCCAGAGGGACAAAACATTAGGTGGTTGTGAAGTATGTTCTACTCAAGAACCAATTGTGCATTCGTCCGTCCCACCATTCGTGTGTGTCTTTTTTTTGTGCAAGGTTTTGCCTTTATGTGTCTCTGTACATAGTTTCCTTCTTGTATGTTGCCTATGTCTTCTTTTAATCCCTGGGGATTGATGCCTCTGTGTCTTTTGTATATACATGCCAGTTTCTTTAGGTGACTGTGTTGATACTTTGGGATAGATACTTCTAGGTTTGGTTAGTCAACGCCTCTATTGATTTCCTGTTTAGTTGCCAGCGTGTGTTAATTTTACATGAAGGTACATTGACGGTGTCTCCATGGGTTATCTGGGTATTTGGGTTCCAATATTTGTGTTGATCTGTAAATAAGCCTGAATAAAATTTCTATTAGTATCCACTCATTTCTGTATCTCATGTGAAAACGAATCTTTGTAGACTCTATAAAGGTTAAGCCTCAATCTATCCTTCCAGCTTAATGTCAACCGCTGCAGGTTTTTGCCCCACCATCCATCTGTGCCTATGTGAGTATCGTCTGTTCTGTACTGGGTGATTTAGTGTATAACTCTGTGCCCTTGCATTCAGTGTTTGAGTGCGTTATCTGTGCTTCTGTCTGTTGGCTTGTATGCAAAGGACTTTGCATGTCACTTGGTCAATGTGTCTGGACAACAACAGGTCTGTGTGCATTGGTAAATTAAGCTTCTGCGTACAAATGCAAGTGTGTGGGTGTTTGTATGTGTGTGTTGTTCACTGCATGTATCTGATTTTACATGGAAACGTGTGACTGTCCTTTCTTGTAGCTTTGAGGTTTAAGATGTAGGGGGTTGATAGTGGATTTTGCGCTTTAATTTGGTGTGTTTTATTTCATTGACCTTTCCAGTGCAATTTTGGTTTCATATAATTTTTATTTCTCATTGTCGGTTTGGTCTTTTAACAGGGTGGCAGATTCTTTGTAAATTTTCTGGAGTTCAAGAACCTCTAAGATTATTTAGTTCCTCATTGCAAATTATGAACAGTGAGGTGTTTGTATGTGTCTGGCGCCACACAATTCTAAAACCAATGCTTGGTTGTTGCATGTTTGTACTTCCTGTTGTGCTAAGTGAACAAGGTAATTATTCCATAATGAGGAGTCACAGCAACAACACCAACTGTGCCCATAACAGGATCACATATCACCTTTGACAGCAGGTCATGGGATTTTGCCAGTGTTACATCAGATTCCACAATCTAATAACCGAGTTCGCTACCCCGTTTTGTACATTTTGTATTTGTCTTTAACTGAAAGAATGCTCCTCATGGAAGACTCTTGAGTCAAAGTGCTAATCTGGAGCGTGCAAAATCTGCCAGATTGTAATTTCATTTATTTTGTTTGGTAAAAATGTACTTTGCAGAATCTTGCACAATGCAAATCATGTAAAGTTAGTAATCTCAGTCCCATCCTCTGCCTATTTCCCCACGGCCGCAGTCCCCTTCAAAGTCCCATTTGTGTGGTCATCTCAGAAGCATGCAAGGGCCCATGATCTTAGAACCCTGTTTGCTCCCCCCAGACCTTCCTACCCACCCATTAGGATCACAACCTGTGTGAGACCTCTCCAACCTCTTGGGACTTTCAACTAGTATGGTGGTGATTAGACTAGTTTCCCATCACCCTCTGTTCTGTTCTTCATAGTCTGGACATCCTGCAGCAGGAAATTGTAATGGCTGACATGAGTATTTTCTACTCCAGAACCAAGTGTGCATTCGTCCGTCCCACCATTCGTGTGTGTCTTTTTGTGTGTAATGTTTTGCCTGTATGTGTCTCTGTACATAGTTTCCTTCTTTATGTTGCCTATGTCTTCTGTTGATCTCTGGGGATTGGTGCCTCTGTGTCTTTTGTATATATGCCAGTTTCTTTAGGTAACTGTTTTGATACTTTGGGATAGATACTTCTAGGTTTGTTAAGTTAATCAACGCATCCATTTACCCAACCCCTCCCCGCCATATTTCTGCTTCCATTTGTTTTTCTCATTCTCTCTGTATGCTTTCAGGTGGGGTAATTTGCATAAGAGGCATCTTGACCCGAGTGTACTCTAATCTGAATCAAACAGTTTAAGAAATCATTGAGGATTTAGATTCATTTCAGGACGGTTTTGACAACTCTGCTCTTCTTTCAGATTTCATGTTTTTCTGGGGAGCTGTATTTTTAATAACTACTACCCTGGTTGCCTTTTTGAAAAAGGAAAACAGTAAAGAAAAGCCACCCAAAGAAGAAACTCAAAGCATTAAGGAAACGTACATGCTGCTTTTGTCCATCATCAGGATGCCTGCCGTACTTACTTTCTGCCTGATGATTTTAACAGCAAAAGTGAGTAGGCATTTTGGAAGCATGTGGGTTATTTGCAATATTGAGCTGTATGGTATTTTTCATTCTGTTTGAACCAATGATTATTTTTGTGCTTAATATACTATATAATTTTAAAAGGGTCTAAATAACACATGCTACACCAACAGGACTGTTCAGTTCATTGCTGATATGAAATACAGATTACAGGATTGAGTGCTTGTTTGTTACTTATGCTTTAGTCTCTTGCGAAAACAGGCTGTTGTAGTTGCTGGATGAACACACTTTTAATGGAATGCAGTGCATTCATCCCTTCAATACCCTTATCTTCACAGAAGTGGCATAACAAAAGAACCAATTCCTTTGATAATGTACATTTTTCAGGTACATACTGATCTGTAGTCCAGTGATACTTCAAAGCACTTTCCAAAGCCATGGGGGTTGAAAGCAAAGACCAAGATTTTCGGTGACTTGATAGTCTATAATGACAAATTTTGTGATCTTTTGCCCACCAATGAGACAGACTGCATAGTTCTGCATTCTTTGAACCTTGGCCTTAATCTTGAAGTAATGACTTCTTACACACAGTTGAATTTCTGGAGCTCACCAAAGCTAGAGATAGTTGGGTCTTCCAGGGATGGACTGGAAACCAAAATCAGCCTGGCAAAAAATGCTCTCATCTGCCATGTATTGCAGCACACAGGCATTCTGAGGTACTCAGACCTTTTACATGGGCTCACTCATCAAAAACATGTTATTAGTAAACCTAACATTTGTACAACACATGGGATTTACAGGTAGTTATGAAGGGGAACTAAAGAAGTATCCAGATACTTGAGGCACTTACAGCAGAGCAATATTTCTCCATAAAATGTAATATGTGCAAAATAACTATATGCAAATAATTAAATGAACAGCAGATGAGTAGTTTTTTTTTTTTTTTTTCAGCAAGAGTCACATTTCTATTTGATGGTTTGCTCCACTGAACAAATACTGTTCATCATGTGCAGTAAATTACACCTTGTTTAACTTTCAGAGGACATAATTTCCATATCTGTTCCACTTACTAGTCCACCAAAGTATTCTGTGCTATTAATGTAGTGTTATGTGTGTCAGCTTGCCAGGGGTGCTGCTTACTTTTTCTGGAGTACATTTCATTATTGGTGTGGAGAAAGTTTTTCATACTTTATAAGGTTTGTAGTGGTCACTGAAAGGAATCACTCTGGGTGGTGGGGGATAACCATACCATTTTCAAGATTCCCTTAGTTTGTGAAGCCCTTCTGTCATACCAAAATACACATTGCCTGCATGTGTAAATCTCAATTTTGATAATATATGCGCAACCACTTAGAGCACTGTTATCATATCACAGCTTTCTAATCTGGGTTTCTAATCAGAGACTCATTCCTATGTCCTTGAATAATGAGGTATGGAGGACAATTACAGTTACCTATACAAAAAATAACTCTGGTGCAGATTGAATACATACAATCCCTCTTCATAATCCTGTTTTGAGCTGATATAAGCTTCCTGATAGCAGAGCCCTTATTCTCAGTGGAGCAGCAAACTGACAGCTCATGCCCTCCTTTATACCAGAAACCTAGGTGGTACTTACTACTGATGTGTTGTGTGTTAGTAGAATGCATTGTAGGGGGCCATTTCCTGGGACTTGTTACTCCTGGCCTTCTCCCTTAGGGCGACAGAGCTGACTTTGGTGCCTATACCCTCCCCACACTATTCAGTTGTTTGAGGCAGCCTGCAGCCCCATAGTCCTAGCCTTGTAGAGGTGGGGCAAACCAGATAAGGATAGATTTGTGACAATGGGACCTCAAAATTCACCAGTTTCGCCTTTTTATAAGTACTGGGTCCCATGTCCCTAAAAATGGTCTATTAATTTGCTTGTAATGTAGGTTCCTGTACAATCAGTCGTTTTTATGATGGTCTGTGAAAGGGTTTGTTAGTAATTGGGTATCTGGTTTTGCAGAGTTATGTACCCTGTCCCAGCAGGAACCACAATCCTAGTCAGGGTGTCAGACACACACCCTAAATTAACCTGTATTCACCCTCCAGTGGCTTGGCACAGAGGAAGCAGGCTTAACTTAAGAGGCAATGTGTAAAGTATTTGTGCAACAATTCAAACAGCTCAGGGAAAACACCACAGACACTCCACACCAAGTTAGAAAAATAGGTTACAATTTTATTTGTCAACCATGAACAAAACAATAATAAAATCCAATAAGAAGGAGTCCAGATGAGAATTGTTTAAGTATATTTGCAAATCTAGTGCTTAGAAGCTTAAAGCACCAAGTTGTGCTATCTGGTCGCTCTGGACTGGGTCAAATATGGAAAGTGAATCCAACTGCGATGTAGTGCAGTTCGGTTACAGGTACCAGCCTTGTCCTGCTGCAAAAGGACCTTTGGATGGAGGATGTGTCGACATCGGACCTGATGCAAGGAGCAGAGGCGATGTGCAGGCAGTGTATCTGCTCCGATCATAGCAGTCAGTGATGCAGTGGGTCCTGTGGCGATATGTCATAGTTGAGTCTCGCAGCCAGTGATTAGGGCGGTGCATCAATCTTGAGCCGCACAGTCAGTGTTGCAATATCCTCGCTCTCAGTGACTATGCGTCACATTGAGGAGAGATGCAGTGTTTCCAACCGGCACAGTAACTGCAATGTGTGGATTTTGCTAATTCAGAATAGAGATATCCTCTTCCAAGGGTCTAGGACTGGATCAGCACCATTTGGCAGGGAAGACTTACAGTTGGCAGAGGCCAGGTGCTGTTGTGGAGTTGCTGGAAGTCTTTTCATGTCTCAGACTTCAGAATAGGAGACCAGCAGAGAAGCTCTTTGAGTCACTTTGGGTTCAAGTTGTGTAGGCCCAGTTCTTCTCACCCAGGCAGAGGGGGCAGCGGGGCAGGCCAGCACTGGAAAAAAAGCAGTTCTTCCAGAGTAGCAGTCCTTGCAGCTCCACTGCAGTCCTTCTTCCTGGCAGAGTATCCAGAGGTCCAGGAGAGTACTGGTTTAGTAGGGTCAGATGTCCAGTTCTTAAACCCAGTTGTGCCTTTGAAGTGGGGGGTAAATCAGACTATACCATTAAAGAGGATTGATCCATATAATTCCATAGGTCCAAAACATATCAAGTCTACTCCTTCTCATTCAAGAATTACACTTCCTTTCATGAAATAAGGAATACCCAATGTGAACCTATGAGATGGGTTGACCTCGCAGTAGTGAAAAACTAATTAATTTGGGAGTTTTCCACTACCACTACCTTTTTAATTGCATAGCACCTTGCCATGTGGGCTACATATGGACTACCTTAGGACTGACTTTAATGTACTAAAAGTGGAGTTTAAGGCATAGCAAGAGGTTTTAAATGCCAAGTCGACATGGCAGTCAAACTGCATACAGGCTGTGTAGTGGGAGCCCCAAGACATGTTTAAAGGACTACTTAAGTGGGTTGCACAATTAGTGGTGCAGGGTCACTAGTTGCATTTAATATACAGGCCCTAGGCACATATAGTGCACTTTACTACAGACTTATAAATAAACGAAGTTTGTCAATTGTGGCTACACCACTTTTACTATGTTTGAGGATGAGCACATGCATTTTAGCACAGGTTAGCAGTGGTAAAGTGCCCAGACTCCTAAGGCTAGCAACAAACAGATCAGCAAAAGTGAGGCAAAGCAAGCAAAATGTTTGGGGGAAGACCACCCTAAGGTTGATAGGTCTAACAGGCTTAATGACTGGCCAGGGCTCATTGATACAGCTGTCCCCGAGTATGGTTCTGGACCATCCTGTGCACCCTCTATATGGAGCAATTGGTTGCTTGATATCCAACTCATTTTATGGCCCTTGGAAAGACCCACTTAACAGACCCACTTGGATTCAAACCTGTAAGCATGGGGCCAAACACGGATCTCTGGAGTGGGTTCATTAGTAGAGTGAGCCACAGGACCTTGGTCATCTGACAAAGTTTCTATCGCTCCATACAATTGCTGAGTTTTAGCACCTGGTTCCTGAGGAGCCTAGCTTCTCTCTTCCAATTAAAAAATCATGTCCTGGCACCCACAAGAAACTTTTAATTAATTTTGGCTACAAAAGCAAATCTGCAAGCTTCTGACTTAATTCCCCTAATTTGTTTGGTGGGAGTCATCACAAAACGTCCCAACCACCCAGCAGAGCTAAGCTTGCAGGTGCATACTGTGCCAGATGAAATCCCGGGGAATCATTTTCCACATAGCCCAGTGAGCCACAAGATGGCCACCTCCTGCATGGGCTTTTGACTCATCTGGTACTTTGCTGTAGGGACTTAATAGCACTCCAGAATGATTCCAGGATTGGTATGTTTTTAGATTGGATACAAAAGAAAGAGCACATATTTGTTTTTCATAAGTCCCTTTGAAAAGCCACCACACACTGCTTGCAGGTTCAGGTTTGTTTTCTTTAACAATAACTGAAGCCTGAGAGATGATAAAGTTTTGCTTATTGTTCACCTTTTTCATGTTAGGTCTACATTAGCTATTTTTTGGTGAAAATTGTTTTTCAATTTTACATCAATACCAAGAAGTTTTGTTGCACATTTATTAAAATACTCTGTGTTTTAATCAAATAGGAAACACATTTAAATAAGTTGCATGAGTTTAATCAAGATGGATTGTTTGGGACCATAGCTTAGAGTAGGCATAAATATCTTATTGATTACGCCTAACACCGTTTTGATCGATGGAACAGAGAAATTTATTAGACAAACTGACAAACATTAGTGACTGGCATTTTATCTTTAATTTTGTTTGATGATGCACACGACTCCCATTGTCTTGGAACCAAATTCCTAAATACTTAAGCGATTGAGCCTTGTTAATGTACTCTGCATTTAGGTTCAAATGTGGTTTTAATAATTTACCTTTCCTGAAAATAAATTTGATTTCTCATAATTTATACTCAAGCTATTATCTGTACAATAGCTTGCAAAGCAATCTATGGAGTAATGGATGCCCACATGAGTTCTATCCAAGAGGACCGTATCCTTTACGTACAGCAGCATGGGTGTCAGACAACTCTTAGTTTTGGCAGGGCAGGCGCTTGTATTAGTTAAAGATGACTCCAATTCAGAAATATATAAGGTGACCTAGAGCAGTCAACAAGACTTTTATTAACAACTAGTGTTACGTTTTTGGCCATACAAGAAGGTTGTATGGTACCCGTCAGGTTGAGAATAGGTGAGAGTATACAGACTAGGAGTAACTTTGTGGCCTTAATGGTTACTTCATCTTTATACTGTAGTTGATTGAGAAAATGGAATAATAATATGCAGTCTTTTGTGCGAAGGTTGGAATGTAAAGGCCACCTCTGATCACCTTAGTGCATCTCTACATTGAACAACACTTGGACCATTTATAGTTCTAACATTGCTTCCTAACCTTTCTAGTCACATTATCACAGGTTTAATTTCTCGACTTGGGGGGGTTTAAATTTGGAAAGAGCATTGCCTTTCTGAAATGCAGAGATGTTCTCATGGTTTGGTTTGAAAAATGTGGTTTATCTGATCTTTAATAAATGGACATTGCAACTTTTAGAAGGTTGGTGTTGTGAAATATACCTAGGATATATGGTTACAAAAGTAATTGTTAAAAATGTATTAAATAAAAAGTATCCTGAAAACAGTAAGCTTGTTAGTGATTTCTCTGAAACTCTATTCAAATGTTACATCTTTTGCAGGTTGGATTCTCTGCAGCTGATGCTGTGACTGGACTGAAATTAATTGAGCAAGGAGTCCCCAAAGAACATTTGGCTCTGATGGCTGTTCCAATGGTACCCTTACAGATACTTCTGCCACTCATAATTAGCAAGTATACTGCTGGTCCACAGCCACTGAACATCCTCTACAAAGCCATGCCATTTCGGTAAAGCAAAAAATAATTGCCATTAAAATGTGTGTCTTTGTTTGTGGAGCTGTATTCTGGTTTTTCCCATCAATGAAAGCTATTCAGTGGTCCTGATTGATACATGCTGCAGGTCAAGGGTAGTCTTTGCAGGATTTCTAACTTTACTGACCACTTTTTAATTTTTTTATTTTTTTTTATTTATTTAAACGTTTCTATCTTTTTACTGCTGGACTCGTCTAGCAGATTGTTTGGTTTTTCACCCCAAATGTGCTTTGCTTAAAAATATACAACAGAAGTTCCCACGTGCATATACAATTTTGCCTACATTGCCAGCATTAAATCTTTCATATATTAACAAGCTTGAAATGCTCCCTATTTGGAGGCTGGCTGCACCCAGTCATCTTTTAAATATTGCATTAAATAATATATTGGCATGGTCATACACAAATAATAGTCAAGTTTTTGTAATCTGTTGATCTTAAGCTGCTGAAGTGAATGTAATAAGCACTCCAACCTCCCCCTCCCTTTTGGGACAACCATAGTTGTATTTCTACCACGTGTTGCATCAGTCTGTGGACAGATCTACACTCTTTCTTCAGATAAAGTGTTTAATTTGCAGTTTAATTGATTTTTCTTAGGTCCCCCCTTTGCCCCCCCCCCCCCCTTCCTTTGCCTCCCCCCTTTCCAGCTTTCCAGGTAGAGTTGTTCTGGTTTACCTGGCTAGTCGAGACAATAGACTTTACCACCATAACTCAAACACTTGTGAAGGAAAAAAATAATTCCTTTTTGCTCAGTTCTGTCTTGGGCCTAAATAACATTCATGCAGATGACATCTAAAATTCCTTTGATGGTGACTCCATTTCTCATAACATTGTAAAACCTTCCCAGCCAAAACTCTCTACGTCGGAGAACAGATAATAGTAATTGCCCTTAGGGATTCTCTACATAAAGATTCCACCTCTATAGTGAACTATCTAGTACTGAGTCCCCAACAGTCTAATTCCACTAAAGATAGAAAAGCGAAAGCATTATAAATTCATGACTTCAATATACTAAAGAATTTACCTTCTAAGTCAGGTAGCCTGAACAAACATGTTTTTTTACAGATATTTACCCAAAACCTCTGAAAAGCTGTTGGAGTTTCCACAATCTGTATTGGCATGTACATTTAGCTGCCTAGTTGTCCAGCTGCTTTCCTGCAAAAACTGCATTTGATAGGAACCTCTTCTTCCACTACCAAACACAATGTATCAAAGGCAGCTTCAAGAGTCTCATCAATATCTCCAGTACACGCATCATCTGCATCTTCCGTGGTAAGGAGACAGTTGGTATCTTTTGTTGATGACCTTACAGTCAATGGCTATGTAGCAGTCCGTTTTCTCCCAGTCTGCTGCCGGTCTACCTGCAACATCTTTAAATTGTGCCATGTTGATGGCACCTGAGGCTACCATCATCATTCCTCATTAAATGCTTTTATTGACCTACCATGTGTAGCATCGGTTGCTATCCCATCAAATATCTCTCCATCACTTGACACATCTGGAACTACTTTGTCAACATGCAAAACATCTCAGGCAAATTTCAAACAGCTTGGCAGACTGGGATAAGCATCACATGGCTACGGCATTAGAACTGAAGACTACAGCAGAATTGACCATGTCTATTATATCTTTGCAGTCATCACCATTAAAAAATTGACACATCTCGGCCATGGAGAAAGAAGGAGGCAGAAGGAAAAAAAAAAAAGCATGAGGCAGAGACAAATGTAATCACGCCCTGGTTTGTTATTGCCAGAATATGTTCAAAGAGAAGGCACAAATCTTTAGGACTTGGGAAATCAACAACAGCATGTGTTTTCTATGTTGATCCAGTCCTTGCAGATATGTAAACTGAGTGGGAACTAGATCCAGATCAGATGCAGGCTATCTTCCAGGAATGGAGGGGATATATCTGCACTTATTTCTCATGCAACTCAAAAAGAGATGCAGAAACAGGCTCCGATATGAGGGCAAATATGCAATTATCTTCAAAGAACTTGTGCAAAAACTACTTAGGCCTTTCCCTGATTTCCCCTTGCTGGCAAGAAACTGAGAAAAAGCAAGAGGACACCACTTGTAATAGCTCCAGTGTGGCAGAGACCACACTGAGATTAGTTCACAGATCTTCTGCATGTGTCTTGTTCAACCCTCCTCCATAAAGACTCAACCTGAAAGCCTAGCTCCTTACGAGGTCCAGTTTGGTCATTTGAATATTACTCAAGAGTATAGTTCTGATGCAGGCTTTTCCGTGTTCTACCATAGGCTGACCTTGATTGTACTGGGGAATTTAATTGCAAAGTCTTGTGCACCTAACAGTCTCTCTATTCCTTGCCCTTGATGTCCCATCAGCTGCTTGCTTTTTTCTTAAACCTGGTAAAGTATGGCCCTAAGAGATCAAGGAGCTCCCATGCCAATTTTAGAATGCTTGTTAAAAGTACTGTCACTTACTAGAAAATGACTAGCCTGCTAGCTCTGACGTTTGTTTGGGTTGTAGGAAAGATTCAGGAATTCACCATTAAAAATGATATTTTTCATTTTTCACAAGCAAGGTCATACAGATGTTAAATATGAAACTTAATTTAAAACAAATATTAATATAAACATACTTTTAAGAATGCTAACTAACTATATATTGTGTGTAATATGTGTGTGTGAATATATATATATATAATATATATTAGTTTTCTGATGGATACACCTACCTGTGGATTCCTCACCTAAAGAATTCTCCCCTCGCGCCAGCCTCAACAGAAATTTCTTCTAGCTCTGCACGTCGACAATGACGTCACAATCGCCCGACTCCACGCAACGCCGTATGACGTCATCTAGGCAATAAGAAGCCCTCGTCGACGTGCAGACCTCAGTTCCCTTTTTTCCGTGCCCCCGAGTAACGGTTTTTCTTCGAGGCTCACAGGGAGCTACAGTTGCGTATCGGCGGTTACAATGGCGCAGCCAAGAAAATCTGGTTTTAAGCCTTGTAACCAGTGCGGGGGTCGAATGTCGGTTACTGATCCCCATGAGAATTGGCTCTGGTGCCTTAGTTTCGACCATGAGGTCGAGTCATGCGGTTCCTGCCAGCGCATGAACCCTAAGGCGCTTAAGGAAAGGAAGGCTAAATTATTCTTGGCCCGTTCCAAGAAAAAGGAGAGGCGTCATCGGAGAGAGTCCTCTTCGAGGGGTCATCATCGCCATGGAGACTCTTGCTGCGTCACGACTCCCGGTGCCGATCGAGTAGAGGACGGTCCAGCTCGGCGGCGTCCGACGTGGGAGATTAGCCCGACCGTCACTCCTACGACTCCGACTTCACCTGGGTCGGTTTTCGAGGTAGAGCCTCCTCAGAGGCCAGAGGGTTCTCCTGAGCAGGAGTTGTCTGGCCCATCATCAGCTTCTATGCCGGTGCAGCAGCAATATCCGGCTTTCCCGGCGCCGGGTACGGATCCTGAGGCATTTTTGAATGCCATGTTCAACATTTTTTACACCATGGCGCTTGGTGGAGGACATGCAGGTCCGCCGGCCCCTTTGGCCTTTAATTTGGGTGTTCTGGCTTCGTACAAACCGATACCCTTCATGCCAATTTTGGCTTCTGGAGCCGACACGGCACCGATGCCCTTGACGTCGCCCAGGAGGCCTGTGACACCTGCTACGGCGCTGGTGGATTCGCCTCGGATCCAGTCCATAGTCAAGGTTCCTGTGGAGCCGGAGGGTCCGGCGTCGGATGGATCCGAGGTTTGGCGCCGACGAAGATCTTCGGCGTCGGCTGACGCCAGATCTCGAGTCTAGACTCTGGTCCAGACGTCTGGCTTTGCGCCTTCTGGAGGAGGAAGAGTACAACAGACAACACCTGGAAGAAGGTGAAATCTTGGAGCCTTCCGGTGACTTTCAAGGGCTGGACACTGCGATTGGGATCTGGCTTCCCCTGGGGAGTATACTGAGGAAGCTGCATCTTTTCATGCAGTGATAAGGAAAGCTGCAGACTTCTTAGATCTTCCTCTTCCGGCTGCGGAGGTGAAGAGGAACCTTTTGACAGAGGTGCTACATCCAACTTCTGTGGCGGCAGAGCCTCTCTTGCCTTTTAATGAGGCTCTCCTGGACCCCATCAAAGACGTTTGGAAGAAACCTGTGTCTTCTTCAGCTGTCAACAGGGCGGTAGCACAACGCTATCGGACTGCTCCAGGTGACCCTGTCTTCCTCTTCAAGCACCCTACACCAGAGAACTTAGTAGTTCAGGCCACCTGTTCTTCCCGGTCCTCTCCTGGCTCGTTCCCCGGGACCCCTGCGGACAGGGAGTCGAAGAAAATGGACCATTCTGCAAAAAAGGCCTTTTCTTCATGCAGTATGGCCTTGAAGTCAACCAACGCAACCTGCATTTTGGAACGTTATATTCATGCCCTTATGGAGGAAGCAAAAGGCCATCCAAACTTGTCGCAGGAAGTGTTACAATTGCTGACGGATGCTCCGGCGGCGGCTACCCAGGTGATCCAGTCTGGGTTAGACACTTCGGACTCTGTGGCAAGGGCTATGGGCACATCCATAGTTTCGAGACAACAGGCTTGGCTGTGTTCGTCAGGCTTTTCAACGGATGTGCAGGCAACTCTCCTGGATCTGCCTTTTGATGGTGAAAACTCTTTGGGACAATGACAGATTCTGCTCTTGAACGATTTAAAGAGAGCAGGGCCACAGCGAGGTCGTTAGGACTTCAGTCGGCTGCCTCCTCCTCCTTTAGGTCTTAGAGGAGGTTTAGGGGTTTTGGACGAGGCTCCTCCTTTTGTGGCAGATTCCAGGCACCACAACAATCTGCAAGCTCCCTGCCATACAGATCCTTCAGGGGCAGGGGCAGAGTCCATACAAGAGGAGCCACCCAGCAGCACTCTGCCTCTTCTTCCTCGGAGGGGTGCAGCAGGGAAAGCAGCCTTAGTCCTCCACCACTCCCTGTTCACTTGTCTCCGGTAGGGGGGAGACTTGCCCATTTTCTTCCAATGTGGGAGCTTATAACAACAGACTCTTGGGTCATCGGCATTGTGAAGAGAGGGTATGCTCTTCCCTTTCGGGAGTTCCCTCCTCCCTTCCCTCCCCGCCCATCCTTCTGTTCGGAAGACCATCTTCTGTTACTGCAACAGGTGTTATCCCTATTGGCAAAAGGCGCAGTAGAGTTGGTTCCCGAGCAGGAGAGAGGTCAGGACTGTTATTCAAGATACTTCCTGATCCCCAAAAAGGATGGTCGGTTAAGACCAATTCTGGACTTGAGGATTTTGAATTGGTTCCTCAGGCAGGAAAAGTTAAAAATGCTGACCCTTTCACAGGTTCTTTTGGCGTTGAACGAAGGAGATTGGATGTGTCTGTCGATTTGCAGGATGCCTACTTCCATCTTCCGATCCTCAAATCGCACAGGAAGTATCTTCGGTTTGTGGTGGGATCGCAGCATTATCAGTTTGCGGTCCTCCTGTTTGGTCTTACTTCAGCACCTCGAGTCTTCACAAAGGTGATGGCGGTGGTAGCGGCAGAGCTCAGAAGAAGGGGGATAGCAGTGTTTCCCTATCTGGACAATTGGTTGATCAAAGCCAAGACTCCGGAGCTCGTGCTGCGTCATCTCCAGTCGACAACTCAATTGTTGTACGACCTGGGTTTTACAATCAATGTGCCCAAATCTCACCTGGAGCCCTCTCAACGCCTCCTGTTCATATGGGCAGTACTGGACACGACATTGAAGCGGGCCTTTCCTCCGCCCCAGTGGGTTCAGGACATTCAGGCGTTGATTCCGATGTTTCGAAATGGAGCAGTAGTTCCAGTCCTCAAGGTCCTTCGTCTGCTCGATCTGTTTGCTTCTTGCATAGTGCTGGTCACTCATGCACGCTGGCACATGAGGGCTCTTCAGTGGTGCATCCGCAGGTAGTGATTTCAGCACAAAGGGGATCTCGAGGAATCGATAAAGATCTCCAGAGAAACTGCGGTGGATCTTCAGTGGTGGGCAGCAGTCGACAACCTGTCGCAAGGAAGGCCGTTCTCGCTGCCACCACCAGTGGCCACAGTGGTAACGGATGCTTCCACTCTAGGGTGGGGGGCTCATCTGGGGGACCTGGAGGTCTGTTGGAATAGCGGGCAGTACGTCTCTCTCTCAAGGCCTTCCTCCCTTCCATTAACGGTCAGTCAGTCCAGATCCTGACTGCCAACACTACCGCAATGTGGTATATAAACAAGCAGGGAGGAGTGGGATCGTATCTTCTCTGCAGAGAAGCTCTTCGACTGTGGTCCAGGCTTCAGGACCACAAGATCTGCTTGGTAGCACATCATTTGGCCGGAGCTCTGAACATGCGTGCGGACGTTCTCAGTCGACGCAACTCGGTCGGCCACAAGTGGCGTCTTTATCCAGATCTGGTTCTGTACATCTTCCAGATGTGGGGATATCCGCAGATAGATCTGTTTGCAACTCAGGAGAATGCGCAGTGCCCGTTATTTTGCAGCCTCCACTATCCGGTGCAAGGAGCTTTGGGGGGATGCGTTTCAGATGTCCTGGAAGGATCAGTTGCTTTACGCGTTTCCTCCCATACCCCTGATTCCTGGAGTTCTGAGCAAGATCTGCCAAGACCGGGCCCAGGTCATCTTAATAGCTCAGGATTGGCCAAGAAGGGTGTGGTATTCAGACCTTCTCCACCTCTCTCTGTGCCCTCCGCTCCATCTCCCTTACAGGGTGGACCTCCTCTCGCAGTCGCAGGGGCAGATTCTACACCCCCACCTCCAGAGTCTGTACCTTCATGCCTGGAGATTGAACGGGGCAATCTGAGTGCTTTTTCTCTCCCACCGGAAGAGGTGGATGTTATTTTATCAGCCAGGCGACACTCCACCAAGTCGATCTATGCAAATCGTTGGGCTAAATTTGTATGTTGGTGTGGAGAGAACGTAATTGATCCATTAAAGGCTCGTTTATCTGACGTATTATCATTTGCTCTTTTCCTGGCACAGAAGGGTTGTGCGGTTGCCACAGTTAAGGGTTATTTATCTGCACTGTCGGCTTTTCTGTGCCTCCCTGATCAGCCTTCCTTGTTTAAGTCTCCTATTGTTTTGAGGTTTAAGGGGCTTACTAATAAATTTCCACCATCACCATTTGTTATGCCTCAGTGGGACCTTAATTTAGTATAATTTTTTTTAATGGGTTCTCCATTTGAACCGATGCATTCTTGTGCTTTGCGTTTGCTAGTTCTCAAGACTGTTTTCCTGGTGGCCATAACATCGGCGAGAAGGGTCAGTGAGCTTCAGGCCCTTAGTGTAGAGTCTCCATACCTTTCTTTAGGGACAAAGTGGTGTTAAGGACCAAGGCGGCTTTCCTCCCGAAGGTTGTTACACCCTTTCACTTGGGGCAGTGTATTACTCTCTCTTCCTTTTACCCTCCGCCTCATCCATCCAAGGAGGAAGAGAGGCTCCACCAACTGGATCCATGAAGAGCGCTGAGCTTCTATGTCGACAGGACGAAGGAGTTCAGCTCTTCGTTGGATACGTGGGGAAGAGGAAAGGTAGAGCAGTCCACAAGAGAACGCTATCCAGGTGGGTCATTCTATGTATTAAAATGTTATTCCTTGGCGAAGAAAGAACCACCTGTGGGGCTTCGTGCCCATTCCACCAGAGCTAAGGCTGCTTCTTCGGCTTTGGCTAGGGGTGTTCCTGTGGTTGACATCTGCAGGGCGGCGACTTGGGCGTCCCTCCGTACTTTTGTCAAGCATTATTGTTTGGATTCTGAGGCTAGGAGGGATGGCCATTTTGCTCGCTCGGTGCTGCAGGATTTCTTGGTTTGACCATTCGGGCACCCACCTCTGGAGGTAGTACTGCTTTGGGACTCTATTCTTTAGGTGAGGAATCCACAGGTAGGTGTATCCATCAGAAGAATAAGTTACTTACCTTCGGTAACGCTTTTTCTGGTGGATACAGTAACTACCTGTGGATTCCTCACGGTCCCACCCGCCTCCCCGTTGCCTGACTGGTCATACCATGAAATCCATAGGTGAGCATCCTTTGTCTTGTATGTATGTATATACCTGAATTATGTAAATAGTTGTGGCATCTGTATATACATTTTTTTCTCTATTTTAGATCGTTCAAGGAAAACATGTTTGGACTTGACGGACATATTTTACTTTTATATAGAGCAGTTATTGCTGTTACCTAATTTTATTTTATTGTAATAAATGTGTTTTCATTTCATGTGACTATGTTCTCTTTAAGGTCAATGTTCGCCTCTATAGCACGTAAAAAATGGTGATAACTGACGTCTGCACGTCGACGAGGGCTTCTTATTGCCTAGATGACGTCAGGCGATTGTGACGTCGACGTGCAGAGCTAGAAGAAATTTCCGTCGAGGCTGGCGCGAGGGGAGAATTCTTTAGGTGAGGAATCCACAGGTAGTTATTGTATCCACCAGAAAAAGCGTTACCGAAGGTAAGTAACTTATTCTTTAGGTGGTGGTCGGACTGAGTGCCCGATTACAACCCTGGCAGTCGGATGTCCAGGGGACCACTGCCAGGATCATGGATTGCGGTCGGGTGGTGGTAGTCAGAGTCGTGGTCCGCCACCGCAGCACTGAGTTCAGCACAACTGTGCTGATCACGAGTCCTCATTCTGCCAGCCTTTTCATGGCAGGGCGGAAAGCCAGTGCTGAGGACCACAGGGGGGCTCCTGTGCTGTCCTTGCACATGGCATGGGTTGTGCAGGGGGCCACCCCTGACAGCATCCTCAGAGTGCGCTCTGTCTAAATGCACAACCTAGACACCAGGGATAATTTTTTTATTTTAGAGGTGGTGAGCGACCCTCTTAGGCAAGGGTCGCTCCCATAGGGGGGAAATTATATTTAGGCCATTTCTGCCCCCCTTAGGGGCAGATTGGCCTATTTTTATGAGGCCAATCTGCCCCAAGGGGGACAAAAACCTCTAGACATCAGGGAGGTTTTTTTTTTTTTCTTCGTGAATTTCACGTAAGGGGAGCGGTCGTTCCGCTCGGGGCAAATTTATTTTAGGCCTATTTTAATTAGGCCGATCTGCCCCCAAGGGGGGCAGAAACCACTAGGCACCGGGGATTTTTGTTGTTGTTGTTTTACAGATGGGAAGCGACCCCTTAGGCAAGGGTTGCTCCCCTGGAGGGGCAAATTGTATCTAGGCCATTTCTGCCCACTTTGGGGGCAGATCGGACGATTTTAGGTCAATCTGCCCCCAAAGGGGGCAGAAACCACCAGGGTTTTTTTTTTTTGTTGCTCCGTCACGCAAGGGGAGCGACCCCGTAGGCAAGGGTCGCTCCCCGGGGGTGGGGGCAAATTTATTTTAGGCCATTTCTGCCCCCCCGTGGCCGGCTGAGCTAGTGGCCAAAATCCACAGGTAGGCACTTTGCAAAAAACACCTCCGATTTTTTCAAAGAAAACAGAGGTGTCCACGTTGTGTTTTGGGGCATTTCGTGTCACGGGCGCTAGGCCTACCGCAACAAGTGAGGTATAATTTTTATCGGGAGACTTGGGGGAACGCTGGGTGGAAGGAAATTTGTGGCTCCTCTCAGATTCCAGAACTTTCTGTCACCGAAATGTGAGGAATTTTTTTTTATTTTATTTTTTTTAGCCAAATTCTGAGGTTTGCAAAGGATTCTGGGTAACAGAACCTGGTCAGAGCCCCACAAGTCACCCCATCTTGGATTCCCCTAGGTCTCTAGTTTTCAAAAATGCACAGATTTGGTAGGTTTCCCTAGGTTCCGGCTGAGCTAGAGGCCAAAATCTACAGGTAGGCACTTTGCAAAAAACACCTCTGTTTTCTGTCAAAAAATGGGATGTGTCCACGTTGTGTTTAGGGGCATTTCCTGTCGCAAGCGCTACGCTTACTCACACAAGTGAGGTATCATTTTTATCGGGAGACTTGGGGGAACATAGAATAGCAAAACAAGTGTTATTGCCCCTTGTCTTTCTCTACATTTTTTTCCTTCCAAATATAAGAGTGTGTAAAAAAGACGTCTATTTGAGAAATGCCCTGTAATTCACATGCTAGTATGGGCACCCCAGAATTCAGTGATGTGCAAATAACCACTGCTCCTCAACACCTTATCTTGTGCCCATTTTGGAAATACAAAGGTTTTCTTGATAGCTATTTTTTACTCTTTATATTTCAGCAAATGAATTGCTGTATACCCGTATAGAATGAAAACCCACTGCAGGGTGCAGCTCATTTATTGACTCTGGGTACCTAGAGTTCTTGATGAACCTACAAGCCCTATATATCCCCGCAACCAGAAGAGTCCAGCAGACGTAACGGTATATTGCTTTAAAAAATGTGACATTGCAGGAAATAGTTAGAGTAAAATGTAGAGGAAAAATTGCAGTTTTTTTCACCTCAATTTCAAATTTTTTTTTTTCCCAGTTATTTTCTGTAGGAAAGTCTTGTAGGATCTACACAAATTACCCCTTGCTGAATTCAGAGTTTTGTCTACTTTTCAGAAATGTTTCGGTTTCTGGGATCCTGCATTGGTTTCACGCCCATTTCTGTCACTGACTGGAAGGAGGCTGAAAGCAGAAAAAATGGTAAAAATGGGGTATGTCCCAGTAAAATGCAAAAATTGTGTTGAAAAAATTGGGTTTTCTGATTCAAGTCTGCCTGTTCCTGAAAGCTGGGAAACTGGTGAATTTAGCACCGCAAATCCTTTGTTGATGCCATTTTCAGGGGAAAAACCACAAGCCTTCTTCTGCAGCCCCTTTTTCCCATTTTTTTGAAAAAAAACGAATTTTTCACTGTATTTTGGCTAATTTCTTGGCCTCCTTCTGAGTAACCCACAAAGTCTGGGTACCTCTAGAATCCCTAGGATGTTGGGGGGGAATAAAAGGACGCAAATTTGGTGTGGGTAGCTTATGTGAACAAAAAGTTATAAGGGCCTAAGCGCGACTGCCCCAAATAGCCAAAAAAAGGCTCGGCACAGGAGGGGGAAAAGGCCTGGCAGCGAAGGGGTTAATGCAAACATTATGCTGTACTGAGGAATAATCACAATATTGATTAGCTCATGAAGAGGCAAATATTGTGGATACCCGACACAAAATCCCAGAGCTCAACTATATGAGAGCTTTGACATGACACTTGATCTGAAAGACCTATGGTAGAACAGGGCAGGAACCCCACCAACATTTATTGGAAATATCTATCAGAAAAGGAAGTCAGTAACTCTAAACATGGACCTTTTGACCACAGTTTTTTCTTTAACATTTTAAATGTACTCCTTCCTTTGACAACTTTTTTTGAGGTAGACATGAGACATCAAAAAAGTTCTCAAGATACTACCATCAGAAACTATACCACGAAGATTTGTCAATGTTCTCAGAAGGGATCCAATCACAGGAGGGAGGGCAATATCTTAATGGTGAGACCTGTAGAGATTTGGAAGTCGATATCACCCCTGAAGAAATTGCCAGTGCATTAAAATCTTTGGCTTCAAGTAAAGCAGCAGGGCCTGATAAAATACTTTTTAAAATTCAAGGGGAATTCTATGCGGAGATAGCCCTGTATGCCCCAGATTTCTTGTCTTAAAATAAAAAACCATCAGACAACCCTGGCTGCTATCGACTGATCACCCATGTCAATTATGACTCCAAACTATGTGCCAAAATTCTGCGGCCTATTTGGGGAGGGGTGTAGCCCATCTGGTTTTGCTGTGGCAACATGGGTTTATCCCAGGCAGAGGAACCTCTGATCATGTCAGACGTACCATCACTCTGTTCGATATAGCCGAAGTTACTGGGGGCCGGATAGCCATGATCCTCCTTGATGCTGAAAAGGCATTTGACAGAGTACCTTGGAAGTTTTTATGGTCCACATTGGAACAGAAGGAATTCGGCCCACATGTGATTAAAGCAATTAGGGCAGTATATTATACTCCGTTCGCCAAGCTTCAAATCATGACCTGGGAATCTGGAGTTATTTTCATTACGAGAGGTACAAGGCAGAGCTGTCCCTGCTTTCCAATTCTTTTTACCCACTATGTTGACTCATTTATACAACAAATTATTGAAAACCAGTTTGTATAAGAGAATTTAACCCTAAGGTGCAAGCCTACGTAGACGATATCACTGTAATAACCTCCGATCCCCAGAGTGCACTTTATGAGGTTGAGAGGTTGGCCTTTGAATTTGGAAAAAAGTCTGGCTACCTACTTAACTGGGTAAAAACCCATATAATAAGCACAGATTATATTGACCTGGCAGATTCTCCTAGAATTGATTTCACTACATGAAAAGATATCACCCAAAGTCCATACTATATATCTGATCAATCAGGACACCTTACTATGTAAGATAAACTCAGACCTGCGGTGAATTCATGAGCTCCTAACTTTATATTTTGTTACTGGGCGGCCCTTCTCCACCATATGGCCAGTCTGTTCTCGGAAGAACAAGATCGTCCAACAGGATCAGATGTAAATCGAGCTCCCCCCCACCATCTACGAGTTATCGCTTGGCACCCAGGTGCGTAGCTGCTTCGTACATCAGATCAAGGCCAGCTACTATAGAAAAGTAAAATTCAAGGTTGTGACCCCGGTCTGAAATACATGATATAACATTTGTAAGTTGTTGGCTATTAAACAATACAATTTATATAACCTTCTTGGCGGTCACTGTTATTTCCAATAATATTATATGATTTCATTGGTAGACAATAGGAACAATCTTGTATTCACAGAATGGGGGATTTCTATTCAACGAATCAGTGTTCTTTTATTGAGCTTCAACAGGAATATGGTTTAGGACATCGAATCTTCTTCAAGTATTTAAAAATAAGATTTCAAGTATTGAATGTACTGCATTGATTTGAATTTTGCTATCTGTGCTGTCTACTGCTGCTGGATGTTGCTAGCTGATGTATGCTTAATTTGGGAAATATGTTTACAAAATATATATATTGTGGATGTAATCGCGCTGCTCATGGCCAGGCAGTTATTCTTAAAGTTTAGACATTTTATTCTGCCTACAAATAGCCTTTGAACAAAATTGTACTGTGCGGCAACCATTTCCTTTCTGCCATTCTTGTAATCTTTCCAAGAAAATAGCAGCGCATATAATGTGTTTTTTTTTTTCCACCCAGTTCATGTTCCAAATAGTGAATGGATAGGGTATCTGGTAGTTCAGCAGGAGGTTATTGCAGGGAGGATTTTCATGTCTGACACAAGAGAATTTGTTTGTAGGTGGACAAAATACCTACATTGTGTTTGGTTCATGAGGAGAGTTTATGGGCTGCATGGTCATATTATGATAATACAGTGGCACTTTGCATCCTTCCTCATTCATTTTATGTGTATTTAGGTTATTGCTGGAACTGCAGCAAATACTTTAGGCTTTTAGCCTTATTTATATGTATATTCAGTGCTGGTTTTGGTGTTAATGACTGTGAAATTATGGTAAATAGTTTGCCTCCTGATGTGTTGTATGTCTTATGTATTTTTTAACCAAAATGAACACTTGTAGGAACAAATAATAATTAACAATTGGATATTTATTTAAGATAAAATGACATTAAAATGAACACAACTTAGAATTTAAAATAATTACCACCTTATACTCCTACAAACCCAACAACCCCTTATTAAATTATAAATAAATAATTACATGTAAAAACATTTATTACAAATATATGAACCAGTAATATGAATACCTTAAATGTAACTAATACATATTTATTTAAACATAGTAAATGCAACCATATTAAAGTAAACAATATTAATGCAACAATATTTTTAAAAAAACAATATACCTAAAGTGATATTCTTACCTTCTGTATTCAGTCCCCCAATATTTTTGAATGTACAATATATTTTTGACCCAACATCTTGCACCACAATATGTTTGAAACAATATTTTCGTCCCTCTGCATAACACAAAGCATTCTCCGTTTCACCCGCTAAGCATTGGAACTTATTGCAGGAGTATCTTCTTAAAGAACCCCTTTAAAATTCAGGAGATGTTGCGCATATAGTGCATATATATATATATATATAAGTCACTACGTCACTAGTTTCTATACTATTATGTAATTGGTGCCATGTAGCACCGAATACTTTAGAAATTAAATTTCCATTGTACAACCAGATGGCATTTTGGGTTGGCTACTGCAGTTGGTATATTCTAGCTATCGTTGAGCATGTTGTTTCTCTATTAGAACAATGTTTCTTCTCTCAGGAGTATACTAAATTTACAGGGCTACTGAAGAACAGTGCATCTCAATGTTAAGTAAAATATTAACAGTGTAAAACAACCGGTAGGCTAACCTTACATTACAAAAAGTCCATACTAATGATAAAAGAAGTAGATTACTTAGGCTTCACAGTCTCAATAGAAGGAGTTTAGCCAAAGGAGGTTTTGGGCATAGCTATTTTCCAGCATGGGCATTACAGGGGCCCCCTGACCAGCCCCATCGCAGTGTTCACTGTCTGGTTTGCAGACAGTAAACTTCGCGACGGATGCTGGTGCACCCTAATGCACTATAGCATTGCTGCCAGCTCGAGCCGGAGACAATGCTGTAGGCAGTTTCCCGCTGACCTAGCGGAAAACTCGTAATGGGTCTGGTGGGGAGAGAACAGCAACCTACCCGTTGGGACTTCAGTGGAAGGGCTTTTTTGGCCGCCGAAGTCATAATCAACTGTTTTGTCAGCTGCTCAGATGGGGGAATGCCTAATGTGGTCTTGCTTTCATGACACTAACTGCTTTTTGTTAGGTTTGGCCTGCA
Source organism: Pleurodeles waltl (assembly GCF_031143425.1). Classification (NCBI taxonomy): domain Eukaryota; kingdom Metazoa; phylum Chordata; class Amphibia; order Caudata; family Salamandridae; genus Pleurodeles; species Pleurodeles waltl. The sequence continues at coordinate 144,762,174 of NC_090450.1, forward strand.
CAGCGCTTGCGCTGTACTCGGGCAATCGTTTGCATTATTTACCTTGACCTACCAGTGGCTGGCTCCCATATGGCTTCTATGACCATTTCTTACCATTGGCTGGCTACTACGTTGTTATTTTGCTCGTCAGCTCTTCCTCACGTCTGCCGTTGTGCCGTGGAGACTGGCCACAGGCCGAAGTACTGCTTCTGGTACCGGTCTCCTCCCACTCAAGGCAGCTGGATGCCTCTGATGGTACTTTCTGTTTATGGGGTGATAATCTACCCACAGTCACACAGTGTAGCAAACAGTAACACTGGATTTCAAAATTTGTGTCTGCTGAAATCTGTATTCATGGTCTTTCCTGTTGGACCTAACATGGAAGATATTAATCTCCTCCATCACCCCACTTCATTTTCTCCGTACTTGCTACAGGACTGCAACGCCCCCCAGCCCACCCTGCCTGTTAAAAGCACACTCCACCCCTTTCCCCCCACAGCAGTGCCCCCTCAGCCAGGCCCATGCTGGTTAATGACCACACTCGCAAAGACACTTGCAAAGAAGCTTTGTGTTGATCACGTCCCTGGTGCTATAGTAAGCGCTACAAGGGATTGGGGAAAGCCGCTGTCCAAACAAAAAGAAACTGATTCAGACTCTAAGGAGAACAGTGTCTGCAACTGAAGTAAAGTCACACTCAGTAAGCAACCTGTGGAGGAAATGGTGGTCCTCATCCTGACCTTTGGAGGCTTGTTTTAGGAATTTATTCTAGTGTAAACAGCGAAATTGTGCAGTGGCACTTGTATCATTAGGCTCCCAGAACTGAAGCCCTGCTTTGTTTCACTCTTCCTTCAGTTGGCTCCTTAAAATGGTGCCCCAGTACAACCCGCCCCATTTTTATCCTTCTCTTAGCCCATTGTTTCTTGAAGTGAATGCTGCTTTCAATACATATGGGGCGCTATTCTGAAAGGTAAACTTGCACTTTTCTGTACGTTTTTAGTACTTTTAGATGTTCACAAACTAGGTGCAGAGTTGTAGGACTCTACACTCCTGTGCCGAGTTCTGCACTCCTGGAGACACTGTAATTAGGGCAGAGAACTCCACACTCAAGAGTATAGTGAGTGCATGGTTGGAAAACTCCTTAAGTAGTTTGCCAATACCTTCAAGTAATAGACGTAGATAAGAGTAAGTTTACAGTGGCTTAACACCAAATGATGTGTGGCACCTCACTTATCTCACAGATAGTCATAGACTTTCCACCAAATGCATTCCCCCTGAAGGTTGCCTTCCACTTCCTCATGGACTACACGGGTTCTTGGCCCCAGCACTGTAGAGTGGTGTACACCGCTGCCCACTTACTGGGCACTCTAGGATATGAATTTACTTAGTAAAGAAACATTTTAAACACGCATGCGGGTAGTTTATTGGTTATGTGCATGCCACTGGTTTCAGCGTCTGGACCATTTCTCTTTGCCACAGTTTCTACCTGTCGATCCTGTCCTTGTTTGCTTTCCCCCACATGCCCTCCTTACTGTGCCCTTGAATGTTCTCACCTTTACCCTGCATGCCCCCACCAGTTCTCACCTGGCATCTCTGCTCTTGATCGCCTCAGATCTCACTGGCTCCATTCGCTCCTCGTCTTCCCTCTCCCTGATTTTCTTTCATGCTCCTCCTTCTTCTTTAGTCCACAGCTGGTCTTTGTTATGCCCGTATCTTCCTCCCTTAGCCATGGGTGTTTTTTGTGGTCTCCCATTCAGTGCCTGCTCAACCCTGTCCTTGCTTTTGGTCCACGTTCCAGCTCCCTCTACCTCTGTTATTATACACTGTCCCTGTGTTTTCTTGCTCTCCCCTGTCCTTCTCCCCGTGTTCGTTCCAGCTTTTATAAAATGAACTTGATTTGTAGCTCCTAACCCTGGGCATTCTCCCAGTATCCGTCTGCTCTGTCCTAATATACTGTCTCTTCGGTCCTTGTATGACTTCACTGCCCTTACTCGGTCTATCCTGTCCACGTTTGGTAACCATATCCTTTCCTCCTGTCACAGCTCACCCCTGTCCCAGCTTGCTTACCACACCCTGCTTTCCTTTGTCGTTCCTTATTTGCCTTGTTTTCATTTGTTCTCAACTGTCCCTGCTCCATTTCCCATCTAGCTTGTTATGTCCCATTTTTTCCCCTTGTGGCTGCCTGCTTTGCCTGTTCCAGCTTACCCATTCCTACTTACTTTGCCTGCTTGCATGTCCTGTACCAGATTCCGTGCCCTGCATTCTTTCTGTGCCCCCCCACCCCTTGTGTCTACTTGCTTCACCTTTCACTACTTGTTTTTCTGTCAGCTTACACTCTGATTCATTGCCCTGCCCAGCTTGCTTTCTATGACCCTCTACTGTGCATGTTTTCATCTCATGTCCCTGCTTTAACACACTGTCCCTGATTCCTTGTCCTGTCTCTGCATGCTTTCTCTGAGCTTCTGCTGTCCTCGCTTGCTTCTTCTGTCACTGCTTTTTTCCCTGCCTGCTTGCGTTGTCCCACCTTCTTTGCCCTGCCCATGCGTTCATTCTGTGATCCCATCCTATCCCTTATGTCATGCCCCTGCTTGCTTGCCCTGGCCATAATTATTTGTCCAGTCCCTGCTTGCTTTCTCCGGTCCACATCTGTCCATGCTATCTTTGTTCGATGCTCTCTGCCCCTGCTTGCTTGCCCGGTTGGCTGTTTGCATGCCTCTCTACTTGCTCTGTACCAGATTTCCTTCTCTGTTTCTGCTTGCTTTTCTGACCCACCTCTTTCCCTCCTTCCTTTAAGTGATACCCTCTGCTCGTTTGTTTTGCCTGTCCCTGCTTGCATGCCTCTGATTCCTTGGTTTGTCCCAGATTCCAAGTTCTGTCTCTGCTTGCTTTCTCTGACCTGCCTCTGTTTTTTTTTTTCCGGTCACATCCTACATCCTCCGTGTGCCATCCCGTCTTTGCTTGCTCTGTGTTATGTTTGCTTGCTCTCTCTGTCCCCAGATGCCTCCTGTCCCTTTCTAATCCCCCCTTTCTTGCTCTCCCCTGTCCCTGCTTTCTAATCTTGGCTCTGCCTGTCCTCCTATGTGCAAGCACTCCTGCCTGTAGCAGCCAGCTTTCCTTAATCCGTCCTCTGTGTCTGACCTCTGGCTTCTTCTTACCCCTGGAGAGATCTGATGCCAACAGCTCGGCCCACTGCCACTCCTCTCATACCTTTTTCCATCTGTGTCTGGCCAGTAACAGGGATGCGGTGGTGAACAGAGGGTCTCCTTTTGCTGTGCCTTCTTTGTTGTGGTTTGACCCACCTGGAACCCTGCGTACCTGCAACATTTCCCTTGAAACGTGAATGAAATGCAAAGATGCATAGTTTTTATACCACCTTATCCCTCTTTCTTCGACCTACATGCACTCCTTTTTCACCCCTGCTTTATATCTATGCCACTGTTTCCTCTGCATCCTCTTTGTCTCCTGTTTACTTAAATGGGTCAAAGTCCGGTGGTGAAAAATTAGTCCTAGCCCTCAAGTTTAAGTGCCAGTGCCTGCCACACGCAAACACCAGCACAAATTCAACACCACTGCTTAGGTTTGCAACAAATCCTGTACTAATCAGTGGCTGCGTCGAGCAAAAATGAACCACAGCTGGAATAATGTGATTATGCGAAAACCACTGGGGCCGCACAATTATACACGTGCCACCCAATTCATCATCTGCCACATAATCTGCAGATTTTAACAAAAAAAAATCTAGCTCAAGCGGTTCAAAAGTGATTAAAAATGCAGCGACATGTGTTGCCATGCAGCGGAAGGCTCTTTGCAAAGCTGGACTGGTCACCTGATCACCTTTCTGTTGCTTGTTGTTATATTTGGGTGTTAAGCTGGTCCTAATGAGGTGCAACTAACACCCAGACAGTGTTACCAAGTTTAAAAATGGTGAAATAATGGGTTAATACTATTAAAAAAAATATGCTACATTATGCCATATAATATGTCTTTTCTTGTTGCATAATTTACTCAAACCTGCCACATAATTTGGCCTTTCCTGCTGCATAATTCCAGTGGCCCTGCCTACAGTGCATGCGTTTACAGTAAAGCTATTGTCCTTTAAAAAAATGTTTTTTAAAAAGGACTTAGAGCACGCTCATTAGTTAGCATTGGTTGGCTCCCACGTCACACTTGTTTCCTTTCTTCCCATTGGTCAGCTGCTCCTCCTGGCATCCAAGTTATTACTGGGCTTCGAATCTTTGGGATCTTTGTCCATGCCATGGAGCATTGATCAAGTAGTGGTGGCCAGTGTCCTCCCACTGGCCAGTAGGTACTCTTTATTTTATTATTATTATTATTAGTAGTAGTAGTAGTAGTAGTAGGTGTAGTATTTTTACTGACCAGCCTACACTCAAAGAGCTGTAGTCTCTTTCATCCCTCCACCACCCTCACCGAACATTTTTTTTTGTCTTCCCTTCACCTTCCCCGATCCTTCTCCTGGTCTCTGTGTTCTTCCTCCCGTGTACTGTGGTGGTGTGTTTTTTTTTTTTTTTTTGTATACTGTTGCACAGCAGCCCTGGCAGTTGTGCAACATGTTTTAAAGGTAAAGAAACAAAAACCCTATGGTGCGGTCACCACTGGCCGCGTCATAGCCCTTTTTACTCTTACTTGAACCATTTTGACAGCAGCTCAACTGCTGTGCAACATGTAAAAAACATTGACCAGGCCAATAGATTTCACATAAGCAAAACCTGTTGCTTGTTCTGGCGTGCACCTCCAAGTTGCTTTTGATTTCATCTCACCATCTGAAATATATTTATGAAGCATTAGAAGGTTATTGACCTAGGTCTTCAAAACTGAGACACTGCACTCATTGTAGTGCAGCAAATGTGAATAGAGTTTAGATTACAAGTACCACAAAGGCTAAGGGGTCTCAAGGGAGTGTCCTGATATCACAAATAACATGTGGCTTCAATAAACTATTTATTTACTTATGGGGGGGTAACTGTACTCAAACATTATTAGATATTCCATCTAAGTTGGGAAATAGGAAATTAGCTGTCCTTATGAGCTGTTTGCCTTCCATTATTATTTTTTTTTTTTCTTCAGTTTCATCAATATAGTCCCAATCCTGTCCTCAGTTGCGGATTATAGAGCATTGCATCTGCGTTTTTGCACTCCTTGACAATACTTACTATTAAAATAGGTCCTTCATCTGAAGGATTTCAACCATAGTCTAAAAGTGTTCTCTCCCATCCAGGGTAGGTTATGATTTTCTGCTTTTAACTTCAAAAATATATTTAGGGTCAGCACGCAAATGAGTTAGACTCCTGAGACATAAAAATGTTGGTTGTGATGAAGTATTTTTTTCAGTTGATGCTTCGGGTCATCCTAATGAAATGATAATATTGACTGATTATTATTATTGTTGATCATCTCATCTAATTTCATGTTCCCAGGCAACTGCATTGTAACTCTTCTATGGTAATAATTGATCCCTATTATTTGTTTGATGTAAATTCTATTTTATGACTGTCTCACACCCTAGAAGTAGAATAATAAGAAAAAAAAAAATCTCCACTAAGATATTTTCTATATCAGTGCGACCGCCACATTACAGACCACCGGCACCACCAATTTTCCTACACAGGAGGGGTTGGCAATGCTGGCGGTCCTAACTGGACTTTTCCATCTGATGAAGTTGTAATGGCCTCCTTAATGTTGAGTGGTTTCTACTACATGAAGAACGCAGAGATGACTTTTATAAACTTTGTTAATAACACACCAATTAGTCATTTTACTCCCACTTCCAATACCCCATTAAACGTTATGGGAATTTCATAGGAAAATATTTATTTTCACCTAGGTCAACTATTTGTCGAAAATGCATGGATTTGCAAACACCATATTTAATAACTCCCCTTAAGGTGTCTTGTGTGTGCTCCATCTTGTAAAAAGTGTCTAAAATTTGAAACCTACAGACTTTCTCTAATTTGATCTGCAACCGTCTCTCTCTCAATTATCTGAATGTTATTTGGCACAGAATTTTTCCACTTAGCCCCCCACCCCCCCTCCGCGGCCATTGATGTCCCTTTTCAGACTACATTGACAAAGAAAAACATCTTAACTACTCACTTGACCTTGAAGTGCTGCCAACTCTGTGTTGTGTTCTACCCCTGCTCTGTGCAGTTTGTGGGCAGGCCTAGAAGAGACAGTGGAGAACTAGGAGACAAGGGTGCTCCCTCCACTGTCATTTACACTAGGGGTGGCAGATGAACTCCACGCAGCGGCGCAGTTTTTCTCCTCTCGCTCGCCAACTGAAGGTTGGCACACGCAAGCAAGAAAAATCAAATAGGCCGCCTCCCGGCGAGATTTCTCAACGCGAGCAGCAGCGGCAGATCACTACTGCTTGCGTTGAGAAACCTGTCGTTTACGTTGAGAAAGCAGTGCCCTCTTTCACTGTGCTTTGTGCCGCTTGTGCTGATTTCACCACGCGGTACGAACTCACGCCGTAAAAAAAATTAGCGTGAGCAGCGCAACTTACTGCACTCAACCACTTGAGTTTTTTTTCTGCACTTCACAAACTCTGCCCAGGCCTATTTTACACTGGGAGAGGCCAGGACAAGTAAAATCACAAACAGGACAGTTATCCAATTTAATGGATTTGTGAACTAAAAGAAGGCTATTTGAACTGCCAGAGGTAAAATAATTAGGTTTTATGTGTCTTCGTTTCATGTGTGTTATCCCCTATTTTTTTGTGGGGGCTGTGGTGGTGGCAGAAGAAATTCCGTTAAGGATCTAACTTTGTTTACTGCTGCCACAAATGGTAATGTTTTACCCAGCTTATTTTTCAAAATATTTACAAAGACATGCCTAACATGAATGAGGTTGCAGGGAGACAGTAAAGAAATGCTCCACATGGATCTTGTCGTTTTGAATATGCCTGTATTTGTAAATCCTATATAAATGTTAACAATGTAGCTGTTTTCTTCAAATCCAGTAAAACCATGTTGTCCCATCTTTCCTTTCAGGTTATTGATGGGTTTGGAATTTTCTCTGCTGGTTTGGTGGACTGCTAAAGTAGGACATGAAGGAGGGTTCCCTATCTATTACTATGTTGTTGTGTTCCTGAGTTATGCCCTTCATCAGGTAACACTTTTGTTTCACTCATTCAAAAACACACATTTAACTCCTTCTGTCCTTTTCAAATGTTTCTGCCCCCTTGTTTGATAGGAAGAAACACATTTTCAGGAGAACAAGTGTTAAACCAGGATTGGCAGTGCCAATCTGGTCTGGCTTATGGATGAAACTGCCCATTCTGGAATTGATGGGTTTAGGCACTCGACAGGTCAACACATATGCAATGCTCTCTGTCACTCATCCTTGCAGTCCTGCATCTATTTATCCACCCACTGACTCATTCTTGCATTCACCCAGACAAGTGCAAAGACACAAACACACACACACACACAGTCAATAACATATGCATAACATATGCACAATACAGTAAAATAATAAATGTAGGGAAAAAGAACTTGCTGCTGCATAGATAAAGAGGGCATGTGTGTGTAATAAATAAATTGAAACATAGCAGTGAATGGACGTACTTCGGTGGGGCTGTGAATAACTCATCACTTCCAGCATGGCCACCACATTTACCACTAGTGTGTTGGTCTTCTTGGAAGGGTAAAACAATGATAAACCAAATGAATCACTCACAGCCCTTGCTCCTTTTCAGACAGATGTGTGAATTTGTTCCAGCAAATACTGCCTGTTGAGAGGCAAGAGGGCCAATGGCGGAACCAATGTCTAACGCTGCAGGCTATTATGGGTGGAAGCAGAATGTCGATGACACTCTTACAGACCAGTGGAAGACAAGGGGTGACCCAAAGCTCTTCTGTGTGTATATGAATATATAGATAAATATATATTTTACACTTTTTTTTTAAGGTTTTGATGAACCGATTCAGGCAAGCTACTACTCTTGTCAGACATCCTGATCAAGAATTATTACAATGCAAATCTTAAATGGTTGGTTAAAGAAGGTAATCAACACCACAGTTCTTGTAATTTGTGTAACTTAATCTAATAAAATATGTTAACAGGCTTTACCATGGTACAGTAACTCCATCCTCTGAAACCGGTCTCAGGATGCTTGTTTCTAGTTCAGGGAGGACCCGGCCTGGCAGTTCGGGCTGGACTGTTCTCAAGGCTGATTTGCATATGACTGGGTCCAAAATGGGGTGGCATGGCAAGCAAAAAATAAAACTGATGGATTAAACTCAGATCTGTGACTGGGAGTGAATGTTTGATTTACTCTGCATTCTGTCCATTATCTGTTGTTTTTTACTATAGTAGAGTGGCATACAGTCACGTTGATTTTTCTAGAGTGGTGTGCAGTGTTGGAGAGAGAATTAGCATACAGTGTTCGAGTACAACAGCATACAAAGTTGCCTACAGTGTTGTATAGTGAGCTACATTTTTGAGAGTGTTGTGCAGTGGTATACACTATAGTACAGTGTTGTACAGTTGAGTAAAGGGATGTCGACAGGAGTCAAGTGTTGGAGAGTGGCAGAAAATGTAGTAGAGTGTTGAGTATAGTTACATAGAGTATAGTGTGTGAAACAGTGGAGCTGTATAGAGTAGATTGTTGTACAGTAGATGGTGTTAAAGTCTTGTACAGTGTTTATTGGTGTGTTGTGGAGTGTACTGGTGTAGCATAGGTAGTAAACTGTTGTAAACTGGAGTGGGGTCTTGGACAGTAGAGTGGAGTGCTGTGTTGTATAGAAAAGTGTTGCATACTGGAATAGGGTGTTGTACTTTGGAGTGTACGAGCAGAGAGTGGAGTATAGAGTTGGAAAGTGGAGTGTATGGGGATAGAATGGAGTAGTGTATCCTTAGAGTGCTGTGAAGTGTGGTGGAGTTGTATAGAGTGGAGGAAAGTGTCATACAGTGGAGCGGCGTGGAGTGGTGTTAGCAGTAGAGTGGCTTACCATAAAGTGGAGTAGCATACAGCGGAATAGAGTATAGTGGAATGTTGTACAGTGGTGTGGTGTGAGGTGAGGTAGCTTATAGTGTAGTAACATACTGTGGAGTGGTGTACAGCTAAGTGGTTTAGCCTGGAGTGGTGTATTGTGGAGTGGGGTGGGGTACATTGGAATACCATACAATAGAGGAGCAAAGGTTGAAGTTGCATACAGGACCATAGAGTAGAGTGAAGTGGCATACAGAGGAGTGGTCTAGGCTAGAGTAGTGTTCCATGGAGTAATGAAATATCAGAGTGGAGTGGCGTCCAATAGTCTAGCTTAGAATGGAATGGAGTGGAGGGGAGTACCCTTGAGTGGCATAGGCTTGAATAGCGCATAGTAGAGTAGCGTTCATTGAAGTGGTGTACACTGAAATGGGGTAGAGTGTAATAGCATACAGTGGAATGGCGTCCAATGGAATAGCGTGGATGGGCATACACTGTAGTGGGGTAGAGTAGAATAGCATGGAGTGGCATACAGTGGAATTGCATAGAGTGGAGTGGTATACAATGGAATGGCGTGGAGTGGGATATTGTATATTTGAGTGGTGTGGAGTGGCGTACACTGAAGAGACAGAGTGGCGTTGCATGCAGTGCAATAGCGCAGAGTGGCGTAGTGCGTAATGTTGTACAATGGAGTGGCGTAGAATGTAATAGTGTATAGTGGAGTAGTGTATTGTGGAGTGGCATATATTGCAGTGGTGTAGACTGCGGTGGCATACAGTTGCATGGGGTAGAGTGTAATGGCATACAGTGGAGTACCAGACATTGGAGTGGGGTCCAGTCCAATAGTGCAGAATGAAGTGGCGTGGAGTGCCATTCACTGGTGTGGAGGCGTAGCGTACAGTAGAGTAACATTATGTGGAATAGTGTACAGTGCTGTGTTATGGAGTGGCGTACAGTAGAATGACATTGAGTGGAATAGCATATAGTGGAGTGAGATACAGTGGCGTTGCATACAGTGTAATAGCATAGAATGAGGTTTTGTACAGTGGGGAGGCATAGAGTGGAATAACGTACAGTGTAGTGGCTACAGTGGCATGGCATAAAAATGTATGCGAAATTTAGCAGAGTTGTAGATTATGTTGTGCAGAGTAATGTAAAGAAGCTAATTGCACTGCCTTGTGTTTCTCCAGATTTATCAATCAACGCAGGGCCACACCTGTTGGCCTTTCTTTCCTTTGTAAATCTGACTTAAGTTTTCCATTGCCCATGCGACACCAGGAGTGACGCAAGGGTACTGCTTTCCAATAATACAGCTAGGCCTTAGCTATATTTTCGACCATGGTGTACTGTAATAACTTTGCAGTATACCGTGGTACATGGTGATCACAAGCCTGTATATATTTAGGTAATGGCTGTTTTTTGAGAAAGAAAAGGTGACCCTGAGTAGAAGCAACTGGCTTTTGGAGCTATTCAGTGTTGGGGCCTAAGATGCAGGTAAGTAGTAGATCCTACCCATTACCACTTTGTTAAAGTAGTAACAGGGAGGGACTTTTTTCATATGTTTTATATATTTTAAAATAAATTTACGTAGTAGTTTCACATAATTTAGTGAAATTCCACAAAAGTACATCAGCGATAGATAACACTAAGTTTAAATGCCTTATAACTTAAATACTCACCCTACTTAGCTGCAGTACCCATAAAGCATCACCTCTGCACCACAATGTATAATCCTGCCAATTTTCATGTAAATCCATTCAGCCGTTTTCACGCTATGTCCAATGGATAATGCATTGGTGAAATAACACGTTTTGGGACCCTTTTTAGGGGTGAGTGCAAAGCGCTCCGTCCCCTGTAGTAATCTCTTTCGGCTTCCAACCGCGTTCATGTCACGTTAGTCACTTTCATTAGTTACATTGGCTTGCCTTTTAAAATCCGCTTGCTTTTATTTGTGAAAGCCATGCATACGTCATGCCTTTTCCGGTGTTCAGCCCACCTACACAGCACCGGTAAAGTACTAAAAACATACTAGACTCTGTTTTCTGCATGGTTTCCGGACTACTTTATCTGTTTATTTTCCACGCAGCGCCATCGCACTGGGGTTTACATAGCACGATTGCGCTCGTTTTTTCTGTTTTCAATTTCAGCATGATCGCGCTGCATTTTTTATTTTTTTTCCTTCTAATTTGTGTGGCAAGAAAAGTCCAGTTAGGAGTTTACAACGCTAATAGCTCTTACTCGAGCAGATGCGAGACCTGTAGCTTTGAAAATGCTTGTTATCTATGCACCCCTTAACGACTCACCACAAAGATTTACATTTTCTCAAAATGTAGAAAACGCTATAGACCTGTAAATGTTCGTGGAGATTCGGCAAATGGGTAGAAGTTTATTAGAGAGGCAATATCCAAGGAGTTGTTGTCTTTGGGAACACTAACTGTAACTATAGAGTGGCAATCAGATCTAATGTGATTGCTTTCTTTTTATCTGTTGTATTTGTTGTATATTTGTTTATTGGTCTACATAATCTAGTGACCATAAATGTGTCTTTTTAGTTGTTCATGTAGTAATTCTGAAAATTACATACGCAGTCTACTTTATTCTTTTGGGCTTTCTTGCTACCTTTAGTTGGCTTGTGCTACACGTGAAGCCCAAAGTGAATGAAAGTCCGTTGTTATAAAAAAATTAAGAATATTTTTTTTTACTCATGGCTAGTTAACATGTCCTCCATAAAGTTGTTTTTGTAGCCCACTGCAAAGTCATTTTTCCATTTTGAGGCACAGGAGTACAAGAAAGATGTTTTTTGCATGGCTCGTTGGGCACAGTTTTATTTTGCGAACCAAAGAGCATGCAAAGAAAACTTATGTAGATTATGATTTGTTATATATTTCTTTATAGGTTTCTATTAGCATATGACCATAAATGGGTCTTTCAGTTGTTCATGTAGTAAATCTGAAACTTTACATATGCAGTCTGGTTTATTTTTTGGGCTTCCTTGCTGCGTTTAGTAGCATTGTGCTACAAGATACTACTAAGTTGAAAAACCTTATCACAGAACGTTTTACTTACTCTACTTACCTGCAGTACCCCCACAAAATCATCTGCACCAACTAATATATAATACGGCCAAATTTCATAAATAGCAAGCTGATTAAGTCTATGGAAAATGCATTGGATTGTAAGCCAGTTTTGGGCCCCAGTTTTTTCTTTGCACATCCTCGATCAAATGCCACAAACGTTTCAGTCCTCCCGAAATGAAACTTGGACTGTATTTCTGCAAACTTTCACGCTCATTCGTCAAGTGGGTGCATAGGTATAAAGGGACAAAAATCTGAAAAACCTCCATCTCTGGTCACTACTCGTAATGTAATAAGTAGGGCTGTACCCATAAAAGCCAACTAAATAACTGATCACGAGCTAATCTAGCATGTTCTTGTTATGATATTCAGACAGCAATATGATGTTGATGTTATGGGCCTGAGGAGCAGCAATTGGCCAAGTCCCCAGGGTTCTCCGCTTCCCTTTCTGTGGGGCTACCCACATACTGCAGGGTGGAGACGTCTGCAGAATGTATAACACTAGAAACTGCTGTTCAGATCTGTCATCAGCTGCCTACACAATGTGTCTAAACAGTAGATCTTCACAATCTCCAAAGATGCTGTGCTGGCCTGGCTTGTAACCTTCAACAACTCTACCAAGGCTCGACTGTGCCTGAGTTAACACATAGGGCACTCAATATGAGCAGCACTTCCAGCTGCCTCAGAGCAGAGATCTTCTATCTGTGTAGTGTGATAGTGCTGCGTCCTTCCTTCAGTGCGCTTTGTGGGCTGTGGTTTCTGAGTGGCTTGATTTGCCTACCTCTTCTTCTCAGAGACCCTGGTTGACTTTGCTGTTACCTGACAGTCTTAGACCAAGTGCAGAAATGAGAATCAGCCTCTGGACCCTTTCAATAGTGATCAAACCACTCTATTGCTCAGTGAATTATGTTGTTCTGTTATTGTCTAGCTGAATCTAGTGTGCAGTTAACACCTGCAAGATTGCTCAAGTATTAGTACACTTAATGTGCCTAACGAACATGTTTTCTCCAATTGTTTGTGGTTGAAACCTGACTGATACATCAATTTGTAGAGCTGATTGCTTCATGTGTCATGAAGTTCACATTTATACTGGCGGATCAGTGGCATATAAAATAAAATCTCCTCAGTCCAAACAGTATTTCTTAGGGCCCATAGCTTAATCCAAAAGAGTGAGCTTCAAGCTTTTTGGGTCTCTAAATCATTTACTTGCATTCCAGTAGGACAGGTTGTGTCTGTGGTCTTAGCCCAATATGTCCTAAAGAAATTGTCAGAAATCATTTTTATTTGGGTGGGTGTGCTGAGGGTGGTTTATCTTGCCAACCTCTTTCCCATATACTGCTTCACTTGAGGAGATACCACAGTGCTTGGATGTCTGGTGTACCTCACACTCTTTGGGAATGGGATGTGATTACATTGATGCTCAGTCACTTTAATCGAAAAACAAATCACAGACTGGGTGAAAATCTTTTTTTTGTTCTTTTTTTCTTCTTTACTTTTTGATCTTTCCTCGAGTGACTCCCGGAAAGGGACATTATATAGCTCCTAGGGCCTAAGAGATTTTTCTCTTAAACTACTACAATATATCGCCCATCATGTTCTTACAACCCAACCATTTTTTTCTACTAGGCGATTTTAATTACCACAGAGAAAACATCAGACCCTGAAATGATTCAGCTTACTTCAGACCTCAGCTTCCTTTGACTTGAGTTGAAATCAAAAGGCCCCGCACATGAAGCCGAGGATATGCTAGATATTATATTTACAAACTCCTCTTGTCTCCCCAACTCTTACAGTGGTCTGGGCAGACCACCATTTGATTAAGCTTGAGTCACTTTTACAATAAATTGGCATACACCCAACACTTCTACTAGAAGTAATTCTAGATTCTGGCACAAAGTTGATGCAGAGTCCTTTGCCAATATGTTTAATCCTTTGCTATTGGACTCGATTTTTTTTAAAAAAACGCAGCCCTCAAAGAACTCAATAAAGCCCTATTTTTGGCATTTGAACATTTGTCTCTGGCCCGAATCAGTCTTTCAACTAGGCAGAGGATTCCTGCATGTTGGTATTCCACAGAACTTGGGCAACAAAAATCCAATTGTAAAAAGTTAGAATTTACAGTGGCGTTCCAGCAAAAATCTCCTTGATAAAATGAGCTACAAAACAGCGCTCAGGACTTACCGCAGAAAGGCTTTATTTCTCAACAAATAAATCAACCAAACAACTCGTCTAGAGCTCTTTGGTAAATTCCTTCATGACGTTATAATCTGCACGCCTGTAATGCTGCCCCTATGGCCACACAATCATTGTGTGACTCCTCTCTAGAGGATTATTTCGAGCAGAAAATTGATCTTATCTATGAGAATTTCTCTAAGTGTACAATAACAGATCATTCTCTTCTTCTTTCTCCTTAGTCACACAACATAAACATTGCGGGATTTAACAACTTCTCACAATTTTCTCCTGAAAAAAATTAGCAAGAGCCTTAAGAAAATAAATCATGGCTCTACTTGTTGAACCATTGTCATCTCCCATATGTTGTTTATTTAATTTATCACTTACAACAGGGATTTTTCCCTTGAAGTGGAAGGAAGCACAAGTTCTACCCATACAAAAAAAAGACCATCAGTCTCTATCTGACTTATCTAGCCATAGGCCAATTTTGGTGCTTCCTTAGCTAAGCAAGGTTTTAGGAGTGCTTGTGAACAGCCATTTGACTGCCTTGTCTTGAGGAAAATAACACCTTAGATTTCTCGCAGTCAGGCTTTCGCTCAGCCATAGTACAGAAACTGTCTTTGTGGCAGTGACTGACCATATTAGATTAGCTCTTGATGTTGGTATCCCAGTTTTGCTTGCGCTTTTAGATCTCTCGTCCGCATTATACACGGTGTCCCATCCAAAGCTACTTAATAGACTTCAGGATTGTATTAATAAACGCGTACCGCAGGGCTCTTGTTTAAGCACCACACTTTTTAATATGTATGTGGCCCCCTTGCAAAGATTGTTAGGTTGTATGGACTGGAGATTTATTCTTATACCAACAACACTTAATTGTTGATTTAATTTAATAAGGACCCCACCGTCCCAAAACAGTGCTTTCCTTCCTACATGAAAGCTGTTTCAGCCTGGATGTGCATTATTTATGTATAACTGAATGCCGCTAAAAGAGTGAGAATGCTATTTGGTAAAGCACAACAGCTCTGGGCACGATTGGTGGCCAGCCAATCTAGGCCCAGCACCTATCCCTTAACAGTCAGTGAAAAATCTTGCTGTCAGACTAGACTATAATCTCACCATGAAGGAGCAGATTCTCACCACTACTGGTACTTGTTTCACCATCTTTTGTATGTTAAGGAAATCCCCTCCATTTTTTCCTACTTCTTCAAGAAAAACCTTAGTACAAGTAGTTGATTGGACTACTATAATGCACCTCAGCGAATGACAACTTATCAACAAAATCTCAAGTAGTTCAAAACACCATCGCCAGGCTTATCTGTAATTAACCATTGGGATCGGCCTCTGACCCTCTCCTCAGGTCATTACACTGGATACCGATTTCAGAAACTGACTTTGAGATTCAGCGATAAGGCATTTCTTACAGTACTCTAGATAAAGAAAGTGAAGGCAGGTGGAAGATTGTTCTCTTATCTAGCCCCTGTCTATTGGAATAAACTACTATATGCAATTCGTAATTGTTCGAACCATTTTCATTTTAGAAAAATGCTTAAAAACACACTGTTCTAAACGGATTTGCTTCCTACTGCCTTCCTATCAGCGCCCAGATACACCTGCTGGGGTGATTTATGCGCTATAAACAAGGTAATCTTCACATAAAATGAATGCAATCTATGGGGGAGCTGTGGAACTACACGTCGTAACAGATTTGTAACTTTAGCATTTTCATTGTTCAAAAAGGAAAGTTATTTACCTATAATAGTTGTTCTTCATCAAAAATATATTCTAAAGTTAAAAAGGCCCCTTTCAAAAGGATTTTCTTCTGCATCTAAAAAGGAAATTGAAATGGCTTCTAATGAGTAGGCAGTCACAATGGTATCATTGCATGCATGCTTGTTTCTGGATTTGTTCTATATAGTGCAAAACAAGCCATAAGACAATATTAAGCTGTATAATGAAGGATAGCAATTAGAGGTTATTCAAACAAATAGAAATGCAAGATAAAAGACATTTAAGAAGATACCAGAGAAGAATTGTTGGATGAGGAACATTATGGAAGGACAGGACAAAATGGAGAAAACCTAAGAGTAGATCGTCTTAGTCACTGGTAAGTAGCTTTTTTAAGATAGTGTCATTGTTGCTTAATATTTCTTCTTCAGTGTTTGAAAAAATAAGTGTACAATGTTTTTAATGAACTCCTTTGATTGAAATAGATCTTATCTGCCACTTCCTTTTTGTACTGTGGAAATACATCAAATGCATTAAGTTAAGAATTCTAAAAGAGAAATTTTTTCATTATTATAAATATTTTTATCCACAGATTACTGTGTACAGTATGTATGTTGCTATTATGGCTTTCAACGCAAAAGTTAGTGATCCACTTATTGGAGGAACATACATGACACTTTTAAATACAGTCTCAAATCTAGGTGGCAATTGGCCTGCCACAGTAGCATTGTGGCTTGTGGACCCACTGACTGTGAAAGAATGCATAGGTGCTGAAAATCAGGCCTGTGGTACACCAGACGCTGTAGAGGTAAGACTTGATTTTTAATTGGTTGTTGATTCTGTACTTATGACTGCTCCCATGGAAAATACTTAACATATTTCTTTATTACTGTTTTGGGTTTTGGGGAAACTTCTAAGTTAATGGATCCTAACTTAACGTACATGAATGTCTGAATTGTTCAAACTTTACAGAGTGCATTATTTAGTTTCAAATGTATTTCTCTGATTATCAAGGAGTAAATTCATTCAGCCCCAAGCCCTGTTGATTGTGTTGCTTCTTGTATTTAAATTCTTCGAAATACTGAAATTCTAGAAAAGTCCTTTACGATACTCATGGCTACAAGTAGAGCTTTTAATAAAGGCAAGGGCAAGTGTTTTATTCTTAAGCCTAGCCTTCTACAATATAGTGGTGTCAAGTCTAATGTTTTAATCTTTCTTGAAGACCTTAAGACTGTCATGTAGTCATGTTGGTGGCTGAAGGAATCTAAAACTGAACTCCACAATTCTCTGCAACAAGATGTCCCTAAGAAAAACCTGCTAGACAAGTAAGCATGGGTGAACTTGTCAAGATAGATACTTACGAACCTTGAGTGCTAGTACAGAAAGACCCAGTGGAAGAATTGGATATTTGGCAATGTGGCAGGACGGTAGCCCTTAAAGAGTCTAGGAAGGAACTGGAAAAAATGTCAGACAGAAAAGCAGTTGCTTTGGTGAAATAAATATATGTATATGTGTGTGTGTGTGTTCGATGGCATGTGTAGCTGCAGATACACATGCCGTGCACTGTTCCTGCCATCTAGTGTTGGGCTCGGAGTGTTACAAGTTGTTTTTCTTCGAAGAAGTCTTTTCAAGTCACTGGACCGAGTGACTCCTCCCTTTCGACTCCATTGCGCATTGGGCTTCGACTCCATCTTAGATTGTTTTCTTTCCGCCATCGGGTTCGGACGTGTTCCTCTTCGCTCCTTTATCCGAATCGGAAAAAGACAAAAATTCACCAAAAAGCGTTGGTATTGTTTTCGATCGGGAAACATCTTGCCTCGACACCGCAACACCGACGAAACACAGCTTCGGTGGCCCTTTTGGGCTTCCGCGCCCAGCCGGGGCCTGGTCAACCCGACCACAGAAAATGTGAAGCCTAATGGACTGGACCCCTTTCTGTTTCTGCCCACAGTGCCACGCCAAGTATCCCTACACAGACCAACATCGGGTCTGTAATCTGTGTTTGTCACCGGAGCACAGAGAAGATGCTTGCGAGGCCTGCAAGTCCTTTCGATCGAAGAAGACCTTGAGGGATCGGAGGGCGAGGCGGATGCAGATGGCGTCAAAGTTCCGAGCACCTCGACGTCAAAGAACAGGAGATGGCTATCTCCATTCAAGGTTCGGACTCGGACGACTCCGACGCAGACCGACCACCTACAGCAGGCCAACACGTGAGTACGCCTGCCCCGACCCAAGCCCAAAGACAGTTTAAGAAACATATGGCCTCGGGATGCCACTGCCGGAAGGCCATGGCTCGACCCATAAAAAAATCAGTGGTGACCAAGCAACACCTTCGGCACCGAAAAAGGCCAACATCGTGCCGAAGTCTTCGGACTCAATCCGAGATCCTGCCACTGAGAACTCGACATCGACTCGTCGAGTCGACGAAGCCTCGAAAGAGTCTTTCGGAGCCAAGGCCTACCATCAGCATGGGCATTTCAGTGCCGAAAAAAACAGCTTCGGAGCCGAAAAAAGCCTCATACACTGAAGAACATGGACTCTCAAAGCAACTAAAAGAGAGGCACAGATTTGAGGAGGTACTTCAAATGGAGGAGTTTGATGGATACAGATCCATAAGGATCCAAACTGCACCTCCTCTAAAATTTAAAAGGAAACTAGCTTTCCAAGGGTGGACAGACACTGAACAGCCAAGGGCTAAAGTACCCAGAGAAAGATCTCCGTCACACCATTTTTCACCAGAACATTCTCTGCTACATTCTCCGCAAAGAACTGTGTCACCTATTGCAATGCCCACTGCACAGTCACCCACACACACTGTGCAGTCACAAGAGGATACAGACCCCCTGGGACCTCTACGATCCCCCTGTGTAGGACAATAGCCCAGAGTGCTATACTTTGAAACCCTCTCCACCTGATGATAGCACCTCATATACTCAAGTCTTAGCTAGGGCAGCCGCATTCCACAATGTGAGCATGCATACAGAGCCATTGGAGGCCGATTTTCTATTTAATAATTTGTCCCCAACGCATGCTTCCTATCAGTCTCTTCCTATGCTCCCTGGCATGCTTAAACAAGCCCAACAGGTTTTTCTGGACCCCGTGAAAGGGAGAGCCATTACACCGCGTGTGGAAAAGAAATACAAGCCACCACCGTTGGAGCCAGTGTTCATCACACAACAGTTGCCCCCGGACTCTGTAGTGGTGGGAGCTGCGAGAAAGAGAGCCAACTCGCAGTCATCTGGAAATGCACCACCTCCAGATAAGGAGAGTAGGAAGTTAGACGCAGCAGTAAACAGAGTAGCGTCACAAGCTGCCAAATCAGTGGCGCATTGCAAACTCTCAGGCCCTTCTTGCACATTATGACCGAGCTCATTGGGACGAGATGAGTGATATCATCCAACATCTCCCCAAGGAATATCAGAAAAGCGCTCCGCAAGTGGTAGAGGGAGGGACAAGCAGTATCTAATAATCAGATACGTCTGTATTAGATACTGCCGCAAGAACAGTGAACACTGCTGTGACAATTAGACGCTATGCTTGGTTGAGATCCTCAGGCTTCAAACCAGAGATTCAACAGGCGGTCCTAAACATGCTATTTAATCAATAATTGTTTGGACCACAAGTGGACACTGCCATCGAAAAAATGAAGAAGGACACTGATACGGCCAAAGCCATGGGAGCGCTCTACTCGGCCCAATATAGAGGGACATTCAGAAAACCGCAATATAGGGGAGGTGTAAGGAAATGCCTCCTTGGCATGGTTACCCCCTGACTTTTTGCCTTTGCTGATGCTATGTTTTGAATTGAAAGTGTGCCGAGGCCTGCTAACCTGGCCCCAGCACCAGTGTTCTTTCCCTAACCTGTACTTTTTGTTTTCACAATTGGCACACCCTTGCATCCAGGTAAGTCCCTTGTAACTGGTACCCCTGGTACCAAGGGCCCTGATGCCAGGGAAGGTCTCTAAGGGCTGCAGCATATCTTATGCCACCCTGGGGACCCCTCACTCAGCACAGACACACTGCTTGCCAGCTTGTGTGTGCTGGTGAGGACAAAACGAGTAAGTCGACATGGCACTCCCCTCAGGGTGCCATGCCAACCTCACACTGCCTATGCAGTATAGATAAGTCGCCCCTCTAGCAGGCCTTATAGCCCAAAGGCAGGGTGCACTATACCATAGGTGAGGGCACCAGTGCATGAGCACTGTGCCCCTACAGTGTCTAAGCAAAACCTTAGACATTGTAAGTGCAGGGTAGCCATAAGAGTATATGGTCTGGGAGTCTGTCAAACACGAACTCCACAGCACCATAATGGCTACACTGAAAACTGGGAAGTTTGGTATCAAACTTCTCAGCACAATAAATGCACACTGATGCCAGTGTACATTTTATTGTAAAATACACCCCAGAGGGCACCTTAGAGGTGCCCCCTGAAACCTTAACCAACTACCCGTGTAGGCTGACTGGTTCTAGCAGCCTGCCACACTTGAGACATGTTGCTGGCCACATGGGGAGAGTGCCTTTGTCACTCTGTGGCTAGTAACAAAGCCTGCACTGGGTGGAGATGCTATCACCTCCCCCAGGCAGGAGCTGTAACACCTGGCGGTGAGCCTCAAACGCTCACCCCCTTTGTTCCAGCACCACAGGGCACTCCAGCTAGTGGAGTTGCCCGGCCCCTCCGGCCAGGCCCCCATTTTTGGCGGCAAGGCCGGAGGAAATAATGAGAATAACAAGGAGTCGTCACTGGCCAGTCAGGACAGCCCCTAAGGTG
Organism: Pleurodeles waltl; assembly: GCF_031143425.1. Taxonomy (NCBI): domain Eukaryota; kingdom Metazoa; phylum Chordata; class Amphibia; order Caudata; family Salamandridae; genus Pleurodeles; species Pleurodeles waltl. The sequence goes on from NC_090450.1 coordinate 144,782,841, forward strand.
TCCTGAGCTGAGGTGACTCTGACTTTTAAAAATCCTCCATCTTGCAGATGGAGGATTCCCCCAATAGGGATAGGAATGTGACCCCTTCCCCTTGGGAGGAGGCACAAAGAGGGTGTACCCACCCTCGGGGCTAGTAGCCATTGGCAACTAACCCCCCAGACCTAAACACGCCCTTAAATTTAGTATTTAAGGGCTCCCCTGAACCTAGGAACTCAGATTCCTGCAACCTAAAGAAGAAGAGGACTGCTGAGCTGAAAAACCCTGCAGAGAAGACGGAGACACCAACTGCTTTGGCCCCAGCCCTACCGGCCTGTCTCCCCCCTTCGGAAGAAAACTGCTCCAGCGACGCTTTCCCCAGGACCAGCGACCTCTGAATCCTCAGATGACTGCCCTGCTCTAAAAGGACCAAGAAACTCCCGAGAACAGCGGCCCTGTTCAACAAAGACTGCAACTTTCTTTCCAGAGGAGCAACTTTAAAGACCCCTGCAATTCCCGCCAGAAGCGTGAGACTTGCAACACTGCACCCGGCGACCCCGACTCGACTGGTGAAGAAACAACGCTACAGGGAGGACCCCCAGGCGACTCCAAGACTGTGAGTAACCAAAGTTGTCCCCCCTGAGCCCCCACAGCGACGCCTGCAGAGGGAATCCTGAGGCTCCCCCTGACCGCGACTGACTGATTCCCAGATCTCGACGCCTGGAAAAGACCATGCACCCGCAGCCCCCAGGACCTGAAGGATCGGAACTCCAGTGCAGGAGTGACCCCCAGGAGGCCCTCTCCCTTGCCCAGGTGGTGGCTACCCCGAGGAGCCCCCCCCCCCCCCCCCCCCCCCTTGCCTGCCTGCACCGCTGAAGAGACCCCTTGGTCTCCCATTGATTCCTATTACAAACCCGACGCTTGTTTGCACACTGCACCCGGCCGCCCCCACGCTGCTGAGGGTGTACTTTCTGTGTGGACGAGTGTCCCCCCCGGTGCCCTACAAACCCCCCCTGGTCTGCCCTCCGAAGACGCAGGTACTTACCTGCTGGCAGACTGGAACCGGGGCACCCCCTTCTCCATTGAAGCCTATGTGTTTTTTGGCACCACTTTGAACTCTGCACCTGACCGGCCCTGAGCTGCTGGTGTGGTGACTTTGGGGTTGCTCTGAACCCCCAACGGTGAGCTACCTTGGACCCCAATTTGAACCCCGTAGGTGGTTTACTTACCTGCAAGAACTAACAATAACTTACCTCCCCTAGGAACTGTGAAAATTGCACTAAGTGTCCACTTTTAAAATAGCTATATGTTTTATGTAAAAAGTATATATGCTATTGTGATTATTCAAAGTTCTTAAAGTACTTACCTGCAATACCTTTCAAATGAGATATTACATGTAGAATTTGAACCTGTGGTTCTTAAAATAAACTAAGAAAAGATATTTTTCTATACAAAAACCTATTGGCCTGGAATTGTCTCGGAGTGTGTGTTCCTCATTTATTGCCTGTGTGTATGTACAACAAATGCTTAACACTACTCCTTTGATAAGCCTTCTGCTCGACCACACTACCACAAAATAGAGCATTAGTATTATCTCTTTTTGCCACTATCTTGCCTCTAAGGGGAACCCTTGGACTCTGTGCATACTATTCCTTACTTTGAAATAGTGCATACAGAGCCAACTTCCTACAGGAGGTTTCAGACAACAGCCTTCAGAAACATCCACGTCTCAAACAAAACCCACCTACCAATCACAATATCAGAGAGGGGGCTTTCGTGGGTCCTTCAGGGGTCAATTTTCAAGGTCAAGAGGGAAATTTCAGCCCACTAAGCAGGCCACTAATAACGAGCAGTGACTCGCCTGTCAGCCTCCCCAACACACATCACCGGCGGGAGGAAGACTAAGGTTTTACCACAAACATTGGTCATAACTAACCACGGACACATGGGTCCAATCAATTATCCAACATGGTTACTGTATAGAATTCACACATTTTCCTCCAGATATTCCCCCAAGTGCGCACAAACTGCAATGTTACAAACAGAGGTGCAGGCACTATTAACAAAACAAGCCATAGAACTAGTACCTCACAGAGAAAAAAGGAACAGGGGTTTATTCCCTATATTTCCTTATTCCCCAAAAAGGACAAAACACTGAGACCAATTTTAGATCTCAGGACTCTCAACCTATTCATCAAATCAGAACCCTTTCACACGGTGACACTACAAGATGTAGTCCCCTTACTAAAACAGGGAGAATACATGTCAACACTGGATTTAAAAGATGCGTATTTTTATATAAAAACACAACTAGGAGTACGGGGTTCTTGTAACGAGGGCGGATTAGTAGTGTATCAATTAAAACACTAGGCCCTTCGTGATCCTCAACTAGAGGCGAAACAAGGGTGGACTACGGTGCATAGTGTGGAAGGGGAAATTTCCTTTACGGACTAGGTGGTCTCACACACTCAATGGTTGACATTGTTCAGCATTCCGTCCATCACTTGTTGTTTTTGCATGTTCGATGGCATCTGTCGCTGTAGATACGCATGTTTTGCAATAGCTCGCCATCTGGTGTTGGGCCGGAGTGTTACAAGTTGTTTTTCTTCGAAGAAGTCTTTCGAGTCACGGGACCGAGTGACTCCTCCTTTTGTCTCCATTGCGCATGGGCGTCGACTCCATCTTCGATTGTTTTTTTTCCGCCATCGGGTTCGGACGTGTTCCTGTCGCTCCGAGTTTCGGAACGGAAATATAGCTAATTTCGGAAGATTTTCGTCGGTATTGTTGCGTTCGGGGTCGGCGTAGTTAGATTCAACACCGCGTCTAAGATCGAAGAGCTCCAGTGCCCTTCGGGGTAATTTTTTCGATCCCCCGTCGGGGCCTGGTCGGCCCGACCGTGTGCAGAAGAACGCCGATGGAACGGACCCCGTTCCGTTTCTGTCCCAAATTCCACATAAATACCCCTATACAGACCAACACTTGGTCTGCAATCTGTGCCTGTCACCTGAGCACAGCGAAGACACCTGCGAGGCCTGTCGTGCGTTCCGGTCCCGAAAAACTCTCCGAGACCGTCGAGCCAGAAGACTTCAGATGGCGTCCGCGCCGACAGCCCACCGGGAGTTCGAGGAACAAGAAGAGGAGGGATCCTTTTCGATCCAAGAATCGGACTCCGAAGGATTCGACGATACACAAACCGTGAGTAGGACGTCGAAAACCACTCAAAAGAAGATTTACAAGGCCCAGGGGACGCCACTGCCATCAGGCCATGGCTCGACCCATAAATTCGGTGACCGACCGTCGGCACCGAAAAAGGCCCAAACAGTGCCGAGATCGTCCGACTCCGGTCGAGACACCGGCACGCAGCCTTCTCGGGACCGAGAAAGTGGTGGAGACAAGCATCGACACCGAGATACCGGTGTAGACACGGCTCGACGCCGAGACAGCGGCACCGAAGAAGATCGACGCCGAGAGGTTTCGGCCCCGAAAAACAAAAAAGTCACCTCGGAGCCGAAAAAAGATGCAGACAGGGTTTCGGTGCCAAAACAAACTGCAACCGACCCAGTTTCAGGCTCTTATACAGAAGAGCACTCGCTAACCTCCCAAATGCAAAAGCATAGGTTTGAGGAAGAACTACACTCAACGGATGTAGACCATACGCAAAAGCGTATTTTCATACAGCAGGGGCCTGGAAAAATAAGCACCCTTCCCCCTATTAGAAGAAAGAGAAGATTGGAGTTCCAAACTGAACAAACACCACAAACAAAAGTGGTGAAAAAAGTTACCCCACCACCCTCTCCTCCACCTGTGATTAACGTCTCACCAGCACAAACTCCATCACATTCCCCAGCTCACACCACCATGAGCCAGGGTGACCAAGATCAAGACGCATGGGACTTATACGACGCCCCAGTGTCAGATAACAGTCCGGAGGCATACCCTACGAAGCCATCTCCACCAGAGGACAGCACTGCGTATTCTCAAGTGGTGGCTAGAGCAGCACAATTTCACAATGTAAGCCTCCACTCCGAACAGGTCGAGGATGACTTTTTATTCAACACACTCTCCTCCACCCACAGCTCCTACCAAAGCCTGCCTATGCTCCCTGGTATGCTCCGGCACGCAAAAGAAATCTTTAAGGAGCAGGTCAAAAGTAGGGCAATCACACCAAGAGTGGAAAAGAAGTATAAGGCGCCACCTACAGACCCGGCTTTCCTCACTACACAGCTGCCACCAGACTCTGTCGTTGTAGGAGCAGCTAGGAAAAGGGCCAACTCCCACACATCTGGAGATGCACCACCCCCAGATAAAGAAAGCCGCAAGTTCGATGCAGCTGGTAAAAGAGTCGCAGCACAAGCTGCAAACCAGTGGCGCATCGCTAACTCCCAGGCACTACTTGCGCGCTATGACAGAGCCCATTGGGATGAGATGCAACATCTTATTGACCATCTGCCCAAGGACCTACAAAATAGAGCAAAACAAGTGGTTGAGGAGGGACAGACCATTTCCAACAACCAAATCCGCTCCTCCATGGACGCTGCAGATACAGCTGCACGGACAATTAATACATCTGTAACTATCAGAAGGCATGCATGGCTCCGAACGTCTGGATTTAAACCAGAGATTCAGCAAGCAGTTCTCAATATGCCTTTTAACGAAAAAGAACTGTTCGGTCCAGAAGTGGACACAGCGATTGAGAAACTCAAAAAAGACACGGACACTGCTAAAGCCATGGGCGCACTCTACTCCCCGCAGAGCAGAGGGAATTACAGCACATTCCGTAAAACACCCTTTAGAGGGGGGTTTCGGGGTCAGAGCACACAAGCCAGCACCTCACAGGCAACACCGTCCAGTTACCAGGGACAGTACAGAGGAGGTTTTCGGGGACAATATAGAGGAGGGCAATTCCCTAGGAATAGAGGAAAATTTCAAAGCCCCAAAACCCCTACTACTAAGCAGTGACTCACATGTCACTCACCCCCTCCACACAACACCAGTGGGGGGAAGAATAAGTCATTATTACAAAGCATGGGAGGAAATCACTACAGACACTTGGGTTCTAGCAATTATCCAACATGGTTATTGCATAGAATTTCTACAATTCCCTCCAAACATACCACCAAAAGCACAAAATTTGACAAAACATCATTCCAATCTCCTGGAGATGGAAGTGCAGGCACTATTGCAAAGAATTAGTGCCAAACACACAAATAAACACAGGAGTTTACTCACTGTACTTTCTGATACCAAAGAAGGACAAAACGCTGAGACCAATCCTAGACCTCAGAATAGTGAACACATTCATCAAATCAGACCACTTTCACATGGTCACACTACAAGAAGTATTACCATTGCTAAAACTACACGACTACATGTCAACTTTAGACCTCAAGGACGCGTATTTCCATATACCAATACACCCGTCGCACAGGAAATACCTAAGGTTTGTATTCAAAGGAATACATTACCAATTCAAGGTACTGCCTTTCGGATTAACAACCGCACCAAGAGTCTTTACCAAATGTCTAGCGGTAGTCGCTGCACACATCAGAAGGCAGCAAATACATGTGTTCCCATATCTAGACGACTGGCTAATCAAGGCCCATTCGTTAATAGAGTGCTCAAATCACACAAATCAGATCATACAAACCCTCTTCAAACTAGGGTTCACCGTCAACTTCACGAAATCCAACATTCTGCCGTGCAAGGTACAACAATACCTAGGAGCCATAATAGACACAACAAAAGGAGTAGCCAATCCAAGTCCACAAAGAATTCAAAAGTTCAACACCATCATACAATGCATGTATCCAACACAAAAGATACAAGCAAAGATGATATTACAACTCCTAGGCATGATGTCTTCATGCATAGCCATTGTCCCAAACGCAAGACTGCACATGAGGCCCTTACAACAGTGCCTAGCATCACAGTGGTCTCAAGCACAGGGTCATCTTCTAGATCTGGTGTTAATAGACCGCCAAACTTACCTCTCGCTTTTGTGGTGGAACAACATAAATTTAAACAAGGGGCGGCCTTTCCAAGACCCAGTGCCACAATACGTAATAACAACAGATGCTTCCATGACAGGGTGGGGAGCACACCTCGATCAACACAGCATACAAGGACAATGGAACGTACATCAAACAAAACTGCATATAAATCACCTAGAACTACTAGCAGTTTTTCAAGCACTAAAAGCTTTCCAACCAATAATAGTTCACAAATACATTCTCGTCAAAACAGACAACATGACAACAATGTATTATCTAAACAAGCAAGGGGGGACACACTCCACGCAGTTAAGCCTGCTAGCACAAAAAATTTGGCGTTGGGCAATTCACAACCAAATTCGCCTAATAGCACAATTTATTCCAGGGATCCAAAATCAACTCGCAGACAACCTCTCTCGAGATCACCAACAGGTCCACGAATGGGAAATTCACCCCCAAATTCTGAGCACCTATTTCAAACTCTGGGGAACACCTCAAATAGACTTGTTTGCGACGAAGGAGAACGCAAAATGCCAAAACTTCGCATCCAGATACCCACACAAACAGTCCCAAGGCAATGCCCTATGGATGAACTGGTCAGGGATATTTGCTTACGCTTTTCCTCCTCTCCCTCTCCTTCCTTACCTGGTAAACAAACTCAGTCAAAACAAACTCAAACTCATATTAATAGCACCAACTTGGGCAAGGCAACCCTGGTACACAACGCTGCTAGACCTATCAGTAGTACCCTACATCAAATTGCCCAACAGGCCAGATCTGTTGACACAACACAACCAAAAGATCAGACACCCAGATCCAGCATCGCTGAATCTAGCAATCTGGCTCCTGAGATCCTAGAGTTCGGGCACTTACAACTTACCCAAGAATGTATGGAAGTCATAAAGCAAGCCAGAAGGCCATCCACCAGGCACTGCTATGCAAGTAAATGGAAGAGGTTTGTTTGCTACTGCCATATTAATCAAATACAACCTTTACACACAACTCCAGAACATGTAGTGGGCTACTTGCTTCACTTACAAAAATCTAACCTAGCTTTCTCTTCCATTAAAATACACCTTGCAGCAATATCTGCATACCTGCAGACTACCTATTCAACTTCCCTATATAAGATACCAGTCATTAAAGCATTCATGGAGGGCCTTAGGAGAATTATACCACCAAGAACACCACCTGTTCCTTCATGGAACCTAAATGTTGTCCTAACTAGACTTATGGGTCCACCTTTTGAACCCATGCACTCCTGCGAAATACAGTTCCTAACCTGGAAGGTTGCATTTCTCATCGCCATTACTTCCCTAAGAAGAGTAAGCGAGATTCAGGCGTTTACAATTCAAGAACCTTTTATACAACTACACAAGAATAAGGTCGTCCTAAGGACTAATCCTAAATTTTTGCCAAAGGTTATTTCACCGTTCCATCTAAATCAAACAGTGGAACTTCCAGTGTTCTTTCCACAGCCAGATACCGTAGCTGAAAGGGCACTACATACATTAGATGTCAAAAGAGCATAAATGTATTACATTGACAGAACAAAGAACATCAGAAAGACTAAACAACTATTTATTGCATTTCAAAAACCTCATGCAGGAAACCCAATATCAAAACAAGGTATAGCCAGATGGATAGTTAAATGCATCCAAATCTGCTACCTTAAAGCTAAACGACAGCTGCCCATTACACCAAGGGCACACTCAACCAGAAAGAAGGGTGCTACCATGGCCTTTCTAGGAAACATCCCAATGCAAGAAATATGTAAGGCAGCCACATGGTCTACGCCTCACACATTCACCAAGCACTACTGTGTAGATGTGTTATCCGCACAACAAGCCACAGTAGGTCAAGCCGTATTAAGAACATTATTTCAAACTACTTCCACTCCTACAGGCTGAGCCACCGCTTTTGGGGAGATAACTGCTTACTATTCTATGCAAAACATGCGTATCTACAGCGACAGATGCCATCGAACTGAAAATGTCACTTACCCAGTGTACATCTGTTCGTGGCATCAGTCGCTGTAGATTCGCATGTGCCCACCCGCCTCCCCGGGAGCCTGTAGCAGTTTGGAAGTTACCTTCAACTATTTGTATATGTATCATCTCAACCTTAAATAGGTACATACTTAGTCTCTCCATTGCATGGGCACCATTACTACAATTCAACTCCTACCTCACCCTCTGCGGGGAAAAACAATCGAAGATGGAGTCGACGCCCATGCGCAATAGAGACAAAAGGAGGAGTCACTCGGTCCCGTGACTCGAAAGACTTCTTTGAAGAAAAACAACTTGTAACACTCCGGCCCAACACCAGATGGCGAGCTATTGCAAAACATGCGAATCTACAGCGACTGATGCCACAAACAGATGTACACTGGGTAAGTGACATTTTCATTGTCGCCCTAAGTGGGAAGGGTATGCCCAGACGTGGATCCCGTGCTTCCCATGCCACTGGATTCAAGCTAGCCTGGCTGATGAGGGGTGAAACCCCGAAACCGGTCCCAGGATGCTTGTTTCCAGTCCAGGGAAGACCTGGCCTAGCAGTTCGGGCTGGACTGTTCCCATGGGGAACAGGGTCAAGACTGATTTGCATATGGCTGGGTCCAAACTGGAATGGCATGGACAGCAAAAAAACGATGGATTAAACCCAGATCTGTGACTGGGGGTGAATGTTTGACAATGTTCAGCATTCCGTCCATCACTTGTTGTTTTTGCATATTACACCAAAGGCACACTCAACTAGAAAGAAAGGTGCTACCATGGCCTTTCTAGGAAACATACCAATGACTGAAATCTGTAAGGCAGCCACATGGTCTACGCCTCATACATATACCAAGCATTACTGCGTGGATGTGTTAACAACACAGCAAGCCACAGTAGGACAAGCAGTATTACGGACTTTATTTCAAACAACTTCAACTCCTACAGGCTGAACCACCGCTTTTGGGGAGATAACTGCTTACTAGTCTATGCACAGCATGTGTATCTGCAGCTACACATGCCATTGAACGGAAAATGTCACTTACCCAGTGTACATCTGTTCGTGGCATGAGACGCTGCAGATTCACATGCGCCATCCCACCTCCCTGGGAGCCTGTAGCCTTTTTAAGTTGAGAAAAAATTAAACTTGTACATTTGTAAATATATCACTTTTAAACACATTATGTACATACATATTTACTCCATTGCATGGGCACTATTACTATATACACAACTCCTACCTCACCCTCTGCGGGGAAAACAATCTAAGATGGAGTCGACGCCCATGCGCAATGGAGCCGAAAGGGGAGGAGTCCCTTGATCTCGTGACTCGAAAAAGACTTCTTCGAAGAAAAACAACTTGTAACACTCCGAGCCCAACACTAGATGGCGGGATGTGCACAGCATGTGAATCTGCAGCGTCTCATGCCACGAACAGATGTACACTGGGTAAGTGACATTTTCCATATGTATATACACATGCATACATACCTATCAGAGCCATAAATCGTCAACAAGAGGGTGATAGATTCACAGTTACAGAAAGTTGGAAGTGTAGTGACTCGGGGATATGGCTTGTTATATTTTTAATGTCACAAAAAGCTTCAGCTGACAGGAAGTGAATGGATGATTCTTGAAGAATACAATTTTCAATTTACGCTGCTCCATTGTCATTGTTCAGTCGAAAACCGTTGTGGTCTGGGTTAACAGAGCACTAGTCTCTGCCCCAGCTGCATTACTGACTGAGATGCAGCATGGGAAAGAGGGATCCGACCAGACAGATTAAACGCAGCCCTGCAACAAAGGCCTGGTACCTAGTGTTGTGTACACTACTAATCTGCAGCAACCTGAGACTAGAGGAGGGATCACTGCAATGCTAAAGGGGCAAGACAGAGGTGTCTTAGCAAGGTTGCCCTGAGGTGTGCTCTGTTAAAAATATCATTCTCAGTGTAATGCTGGAAGTGTTTACCCTAAGCTTTGTGCCATGGCTTAAAACCGTTTCCTTCAAAGGATCTCAATGAAACATTTCACATATTGTTTAAGCTCCTATCCTCTCCCAGAAATGAGCGATCCAGAAGCATGTATTTAAGTAGAAATATCTCTGTGAACTATGTTATTTACACATTTAAACATCTTTATTCTTCAAATAGAATTAAAGCTCAGTTTAAGGAGGAATTGGTCAGCTATGCCGTAGAAAAAGGAAAATATAGGAAATCTAGTATGTGCATTAAATGGAAACTTGTTACTTTCACTTTGAGAAAGGAGGCTGCTCCAATTGTCCTAAAAAGCTGCATAGTGACAGTAGGCCTTTATGGTTTTTTCCACTCTGTGTACTGAAATTCATAAACATGGCATTATTATTATATGCAAACTGTCTGTTTGCAAAAGACTTACTATTAACTTACCGAAATCTGAATGGGATTAGAAATCACCTGTTGCCTACCACTGGCTGGCTTTGTCACCTTAATTTGATTGCTGTTTATTCAGTGTTTTCCGTCCTCTTTTGTTCATCTCTTCTCTGAATTATATCCTCCCTTTTTTTTTCTTTTTTTTTTAGGTTCTGACTCGTTCTCTTCTCCATTGCTTACATGGAGGTATCTCCTTTTATTCATAGCCTGTGTTGCTGTAGATGTAGAAGCACATGCTTTGCATACTCCCGCCGTCTAGTGTTGCGCTCAGATGTTTGCAAGTCAATTTTCTTGGAAGAAGACTTTTGAGTCACAGATATATAGTGATTCTTCCCCTAGTTGGCAGTGCACATGGGCACTGTAGGAAGTTGGCTCTGTGTATACTATCTCAAAGTGAGAGATGGTGTGCAGAGTCCAATGGTTCCCCTTAGAGGTTGATAGTTGCAATAATAGATAATACTAATTCTGTATTTGTGGTAGTGCACACGTCGAGCAGTAGGCTATCAGAGGGTAGTGTTAAGCATTTTTTGTACACACACAGGCAATAAATGGGAACACACACTCGAAGACTTAACTCCAGGCCAATAGGTTTTTATATACAAAAAAAATAATATTTTCCTAATATATTTTAGAACCACAAGATTCAGAATTCAATTAAGTACATAAATTGTAAGGTACTTGGCATAGGTAAATATAGAACTTTGTATGAAAACAGTATGGTACACAGTTTTGGCAAAAATGGCAATAAGCTATTTTAAAAGTGGACACAGTGCAAAATTCAACAGTTCCTTGGGGAGGTAAGTACAAGTTAGTTTAGCAGGTAAGCAAATCGCTTACAAGTTCAGTCTCCGGGGCATAGGTAGCCACCGTTTTGGGTTCAAGTCAACCCCAAACACCCAGCACCAGCAGCACAGGTCCCAAACAGGCACACAAAATACACCCTCCGCAGCACATGGGCGGCCAGGTGCAGTGTGCAAAGCAGGGGTTTGATTTTGAATAGAAATCAATGGAGGGACTGTGTGTGGGGGGGGGGGGGGGCGGTCAATCTGGTGATGGGGAATTCTTGGGCCAGCCACCGACTGGGCAACGATGATGGTCACCTGCTGGTCACTCCTGCACCAGTAGTTGGTTCATCTCTGGCCCGGGTGCAGTGCTTCTTCCAGGTGTCTGGTTCTTTGTTACCGGGCAGTCGCGGTCAGGGGGAGCCTCTGGATTCTCTCTGCAAGCTTCACCGTGGGGGTGCAGGGAGGTCGTCTTAGGGTGACCACGTCGTAGTAGTCACCTGGGGGTCCTTGCTGCAGTGTTGGTTTCTCTGGACACGAGCCGGGGGCGTCAGGTGCAGAGTGTTGGGGACTTGCGCTTCAGGAGTGAGGTGGGAGTCCCTTTAAAGATGGTTTCTTCTTTGTTGTTTGGACAGAGCCGCTGTCCACTGGAGTTTCTTGGTCCTTTGGGTTGCAGGTCAGTCCTCTGAGTCTGCATAGGTCGCTGGTCCTGCCGAATGCGTAGCTGTTGCAGGTTCTTTGAGTCTAGAGACAGGCCGGTAGGGCTGCGACCAAGTCAGTTGTTGTCTCTGTCTTCTCTGCGGGGCTTTCAGGTTAGCGGTCCTTCTTCTTTAGGTTGTCAGCAAATCTGCTTTCCTGGCTTCAGGGTCACCCCTAAATACTAAATTTTGGGGTGTGTTTAGGGCTGGAGGATAGTAGCCAGTGGCTACTGTGCCTGAGGGTGGCTACACCCTCCTTGTGCCTCCTCCCTTTGGGGAGGGGGGGGGGGGGCACATCCCTAATCCTATTGGGGGAAATTCTCCAAAGCAAGATGCAGGATTTTCTAAGGAAGGGGTCATCTCAGCTCAGGACACCTTAGGGGCTTTCCTGTCTGAAGGGTGACTCCTTGTTTTTCTCCTCCGGACTTGCCGCCAAAAGTGGGGTCTATGTCCGGGGGCATCTCTACTATCTAGAGTGCCCTGTGGCATTGTAACACCAGGCTTGAGCCTTTAAAGCAACTCCACCCATGACAGGCGTTGTTCCTGGTCACAGAGTGCACAAAGGCACTCACCCCATGTGGCCAGAACCTAGTCTGGAAGTGGCAGGTTGGCAGAGACCGGTCAGCCTACCACTAGCAGATGGGCTGGCATGCAGGGGTCATCTCGAAGATGCCCTCTGAGTGCATGTCTCAATAAATCCCACACTGGCATCAGTGTGGATTTATTGTGCTGAGAAGTTTGATACCAAATTTCCCGGTATTCAATGTAGCCATTATGGAACTGTGGAGTTGTGTTTGACAAACTCCCACACAATATACTCTTTATGGCTACCCTGCACTTACAATGTCTAAGAATTGGCTTACAGGGATGTGGAATTCCTATCGCCCGACATCTTGTTTGGGGTCAAGGGCAACAAGTTTTTATGTTTACTTTGCCCTTGGGACAAGTAGACCCAACCCTCTGCAGCACAAACCCTTTGTCTGTTTGTTTCCAGAGAGTGGAACTCTCTGCGGTTGATGTAATGTGTTTCCAAAAGAGAATGCTGTTCGAACTTGTATTTATGGTTCATTATTTGAAAGCCTTCATTATTAGGGTGAGTGCTGTAAATAAATGTTTTAAGGCCACACTTCACTACTGACATTGGTTCCAGTAGAAAAAAAAAAAAGTGTATACACCTGTTTGAAAAGTTTAGGCTATGAGGCTAAGTATAATGCTCCCAGAATGCTCTCTGATTAGATGCAAATGAAGTGTCATTTAGTAAAATGTGTTGGTGCATGCTAGTATTTCCCAAAAATATTTCTAATGGAAAATCAGTGTAACCATTTTCAACACGATTATGGGAAGCATGAAAATAAACAAACACTGACAAAGCCAACTGATCTGACATATTTTTATAAGTCTTTTAGTTTCATCAATGCGTGTCTTGTTTTGACATGGCTTTTGTAACACTTTATTGTTGTGGGAGCTATCAGGCCCTCAACACTGTAACAAACACTGGCAAAAAAAAAAAAACGTTTTTGAACTCTAAAAGCACACGTTGCCACCAGTGGCATAACAAAGGCCCCGCAGCCGCCCTCCACGGGGCCCCTTCAGCACAGCACCTGGCCTGAGTGAGTCTGGAGAGGGGGCTCCTCCATGTTCTTTGCAAAGGGGCACCTTCCAGTTTCGTTATGTCACTGATTGCCACTGTAGTTCCTGACACTGAACAAAACTACTTTGTGTGCCAATATGCTCCTTGTGGAAGAGCAGAATGCGATCGCTCACAGTAAAGCCAGCCGAAAGAGAGAGAAATAGAAGTTTAATAAAAACAAAATGTCTTTGTTAACACCAGACCTAATTAGGGACCAAGATCCACATGTAGGTAGCTTTTTGCATGTCGCAAACAGCGACTTTTGCAGTTTGCGGCGTGCAAAAAGCACATTGCGATGCACAAACCTAGTTTTACGATTCGGTAACCTGGTTACCGAATCGCAAAACGGGTTTGCGACTCGCAATTAGAAAGGGGTGTTCCCTTCCTAATTGCGACTTGCAGTGCAATGTAGGATTGTTTTGTGACCGCGAACGCGGGCGCAAACCAATCGCAGTTTGCACCCATTTCAAATGGGTGCTAACACTTTCGCTAAAGGGAAGGGGTCCCCATGGGACCCCTTCCCCATTGTGAATGTCACTGTAAACATTTTTTCAGAGCAGGCAGTGGTCCGAAAAAATGAAACGAAAACGTTTCATTTTTCGTTTTTGTAATGCATCTCGTTTTCCTTTAAGGAAAACGGACTGCATTATAAAAAAAAAACTGCTTTATTGAAAAGCAGTCTCAGACATGGTGGTCTGCTGTCTCCAGCAGGCCACCATCCCTGTGAGGGCCGCCATTCGCAAGGGGGTCGCAAATTGTGACCCACCTCATGATTATTCATGAGGTAGGCATTTGCAAACCCCTTGCGAATCACAGATGGTGTCAGGGACACCATCCTACATTCGGATTTGCGACTCGCAAATTGCGAGTCACTCTGACTCGCAATTTGCGGGTCGCAAATCTGAACCTACCGACATGTGGCCCCAAATTCTTAAAGAAAGTCACAAAAGTGCACCCATGGTATATGTCGTACCCCTATAAAATATTTGTGAACTGTATTTTAGCATGGGTAAATACGATGTGTAGATTTGCTCATGTGAAAATCTATTTAGCATTTGCAAGTTCATTTTCCCTCCAGCCACTTTCTTCCCAACCCTGGAAGAAGTTCTAATTCTGCCATTGTCAGGAGTAAATGTCCAACCTTTCTTATTATGGGAAAATATTAGAGAGAAGCTGGTGAAAATCCTTAAAACATGCAGGTTAGTGGGTATGCAGACTCAAAGGCATTTCAACCCTGGAACTATTGCTTACTGCTTCCTCCAGCCCCAGTATGCAGATCTGCAGAAAGGTGGCAAAATAAGGAAATTGCTACAGTAGGGATTGAAACTGCAAGTATTCAAGCCCTACTAAGGTAGTAGCCCTAGCATAATCAGAGAGGCTATTATCAGAGCTCTTACATAATGAGATTGCTGCCATAATTTGTCGCCACACTACATGGCACCAAAGGGACAAGTAGATCTTTTTACAGGACAAGTAGATTTGAGAAGCAACCTGTCCCCTGGACAAGTAGATATTTTAATAAATTCCACACCCCTGGGCTTAGACACTGTAGGGGCATAGTGCTCATGCAGCTGTGCCCTCACCTGTGGTATAGTGCACCCTGCCTTAGGGCTGTAAGGCCTGCTAGAGGGGTGACTTACCTAAGCCACAGGCAGTGGGTTGTGGGCATGGCACCCTGAGTGGAGTGCCATGTTGACCTAGTCTTTTTCTCTGCACCAGCACAAACAAGCTGTGAGGCAGTGTGCATGTGCTGAGTGAGGGGTCCCTAGGGTGGAATAGTACATGCCGCAGCCCTTTGAGACCTTCCCTGGCCACCGGGCCATTTACAAGGGACTTATCTGTGAGCCAGGGCTGTGCCAATTGTGGAGGCAAAGGTACAGTTTTAGGTAAAGAACATTGGTGCTAGGGCCAGGTTAGCAGGGTCCCAGCACACTTTCAATCATAACTAGCATCAACAAAAGGGAAAAAGTTAGGGGGTAACCATGCCAACAGTGGCATTTTCCTACAAGCACTAACTCCCATGTTACATTGTTTTGTTTTCCGGTTTGAATGTGTACCGGACGGGCTCTATGAGCAGCGATTTCACTCCCTTTCCTTCAGCCTCAACTGATTTGTTTCATCTCTGGCTTCAACAGAAGAACATCAACTCATCAGAACATCTTTGACTTCACTTCATCCTCCACCAACACCCTCCCATCGACCCCTAACTGGCAGGGCCTTGGGTCCTTTTGGGGCTTCACTGCCCTCACTTTGAGAACTTTTTTGTGGAATATACATGCATAGTAATGGAAAAAACGTCCTTCCACTACTGCCCCCAGTGTTCCTGTTGACTGACCACCATGAGATGTGCAGTCTGTTTCTTTCCTTACCACGACGACCCCCACATGCGAGTCCTGTCTCAATTTCTTGTCAAAAATAACTCTTTGGTATTGATGTAAACGATGGTGGACACAGCAGAGGAGACAGAACCAGGACCCCAATGACACCCCTATCCTCTTTGGCGATCACCATGCCAAGGAATGTGAAGAAGCTGTTCCTTCTGGAGCTCCACCCCTTCAATCCTAGTCATGCCCTAGAGGTGTTCTTCTCTGACTCAGAATCTCATGAGGGTGAACACAAGGCCCTTGGTGACTCCCAGCTGCCCAGTTCCCTGATACGACTTCAATCATGTATATGGTCGGCACAGAGGCACCTTCTAGGTCTCCAAAACTGTCTCAAGTCCCAGAGTCCCACTCACAAGGGTTTTGAGCATCATGCTTTTCCACTAAGACTAAGCGCTCTGGCCCACCGCTGCCTTTGGGCACTACCCAGCACTGAAAGAAAGCTTTGGTGCTTCCAATGCTCCTGCAAGAGAGCTGTAACTGCTTAGTCATCAAGCTCAATCAGCACTTTCCTGGAAGGGGGAGGCCTAAAAGGGAGGGCCCTTTCAGCACCTGGACTGAAACCAGCACTGAGGACGACCTCTACCCCTAAACCATCTTCAATGTAGAAGACTCCACTGGTTCTGAGAACGCACTCCACGCAAAAGACGACTTCCACTGCTGGCTGAAAGGAGTCGGAGCAACCCATTGTCCAGCGTCGAGATAAAGGATACCCAAGGCATCAATACTAATGTAGGTAAGATGTCACTTCTGGGTCAGTCTCATGTTTTAGACTTGAAATCTAACAGCATCTGCTCAACCTGCTCCCCCAAGAATAAATTGGTAATCCTAGTGCACGGCTCATGCACGTTTATGCCTCTTATTGTAAACATAACTATGGCAGTGTTCGCTGTTGTTATTGTAAATGCTGATAAGCTGTTGCTCGCCCCCTCCAGCTCCTCTTTCTTCCTCACAGACTGGGTCAGACCAATCAGCCTTTTTTTTTACCCTTGGCCCCTAATATACAAACTCATTAGTGAAGGTTGCGTACCTCTGCCACCCCCCTCATCCCCATCTTCGCATAGCCCCCCCCTCTCTCTAGCAATGCATTTGCTTCCCTTCTCTCCCTATTCCTGATGAGGGTCAAGCTTAGTGGCATTGGGGAGTCTGTCTCCTTATTCACCCATCTGCTCTTTTATCCATTTAAATGCACATATCGTACATGTGTGACATGACTCGCTCCGTACCAATTGCGGTCTTGTCCACGATCATAGGATCTAGCTACCTATGTTTCACCAGGCCTTATTTTCCACACCTGTTTCTGTGTTAGACTGATACCCATTAATACACATATTCACCTCTGTCACAGAAAACCAACAGCATATTCTTCCACCTTATTCATTTCCCTCTGATACGTTTTTCTCTATTGATGGCACTGCTGACTACCCAAACTCACACTGTTGTAGGATATGTTTCTAATCTGTTTTATACTGGTTTGTGCCATTGTGTGTTGCCACATGTGTGGTTGATGCTTTTCAGCATTGTATTGAAGTACACCTCTAATAAAAACCCTAAAAAAGAAAAGGAAAAAACAGACCCCACAAGACATTAGGTGCCCCTCAAACATCTACACCTTGAAGTCCTTTTGGAAGCAGCACTACAAGGTAGGCTCCAAAGACCAACTCCCCAAGATCCTACACCCTCCTCTTAGCAGCCTACCACCAGCAGTCACCGAGAAGGTACACCAAGGGTTCCAACAGAGGCAACAACAAGGGCAGGAGTAAAGGAGATCCCTCCCCCTCCAAACGGTGACTTCTCTCACTTTCCCCCTCAACCACCTGTCGAGTCATGTTCCAAGATTCTCTCGCCCGCAGGCAGGATCCACATCCGACATAGGGGTGTTATAATTGGTCCTCCGAGGCTTCTCAGGTAACAAAGCCCTTCTTTCTCTAATTTATTGTGCAGTACGCATGTGCACCATATTATTCTCTCACCACTCCATTTTACTCTTACTCGCGTTGTGAAAAATAAACTAACGTGGAGTCCGTGCACATGCTTGTTGCCAGCCTAAGGGTAGAATTGCTAAATACCTCATGACGCCAAAGACTTATTTGAAGAAAAAAAAAAAAAGCTTTCCTAATAAATTTGTTTCCAGATAGAAGCCTCCCCGTTCCATTCAGCTTATTGGAGCGGTATTGTATGTGACAGAGTAGCCGTAACGAAATTCGTGGAGAGGTTTTTCTTCAACAGCAGACTGTACTACCCAGGCAGGGTTAGAAATAAAACAGCTACTTTTGTGTTTGTTGAAGAGTGGGGAATCTGTTGCAGAAAACAGATTATGGTTTAGCCGGATATTTAGTGTTGTGCTAACCGATTTATTCTTGTTAGTTCAGCCCACACTTACCAATTATTCTTAACAATGGACAAACTTGCTATTGTGTTAAATGTTTATTGAAATTCATGGAAATCATCCCATAACTGAAAATATAAAATTACTTGTTAGTATTCGTAGATCTGTTATTGGTATTTTCATTGACTTTATAAACAACCATTTCCAGGAATAACTCAGAAGAGGAACATGAAATAAAGATGTATCTGTTTTCTCCTACCAGTCAGTCTAAATAACTGAGACCAGTTGTCACTACATTGCATTATAGGATGATGTTTCCACCTCCTTTTCTTCAAGTGATGGTTTTACATTTCTCTTTGGTGAAAATGCTGCAAACTTAACATCTTGAAATTTACCCTTTTAAAGGAAAATGCTTTTGTTTCTTGAAAAGACCCAATTGATGAATGCAAATGGAAAAAACAAATCTTTGAAACACAAGATTTACCAGCGCCTTTCATTACAAGACCTTTAGGTCACTCTGGACCAGTCGTTAATACTAGATTAGAGACAAGACAAAGAGATGAAGCTGCCTGCAGGAAGTGTGGCACAAGCTAGTGTGTGCCTCTGTTTTCTTTTGATTTAGCAGGTGAAAATTCTGAACAGTTTGAGAAATTAGAAGGTTATGGATTGTCAGAATCCATAGTCATACTTTTTTACTAGCTCATTAGAGACCGTTCAAATTGTATTAAATCAAATTGTTAGTCATATAGATTTTAGGGGGGGGGGGAACACACAAAAAAACATTTTTTAGCATTTGCCGTTCACCACAACAGATTTTTTTTAGAAGAAGTGTGGGAATGACCCTTTGCCTTTTAAAAAAAAAAAAAAATATTTAAGAGCAGTTCAAAATGTGCTTAATGTGTTGACTAACATTATATTTCTGTGGCTTCTATAATACCTAAATTGTATGGGCAAATAGTACATGTTGCGAAGAAGCCAATATGGTTGTGTTGCAAGCTTGCTAATGGACTGTTTTGTAGGATTCTTATTTCACTTCAAGCCATAGGGACCCACACCATGCACTTCATCGCTCAGGAGTCTTAGTGGAGTGTTTTGCTCAAGTCATCAGTACACTTGACTGCACAGAAGTTATTATAATGCCTTAGTAAAGCTGTAAGCTCATACCATACACACTTACAGATTTACTACAGACAATGGTCATTTTAATGTGAACACCTTAAAAGCCAGCTCTGTCTAAACCTACCTGAAAACTTGAAACGCCATCTTATTCCTCATCTCGAGTATTCCGGTAGGACCGCAAAAACGATGGTTACCTAAAGCTTATTGAGATCCTTCTTTCCTTAGGCATTCCTCCGCCACCATTTGTAAATTCAATTGAATGAATTGTTTCCGTACTGCAATACAAGCAAAAGCTCCATGACATTTTAACTGTTGACTAAATTGTGCATGTTGATTGATATGAAAATGGTAAGCCAAAGCTTAACAAAATATTTTGTTTTGTACAGCTCTGCGGAAAACATGGGGGCTCTTGTGTCACCACTTTGGATGGTTATTATGTGGAGTCTATCGTGTGTGTTATTCTTGGATTTGCTTGGTGGCTGCTGCTAGGACCGAAATTTAAAAAGCTACAGGACGAAGGGCAGTCTGCATGGAAGTGCAAGAGGACCATTTAAATTAAAATGATCCCTCAAAATAATAGAAAACACTGCTGTACAGTTTGTTATAAGCAGCCATACTCTTCTGACAGACTTGGAAACGAGGAACATGGAAAAGAAGAGTTGATGCAAAAAAAAAAAAAAAAAGCAGAATCTCAAACCTTTACCTCGCCCAATGAGATTTGGCACGCAAAATCCCATTTGACATGTATATTTCAACTTTTTGTAATCTTAAGATTTTAAAGATGAAAACATATTTTATATAAAAATGATTGTTTTGCTTTCAGCTTTGTTGACCTATTTTTTTTGTTCTGCTCACAAAGAGTTTATTTGGGCATTGGCAGTATACCCAATAAATTGGTTATTTTTTAAACACTGTCAACTGAATAAAGAAACGGATCCAACAACATGTTTGGAATAAGAAGGCTGTGTGTGATTCTTGAATACAATGTAATATTTTGTAATTCCTGCTCGTTTGCCTTTCAGATACCTTTTATTATAAATGTATGTTGGCCTAGTAAGTAGGTCGACCAATACTCCTCAGATTATGATTCCAAAACCAGAAAAACCACTGCACTCCGTTTCTCCTGAAAATCAACAGTGTTTAATCCATGTCAACAAACGCCAACACATTTCAACTCCAAAAAGTCTTGTTCTCGGTTCTCTTGGGAGTAGAAAAGCATTGGTGTTTGTTGGCGTGGATTAAACACTTGATTTTCAGGAGAAACTGAGTACAGTGTTTTTTCTTGTTTTGGAAACACTCTCTCTCTCTCTCTGAAAAAAATAAAGGTTACACGGACGTTATATTTGGGCCCCCTTGGCATGCACAGTTGTTTCTTCAATAATTTGACTACTAATGTTATTTATAATGAAGTTGTCATGAGTGCTATAATATCTGGGTTAATTAGCAGTGCATTGTGAGGGCGCAAGTTATAATGACCTTAGCGTGCGAGTTATAGTCACTTGAAATAACTAGCTCAATTTATATTTGCGTGCACGGAAGACAGTGAAAACTCCGCTCCTTTTTGCCAGCTCTCTTGCAGAAAGCATAGTTTGTTTCCTTTTGCTCAGTGGGAGCTGTCAGTGGTTTGCATTCACTTGGTGGGAGCTATGTCCCTCGGTTGAGCACCCCTGGACATGGCAGGAGCTGGGGGAGAGGGTTCCACTGCATTTGATTTTAATATATGCCCCAGGGTTGGGGGGGGGGGGGGGGGGGGGGTCGTCGAATGGGTATGTAGTGCCACTCCCATTCCCCTCCATTGTTTTTGTTTTTTGTTTTTGGCCCATACTTAACCAAACTGAACTGAGTGGTTTTACTATGACTTTTCACTACTTCTGACTTACGCAGGTAGGCAAGAAGGAATACTCAAGGCACAAGAGGGATTACAGATCACCACTATATAGGCAGTAAACCTAAAGAAAAAGAGAACTAGTACTTTGTCTTTATGTCTGAATAAGCCTCCAGAAAGTGGTCAGGAGAAAATTTAAAAATAACCTGCCAGATAGGTAGTTGGTGAGCAAGAGGAAACAGCCTGCCCTGCTACAAGTGCTGCAGTGATTTAGGATGCTCCTTTCAACACCTTGAGGCATTTTGTCAGAAGTGATACAATAAATGGCTTCCTTCACCCCTCAAAGCGTGTTTCATATCGTGGATCCAGAGTGGTAGTATCTAATGATGTGTTTTTTCACAATGCAGATCAGATTAACTGTAAGATTTAGTGAATGACTCCAACGCAGTTGTGATGAACATTTTTATAGC
The DNA here is from genome assembly GCF_031143425.1 of Pleurodeles waltl. Classification (NCBI taxonomy): domain Eukaryota; kingdom Metazoa; phylum Chordata; class Amphibia; order Caudata; family Salamandridae; genus Pleurodeles; species Pleurodeles waltl. The sequence continues at coordinate 144,804,443 of NC_090450.1, forward strand.
CTTAAATATCTGAGTTTTAGGCAGTGCTTGGCAATATTCTGACTAGAATGTATCTAGATTGCTTCAGTCGCTTCCTCTGCAGAGAAGAATTCATCAATGGAGACTTTACGTTTGACAGTTAGACTATGGCCCCTGCTGCATGCCTTGGTATTGTGGAGGAAAGGACAGTCATGCATTTGGTGTTTGCACACATCTTACAGCGCCCACTATTATGGGGGTATTCCCCTTACGGTGGTGAAGGTTGATCCAGAGGTGCCTGAGAGTGACATGGAAACACATGGTCGTGATGGATTCCTCACCTAAAGAATTTTCCCCATGCGCCAGCATTCAACGGAAATTTTCTTCTAGCTCTGCACGTCGACGATGTCACAATTGCCCGACTCCTAGAAGAGAAATCTGTGCGTCTACCATTCATCTATTGGTTTTTATGTGAAATATGTTACTTGGAGTACTGGTGGATGTGCCTGTTGTATCTTTGATGTCCAGCACCTGGGGTAACAGAATGGTGCCATTCTGCCTGAAAATGCTGTTAAAATACAGTTCCTTCTTATTCACTGGTTCAGTATTGGATGGGGAAGATTAGTCTGAATAGTGATGCAACTGTGGTACCCACTCATGTGAAATTGCTGGGCTTTTCTTGGTGAAAGATTAAAATTAGAACTGTATATAAAGGGACTGATATTCAGTTGTCAGCTACTCCTCCTGAAGAATGGCTGGCACTTTCTTCCAGCTGTAAGATGGAGCTTGCAGGATATAATGATCTCTAGGAACAACTAGACTTGCTCGTTTAGGAGGACTTGGTTGGCTTACATGTCTGTCTCAATAAGACCATTTGCATTGCCTGCATTTTGCCACTGTACTTCAAAATCATATACCTTACCTAATGTAGTTTTGTTAAGTATGATATGAATGAATACAATGGATAAACTCCTTGTAATCACCCAACCTCACATAGAAGGCAGAACCACATTTTTAGCCCTAATCTCTGTTCAAGAACAGTGTTGTAACCATTTCCACTATCTGTTATGTGCAATTAATGCAGCTGACCTCTGATCTAATCTGAGTCCTATCTCCTCTTGGTGGTTCCAACCTAAAAAAAAAAAACATTAAAAAAAAAAGGATCTTCCATTCTAACATTGTAAATCTTTCCATCGGTTCTCCCAACAGTAAAAAATAATATCTTCATGGAATTATCCTACCAAATCAATTTTGTGTCTTGGGTCCCTGGGGCATATGTCTATGAGTAATAGTTTCTTCTCACCCCTCATTTTGTTTGCTAACTCCCTTCCAAGTATAGCAAACTAAGCACAAAAACCAAATCAAGCATAATCATGGTCTCATTACAAATATTTTCAATAGTATGCTAGGAAGGTTTTTGCAATTCTTTTCTTTACCCACACTTAGCACCATGTTGGGACCCGTGTAAACTACTACTTCCTTTTCCGCTCATGTCTAAATTTACTTTGCTGCTCTGGCAAACTCTCCTTATGTGCCCCACCTCATCTTTCACCTATTGCACATTTTGTCACAGACAGGTAACCCTTTGAGTAGCCAATAGATCCTAACCTACTGCATGTATGATACCGCATGTCACTCTTCTTTTCATCATTAATTTTTGAATACTGATCCATAGTCTTTTTTTTTTTTTTTTCTTTTTCTTTTTCTTTTTCTTCTTTCTTCTTCTTGACAGAATACACTTCTGAAACGTATTGCTCCCTGGTCTTGTAAATTACTTTCTAAAAGTTCTCCATGCTCTTCAGCTAGATATATAATGCAAATTAATATTAAATATTTTTTTAATATACCTTTGGTTTTCAAGAATCTGTTTTCTCAAGACTTGATTGCAGTTAAGGTTCTGAATTTCACAATTTTAAGTCAAAGATGTGAGAACTGAAAAATACTCCTTATTTGATTCTCCTACCTCTTATTTCCCTGATTAAAATGTATACTGTAAAAAATTGAGGATTAGGTAGTTGCGAGGGGAGGGTTAGCACGTCAAAGGAGCACAATCTTTGTCAAGGGGAACAACAAAAATCACTAACGAAACCTGTGCTAAACCCTCTGGTAGCTTGGCACAAAGCAGTAAGTTTAACTTCAAGACAATGTTCAGAGTATTTATGCAGTACTCAAACGGCACTACAGTGAAAGCAGACCTCCAGAGAAATCCCAACCCAATTTACAAAAAGAGTACAATTCAATAAATAAAATGATAGATATGATAAGAATATGAATTTTTAAACTTTTAATTAAAAATGTCACAAAGAACTGCCAACCACGTTTATCTGGTTGCACTATACTGGGTCAAAGTAAAAAATTGACGTAGACTGTGATGGAGTATGTTTTGGATATAGGGACCACGTTTGTCGTGGTGGACATTTTTTTTGTGTGGAAGGAATAGTGGTGGTTGAGTCGTCAACAGGTCAAGCTGGATCTGAAGGAGGGTTCGATGATGGTAAGTTGCTGAAGAACTGTCCCAGTGTGGTTGTCGACGAGGGCAGGAAAGCTCCAAGTGGACTAAGTCTGAAAACTGTGCTTTAGAAGGCCCTGATGTTGATTGGATTCTGCCCAGTGGCTGACTCTGTCCAGTGCAGCACTCAAACTGTTCTGGAAGTCAAATATCCTTCATTAGGGTAGACCAGCAGTTTGAGGCTGGCTGGTGATTTATCGGCGATCCTGAGCACTACTGTTTCTCCAGGTAGAAAGTTGGTTAAAAGTGTCTAAGTCCCACTTCTTGGAGTTTTGGGGACAGGGGGAGTACACTGTAACGCCAGCCAAGGGGTTATGTAACTGGTGGCACCACTTGGGGGTTAGGATTCACTTCAAGAGATTCCAGCAGAAGGGTCCAGGAGAGGTTCAGTGTGACAAACAGACTCTGTTTGTCACACAGCAGGTCAGCTAACTGACCCTTAGAGCCACGTCTGAGGTCTTGGGTTCAAGGCTAGCAGGTCCAGTTTTCCTGCAGGTATCGGACCACAGGGAAGTTCTTCTACTGATCCACACAGTTTCAGGAGTGTTCTAAGGAGGTTATTAGGGATGCCGTATTTATGGTGTACATCAAACACACAAAAGGTGATGTGAGGGATGCTTCCAATTTGATTAACCAATAGCAATTGCTTGGGGGTAGCATCCCACCCTATCTTTCTTGCGCTCACCGTACCATTCACTTTGGAGCCAGCCATATGCAAATCAGTCTTGACCCTGCTCCAATAGGATCAGTCCAGTCCAAACTGCCACGGCAGGTCTTACTGAACTGGGACACAAGCAACCTAAGACTGGTTTTCACCTGATTAGGGCTCATCAGTCTAGTATAGCTTGGTTTTGGAGGCACAGTGAGCAAGAGACCCACATCCTGGCATACCCTTGCCACTGGGGGCATCAACATGTGATTGCAGGAATACTTGTAGTTTGTCTAACCCTTGGCAGTCACTCAGGGTAGCATCCCAACCCATTGTTTACCACACCATGCCATTTCAGTTTGCAATTTTCAAAACAGTAAAATAAAATCTGTACTTGACCGTAAAGTTGAATTTAATTTATGTTTAAAGTGAGCCCTTGAATCATGTTTGTGTATACAAAGTGTAAACCTGTGTTTCCCTATAAGTGCCCTCCTTGCTACAGTGAAAAACGACTTTGAAATTTTTCGCTGCCAGGACATGTAAAACCGTCAGTATGCATGTCCTACTTTTTAAATACCATATACCCTGTTCTATGGGTATTTAGCGTCTACCTTACGGATGATTTATAAGTATTAAAAAGGAAGGTTTAGGCCTGGCAAAAGGTCTCTTTTTCCAGGTCGAAATGACAGTTTAAAAGTGCACAACCAGGCTGCAAGGCTTACAGTGCTATTCTGGTGGGTGGCACAATGAGTGCTAAAGCCCACTAGTAGTATTTAATTTGCAAGCCCTCGGGATAGGAGGTACCATGTACTACTCATAAATTAAATGTGCCAATTAGGGGTATGCTAATTCTATAATGTTTTACAGAGGGAAGCACAGGCATTATACCACTTGTTAGGAGCAGTAAAGTGCCCAATGTTCTATGGTCAGTAGAAGATGGCCATTTCTAACATATACCAATCCATATCTGTATTAGTTTACCTTTAACACTGTAATATAATTTGTTTGGCATAGTCAGACACATTTAATTTACCAGATAATATGAGTGCTGGTGCAGTTATGCAGTCCTTGTCCCCCCAAAAGTGTTAAAGAAAAGATAACTTCCTTTGTGGATGACTTACTCACCAGGGCAGGCAAGAAAATAATAAACATCAGGTTTCTTAAGCGCTGCTTTAAACTGGCTGACAACTAACTGTTGTAAATTGCTTGCCTGTAAAAATCAATAATCACAATTATTTACAAAACTTTTGCCTGTTTGCATTAGAACATAATTGTATCCAATATTAACAACAGTGCTTTCTTGGACTAATTATAAAGGGATTACTTGAACTGGTAACCGTACTCTTTTGGACCAGTAAAACAGAGATTGTCTGGAGTCATTAATAACTGCAATTGCGGAATGAAGCTGGATCTCACTCTTCCAGCTTTGCATACAACCACCGATGCCCAAAGAGGTGAGCGCAAACTGACAGTGCGATGGAAAAAAACAGCAGCATAGCTATTAAACGGACGTTTAATTATTGCTTGGGAGATGCAGGGCCTGCGTGCAATATGAATTCAATTAGCTTCTTTACTGTTGTGACAAAACTTGTTTTAAAGCAATGGAAATACATTGTTGGACACTTGAAGATTTCGGAGGTGTTCTAATTAGGTGTTATTTACTGATAACCTGCAAAGCGTGGCATTTTAGAGAGTGCTGTACTCAACTGGGAAAAATTAGTCCCACTGGTGTTGGTGACTCCCCCTCTCTCCCTTGTGCAAATAACGTACGGTGCACGAAGAGAAGGGAGACTGAAATATCTTGAAACATGTCAAAAAAGGTTTCTATACACTGTGGAGTATTCTGCAAATCAAGGCAACATTTTTAATCAGAGTCAAGCGGACTCCAGAAAAAACAGAGTACAAACCTGGGTAGGTGTAACCGATTCCGGCCACTACCCCGGTTACCGGCCAACACATTTTTTTTTTACCCAGAATGAAGAATACTATGTGGGTCCCAGAATTACTGAGTGATTTGCTGCATGTGATGCTCTGACTCCGGACACTTTTTGCTTGCAGTTTTCACTGGCTCTCAAATGTGCTAAATGTGAGCTAGAATGTATCTGGTTTTACTGGTGTAATTACATATGTTGTTAAACTTGTAATTGAGCCAGGGGTAATGCCACAAAAAAACAGGTGAAATTACCACCCCACACAACCTAGAATGAGAGCGCATGAAGGCGGCATCCAGTGAAGAGATTTGTTCCGAACTTGTGCCAATGGTTGAACAGAAACACACACACACCTAGGTAGGTACTGCAGCAGTCACTTTACAAGTCCAAAAAATTAGGTACAAAACAGTAAATTACGTTACTCACCTCGACGTCTGCAGACCCCTGCACACCCTTCTGTGCACTGCACACACTGCACCAGAGGTCTAGCGTCTCAGCCATTTCAGACACTGCTCCCTTGCTGCGACAAGCATGAGAGCAGTGCCACGATTGGCTTGAGCAGGCAAACTCACCACTCATTAGGAGAGCTGGGGTTGCGGCTTTGATCAACCTCCGCTCACTAATGTGCAGGTGGTGAGAGGCCTCTAGTGTGCGTGTCAGTCTGGCTGGAGAAATGTAGCCGTCCAAACCGGTGTGCACATGGCGTGCCTAGGTGCCATGAGACCCAACACGAGAAACAGCCTGTGGCTAAAGGCTGACCGCCACAGGCACGATACAACTTTGGAAGTTTTTGCATTACAGGTTTTTTTTTTTTAAATATATATTTTCATGCAGAGGGGTGCAAAATATGAGTTGGGCAACCCATTGCCCTAAGGCAGGAACCACCCCTTATTTACTACTCAGGCACTTGAGATGCAGGAGCCTTCGGTTACACTGATCCTAGCGACCATAGAACAAACAGGCAACAAGTTGGAACACAAAATTGACACACTGTCTCTCAAGATAAACCTAGTGAGAACTGACCTGCGTAAGCTGAATGGGAGCTCACTAGCCAAGGAAAAGGTGTTAGAGCACCTCGCAGTGGAGGTGGAGGACTTATGGATCACAGCTGTTACTGTAGCCGATAGTACTCTGGCTGAAGGACAAGTTAGAGGTCAGGTCCAGAAGAAGCAACCTCCACTTCGTTGGATTTCCAGAACACACCCGAGGGAGTGGTGTCGGAATCGTTGCTTGAGCAATGGATATGGGAGGCAATGCAGCCAGTAGGCTTCTTCCAGATGTTAGTGATTGAGAGAGTGCACAGGGAGATTAGCTCTGGCCCCACCACGCACCATGATTGCTAATATCGTAAATTACAGGGACAGTGATAATCGGGATCCCCCCTATGAGGTGGAAGCATCCTCATCATCTTGCATAACACACCAATGGTATAGTAACTGCACAAGATGTTTGTGACCGTGAAACAGAAACTACAGGCCATTGGCCTGAATTATATATTGCTTTTCCCAGCTACTCTTAAGGTCATCCACTGGTAAAGGTTGCAGTTCTTCCATACCCTGGGTGAGGTGTGGGACTGGATGGGAGAACGGCAGCTGTGGTGATGGCTGGTGGAGAGGGTTGCCCGTGGGAACACAATTGTCAAAGATGCTCGCCACAAGAGACTGGAGAAGAGAGGGCTACACTGGAGGAGTGACTGGTAGTTTACGAAGAGGGGACATTAGACCTGGTGAATGGGCCCCTATCCTCCGAACTGCCATCTACACATGGGATGATCTCCTCCTCGGCTGGTGAGGAAGCCGGACTTGTGGAGACAGAGCCATGCCCTGGACAGTGAGTAAAAGACAACCCTCCAAATAAGGAGATATCGGTGGAAACATTGCACTGCAGTGCGCAGTTGGATGTTGGCCTGGATTGCGGGTGGGTGCGGGGATAGGATGAGATGGGCATCTTGTATTGGAATGTACTTTTTTTATTCATTATTGATTCTTGATTGCTGTAGGGATTTACGACTGCTCAGCTGACTAGACAGCTTGAGTATGGTGCTCATACAGAGAGAGGGGCTAGCTGAGGTAGGAGGCAGGGAGCAGCAAAAAGCACAGTTACATTTCATGCTGTTGCCTTTCCCACACACCTAAGTAAGCACTTGAGTGTGAGGTATCTGCTGCTGGGATGGACACCTGGGCAGCTGTGAGCCCGGTGACTCTGGAACTGAGGTCCTTCCACATATTGGCCCTCATTCTGATTCTGCCAGAATTCAGCCCTCCATAATACCGCTCCGCGGTCAAAAGACCGCGGAGGGTATTATGAGTTTTTCCCTGGGCTGGCGGGCGGTCTCCAAAAGACCGCCCGCCAGCCCAGGGAAAAACTCCCTTCCCACGAGGATGCCGGCTCGTAATCGAGCCGGCGGAGTGGGAAGGTGCGACGGGTGCTGTTGCACCCGTCGCGTATTTCACTGTCTGCAAGGCAGACAGTGAAATACATTTTGGGGCCCTCTTACGGGGGCCCCTGCAGTGCCCATGCCCCTCCGTGCCCGTTGGCATGGGCACTGCAGGGGCCCCCAGGGGCCCCGCGACTCCCCCTCCCGCCATCCGGTTCCCGGCGGGAGAACCGCCAGGAACTGGATGGCGGGAGGGGGAGTCGGAATCCCCAAGCCGGCGCAGCAAGCTGCGCCGGCTTGGAGGATTCCTTGGGGGCAGCGGGAAACCGGCGGGAGACCGCCGGTTTCCCTTCTCTGACCGCGGCTAAGCCGCCACGGTCAGAATGCCCCGCGGGGCACCGCCGGCCTGTCGGCGGTGCCTCCCCGTCCAGCGGCCCTGGCGGTTACAAACCGCCAGGGTCGTAATGAGGGCCATTGTGTTAGGATTACAGTTGAATTAATTACATTGTATTAGGTTCTCATGGTGGTTTGGGTGAGATGAGGAAGCACCAGTTAGTTGGATGGCCGGGTTTTTAACCGCAGGCAGGGGAGGGGTGTTGAGAAGCTTTTAACTGCACACCAAGATCATGCAACGCAGGAGTGGTAGCACAGAGCGAATACTGCTCTGCCCAGGAGGACTGGGGCCCTGGGTTGGTACCAACAGATGGGAAGGCCTAGACCACAGACACTCACTTACGTTAGACATGCAAAATGACTGCCACACACAGGCCCTCATTAAGGCTGGCCACATGTAATGCACATGGAGTTAATGCTTACCAAAAAAGATACAGGGCGCATGCCTACTTCAGACGCCATGGGATAGGGATAGCCGTGCTACTGGAGTCATACCTAACAGACGAGGAAGCAGAGAAACTGGAAGAAATGATGAGGTCAACTGTTCTCAACATACTCCTCCTATGTCAGGGGAGTTGCTATATGGGTGGTGCCTGGGTGCCCTTTCAACATATAGACACTTTAAGGTGGATGTAGAGGGTCACTATATTATGGGTTACTGGGCTGGGTGGAGGTGTGTCTGCTAAACTTAACATTGAAGACAAAGAGTTCTTTCCTGCATTGATACACATTGCTCTCCTATATGCTGATTCCCACTTATATGGGTGCTAACTTTAACTGCATTTTGAATGGGGATTTAGATAGGCACCCCATAGACACCACACTAAACCCAAAATGTCGGACGCATTGCTACGGGTTATGGAGCATCTGGACTGCTTGGACGTATGGTGCATCTCACCCCTTGTAAATAAACAATACTCATGTCACTTGCTCACACATAACACCTAGTTTACTGGACCGTATCCTTGTATCTAGGGGGGGCAGACCTCAACAGGGTCCTCTCTGATCACTCCCTGCTTGCTGTAGACAGTCAGAGGTTAGGGCCCGAGTGCGGACACCATCTTGGCGGCTATGCCCTGAAGCTCTTGCATACAAAGTCTTTAGAGCCACAATTCAAGCAACCATAGAAGGGTACGCAGACACTAATTGGGGGACGACAGGGCGCGTGTGATAGAAAGAGATGTCCTGAAAGCAGTCTGCTTTGGAAAGTATGTCTATGTTGTACAGTTTCACGTAACAACTCAAATGTACGCTGATGCGGAAGGAAACTCAAATTGTGGGTCCACACTATCCTACGGCCCCTCCGATTACCACCGCTCTTCCAAGCAGACAGTGATGCCTTGGAACTAGAAATTATTCTGGAAGAGGTGATGGCTGTGATCTGCACGTTGCCCATGGGTAAGACCCTAGGCTGGGATACTTTGCCTTCTGAATTCTACCAGGCATACTTTGACACCTTAACAGATAAACTCCTGGAAATTCTTTTAGAAGCTAAAGATAGTGGCAGTTTGTCAGATATAATGAGAGAAGCTGCTATATGTATGGTGCGTAATCCCGGCAAAGACCAGGTATACATGACTTGGTCAAGCTTTGCCAACTTCATTGGCTCGCTGTTGTAATAGGCCTCAAAAGAAAGAAAGAAGGCCCACTCTAGTCAACACATGGCTTAAGAGGAAAACGTGCAGGAGCATATACAGAGCGAGATAAATACAGGCCTAAATCAGGGTACCATGTTAAAATGGAATACAGGGGCAGAAAGGAAAACGAAGGAACAGGCCAGGTGCAGGGCAAAGCAGGTGCAGTTGCAATCGGTCCTCGCATGGCACAGATAATTTAGAAGGCCGCACACATGAGCGCCTGAGCCACTTCCTGATATGAGAGTTAGGAGGAGGGGTACATCATGGCAGACCTGAAAGAAAGACATGGGATTCTGGTGAGTGTCAACGTTGGTAGAGGGAGGAGGATAGGCTGTAAAACTTCAGAGCATGGGAATAGTGTAGGGCGGAAACACAGATGGAATTCCAAGGGTGAGATCAAAAGAATCTGTGCTCGTTAGAGGATGCATACATATACTATATGTGCTACAGCTGCTTTGTTAGTGACAAGTAGTCAGATGCGTTTTTGAGAATTATTTATTGTGCCAAGAATGAAGGTAGATTATATGATATTGAACTACTGTGTTAATTGGAAATGAGATAAGAAAGCATCTTCAAATTAAGTCTTTAAAAGACGCTGTTTGTAAAAACTGAGCTGTGTGTAGTTTCAGTTACAGAACTGAGCTGTGCTCCCGGCTGTATTATTCTTTGATAAATACTATATTGCTACCAGAGTTGCGTCACTTCTTTATTCCTGAAAACTCGACTACACTGTCTATAAGAGAATTAAACAGCATATTTTATACGCAACGTTTTTATGATCCAGGCAGTGTTCTTTAGAAGGAAGCTTACCAAATAAAAAACATCTCTCAGTCTGAGCTCCACAGCAAAAGGATGCAATTTAAGTGCACATTCTGGTATAAAGCAGTAACTTAAAGGTTGTTGAAGGGAGGTGATGTGTTTTTTTTTTAACACCTTTATGTTTGTGACTTTGTCACAACATTGCAGTCACATCAAAATGTCTGATAGCTCTCAAAATTGAAAATGCTTCAAATTGTGCACCTGATGCCTTTGAGTCTAAGGTGTGTTGCTAAGGAATGGCCTGACTATTGTTTTGAGAAGTGAAGGCTTACTCCATAAACCTAAAACCTAAATATTTAAAAACCTAAAACGTGTCTATTTACTAGTGAAATTTGTTAACATTTTTAAAATTGTTAACATCTTACTGGTGGATAGTAGACACGTCTGCAAAAAGATGTATGCTCTCCTAGATAGAGATAGAAAATGTTGCTCTGTCAAGGCAGTGGTGTATGATGTTATATGAAATCCGCAAAGCCCAAACCATTACCCTGATAGGTAAATCTTGGGGCAAAAGAGAAACCTCACAAAAGATCCAGTAGCCTCCGTCTTACAAGAGGATCAAAAAACAGAATCACAGGTATATCTTCATGGAAAGAGCCAAGTATTTACTACTTTTGTAAACTTTAAGAGATTTCTCTCACTCATAAGGTGGAATGTTATTTTTTCGCACTTTGATGTGGAAATAGAGGAGAAAACCGGACCGCCGAGTGAGAAGAGCGCGATACCACTAATAAAGGTTGAAACTTTGTTCGTAGTAAGCGGGGAAGGTTGGTGCAATTTAAAGTGATCCTTCACAAGAACACATCTGAGGGAATAAACTGTGTTATGCACCAGGCACAAAGACTTAAAGTAATGCTTTTACTGAAAGGGAGGCAGTGAAGCAAAACAAGAGTCTGTGCGATATGATATTGGGTTCTTCTACTCAAACTCATCCTATCTGGTTAGTCCTGTACTACCTGTAGCTCACGAATCAGGAAGTCTGGGAGCCACAAATAAATTAAGTTAACTATGAATGACCAAGTGGACAAATTAGCACGAACAAGCTTCATCACCTTGAAGACTTTACGACGCATTTTCCCCCACCTCGGATTTCCACACAAGGTGCAAGCTACTATCTTCCTTGTACTATCCAAACTGGATTATGCCAATGGCCTCTACCATGGATCATCACTATCTATTATGAAAAAACTACAACGTATCCAGAATTCCACAGCCAGGCTACTATTACATGTAAAGCCGCAAGCCCACATCTCCCCTGCCTTGAGAGCACTACACTGGTTACCCGTTGCCAGAAGATGCACTTTCAAGCTGCTTTGTATCACCCACAAAGCTATACATGGAACAGGACCGCTTTTTATCAGAACAAAATACCAAATACCAAATACATTCAACAAAGAAACCTCCTCTCAAGATTGGCACCCCGCCTTAAAATGCCACCATACAAGAAAAAGACTGTAGATGGTACATCCCTCTCCGTTCAAGCAGCCAAACTATGGAATTCATTACCCCCAACTATAAGAGCCACAGATAACTTTCTTGTCTTCAGAAAACTACTCAAGGGTTGGCTCTTTCCTTCATAACCACCATATTCAAACAACTATGGACTGCATATGCCTATGTTGATAAATATATATATTTTTTCAGATTATGTGTATATTTCTAGTTATGTATAGTTCTTTAGAAAATATGTATCGCTACTATATCATAACAATAAAATACACACACTCTTTAAACCTGTTTGACTAAGTATATTTTACCCATGGTTCTAATTTTGTATTGTATGTGCATATGTGTGTGTATTCATGTGTGTTTATATGTGTGTGTGTATGTGTATATATATATATATATATATATATATATATATATATGTATGTATGTATGTGTATATATTGTTTCTGTGCTTGGCATGTTTGTGGGTCATTGCATGGCTCCTAGGTGGGTTGCTATACTAGATATCTATGAATTCCTGCTCTCATCTTATCACACTTATCTACCCATCATCATATGTCATGTCTCTATCAAACTATCCTCCATTCTCACTCTGACTCATCCCAAATCCTTTCTACTACTTTCATCTCCTAAATAACTCTGCCTAAGCTCTTCCCTCCGCTTCCACATCTAACTCACCAAACCTCACTCTACTACCGTGACCTCCCACACAACCCTACTAAATTCTCCCGCATTTATCTCGCCCTGCTACTATGCTCTCCCTAGCCCTTCCACATACTCTTCCCTCTTCCATCCCCCTTTACTCATCCCAAGCCTTTGGGTTGAGTAAATGAAGGATATACTCCCAATTAACACTTCTGGATTTCTTTCCTCCTCCACCCCTCCATTACTCCAGTCAATCTAACTAACAAACTCTCATATTCGCGGCTCAAATTAACTCATAATAATACTAAAACTGTACTCATTATTTCCCGATACTAATCCATCACTAATTCTTGTTGGGTTCCAGAGTAGCATGGTACTCACCGAAAAGTGCTTTGACGCCTCGTCGGGTAGTAAGCGCTATATAAATACGATTACAATACAATACAATCCAATTAAAATAAATTAGTTGCGCACAAATAAAGATATTCAGAACGGTGACCTTGTGAGGAAGGGAAAATAAACATAGGATTCTTGTCTCATTTCACAGCTGGAAAAGTGACAACTTAACTACTCATGTAGCCCAGTCATAGAGAGTTAAAGCCATGTTCATCTTTACTCCAAGGTTTTTTCATCAGTAGGTTAGGAACAGGTTTTGGACCCAGCGAAGCTGGCCAAGATGGAAGAATCCAAAAAGGATTTGAAGTCAGATGACAGACTTCCTTTTTTTTGCTTCCTTTTAGTTTTAAATGATGATTAAACAACCACTGCCCCGAGACAAACAGGCATATAGTTTAGTAACTGTGTCACTGAGATCATCAGAAATCTTTACAATTATTTGGGTGCCATTCCTACTCATAGCCTTCGATATGACAGATGATCTAAGAAGATCAGATGGTTTGTGGTATCAAAGGGTGGCAAAATACTGATCTATCTACAGCTTTGCCAGATAGATAAGCTGTGAGACTGGACAGTTGTCAGATCTTTGGGGTCGACGAGGATATCTTTAGTACTAGTATTACTGGATCCCATTTGAACTCATGAGGGACAGCAAGTGAAGCATCTATATTAACTTTAGGGAGTACGAAGTCCACCTGGAACAATTCTTCAAATATTTTGCTGGAAGGGCAACCTTGGGTGAACCTCAAGTTGTGCTCAAATTAATAGGAGTCTGGAAGGCTTCATCTGATAATGAGATGAAACCACTCACCTGGCTCTCAGAACTCGTCATAACACCACCTGGTTGAAAAGTCAAGCCTGCAGGTTCATAAAAGCGCATGAGGCTAGTGATTGAGCTATTCTCATTTTTAAAATAATCGGCTATTAAATTGCAGTTTGCCTCCAAAAGTTCAGTGGTGTACAAAGGACTTCTGTTTTTTATTTCTAGGTTAGTCCATATTTTTCTCATGGGGAGGAGGGGGTGTTCCCTGACTCTTTCTTCTGGTCACCCCCTCCAGTTCTATTTTTGGACACCCTCGTTCTTACCCAATGACCAGCCTTCCTCCCAAGCTCTTTGGGGAGATGGGATCCAAATCTACTAGGTATTGGTACAACTCAAGAGGTGTTCTTTCATCTTCAAAATATACAGCCCTTCATAATCATCTACCTTGTTGCCTTCTAACAAACTACCTAGCATTTTTACTGAGAAGTCCATAAATTCTACCCAGGAGTTTCTCCGGGATTTTTGAGTACCCCTGAATTTTATGGGTATTCCTCAGTTGTAAATTCAAAGCCCTCAATCAGGATAACCTTCATGAGGTCATAGGATTTAGAACTGTTTTATTCAATGTCACAAACCTATCCCTGCATTTGCCTGAGAACAGTTCCAATAACATAGTGCCCCAGTGCTTCTTTTTAATTTCCCACCCAATACCGGCTCTTTGAAAGGCAGTGAACAACTTCATGATCGCACCCCCTTTTTGGTAGGGTCAGAGAACTCCTTTTGGGAGTTTTAGGTTGAAATGTCTTTCTTCCTCCCTAATTATTGATATGTTGCCACCAGAGATGGATGTTAAGTTTAACTCTTTTTTCTTTTCTTTTTATTTCTAAAAGCTGAGCCTCGTGGGTCAGTCTTTTTGTCAACCTGGCAAAAGCCATGTCCTATTCTGTGGGTGCACTAGTGCTAGTGGTAGAGGGGCTACCTTCATCACCATTGTCCAAATTGTCTTCTTCTCCACCAGAGGCTTCACCATCTACTTCCTCTGTGGAGTGGGCTTTTTCATACTGTGCCACCAGAAACCTCACCTGGCCTAATTTGGCATGTTTTCCAATAAATAATTCTGTACAGCTTGCAGAGTTTACTTAACTGGGCATGGATATAGATACACCAGGTAAGTGGCCAGGTCGAGCTCCTGGCTCTGGTTTTCTGAGTCTGACATGTTTTATGCTACTAATGTTGGGACCTTTTTAGAAATGTGGAACCCCTTTAGGGTAAGGCCAACTAAAGTAAGGACTTTTTAGTTCTAAATATTGTTGTAGGGACCTAACCAGGGCCCTAGCCTATAGTTCAAAAATTTGCAAACATTTTAGCCAATTGCAAAAAAATGCAGTTAAGCTAAAGACAATTTGGAGAGTTATTCATGTGCTCACAAAATGACAGTGGTATCAGCAAATGCAAAGTCTGTGTCCCACCGCTGGGACACCAAATATAGGAGACTGGCTCTCTATGTAGTGTGCAAAAATGATGTGCACTGTGCAGAGAATCCAAGCAACCCATCTCGGTTTACAGAGGTAAAAACTAGGCCACCTAATGCACTAATTTGTATGGTAGCTTGGGCAAGCAGTTAGACCAATCATGGAGAAGTGGAAAGCATTTGTTGTACTCACAGTATCAATAAAAATGGACACTCACTCAAATGAATAACTTGAGACTATTTTAGTAAAATACTTCAGATTTTTATTAGTTTTTTAAGACCAAGATCATCAAAATCAGTAAGTACTGTGTAAGTTATGATTTTTCAAAGTTTATAGAATGTCTTCCTTTTGTGCGTAATTATGCACCATTGGAATCAATGGGAGAAAACTTAAAAAATGCATATAAAATCAGGCAATGCGTTTACTAGTGTCTCCTTTTGTTTTTAGGTCGTGGTTCTCGGTTTTTAAGGGATCAGCTGCTGAAGTGTCCTTGATTCTGGTGAAGGACCACTGTGGGGGAAGACTTTGTAAAGCAATACACAGGTGAACTACAAGGTGTGTCCGCTGGGTCCCCTTGGAGTTTAGCAGGCACAAGGGGTAGGGAGACCCTTAGAGCACAGCTGGTCCTCCAGTGCAGGTCCCAGGGAGGCCGGATTCAGAGCAGATCAGTGGTACACTTGCAGAGTTTGTCCTCTAAGTCCGCTGGGTGAAAGTTGGTCCGGCAGCTTTGTCCGGTTCTTGGTCAGCGGCCAGTCAGTGAACTGGACTTCACTGATCTTTTGCTTCTTTGTTGCAGGGAATGATGCCTTCACTTTGGAGAGAGATCATCAGTGATTTTCAGAAGAGTGGACGTCCTCTGGGGTTTTGTAGAGTCCATCTGATGCCCTTGCCACCCCTGAGTGGTGATAATCGAGTCCTGGGTGCAACATGCAGAGTTTGGTGCCATTTTCTTTGTGCAGCAGGAAGGCAGTTCTTGAACCTTGGGTCTTCTTTGTTGCAGGCCCTCTTGTGTCCTTGGAATCTCATCTGCAGGTCAAGAGGTGCCCACTAAATACTAGTCATAAAAAAAAAGGATGCACAGTTCCACAAAGAGGGTGATTGAAATCAACCAGTCCCTGGGAGAATTGGAACTCAGGAACAAGAGCCCTCACTCACCATTCAGTGACATGCTTCATCATCGGGCTTTGCTCCTCGTCAGGCCGGCACTGCAATGCCTGACGGGCCCCTCAAGGGGGCTCTTTACCAGAGATGTTTTAATGTTTCTTGCTGGTGGTGAATGCAGTAATGTGGGATTGGTGAGATAAACTAATAAAATTGGCTAGAGAGACTATATAATGGAATATTTATTAAGGATATGGGCCTCTGTCAAGACTAAAAACAAAGAAAGTAGAGGGGAAAGTAAGAATAATGTCTAATTTTCCCTACTCATATGTAATGTCTTATGTAGAAAACACCAATCATTCAGGGCTATAGTATGTGGAGAGCAGGGTTGGGATTTCCTACACTGCCTAAAATAGAAAGATCAACATGTTTCTCGCTAAGTTAGTCTACAAAGATCTAAACACGATTCATCAGGACCAAAAAAGATCATACCTAATCCTCACTGTTATAATAAACTAAATTGGTTAAGTGTAGCAGGAACCCTCCTCAGGTTCAAGGATGGGCCCCAAAGGGATAGCGACAGGCATGCATGATCCAGCAAATGTAATCATTTACACTTAGATCCTCCGGTCGGACGGCACCTACCCCTGCTCTGCGCTCCCTGGTAGCCCACTAAATACTGCCTGTACCTAGTAGCCCACTAAATACTGCCTGTACCTAGAAGTGAACAATGGTTCATCTACCTTAGGGTGGCTACACCCACTGTGTGACCACTTCCTGTGGGCAGAGGTCACTTTCCTATCCCTGATAGACTATTTTCCTACCATGTAAGATGGAGAAAAATTAAATGGAGAGGTCACCTCCCATGCAACACCTTAGGGGTGGTGCAAGCTGGGGGTGGCCACTCCTCCTGTCCTTTGTGCATTTTCCAGCTGTTGCTCTTGCCAAGAGTGGGGGTTTGCAATGGGGGCGACCATCTGCTGTTAGCAGCAGGGCTGGGGGGTCGAGTTTCAAGGCCAGCCAGCTCTTTGAAGCTCGCTGCCAGGGCTATGCACATTCCTGGGGGTGGAGGTGCAACACCTCTACCCAGGAAGGGCTTTGATTTCTGAACTCAAAGAGAAAGGGCTCTCACCCCAGGGTTCCAGACTCTTGTCTGGTGGTGGCAGACTGGTTGTGTCCAGCCATCAATAATGCCAAGGATACTTAGATTCTGTAGGTCTCACCTCTAAGGTGGCCCCTTGGTACATTTGGCAATAAATCCAATACTTGTACCCTTTGGATTTATTGTCCTGAGTTGTCTGGTATCAGAGTGGCCATCATGTAGCTGGGAACTTCTTACTGACCAGTGTCCAGCACATGCATGTAAAATGTCTGCTCTGTTCACTTACTATGTCTAAGGTATGGCAAGGACACGGTAAGGGCATATTGCTGATGCATCTATGCCAACACATGCAGTATAGTGCAGCCCATGCCTTAGGGCTGAAAGGCCTGCCAGAGGGATGAATTACCTATATTGCATGCAGTGTCTAGTGGACAGGGCACACAGGCTGTGTGCCATGCCTGTTTTGCATTTTAGGATTGCACCAGGACACTCAGCCTGCAGTGGCAGTGCTAGTTGCACTTGGATGCATGGTCCCTGAGGGTGGCACAATCTCTGCTGCTGCCCTCAGAGACCTACCTTCAGTACCCCATGCCCTGGGTACCTAAGTACCATTAACTAGGGACTCATAGTGGCAGCCAAAGGTGTTGCCAATTGTGACATTATTTTTTCATAATTAGGGAAAGAACACTGGCAATGGGGACCTGGTCAGCAGGATCCCATTGCAGTCCAGTTCACATTGCATCCAGAAACCAGGCAAAAAAGTAGGGTGGGGGGTACTGCAACAAGGGGCCAGTTTCCTACAGAAAACAACAGATCCTAATTAAAAAGGCAACACAGCTTTCCTTTTAGAAGTTAGAAAATAGTTTAACACAGAGAGTTCCAATCCCTACTTTCGTCATGTGACAGGTAGAAATTATTACAACTGACCTATGTCAGGTTTGAGAAAAGAGTAATATTTTTTTAACCAGTTTTATTAGCCTTTCAAGTTATACTTACAAGTCAGTTATGTTATTACTGTACACATCATTAAATGGATGTTACATTGTACAGGAGGCAACATTATACATATGCCTCACTGGTAAGACAGGAGTTACTGGTTCAATCATTTCAATTTCTAAACAAACGTAACACAAATATCAAATAAAACTGGAAGTTTCTCGCTGATAAATGGTGATAGGGTTACAAACAAGCACATTGCATCCCTTAATTAAAGGTGGAGTACATCGGTCCACAGCATTAACATTGTGTCATTATTCGTGAAATATCTATGTATGTATTACATCCCAGTGTCTCTGACATTTCACCTCTGGCAACCTGCAACGGTGGACTGGTCGCTACCGATATTTTCCTCTATGGAGAATTGGTATGTGATTCTGGTATGTGGATGCCAGGGGCTGGGGACCAGGATCTTTGTTAAAGTAGGCTATACATTGTTTAGCTTAACTGCAGTGGCGCAACCATTAGGGCTGCATTCGTTCTCAGTAGTTATGCATTTCCTGCACATACATGTCCCAGCCACTTGCAATTGGGACCTTAGGCAACCCTCTCGCTTCCTACTGCATACGTGTGATAGCTTCAGCTTTACCCCATTTCAACAATGCAGCTCTTCAGTGGGAAAGTGTTGTGAGTGTGGGTGGCTTCCAGCTCATAGCAATAGAGGAAAGCAATATCTTGACTGATTATTTATGATAGAAAAAGAGAACAAATACTAATAAATGGATAATGTTAATAGACATTGGAAGTTATGTAAAAGAGCAACAGTTTATTATCTTTTAAATTGGATACATTACAATTTAAAAAGGAATAGTATGTTATGATCCAGAGATCAACATTAAATTCCTTTAAACCAGCAAAAAAAAATGGGTGGAGGGAAGAGTCAAGCCCAAGTATTCATGTGTCACAAACATTCATTCAGTCTTGTGAGCATATGCGATAAATAGCACACCAATAAAGAAGTCAATTAAACTGTATATGTTAGGAGACCATTCAGTTTAGTTTATTAATCGTAGTAACCATACAAATACAACAAACATATTAATCCACCATGCAGTACAAATAAAATAAATATATACAAGTAAATATGCAACAGCAAAAATAACCTTTTAGATGTAAAAAACATGGCATTTAAAAAAAAAAACAGTCCCACTGAAAAATTATCATCAGTTGAGGATAGCATTTGCAAACATAAAAAGAAGCACTACTATTAGTAAAATTACATTTCCGCAGCAGTGATTTAACATATCTGCCTCTTGGAAATTTGAAGTGATCACAAAAAAACATAAAGTGTATCACAGAGTATCAGAGAGTCGCAAGACCTATTATTGCAGATACTCAGAGCAGTGTTAACAGGGACAGTACAACCTGTCGGAGTCAACAGTAAGTGATGCATTACACCAGCTCGGAACCTGGGTAAAAGATTATGCTAGTAAAATAATTAGTTAATTTAGGGTTCTCAATTTTGTGAATATTATGTGAATGTTCAAAAATATCTGGGTGACCAATTTCAGAGCACATATTTTTGACATACTTAAACCTTGAGACTATGGGCCTGATTACAACTTTGGAGGAGGTGTTAATCCGTCCCAAAAGTGACGGTAAAGTGACGGATATACCACCAGCCGTATTACGATTCCATTATATCCTATGGAACTCGTAATACGTCTGGTGGTATATCCATCACATTTGGGACGGATTAACACCTCCTCCAAAGTTGTAATCAGGCCCTATATCTGTTGCATCTAAACTTAAACAATCATACATAATATTTTACAGTAGTTTGGCAGCATTACTAGTCCAAATCCCAAATCTACAAGACAAGAGGTGCCACGTGGATTATATCCTCCAAGTAATAAAAAAAACAATTCCTCATGGCAAATCAAACAAGTTCCCTGGGATAAACTCAAAAGTATTCTGCAAAAAAATATTTTCTCTTATTGGAAGCAGTTTCACTTTCCCCAAACACCAGCTTTGAAGGTACAACAGAAACAGACTTACTAGTACCTATGGTCTTTGCCCATTTTAAGGATTTACTTCCAATTTCAGTCACAAAGGTGATAACCAGGCCCATCAATCTAATAAATTTTAATCTTCTGCCAAGTCGCTGGTTTTCTCACTGTAATGATTTCTCAAAGCATATACCCAGATACTAAAAACTGAGTATCATCAGTAGAAAAGTCTGTCAACTTAAAAGTTCAAGTACTCAAAGTAAGAAAAATTTATTTTGAAAGATTTTTTGTAAAATTGAGGCTGTCTGTATAAATTAATCTATCATTTTTTTTAAAGCTTTTAACCATTCTACCCATAAGAACCACATCATTGGCATATAAAAGAAAGGAATAGTTTTGAGATTTAGGCTACAAGTTTCCTGGTTTCCATTTCTATGGGAGACTTCCAAGCAATTTGTGTAAATAATAAAGGTGCTAAAACACACCCTTATCTTACCCTTGCTTAAACTGAAACAATTGGGCTGTATCATACTTTCGCTGACAAATTACTATGAAATTCCTTTAAAAAAATCAACAATTGATTGGTCTGCTCACATAGCATATGATATGGGCCAAAGTTGGGATCAATAAACTCAGATTCAACAACCTTCCTAAACCATAAACTTGTATTCATGACAACATATGTAAGATTAAACACAGCTCCAGTGTACCCCAGCCGTTATACCCAGATTGACAGTTTACAACAACCCTGTTAACAATGACCCATTCCTGGATTTCAATATCCTTTCTAACTACTGTGACAGCTGAGTCAATGAGAGAAATAGGGAAACAACATATTTTCAACATTAGTTAGAAATGCAGGTGGAAAGTAAATGTTGGATTTAAGGAGGTCAAATGAGATCCCTTCATGGCTGGGGGCTGTAAGGGAGGGACTATTTTCCAACGTCAATACAACTTCACGGAAACTAAAGACAAGACCTGGGGTACAAGCACTTGGCCCTTGCATTTCAGAAGGCGAGTCAGAGAAACTATTTAATAAATTGAGAAGAAGTGCTTCAACCACCTTTCATAGGGAAATGCATTCTGATAACCTCAAATCAGCTAAATTCCCAATAAATAATGTTCATTAGTCACCCTCCAAATGCTGCACTGTCATCTATCCGAGACACCATTTCAACCACAGATCATCCCAAGCTTCCTGTTGTAAAAAGTGTTTGCTAGCATTGATTGTGGTTTTGTATACTGAGCTATTAATCTGAACAACTGATCTCTAGCCACCTTACACTGAGCAGTTGTCTATAATCTGCCCTACTATAGTTGCTTTCAAGCCATAAAACACTGCAAATAATACAAACCACAAACAAAAAACAATAGCCGCCCTAATGACATTAGGATCTCAAACTAAATGCATCATAATCTCAATTAAAGCCAAGATAATCATCTTATGCTATATTACATTATGATTCGCAGATCTTCCATGCTATTATCTGCCATAACTACTTGTAGTTTTTTAAAGTTATTACTGTGTTTTAAAACACAAGACAGATGTAGATTAATGATGAATGGGTTATGATCACCTGAAACCTTTAGAATGTCTTCAGGGTTTCTGATATAGTTCATTATTGAGTCAGACCCAAATACATAATCAATAGTAGTAGAATAACCTCTATCTGAAGAACGTCGAAGGACAGAAGCTGGAGGGAAAAGTGTTGCTAACATTTCTAAGGTTCCGCTTCAGAAGAAGTTCATGTACGTTTAAACTCTGTAGATTTACCACAACTAACAATGAGAGATTCACTGATTTTATTAGAAATGGCCTCATCTGGGCCTGTGATTGAATATGACAGACCATCGACTTTAACATCAAACCACTCCATTAAAAGAATAGGAGGGGTATATCTGCATATGTTCTTATCAATGACATGATCCATTACTGAACACAAATTATTAATATTGGAAGCATTAAAGTTATCATTATCAAAATAAATATGTAAAAGATCCCAGCTTTCCAAAAACGAATTCTTTGGTTTTAGTATTGGACAATGCTAAAGTAAGCTCTTTTATGACACATTCAACATCAAGAGCAGCGTTAATATGTAATCCACTTTTTGCTCAGCATGAGGAAGGACTATAAATGTTGCATACTCAACAATATGGAGAGCAGCTATAAACCATCTTTTCTGTAATACAATAATATATTATGAAATTATGGTAATCGATTCATTATCTGAAATGTTTGCACAGTGCACAATAAAATTGGTGTTACATCTTTAATTACAGGAGCTCTCAAAGAAAAAACCATGTGGTTTAAATTTGTTAGATCAGTAATATTATGATACTTAAATGAGGATTAACCTGTATCATTCAGGCATTAGTTTGGTTTCCAAAGCTTTTCAAGAGAAGCGTGACTTGGTTAGCGTGTCAAAAGATGATATAATTGTAACCCCAAGGCTCATTTTTCTTTGCACTCCCCACCCAACCTTGTCTCCTGACCATAGTAAATTCATAGTGAGGAACCTGATTGCCCAAATAATTATCAGTGCAATAATTAAACCAACTAACCACTTTATTAATTCTCAGAAATCCTCCCTATAATGGTGCATTGTGGAAAGAGTTTCTGTAAACGATACCAAATCGAGTGAATTGTGGGCGGGAGTTGCAAGACCCAGGAAATATAAATTGTTGTAATATTAGCTAACATCTACCTGCGGAAAGTGCCATTTAAACAGGAAATATGAGATGCTTTAGTTGCAGACACTCTGAATATTAGAATTATCAGTTACACAAGAAGTACCAAATGTCAGGCCCATATGCAGCATGATTTCAATATTATCAACAGGCATCAACAGTTGAACACCTGTGCATGTGTAATGAGAACTTGAGCACTTCTTATGTGTGGGCAAACTTATGCTTTTCTCCCTGATTATTCTATTTGTTTCTTTCTTCACTTATTTGCATATTTTTGCATGTGTTGCTCTTGTTTACCCTTTGTTAAGAAATGTATGCATCTTGTGCATTATTACCCTGGCATTTTTATTGTTACGCTAAATGCCCTGAATTGTTGTGATGACGGTATTGTTTAAAAAAATGCTCAATAAAACTATGTTTTATAAACATCAACAAGCATAAACTAGTTTAATAACTTATCAGTCTGAGTGTTTTGATAACGAGTCACATATGCTATTATACGAGAGGAGTTAATTGAAAATCATTGTTCAGTACAGTCTAACCTGTGATGAGGTTTATCCGAAAGTTAGAATTAACAATACTTTTCTCTCAACAGTATAATTCAAGTCAGAAGATCTTAAACTAGTTAACAGAAACAGCAACTCCCTTCCTTCCCCCCTCCACCCACCTGGCATTCAATGTATGGGGTTGTCTATTACGTTTCTTTATTCAGGAAAGCAACTGCTTTTTGAAAAAACAAATCAATACATGTGAGTAGCGTTTTACACCAGCAAAGGTAGATTTTAAAGGCACAATAACCATACAAATAGCATAGTGACTAAATGAAAAACATGGGCGCCATAGGGTATGTTTCTAAAAAGAAAGAGGCGAAGAAAGTGGCTCCAGATGAGCCTCCGATGGGTCATAGATGGGCCTCCCCTTGGCACTGCCTTCACCGGGGAGTGGGCCAGGCATATCATGTGCCACAAGAATATATCACATCCTAAGTAAATGGCGGGTGCTCAGGTGGGCAGTGTCAATGTTTGTAGTGTGCTCTGGGAAAGGTAGTTCCCACTTTGGCATCCGCTGAATCAGGGTATATATTTCCAGTGGTCCTCACTCTGTCCTCCACTAGGACCGAACACATTACAGAACAAGCGCCTTTAAAGGCATCCAGCTAGTGGGCATGTTAGACAGCCTAAATAGATGGCATGTGATCAAGTGGGTAGTGACAACAGTTATTTGTGGAAATGCTGTTGCCGATAAGGATTCTGCTTAATCAGGGTAAACGCTTCTTTTGGTCCTTGCCTCATCTTCCCAAAGAAGCAAAAGCATCACAAACCAAGGTATTTTATGAAATATAATTTCTGAGGGCCATCTGCAGTTACAGAAGCGCCTTTAAAATGACTATATCCTTCAAAGATGTGATTTTTGGCTTATTGTGCAGAGTAAATAAATGAAAAAGGGAGATGAATTATGAACATGGTATGAAGTTCTTTATCCATGTTAAGATCAATCTCAACTGCTTTATAGTGTCAATGCATTTGGTCTCTGTTTCTCTCTGTCTTTATTCTCTTTCCTTGCATCTGAAGTTGAGATGTATGGGTGATCTCCCTAGTAATTGTATATTTATTTTTAGGTCTGATGGTTCATGAGTGTTCTTAAAATGTACAGCTATGGGCTGTTTTGATCTTTATTTTTTATGGCTTTTTTATCATAGTAATGTCAAGGTGAGAAACCCAATTGCCCAAATAATTATCAGTGCAATAATTAACCAATGACACTTTATTATTTCTTAGAAACCCTCCCTATAATGATGTGTTGTGGAAGGAGTTTCTTTAAACTGTAACACATTGAGTGATTAGGGGCGGGAGTTGCAAGACGCTGTTGCAATACTAGCCAACATCCGCCAACAGGAAGTGGTATTTAAACAGGAAATAAGAGATGATTTTGTTGTCATCTCAACTTTCCTTTAAGGCTTGTTTATTTCATCCCATGTATTGTTTCTTACACAAACACAGTGTAATATAGGATTAAAAAGAAGAATTTTAATGCATATATTTTTTATTACCGAAGGTTCTCAATACATCAGTAATAGTGATTTTTTTTATTTAATATGGCATACATTGCATCTGTAGCAACCTGTTGGTGTTTCAGGTAGCCAATTAATGATGTTTTTGCTTCAAACTCCATAGTATCACTAGGACTTATTTTAGAGTTTCAGCTTTTATGAAAGCTACCATATTAGTAGCTCTAACATTTTGCAGTAATGACTTGTCAATTTGTAAACTGTTAATTTGTTTTAGAATTTTGAAGTGAATTTAGATTCATTTTTTAATCCACTTTTCATTAGGATTAGCTTCTATCTCCGTACTAGTGACACTGTCTTCAGTAGCTAGTAACTTGATTGATTCTAAGCTCATCAGTACCTGTCTGTCTTCTAGTTCTTTAATAGTAACATTCAAGTTCTCCATTTTCTTTCTTGGGATTATTTGGTACATTTTAATTTTTACAAAGGTTTTCCTGACAACCTGTATATGTCAATTTTAGTCTAAAAAATGACCTAATGTCTGGTTGGTGTGAAGGATAAACCTCTATTCAGTGCCCCCCACGTTGTATATTGGTTAATGGTCCATTTGATAGAAACACTGCAATATTGTTTAGTGGTTTTCTCTGTCCTCACCTGGAATCTGATTTTAATCCTGATGGTTTAAACCTTCTGGTTCTGCGTTTTTGTCAGCCTCTTCACCCTTTGTGTTTTTAGGGCTTCTTTAGAGTCTGCATTCCTGATTTGGTGTTTCCTCTCTACGAGTCATATTAGTTTCAACTCTTTTTTAAAAAGTTGTGTTGCTGGTTCTACCATATCACTTCTTAATATTATAGTTCTGTTGAAACAGCGGGTGGCCGTGCATCCGGCAGTATGCCCTGAACAACTATGCTTTTAGTTTTCTTGTTGTTTAATAGATTAATCACTTTTTGTCACATATGTACATCCTTACACCTTTTCTGAGCTGTAGTCCATTTATCCCTTAGACATTTGTACTTCTATTTATTTATAACCTCATTCTGAAATTGTGAGAGCACATAGTAAAGGATGACATAGTTCTTTTTTGGAACTTCTTCTAGGCCCAGAAGTTCTATTGCTTTTTTAGTTTCTACAGTCATGTTTGATAATGCCTCTTTCTTGTGGTCTGTCTGTGTTATCAGCATTTTTATAAGTTTTTTTGAATCCGTTCTAATTTAGCTTCATATTTTTCTCTGTGTTCTTGATGTAAATCTTCCACTGCTTGGAATATTCTCAGTCCCTAGTGAACTTGCTCAACGGTAGGTATTCTTTAAGCTTGTTAATCTCTGATCATTTTGTGATTAAGAGGTCCAGCAATGAGGGATTGGTCCTTTGTCCTGTTAATCTACAACTGAAGCTCATTGAGTATTTAAATAGTTGTAACACTAACTAGTCTTATTTTTGTCATAGAATTAAACATATTTTAGTGCTGTCTGTCGTCAATAGTTCAGTAAAAACCTCATTAGTATGAAACAGTTTTATGTATTAAACATTTCTCTTTTTGTAGCAGTAATCATACCATACTGATATTTTAGAAAACACACAGGCATTGTTTATTTTTTATCATTTGTAAACTGTCCTTCTTTAAAACTAAATCAGAGCGGACATCTGTTCCTTTTAATTGTGCAAAGAAAATCTTGGTGTGTGAGAATAGATTTTGAGTTCTACTTGAATTTGATGGGTTTCAATTGAAATACGATTAATATGTTTTCCACACCAAAATCAGATCATCTTATTTTTATTTCACAGCTTTTATCATGCAGTGTGTACTGTGAATTAGGTGTTGGCTGTTACTATGAATTATGGTATGGAAATGTTGTAACCTGAAGGGTAAGGTTCTGATGAATTTCCTGTTTGGGTGTCAGCCCCCACTGGTTGACCTGTCAGCCTTAGGGTGGTCTTCAGCCTTAGAGTGGTCTTCACCCAAACCTTTTGCATGCACTGCTCCTCCTGTGCTGAAATTTGTTTTGGTTGACTTTAGGACTCAGTGCTCTTTACCCCTGCTAATCAGTACTAAAGTGCTCGTGCTCACACCTTAAAACACTGATATTCAAAGTATGACCCAGGGGCCGCATGCAGCCCTCCTGACCTTTACACGGGCCACCTGGTCAACAGCAGCACTGGGCTGTTGTTTACTCATCTCAGTCCTTACAATAAATAGAAGTTAAATACATGGGCAAGCATGTATGTAAAGGTTAATTGCAGTTAAAGAAGGTAAGTATCTGGGGTGCTTTGCACCGCTTAACTTTAGGAACACGTTCAGAAATTGTGGAGTAAGAGTATAAAAATATGATAAAGTCTCTTAAAATTCAGAAAGTGTAATTCAATAACACGCAGAAGCATTTCACCTTAGTAAATCAGATCATGTTGATGCATTGAGAAGTATTTTCTTTGTCATAGTTTTCAAAAATAAATTTAGAAACATTCATGCTTCCTCCCGCCCTAATAACAATGCCAATAGTGAACTAAGGGATAAGTTAGTTGTTATGTGCCCCTGTTGCGTGGCCAGAGTAGCTATCATACATGAACAACACTATAGTTTATTAAATCAAACACAGGAGAAGGCTTCTACAGCACACATCCTGATTTATGTATCTATCTTATATTTGATAATGAACAAAATGGAGGTAAAGTGAAACAAAACAATTGCCTAGGATCACACAATTTGTACAAATCTCAGATTTTCTCGTTTTACATTGTGCAATTCAATTCAGTCACTAGATGCACAGTCTTCACTTCCCTTCCACCCACATTATTCCCCCTCTTCCACCCACCCCTCAACCACCAACCTGCTTGCATCAGTGCAGCCCTCAGTTACACCAAAGACCAAACTTTTTGGCCCCTGAGAAAATGTTGTGAATACCCACGCCTTAAAACATGGTACAAGTGGTCTACACTTGTTTGGCACATTTAATTTACTTAAACGTCCCTAGTAAAGTGGTACCACATGTACCCAGGAAATGTAAATTAAATGCTACATATGGGCCTGCAGTACGTATTGTGCCACCCACTTAAGTAAACTTTTAAAACATGTCTCAGGTCTGCCATTGTAGCCTGTGTGCAGTTTTAAACTGCTAATTCAGCCTGGCGAAATAACCCTTTTCCCAGGCTGAAACCTCCCTTTTGAATGCATACAGGTTTCCCCAATTGTAGGCCATAAAGGGCCCAGAGGGCAGGGGGCATTGTATTTCAAAAGTTTGAGCTGTACTTTTAAGATTTACATGTCGTGGTACAACAAACTCTTAAATTTGTTTTTCATTACTGAGGCCCTGAACAATGTTGCTCTCATGTAAGATAACTTTTGGTTACCTTACTACATTTAATAAGTGATACCTCTTGTTTAGGAACAGGTAGAAATGTCATGTTTATCTTTAAAGACTTGTAATTTAGATTAGAATTTTGAAAATGCTGCTTTTAGAATGTTGGCATTTTCCTGTTGTAAACTTTTTGAGGCCTTCTAAGAGTTTCCACCTGCCTGGGCATGTTAATTGCCCCCTTCAGGAATGTGTATTCTGCCCAGACAGTGAACAATAGGACCTGGGTGTAGCTGAGAGAGGGCCATTCTGCCAGAATAGGAGGGGCAGAGCTGTTTCCTATGATACTTGTAGTTCAGAGGAGCTGGGTCAGAGCACTCACAAAGAGTTTGACACTAGCCTTTTGTCTAGGTAGGCCTAGTAGTAGTAATAGTAGTAGGTAGGTATGTAACTTTATTGCATGATTCCTAAAAATGGTTGTAGACAGAATACAATAAACACGACTAAAATAAGATAAAATAAATCTTGTCATACGCTGTAATAAAATAGTGTCAACCCAGCAGAGAAAGTGAAAATGTTAATGAAGACAATCCTAAGGTCTGGTATCAAATCAATTGATACACAATTTCTTTAGCTTAGAATGAAAGTGCAGATGTCTTAAAATACTATAATTTTAGCAATGAAAATGCAAACGCCAGAAGAAGCTATCCTTAAAGTCTGACATTACCTCTGATATTATATAGCTCTATAATCTTAGCTTAAAATACAGTGAAGAGATACCTCTTATCCTATGTTATAATGCAACAGTGTAATCACAACAATGAAAATGCGGAGGCCCGATTAAGACTGTCCTAGAAATCTGATACCAAGTTACTATAAAATTCTAGCAATCTGATATCAAGTTATTATAAAATTCTAAGTTTTACAATTGGAGTGTGAATGCCATAAAGTGCTATAATCACAGCAATGAGAGTGCAAGAGCTAATAGAGCCTGTCCCAAGAGTCTGGTAACTCACCTGTCGTTAAAAGTTCTAAAACTTAAATGTGATAGTGCAAATGCTGAAAAAGAGCTATAATCACAGCAAAGAAAGTGCAAGCGCCAATTAAATTTATCCTGGCTAACATCGTAGTTAAACAGAATATGAAGTTTGAAAATGTGGAACGGAATGGTAGAGACCAGGAGTTCAAGTGAAAGTTCCTGTCTTATGTGCATCGCCTTGATCTTGGTCAAAGACAGCATAGACATGAGTGAAATTAGCATGGGTGAATGAGCTACTTCGAAAATAATGTTTCTTTAGGGGCCACATCTCCCCTTTTGATTCCAGCATGTTGCTGGCCCTGAGCAAGCTTTAAAGCCTTTCTCATAATAGTGAAAAAGTTCCCAAGACAAGCCATTTCCATAGGGATCTCTGCAGTGAATATATATTTTACGGCTTCTTTGCATGATCTCAGACCATGTTTCAGGAATAGAGGTTTTATTAATTGACGTCTGTCTGAGGCCAAGCAGGGGGAGCAACATATTACATGTACCATGGATTCAGCATGGTAGTTACATAGAGTGTATTCTTGTGAGTGTCCCCGCGTTGACTTCCAGTTGCATCTAAAGTCCCAGACAGAGAGTTTTAAGATGAAATGCATGGGGTCCCAGTGCTGCTTTCATGTACAATTTGGCAGTAGTACTAATATGAGACTCGGCTAAACCCTCTGCTCTGCTAACATCCCTGATTATGGCAATATATTTGTCTATTGAAGCTCGCACACCAAGGTCTTTCAAAGTCTTTTTCAGCAGGGCCATCGATATGAAGGGGTCCGAAGAGTAGGAGGGAGCTAACTTGAAAAATTCCTGAGCCTCCCTAAGACAGATGGCCCAGCTGCTAGAATTATCTTCAAAGATTGCTTTCAGGGACCCTCTCATGCTGTCAATATTGGCCCTGCAGACGCAGTGGAAAAGCTTAATTACATCCATTTTGCAGGTTATATCTATTCTTATTATGTTGAATTCTAGACGTGTCCCTGCATGTCTGGTTGATTTAGGCATCTGGAATATCCTTTTATAGGCTCTCATTTGGTACTTCTCCAGCGGTGTAATCAGCCTAACAGGATATGCAAGATGTCAATAGGTGATAGTAGGTAGTCGTTTTAATTACTCTCCTGATTGCCTCTGATGTTGGTGATTGCAGCCAGAGGTGGAGTTTTGCTAAAGCATAAGTAGTCCTCTCTGCCTTAGTTCTCAATGCCGCTACCTGATATGATATTTTTCTCATATTGGATAGCCAAACTCCCAGGTAATTATATTTTTCTTCTGTTTCTATTTTTAGCGGACCGAGTTTCCATTCTCGTTGATGTTTTTTGATCTGACATCCAAAGACCAAGACCTTGATTTTTGCAGCATTGGCCCTTAATGCATTTTTTTTGTTGTAGCTATATAATATGTCCAGACTCCTTTTCAACCCTATCCTGGTCTGAGCAAGTAGGACCAGATCATCTGCATATTGTATTATGGGGAGCACTGTCTTATCCAGTTTCGGGGGGAGAGTATTTCCTCTGAGCAATTGCGAGCCAAGGTCAGACATGTACAGATTAAAGAGAGTGGGGGCGATGACACATCCCTGTGTTAGTCCTTTGTTGGTGAGTATTTTCTTGGTAACATGTGTATTTGTGATCTTGATCCTCACTCAAGTGTCTGAATGAAGTGTGATTATGAAAGCTAACAATTTCCTTGGAACCCCCCAGGTCGCCAGCTTCTTCCAGAGGGTGTGGCGCACAACACCATCAAAGGCCGCACTATAATCAATGAAACAAGCAAAAAGTGGCTGAGCAGGTGATTTCAGTGCTTTCTGACCTAGGTATGACAGAGCAAGAATATTATCTAGGGTGGAGGAGCTAGGTCTAAAGTCGGTTTGATATATTGGTATGATGTTATTTTCAGTGATCCATTTTGCAAGCTCTTGGAGCAGAACCCCTGCATAGGCCTTGCCATCCACACCAGTAGTGCTATTAACCTATAGTTTTCCGGGAAAGTAGAGTCTCCTTTTTTTAAAGAGTGGGTGCAATATTGAGCCTTTCCAGGCCTCTAGGAACTCAGAATAATGTAGGCAGTCATTGAAAAGAGTGGCCGGAGGTTCAGCCCAATAGTCTTGATCATCTCTAACTATGCTCCTTGGAAGGCTGTTTGGTCCAGGAGCTCCATCCCGCCTGATACTGCCAACCACTATTTTAGCTGATTTGAGTGTGACCATTAATGCAGTATTTTCTAGGCCATCTAGATCGTGCGGCTACCCAGTGGTACCCTGGCCTTCAGAGGGCTCTGGGTCCACATAGAGGTTGTCCACATGGCATTCCCAAGCGCTGGCGGATATCGCATTGACCTTATTTGCAGATGCGTGTAGCAATGAGTTGACGTAGTCCCAAAATTCTCTGTTTTTGCTCGGAGGCAGTAGTGCATATATGTGGATTCAGCTTTCGTTGATCTCTTTTTGCTTTAATTTCCATATTATTCCCTTGTACTCTTTCCTCGCCTGCCTCCTAAGAGCTTCTGAATCCGGGGTTTTGTTCCTTCTACATCGTATTTCTGCCCGCATGCATTTTATTTTGCTCTGTGTATATCCCCTAGTTGCCGTAAGCATATTTGCATTTTGCCTTATGCTTCCTGCGAACCCATGCTTCGCTGGACAGCATAAAAAAGTGTGTAAATTCTTTATCATATTTGCCCACTGGTCACTGATCTTGCTTGTCCCGCTTTCAAAGTTTAATGGGCCATTGGCCTGCTTCCAGAGGTCGTATTTTGCCTTGCTGGTCACGCTCCGTTTGATCCTCTTTGTCAATGGGCATAGGTTAGTTGATAATTGCTGTCCGCTGGCCTTGTTGGACTGATGTCTCACCACTTCAAGGTCTATGGAGTTGTGGACACTTTCAAATCTTTTGGTCACTTTATGACTTAGACATCTACACAGTAATGCTGGGCTTAAGAATATGTAGTCTAGTGTAGAGATGTTTTTGAACGTCGGAATGAGTGTGCCCACTACTGTGTTGCTGCAATTGGACAATCTCAATTTGTCTGAACTTATTGAATCTCCGGGGAGCCCCACCTCCTGGCAGAGGTGTCGGATATTGAAGTCTTCTGCGATTAGATGCTCATATAAAAATTCCTTTAATAGGGACAAAACAAGATTTAACCATTATCTGTTTACTTTCCCGACTGGGATTTATGTACAAATTTATGACTGCTATCGGTGTTGTGTTTTTGGTGAGGGCTAAGCCATATATGGTTATCGTGTGGACCTCACTAGTCGATTTTACCCAAGGCACCAGTTTAACCGCTAAGTCTAATTTAACGTACGTTGCAAGACCAAACAAGTTTTTCTTTTGTGCAGGGGACTCAGTTGTTATGTAGCCTGGAATGGTTTGTGGCTCTTTCTTCCAGGTTTCCTCAAGGCACATAATATCTGCATTGTTTAAAAAGCCCTCAATGTTGTGACTGGTAATAAGGGAGGCCAATCCAGCCACATTCCAGCTGATTATCTTAATCACCTTGTTTGGTTTGTTTTATGAGAGTGCTTTATGGTTAATGATACATTTTCTCTTTAGTGGTCAAAGCTACAGGAAGCCAGATCCAGTCCCGCCCTCCCAGATTGCTGTCATCGTTTCTTACGTCATCAAATTCAATCTACAATCAGCGACTTTATCACCGGGGTTCCCCTCAAAGCACTGAACGATTTTTGGGTTGGGTCTGTTGATTGGTTCCTAATAGACAGCACTCAATGGCAGCGTTCTTTCTATGCCCCAGTTTTTCAGCAACCCCTCATATTCAAATATTCTCTCAACCGTGCCTTGGTCAGCCCATGTCGTTAATGTAGAAACTCTCTGGCTGATCCATGCATATGTGTTAAAGTTTACTGTTGAGAGGTCTCCTGTTGTAAGATTCACCAGTGATGGTAAATAGTGCAGCAGCCGCAGGATATTTGACCTATTAATTATATCCAAGGACCCTGTGATGCATATAAAGGGGTGAATATTATTGTCGGCTGTTCATTGGTTTCCTGTAAGTTTACAGTATCTATGTTTGATGTCCCATAGTGCACCTGCTCGTTATCTGATCTATGTATGATGGAATATTCTTGAGTAGTTGTATGAACAGGTGATCAATGGCTTTGTTCTCTGGTCCCAGGCATGCTCCTGAGCCATCTCTATTGCCTCTGTTGGTGGGATTATTTCTTGCATAGGTTTGTGTTCCTGATGGTCACCTTTTTGTTTCACTTATCTTAATTCCGGGGGACATGCCTCCTGCGTCCCTTTAGATTTTGTTGTGGTTGGTTGATTACTAGATCCTTGTGTGGATTCTTCCTGGGATTGTTGCCAGGTTGCAGGGTTCGTCGTAGCCTCTCTGTTGTATTTGTTTTGTAGCTGTGGATCACTGTTGTTTGTGTATGGGGGTGACCCTGCTACCTTGGCGCCTGTAGAACTCCTCCTCCCATCCAGATCTGGCTGATAAAGCAAGGGTTTCTTCTTGGGGGATAGCCCCTCCTTTAGGGTTATTGCCCCCCTCAACAACGAGGTGTTGCCCTAGACCCATTGCAGATTCTGTTTCACCGGTCTGTGAAGTTGCTTGTTTTTTTATTGGAATTAAGTCATCTGTTTCCTTTTTGCAACCTTTGCCTTTGGAGTGCGCCTGGTCGGAGTTTGCTGTAGTCCCTGTAAACCCAGTGATATGATTGCCTTTCACATTTTTGACTACTTGAGAATTATGTTTTCCTTTTCTGCCTGAGTCCTCCCCAGTTACTAGGGTGATGTGTACGTGGAAGTGGGTTTCAGGTACCAGAGTAGATAGCGATCTCTGCTGGAAAATTGGATAGGTCTCGATCTGCACTGGCATATTCCCTGATGCCTGTACGACTTTCCCAGTACAGATCAGTCTATTGTTTTTTTTGGTGGCTTTGAGTGTTTTTTCAGCTTCTTCTTCTGTTGCCTTGTTAGTTGTAATTGTTGATTGATCATAGTGTCAAACTCACACAGTGGTTTGGAGATTACTTTCAGAACTTGCTCTTATATGCTATTTTAATCAGCACTAGTGTCTAAAGGGGTCAAAAGCATTGGGTGTGCCACAATTGATTGCCTGTTTGATTCCATCTCCCTACTTCCTTCCTCACTTTCTATGGGTGCAGTAAATCCCCCTTTGCAGGTTTAATTCAGTTGGCGATGTGTCCTGCTGCTTTCCTACTGGTGTCCCATCGTTCTTTTTTTGTTAGTTTCATCAGCTGCTTTGCATTGTTGGATGAGGCTAATTAGCAGGTCTGGTAGAGTCGATAATTTATCTATTATTTAATCTTTGCATTTCCCTTCCACCGTGTTGTCATCTTTCCATATATTACCCCACTTGTCTAGCTTTCCACTTAATGAGTTCAATTTATTGTCCAGCTTAACTACACTTTGAGCCAGCATATGTGGGTTAGTTCTATATGGATCTCCTTCTTGTGTGACTGCCAAGTAAGTGCTTTAACTGCTGTTAGGAGAGAGGCATTAATGGTGTTTATAATGTAGTCTGATCTGCCCACTTCTCCCGGTTCCTCATTGGGCGAGGATCCCTCTCCCAAGATCTCCTCATCTGTCCCCTTAGTCTCATTTTCGTGACCTGGCGCTTCCACACTAGTTTCTTGCAATGTCCAGCCATCTTGACCTGTTGCAGTGAACAGCACCTGGGGAACTTCTTCTGTACCTTGTAGGGGATGGAACAAGTCTGGCTATTGCCAGCGATTTCATGTGCATGGGCTTCACCTATTTGTGATTGTGCCGACTGATGAATCTCTACCATTGTTTGCCGTTTATTGTTGCTTGGAGATACAGCCTACCTCCTTTTGGGCTGGCTGGACGTCGCTACCATGGGAACTGGTCTGCTGTCAAGGCACACTGGGCAAATGTTGATACTAGTTGTTCTATCATTGTTATTATAACTGTTTTGCTTTCTCCCAATGCAGTATCTGCCAGTTCTAGCAATTTTCCAATTATTGAAGCATCCAGGCTGAAACTTGTAGCACAGCTTGCAGGATCTTGTGCTTGTACAGTTTGTGTGGAGCTAAGTAATGTATCAAGCTCTGATATTGGAGTAGGAAGAACAGTGGAAATCTGTGTAACTTGGTTATCCAAAGATTTGATGGATTCTCCTTCTCCTGCCCCACTCCTCGCTCTTGTAAAATAATTATGTATCTATGTTTTCCTAGTATTTGGAACCTTTTGCTTAAGGCTTGTCTTGTGATCATTCAGGGCTTTGGGCCCATCTGCCAGCAACTGACCTGCCTCGGTATCCGGTTCATAGTCACCTCCGTTGTGACACTTCAGTTCTATGGTTTCTGTAACGATTGAGGTAGTCCTCGTTGAGTTTTCTTTGGCTACGGGCTTACAGGGCAAGTGGGGCCCCCTCCTTCGTCATCTTCCACCGCTCCCATTTTGACCATGTTTTGTGGTCAGACAGTCTCAGTCCCGTGTACCCGGATTGAGACTGTTGAGCTGTTTCGGGTTGTCTCCTCAACTTGCCACGAGCCATACGTATAGAAAAAATCCTGTGTGCCGGTTTCCAACAACCCCCAAATATTTTGAAAACTCTATCTTCTTTCAATTTTTTCTGTTTTTTCTCTGCCCTTGTGGCTTAGGTACCAGCCTCTGAGGATTCAAGATTCTAAGCGAGTTTAATGTTGATAAGTGAGTTAGTGCCTATCCCGGCCTTAGTTCCAGTGCCCGCTCCTGTGCCTGCCCCCCCAGGGGAGACATAGGCCAGCTTAGCACCAGATTTGCGCATTTTGTTTGTTCAGTGAGCTGGCTGGTGTCCTGAGTAGTGTCCTGAGTGGGGTGGTGGAAGGAGAGCTATTAGTGTAGATTGTCTTTCAGTGACACGTTGAATATTTGTTTAGATAATGCATGCTCGCTTCCTTGAATGTTGCGTAGCTCTCACAATATAGAATTATATAGCACAGAAAATGCTAGTCTGCTTAATTCAGTCTAGTTTGCCACTAGCCTCAGCACAACTGAGCGTTGCTTCACTTCCTGCCCCTCCCCACACTTTATTCCGTTTTATCTCCACGGGCCGGGGGGGGGTACGAGCACGCTCAAGGAAAAGTCTGTTCAGACACAGTCGCAATTCAGTGCCATGCAATTTTGCAGTTCAGTGTTGTAGTTCTGTGGAGCGCTTTGAGGGCCCCCTTATAGCTTCAGTGTTTTTTTTTAGCTCTTTGGTCTTGTGAATTGTCCTTGTAAATTGCCCTAAAGTTTGGCCTTAAACAGTGGCTCTTATGATTGCGGATTTTGTTGCAGTTTCATTCTATTGCGTGTCTAATAAGATGCTGGGAGCTGTAGGGCAAAGTCTCATCACGGCGATCCACTATTCCGCACCTGGCCTCTCGGCGCTCCTTCTTAGTCTTAGCCTCAGTCCTAGTCTTTCATGTGCCTCAAGACAGTCGCACAGTAGTTCAGTTAGTGCGGTAACAAATAGGCCTTATCGGTATGCCAATTTTTGTGGGCATTTTGGAGGTTTTTTTTGGGGGGGTGGATCGGTGGGAGTCACCTGGCAGGTGGATTTCAGCACGTTTTCTGGACCTCGCTTTTCAGCGATCGACACTCAGCATTCAATGAGGCAACGTGCGCCAAACTCCGAGACGCACCGGCTCTCCGATGATTATCACACTCCTGGTCTCCTGGGCTCTCTCGGGCTCTGGGCCCGGTCTGACCCCTGGGCTCCATCAAGGGGTGGGGCATCCACCTCCTGGTGGGACGTCTCATGAGCACCGCTAGGCCCTTTCCCTCTCCCCCCTCTGTGGCTCAGTCTCTGGTTCCCGGTGGGGAGTGGGGTGGGGACCTCCACTGACTGTCGAAAGGTGGTGTGGGGCAGCTCAGGAGGAAGAGACCACAGTCCTCTGGCTCCTCCACTTTCAGCTCCGCGTTCGGTCGCTGCTGCCTTGGGCTGTTCGCCAGGCCCACACTCTATGCCTCCATGCCTCTACGCCTCTTGTCTTTCTGAAAGAGCCCTCTTATCTTTCTAGAAAGTGAGCTTTGGGCCACCGTCCATGGATCTTAGGGAAATTCCGGGTGCCTCGGACCAGCTACTGACACCATACAACTGACAGGCAACCAACATGTGGGTAGGCCTAGTGCCCGCGACAGGAAACACTTTTGTCATGCCAGGCATCTTAGTACCTGGGCAGGGAAGAAAGACATTCCAGAACCATCTGTCAGGGGAAAACTCTAAAAGTTTCTAACTCTTCAAAGCTGGCACTGGATATAAATAGTGAAACCTCAGACCCAATTTTCAGTACACACTCGAACCTGCATAAAGCTACAGTATAACCTTGTTTCCCTTAGAGGGCTACTGTGCTGCTTGAGGCCTGCCTTTCCTCAGATAACTGCCCTTCTGCTTGAGGCCTGCCTGGTTTCTCAGAGGTTTGTCCTGCTCACACCAGAGGACTGCCCTGCTGCTTGAGCCCTGAGCTCATTCTATGAAATTCTGACGTTTTGAACTCTGCTTGCCAGACTTTGAGAAGGTAACTTTTTCAGTGGGATTAACCCGGTCCCGGTACCTGGCTCACACTCCACCGTGGTCAGCCTGAACTTGTGACTTTTTTCTGGTCTAGCATAAGCAGATATCGACATTTAGAAATTTCTGCTTCTTGTCGATAAGTTTACTTATGCCTTTAAAAGTGCATGACTCCGGTTCTACTCACTGGATTTCTGTTATTTTGGTCTCAAATTGTTTATTAAATGTTTCTCTATTTTCTAAATTGTAGTGAGATTTTTCTTGTGTTGTGTGTTCACTTTATTACTGTTTAAGTGCTTTATAAATACTTAAGCCATTGCCTCTTAGCTAAGCCTGACTGCTTTTGTGCCAAGCTCTCATAGGGATAAGCACACATTAATTGACTGACTTATTATGGTTCACCTTCAGAAGGACTGCAGTTGTTGCTTGAGAAGGATCTCTACCCCTTCAACCAACAACCTAGTTTCTCTCAGTGGTGGGGTGCAGTACTTGTATTTGTGCAGTGCCACTCAGTGATTTTATGTAACATTAAAATCTCATATACCAGATTCAACCTTTTTTTTAATTCTCCTTGATTAGCTTCTTTTGCCTTTAATTCCATTCTGTTTTACCTAACTTTGTGCACCTGTGACTCTGCCTGCTGCAAGTATCAGGTTTGAGCTCAACAACCTAGAGAGCTACACTGTGGGAGAGCTCAAAGGATTCTACAGGAAAATGGGGCTTCCAGCACACCAGTTACAGTTTACATCACATGAGGGTGAGGAAGTGGATTGTGAGGAAGATCAGGCGGGGGAAATGATAGGGGAGGATGACAACCCCATACTTGTGTCTCCAGAGGAGACGGGGGGAGGGGGTCCACAAATGAGGTCCCATGCTAGAGCAGGCATCAGTGTCTCTGCCCACAACCTGACCCCGCAGTAGTCGGAGGACAGAAAAGCAGAGAGGGAGTTCAGGCGGCAAATGACTAAACTAAAATGAAAGCAACCAAGGAGGACGCTGCTGCAAAGAGAGCCTATGAGGAAAGGAAATTGTCCTGAAGGAGAGGTTGTCAAAGGAAGAGGCTGAAGCACAAAGAACCTTAGCAAAAGAAAAGGCAGAGGCAGAGAGAGCCCTGGCAAAGGAGAAGCTGGGCCTAGAGAAAGAGAAAGCTTAGTCTGAAAGGGCATTGGCTGAAAGGAAACTGGTCTTGGCTCTTCAGGTGAGCCTGTAGGAGCTGGACCTTAAGTGTAAGCAAGCAGCAGAATCCAGGAACAACAGTGTGAGCAATCCAGTGATCAGTGGAGGGCCACATACCCAAAGACTTGGTGCCCAGGTGTGTGGTGGATGATGATATAGAGAAATTATTTTCTACATATGAGATAGCTCTGAGGATTCAGAGGGTCCCAGAGGAGGATTGGGAAGCCCGCCTGGTGAAACACATGCTGCCAGTCGGGAGGGATGCCCTTCTTACATTAGAGTTGGGGATCAGCCGACCTATACTCCCATGGAAGCCATTTTACTCACAAAGTTTGGGCTGGCCCCTGAGAAGTATCGTATCAGGTTCATGATCAGCAAGAAACTACAAAACCAGTCTTGGGTGGATTTCCTTGACTATTCCAGCAATGCACTGAATGATTGGTTGAGGGAACGGTACAGTGAGTGATTTTACTGGGCTATACAATCTAATTTTGAGGGAGCATATGCTCAGTACATGCTTAGTATCACCAGAAGACCACTCTGGTTGAAGTTCAGCCTAGACAGATAGTGTGGATGGTGGAGTCAGTGGAGCCCAGGGCCCTAGAAAACTGCTGGTTAGAGCTATACGAGGAGAAGGAGAGAAAGGGCAAGGCCACCTACCTGGTGGACTTCAAGGCCCCCAGAAACACCTTAAGGGTACTCCATGTGAATCACCTCAAACCATACTATGAAGGGGGTCTGAAGTTGCCATGCTCCTGGTGACTGATGATGGGATGCAAGAGGAGAGTGAACCTCTCCAACCTCCTATCTTGAAAGCAGCAGGATGGGTCAGTGAAAGATGTCCACCTCTCTCCTACCATGACCCCGGGGCAGCAGAGGTACTGCCACCAGTTCCTGGGGCAGTTTGTCTCTGTTCCCCCTCACTACTGAACTTAAACATTTGTGTACCCATGATATTGACACATGTTAGACCCGCCAGCCTTAGAGTGGTCTTCCCCCAAACTTTTTGCCTGCTTGCCTACAATGTTGCTGAATTATTGTTTGTTGGCCTTAGGACTCTGTGCACTTTACCACTGCTAACCAGTGCTTGTGCTCACTCCCCTAAACATGGTGTGATTGGTATATAACTAACTGGCATATTTAATATACGTATAAG
This sequence comes from Pleurodeles waltl, assembly GCF_031143425.1. NCBI lineage: Eukaryota > Metazoa > Chordata > Amphibia > Caudata > Salamandridae > Pleurodeles > Pleurodeles waltl. The sequence continues at coordinate 144,844,424 of NC_090450.1, forward strand.
TCCCTAGTAAAGTCCACTACAGGGCTTGTAAATTAAATGCTTCTACTAGGCCTGCAGCACTGTTTGTGCCACCCACTTAAGTAGGCCTTTGAAACCTGTTCCAGGCCTGCCATTGCAGCCTGAAGGCAGTGTCAAACTGCCATGTCAATTGGCATTTAAAACCCCTTGACAAGCCTAAACTCCTCTTTTATTACATATAAGTCACTCCTCATACAGCAGGGTGCTATGTAATTACAAGGTAGGTGTGCCTTTTGCTTTTCACTATTGTGAGGCATACCCGTCTCATAGGATAACATTGGGGATTCCCTATTACTTTTATTAAACTGTAATCTCTAATTCCTGATTGAGAGGAGATTGATCTGTCCTGTTTAGGACCTGTGGAGTTGTAATGATGAATCCGCTTTAATGGTAAAGTCGTAATTATTTTTACAAATTTGAAAATGCCACTTTTAGAAAGTTGGCATTTTCCTGCCCTGAGTGCCTGCAACCTTTCTCCATCCACTTGTTTTGGGTAGGTGATAGCTAGACTTTGTGTATTCCCTCCAGACAGCCATACACAGTGGGTGCTTAGGTGTGACTTGAAGGGCCCTAGTGGGACATCATGAGAGGATGGAAGGGAGGAACTGGCCACAACCTCACCCTTACACTTGAATAGGCTCTGTCCTGTCCCCACCCAAAGGGCTGCATACCCCCCTGTGATGAGTCTGGAGCCAGGGCAAGAAGGGGGGGACCTTTCTGCACTTCAAAGACTTCTTTGAAGTTTCCCCCAATTCAAAGGCTCCACTGGGTATAAGAACTGAACCTCACTTTTACAAAGTCTTCTATTTGTATATTCTCTGTACTGTTGTTTGGGTAACTTTCAAAACGTTTTAAACAATATTGTTGAATTTATTAGTTACATTTCTATAACCATATTTTCTATGCATATTTGTTGCTTGAAAGCAGGTCTTGTCCTTTCAAGTTTCTGGTAATTTACAATGTTATGCATACAAGACAGCTTGAGGCTCTGTGGCTTTTGGTGCAGCACTGAAACATTTTGCTGTCTTTCCTACTCATACTCTTTCAAGACTCAAATTGCACTAAACTATGCGACCAATCAGGCCACTTCTGAGTGGGCAACTTGCCAACATGTTTATGCAGTGCGAATTGCTCTATGATTTCACAGCCTGGACAGGAACTAGGAAGCATCAGTTAAACCTATATTTAGCCTTGCCTGATCCTGTATGGATTGAATTACAAATGTTCCATTTCCTCGTGTACCTGGATGAATTTCTGTTTTCCAGGAATGGTTAAGGACTCAAGGCTGTGCTGGTTTAATTTAAAAATAAAGACACGTTAAGGATAAGTTCAAATAAAATGAGAAACATTGAAGCAGATGTGCCCAGTTATCTAGGCTTTTTTCGAATTCGGTAGTTTGTGGGCATTTGTTGCTTTTCTAAAAACATTTTAATTAGTATTTATTTGCATTTGTTTTCAGTACAGCCAATAGTAAAACCAAAGGCTTGGGGAAGGAATCAATTTCGCATTTAGCATATGTACAAAAAGGCTGCTCTACTGGAAGCAAAATAGGCTTACAGCTTTACATCCTTCGACATTGCTCCATCATGCGCTATACAGTATGCTAACAAGAAATTGACAAAGCTTCCCCCCACCATCCAAACAATTTAAATACATTCCCACTTCTTCTTCAATGCCCTTTCCTGTTTAACTAAATACCTTTTATCCAACGTTGTTTTACTGCCATCTTACTCTCTCTACTACCCCTGATACTTCACTTTGCTTATCTAGTCTGCGCACTTAAGAATCAGGACTACTTCTTGGCTCACTATTCCTTCTTCCGTTCTTAATTTAATTACTACCTACATCTGTATTCTACAAACCCAGTGACAATCTTCAAACAAATGGTAGATCCCCGCCTAACCTGCTACCAAACCTCATTGCCAAGTAGTATCAGAATGGGCAGAGGGCTTTGCTGTGCAGTGAGAAAATAGCCCCACTTCATGGACTTGCACACAGACTCAACAGGAGGGCAGTATAGTGCCATGTCATTGTTCTGCGCTCTAACTTTTCATGTTACCCAATCACCCTGGGCCACGAGAGCAGTTCCCTCATTCCTTCCCCTCCGCCCAAGGATCATTTGGTGGCAATGAAAAATGTCCTAGTCGACCTGACAGAAGGTTTCAGTTCTATTATGGACACATAGGCGAGGATTGTGCATAACTGTTTCACTCTAGTAGGTAGCAGTCACTTTCAAAGAACATCTTTAATGAAGAAAATTACACCATGCAACTTCCATTTCCAACAAGGAACCGGTGTGTAATACGTGTCCATAACAGCAGTCCTCCAATCACAATATAGTCCATAACCATATATATATATATATCTATTCATGACCTCCTTTTCTGTTCCTCTTCTTCATGCGAGGAAGGTAACCTTTGGAACTGGCCTTAGTCATTCTTTTGGTCATTACCTAGGGTACAAAACATCCACGGTATCAGATTATTTCCAACAACTCTTCCATAGAGATGCATATCAGGTACAATTTTTATCTTAAATGAGAATTTGCAAGCAACAAAAAATACCATTCCCAGGTATTGAAAAAACAACCAATATTGTAAATATATCTTGTATTAACTGCACATATCTACCCTTAAAACCATAAATCCGGGTGGAAAGGTCTGTGAATTACAGAACTCTGGTAGGGATAATCCTTGCCTCCGTATCCTTAATAGAATTTAAACTTTCTGTCATGTCAGCTAGGAATGTTTTCATTCTATGTTAGGACCAGAGGTGAGGTTTATGCATGTTCAAAGCTTACTCACTACTAAAGCCGGTGCTTCCTAAATTGGTTTGAAATTAAATTTTTTAAAGGTAGACTCTGATTACCAATCTGCAGCATTCATAATGTCTTCCAATGTCCCACCTATCTGAATGGGTTTAAATGCCAAGGCTGCTCCTCGTGGAGTGGACATCAAACTTTCTGACATCAGTGCCTGCTTCCATCATGATCCATCTTACCCACCTGGTGATAGAAGGAGAGGAAATTGCCCTAAAGGGTTTCTTCAATGCTATGAGGAGTTGTCTCTCCCTGGCTGCCCTTACTCCTGTCTGAGCCCCATAGGCCTTAAAACGCCTGACAACACAAAGTTTGGGTGCATCGTTAAAAATAGGGTACAATACAAACCTGGTATTCGTCTTTGTTTTCTGCGAGACTGTAAAGGTTAGTCCCTCTGAAGTAAACACTCTAGTTTAGACATCCAATGCTCTCACAACGGAGACCCTTTTACAGGAAATCAGGCACAAAAGCATCACCAGTTTCACAGATAATTCTTCTTGAGAGAGAAACTCGTTATTCTGCCAACCTAAAAGAAAACGTAGGACAATATTGACATCCCATATTCCTGAATAACTCGGTTCCGGGATGGGTGTGTGTGGGGGGTTCGATAGCCTGATCCCTTTCCTCAACTTGCAAGTCCAGGGGTATTCCCCCACTGGAACATCATTGAAAGGGGGGATGACCTGCCGAAATAACTGATCTGAAAGAATTCACTGTGTGGTACACAAGTCCAGCCTGGGCCAGCTCTGCCAATACATTCAGGATATCTGCAACTTCCCCCCCATGGGATCCACATGTCTCTTCAAATACCAACAATTCCACCTGTTACATCCTGTTGAATAAATCCTAAAGCATCAGCTGAAAGCTGGCTGTTCTGCCAGTGTCGCCTGAAATCATCCACACAATGAGATTGAGATGTCCCTGCAGCACTAGGGAATGAGGGCAACCTAGGAGTCCCTGCAACATCGAATGAAAAATGGCAATGCTATTGGCAGGTCCCACGCTAGTTCCATCAACATCGGGAAACAGGCCTGTGATCTTCAGATTGGAGTTACCAGGACCAATGACACCCTCTGGCATCTGACTTGCGCTGTTACTCTGAAATGGGGGAACGGCATACACCTGTCCTGATGATCTATCCTGCATGAAGGCATCCACTGCCGCCACCCCCAGATCTGGTCTCCAACTGATGTATCTGGGAAGTTGATAGTTCAGTCTCCATGAAGCAAGGCCCCCATCTGTCCATGAGAGCTGCGAAGATCCTGCCGTCCAGTCTCCAGTCGCTGTTCTCTGTGATATACCTGGAGTTCGAGTCTGCCACTTCATTCTGCATCCCAGGGAGCTATCCGCTGTCACCAAGATCTTGTGTTGCAGGCAATAATGCCAGAAATCCTTTGCTATGTCTGACAGGGCCTTTGATCTCGTGCCCCTCAAGCGGTTAATGTACTGCACCACCAAAACTTAGTCCATCCTCAAGTGAAGACCTTGTCCCTGGTAAGAGACTTGATGGCGAAGGACCCTGCAAGGAGTTCCTGACAATTGATGTGGAGCATCAATTCCGTCTCTGTTTATCTGCCCCTGATGGAAATGTTGCTGCATCTGGCTCCCCAGTCTCGTAAGCTGGCGTCTTACTCTATGACCCGATCCAGAGTGGCCCCACATATCACTTAGCCATTCCAGGTCTCCATGTGATCTATCTACCACTGCAACTCCGTCTTGGCTTCTTGGTTGGGGGGCATCAGCTCCGAGTATGTGAGCCTCCTCCTGCTGTGTGCTGCTTTGAAGCATTGCAGGGCCCTGTAATGTAGGGAACCTGGGAAGATGGCTTGTATTGAAGAAGACAGTAGTTCAACTATCCTGGCTAGCTGTCTCAGTGAAATGCTCTTTCTTCTCAAGACTTTCTTCAGTTCCTTCTTTATTTTGGAATTTTTTGTCTCTGGGAGGCTAAGGGTTGCCAGATTCGAGTCTATATTGAACCCTAGAAAGGACATTGCTGGAGCCGGGATAAAGTCTGAATTCTTGTAATTGATCACAAACCACAGATTCTGGAGGAGTGCAATATTCATGTTCAGATGCTTGACCAATTGGTCCCAAGATTGGTCCATCAAGGGGATGTCACCCAGAAAGATGATCATCCTTACCCCTTTCGCCCTGAGAAACTTAACCGTCGGGCACAGGAATTTGATGAAGCACCACAGCACTGAGGAAAGACCGAAAGGGAGGGCCTGGAACTCGTACACTCGACCCTTCCAAGCAAACTGGAGGAAGCATCTGTGAGGATGGAAATCTGGACAACAAGATAAGCGTCCTCTAAATCCAGCCTTAACATCCAGTCCCCTGCAAAGTGGATATCTCTCAGGAGGTGACATTAGACCGCATACTCGTTGAACTCTCTTAAGTTGATGACCAGGTGTATGCACTTGTCTTTTTCTCCACTAGGAAAATGTTGCTTAAAAACCTTCTTGGTGCCATACTGACCTGCACATAGCACCCATGGCTAGAAAGTCATCTACCTCGATGTCTATCAAACTCACCTATTGGTCTGAGAGCATCAAAGGCCATGGGCATACTACAGGTTGGGGAGAACCCAGGAATTCTATGTGAAACCATTGTATTTTTTCCAGAACCCAGGGATCTGAGGTAATCTCCCTCTACTTGTGTAGGAACCACCAAAGTCTCCCCCATGTCTTGAAGGAGAGAAGGGGTAACCCTTACCAAAGAAGCCGCCTGGGCCTGCTGCCTCTGTTACTGCTAGAGCCTCTATTGGGGAAGAAGGTGCCTGACCATCTTCCACTGTGCCAGCCATTGTTTCTCCTATTGTGCCCTCAAAAGGAGCCATGCTGAAGGAAACAGCCGGAGGAGCCGCTCCTGCCACCCCTGCCTCGTCCTGCCCCAGAAAAAACATTCCCTAGAAAGACATTTTTAAGGGATGATTGTGCCTTTTCCGGGGTGGAGAATGTTGCCACAAATTTTCCAAGTTCTTTCACAAAGGGTGCTCTAAGACGTTCTGTAATGACTACTCTTCCAAGTCTTCTTCTTTTAACGTGTATCTTTATTAAACTTCCATAGTAACGTGACACCCTCAGCACAGCTCCTCAATCCACTCTTCACCGTTCCTCGCCTTCCAAAAATTCCGCCCTCCCGCCTCCCTTCTCCATTCCATTTGACCTCACAGCTTACCTCAAGACATTACACAATCACAAGCACTGCATAATAGGAAATCTCCACACATCTCCCCCCTTACAATATATATATAACAATACAAACAGTGGAACCATAAACATTTTTTTTTCTCTTACATACAGAGATCAAGCAAGGATCTGAAAGGTTCACAGCGGGAAAAACAATAAAGGAAACTATAACAATAGTAAAGGAGGTTAATACATAGCCTAACGATTAACCTTGCAGATATTACCCATAGTCCACGTAGAACCATTCACTAGGATTACCACATTTCTTTTAACTTCCTTCACGAGTTGGGGCTGGAGTATTTGCTGTCCCCTTTCAGGATAATTCCATTTTTCCTTGTCTCCACCCAATCACCCCTTTGTATATCACAACGCTTCACACCCATTCTTTTGTTATAGTGTTGAATGTTTTTTTTTCTGCATCTTTTCAACATTTCCTCTTACCAACTCTCTATCCACTCTCACATTTCTTTTGGTCCTTAACCACACTGGACATTCCTTCACAGTTGGCTCCCTCCCTTCTAAGGACACAAACGGTGACACTCCTGTTACAGAATGCGGAGTCGTACGATACGTCCACATCATCCTGTTCAACTCCCTCCTCCAAGGAAGATGATTGGCCAATGATAACTGAACATTCTCCATTACCATATGATTTATTCTTTCTAACAAACCATTGGCCTGGGGACAGAAGAGAGCTACTCTTTCATGAATTATTCCCATCCTTCGTAAGTAATCAGTCATTTCCAACTATATAAATTGTACGCCATTATCTGACACAATGGTCTTAGGAATTCCCTCCTCCATGAAGACATCTTCAAAAAACTCAATAACCTTCGAGGTGTTTACATGATCAACCATTCTTGCTACAAACCACCAAGGGCCAGATGTAGCAAGCAATTTTGCACTCGCAAACGGTGCAAATCGCAAAAATCAGCCGTTTGCGAGTGCAAAAACGTGGTCTGCAATGCATGAAAGGCATTCGCAGACCAAAAATAATAAATTGCAATTTTTGCGATTTTTTTGCGTTGCGACCTGGTTTTGCGAGTCGCATTTTGCGATTCGGTATTTCCAGTAAGAAATTGTGAGGTGCATGCGATTTGCAAAATCCAAATCGCAAAGAGATGCATCAAAAAATCGCAAATTGCGATTTTTCGCAGAATGGCATTTTGCACATGCAAAATACCATGAACTGAAACCAGGTGGTAACCAGGTGCAACCTATATAAAGAGGCCCAGAATGCCTTAGACTCTTTTCAACAATGGCTGCACTCTACATAATGGCGAGGAGGATGAGGATCTTGGCAGGTTTGAGGAGAGGGAGGAGGAGACAGGAGCGTATTTTCAGAGTGAGCATTACACTTTTTGACCTGACAGAGGAGGAAATATATGAGAGGTATAGGTTGAACTCAGCCATGATACTTGACCGGATAGCTGAGCTACAACCCATACTGCAGCGCGCAACACATAGGAGTCATAGCATACCCACCCATGTGCAGGTATTATGCTCCCTACACCTACTCGCCTCAGGGAGCTATCAAGGGGTCATAGCAGCAGCTGGAGGTGTCTCACAGAGTACCCTCTCCAGATTTTTTTATTCTTTCATCAACACCATGCTGAGCAAACTACAACAGTACATCAGATTCCCCCATACCCCACAGGAAATACAGCAGACAAAAATAGAGTTTTACCAGATAGCACAGTTCCCCCACGTCCTAGGTGCCATAGATGGCACACATGTGGCAATATGTCCACCATCAGCCACAGAGTATGTGTACCAAAACCGTAAACCAACATTCCATGAATATTCAGGTGATATGCAATGCCTCCTATATCACAACTGATCTGGTGGCCAGGTACCCTGTGAGCACACATGATTTGTACATCTTTCGCCACAGCAGCATTCACACAAGACTGCTAGCTGGGGAGTTTGGTGAAGGATATCTACTAGGTAATGTCACTCTGTACACTGGTGCATAGATGGCGAACCCATGTCAGATGGCTCAGTTACTCATCACACCCTTCCAGGTGACAGTGCCTACGCAGTGCGCACCTACATGATGACTCCCTACCTCAATCCTACAACACCAGCTGAACGGAGATACAATGCAGCACACAGGGCAACCCGCAACGTGGTGGAGCGCACATTTGGACTGCTGAAGAGTCGCTTCCGGTGCCTCTACAAAAGTGGAGGGGCACTACAGTACAGTCCAGAGACAACATGTAGAATAGTGGCTACTTGTTCAATCTTGCACAATATAGCTACAACCAGGGGCATACCTGTAGAAATCAGTGACACTGAGTCAGATGAGACTGACGATCCCATACCACCTCTACAGCCAGCAGACAGGACCAGTGCAGCAGAGGGAAGGCAAAGGCGTGCCGACATCACACACACAACCATTTCAGACGTGAGTATTAAAGACACAAATCCACTGACAACTGTACCTGTAGTAATATAAATTTATTACCTTATGTCAGGTAATGTATGAGTGAGTAATAAATGAAACAGGTGATGTGACAAACGCAAAACAACAAATAACCAGAGTTATGCACTATTTCCTCATAGTGGCAACAGCAGTCTAATGTCAGCAAGAGTCATTTATTTCTCCCACGCACACCACTCGGGTGCCCAGTTAAGTCACTGGCACCTCTATTGTCACCTTCAGTGGCAGTGCTGTGCCTGGCACTGCGCCGTCTGGTGTCTGCTGCTGGTACGGCAACACTGCTGAGGCTGGAACTGTCCTCAGTGTCCCCCAGTGCTAGCTCACTTGTAGTGGCTGATCGTGGTCCCATGATGTGTTCGATCACATTTGTGATCTGAACAAGTCCCTGGACAACGTCCCTGCTGCTATGTGCAACCTCCACTTGCGCAGCCACTGCGCAACGGGCAATCAATGCAGTAGAATTTGCCATCCTGTTAGAGGACCGGCAGTAGCTGCCAAACATTGTCCGAAATCAGCACTCCTGTCTGCGCCGGCTCACCCTCTCATGGCGCAGCTCCTGGCACAGTTCACGGACAGCACTTGTAAGGTCCATGGTGTCCTGTGAAGCCAGCACCTGTCCCTCACACGGCTGTACAATATTACCATTGAGTGCGTCAAGTTGGCGATGCAGGCCCATCATGTTGCGGTTGTGTTTGCGCAGGTTTCGGTCTAAACCAAGGATCTGCTTATTTTGCAGACGCTGCTGCTGCAACATAGCAGCTTCAAGGCCCCTGAATAAGGAGGGACCCTCACCTGCCTCATGCTGTTGTGCCCGGGACTCCGTCGCAATCCTGCATGGTGCTGTGGTTGGCTGACCCCTTCCCTGTCGAATCTGGCTGCGCCTGTCTGGTGCTGATGGTGTGCTTGGCCCTTCCTGCTGCTCATCAGAGTCGTTGCTGAGCTCTGGCAGTGGCAGTGCCCTGGGCCTGCGTCGGACAGTTGACATGTGGAGGGACCCACTGGTGTTGGAAACTGAGGGCAGATGGGTGTCTGTCTCTCCTACACATACAGATGGTGTGGCTGCTGGGCCTGGCCCACCTGCAACAACAATATGCAGCATGTCAGTTCTGTATGTTACATTATCTGTCAGACAATGGCAATAAAGGTACAGGTACTGCTCTACACAGTGTTGTGTGTGTTGTGTTACTTTGGGTGTCACTATACTTAATTAAATTGTTGTGCTACTTTCGGTTCTAGGTTGTGGACTGCCACTCCCATAATGCATTGTTGTGCTGCTTCTAAGATGTGGACTGGACTACTTCACACACTGTTTCACATTACATGCTAATTCCTAAGGGGCTTTTGTGCATATACATATACAATATTGCACCTACTTTGGCTGGTACTCAGTGTGCCGGAGGTGTCTATGTCTGTGACCCCAGTCACAGCTTCAGGGAGGAGTGTGGACTCCACTAGGTCCTCCAATGGTGTTGATGGTGCCTCTGTTGGTGGTCCGCCACCTGTACCTCTGGCCTCCGCAAGTCTCCTTGCCACCCTCTCCTTTGCACGGGACCGCAGGTCGTACCACCTTTTTTTGATCTCTTCGATGGAGCGCTGTGCCACTCCAATGGTGCAGATTTTGGACTGTATGTCCAGCCATAGTCTCCTCTTTTCACTCTCAGGCACCTGGAGTGAGCTTTTTCCAAACAGGCGGTCATGGCTCCTCACCACCTCCTCAGTTAGAACCTCAAGCTCCTGTTCGCTGAATTTCAGCTTTCGCTTCCTTTCAGCTTTCGCTTCCTTTCAGCCTTCTCCTGTGCTTGGCCTGGGGTGTCCATCCTGGCTCAGGTGTTCTTGCTTCTTCTAAGTGCTGCTCTGTGTGGCTAGGCTGCTCTCTCTCAGGATGCTGGTTTGGGTGTGGCACCTGAAACTTCCTGGGATGACTCATTTCCTGCTGGTGATGTCATCAGGCTCCTCCAGGTGTGCATTTTCGAACTTTCTCGTAATTTGCGATTTTTTACTGAATCGCAAAAAGATTGCAATTTGCGAAAATGCTAATTGCGGTTCGGTAAATGGGCCTTGCAAACCACAAATAGCGATTTTTAAGAAATCGCTATTTCCGATTCACAATTTTGTTACATGGCCAATTGCGACTCGGAAATAGCGATTTCTTAAAAATCGCTATTTGCGATTCGCAAGCTCCAGTTTTCATACATATGGCCCTTAGTGTGATAATCCACCATTAATATTATGTACTTATATCTCGCACCCAACCTGGAAATTGGTCCTATGAAATCTACTGCCAACTTCTCCCAGGGTCCATCTCGAAACTCCATAGGTGCCAAAGGTGCATTCCTTAACACTTTAGTTTTAGCACTATTCGCACATGCAGCACAATTTTCCACAGTTTCTAACACCTGCTTTTCCATCTCTGGCCACCAAAATGATTGCCTTATCTTCCTCTTCTTCATTCCCCGGCCCCTGATGAGTGATATCAATGGTGTGTTTCTGTATACCCACAGGAGGAACAATTTGGTCTCTTTTCAATAATCTTCCATTCTGCATGCTCAAATGATCCCTGACCCTGAAATATCCAGCCAGCTCGACATTTTGTTCATTTTCATTTCTCCATCTATTAACCACCTTATCCTTCGCATTCTGCATGACAAAATGATTCACTTCTGCATTTTCCCATTCCTGTGTCGTTATAGCTAGTTCACCCAAAATTGTTCCAATGACATTTTCTATTCCTTCCTCCACAATTTCATCCACATTTACTGGCATCCTTGAAAGATAATCAGCCACTAAATGTTTTTCCCTCTGACAAATTCTACATCAAAATTGTAGTCAATCACAGACAACAACCATCTAGATATACGTGGTGTAACATTACCTTCTAACCCATGCCCACCTTTAAAAACATATGTTAATGGTTTGTGGTCTGTTCTTAATTTGAAAGGTAATCCCCACAAGAAAAATCTAAAATGGTTAATTCCCCAACAACAAGCTAGGGCTTCTCTTTATATAACAGAGTATTCCTCCCTATCTTTAACTTGTGTCAATATTGCTCCAACGCCTATGTTACTGGCATCAGTAGTTACATAAGTCTTTGCAGTTACATCAAATATTCCTAAGGTAGGGGCTTTCAAAATACACCTCTTTATCTCCTCAAATGAGTACTTACAATCTTCATCCCAATTATATGCCACACCCTTCTTCATAAGCTTCCTCAGAGGTTCAACTATCGCCGTAAAATTCCTTATAAATTTCTAACAGTATTCTGTAAGACCTAAAGATGACCTTAACTCTTCCTTAGAACTAGGTTCAGGTGCCTGTTCAATTGCAGCCACTATGGTTTTCTTGGGTCTGATACCATTGCTATTTATAGTATGTCCTAAATATGTCACTTCCGGTTTTCGAATCTGACATTTTTCCTCCTTAATAGCTAAACCTTTTCTTTTTAGTCCACATATTACTTCTTCAAATAAAAAATCGTGATCAGATTCATTTCTTCCCACAATCAATATATCATCTTGGAAGCACAATACTCTAGCCATGTCCCCAAAGATTTCTCCCATTATTCTCTGGAAGACAGCTGAAACAGAGGCCAGACCAAAAGGCATCCTTTTGAACGAAATGCCCCTAAAGGCGTCACAAAGGTTGTCAGATGTCTTGAATCTTCATGCAGATTTACTTGGTGATAAGCAGATGACGTATCCAACACACTGAACACATTTCCTTTCCCTTTTGAGGATAACATTTCTGAGATGTTTGGCAATGGTTGCCTGTCAACTCATATGTTTCTATTTAGATCTCTAAGGTCAATGCACAAACAATTTTTTCCACCCTCCTTCGGTGCCACCACAACCGGAGCAAGCCACTCTGAAGATTCAATTGGCTCTATAATGTCATCTCGCAATAACTTTTCCAGTTCTTGTCTCAAAGGTTCTCTCATTAAGTTTGGAACATTTCTCACTTTATGAACTACCGATCTTGCATTTTTCTTCAACACAATTTTGTGAGAAAAACCTTTCAAGAGACCCAATTTAGATGAAAAGACTTCAGGATGTTTCGCAATCAAACTATGCTGTAGTTTCATTATCACTTCTCCAACTTCTTTTTCATCAGTAAGCATCACTGGCTCTCTGGCATTGGGATCTAAATTTATGCCCAGGTCCTTTTGGTGACACCATCCTAACAGATCCGTTCCATAGTCCGTGATGTACACCTTCCCTGGAACAGCTCTTCCCTTAAAGAAAATTGTCATCCATTGCATCCCAATTATTTCAATTCTTTTCCCAGCATAACCTACGGCCTTTATGTCAGATTCTATCAAGTTTTTATTGGTAGAGCTTGTCCACAAAGGTTCATACACCTTCTTCGAGATGGCAGTGAACAAACTCCAAGAATCCACCAACAGTTTGACTGGTACATTGTCTAGTAACACTAGGGCATGTGTTTTTTCTAACATGCCAGTGCTCTCCATTTTTGCATGTTGAACCAGTGATTCCCTATAAGAATTCTCTTGTCCGTCGCCTCGCTCCAGGTCTTCATTCACAGTTAGAATTATGTCCTGAACTCTTTCACACACGTCCTGAATTTCTTGAATTGTTTTCCCCTCAAGATTAGACTTGAATCTACAAACTTTGGAAAATGTCCTCTTTTGCGGCAGTTGCGACAGATTGCATTCCTGGCCGCACATGCCTTGATGGATGCTATATGCCCTGGAGCATCACAACGATAACACTTTATTTCTCTCCAGCCAAACTTTTTCTGCTTTGCTCCATAGTTCATATTTACTCCTTCATTGCTTTTAGTCTTGTTACAGTCCACGGTAGTCTGCGGTTCTTCTATTCTCCTAATTTCTGCAACAACGCCTTGTTTGACTTCTTCCCCGAACCCATCTATTTCTTGTAACCAGATAGCTGTGTGTTCCATCTTTTTGGCTATCTGTATTGCCTCCTCCAGGTTCAGATCTCTCATTAACAATTTTTCTCTTATTGTCTTGTCATATGTGCATCTTACAATTTGGTCTCTTATTAAGGAATCCGATAGCTGGTCAAAACGGCAAGACAATGCAAGTCCTCTTAAACTTGCAACATAGGATACAATGTCTTCATCTGCTCTTTGCACCCTTGAAAAGAACTTGTGGCGCTCCAAAACCAGATTAGTTTTCGGTGTGAATTGTATGTCTAACATTTGCATTGACATGTCAAACACATTTGTAGGTTGACCATCTCCCAATCCCAAAAATCATTTGGGTAGATCCTCATAGATTCTTCTACCTTCAACACCAAGATGATGTAACAGAATGGCTTGTCTCCTAAGAGGCCCATAATGATCACCACCAATTGCCAGCATATAAGTGTTAAGGATTTTTTTCCATTGTTTCCATGGGATAGGTGGTTCGCCAGGTGTTGCAAAAAATGGTGGCGATACAGACATACTCTGGTCCCCCATTATATATGTTATATATATATTTTCTTTCTTTTTCCTCTTCAATCTTCTCTCTTTTTTTTCTTTTTTTTCCCCACATTCACAATTTACAGTGTTATCCTCATATATTTATTTCATATTTATGTTTTTTTGTTGTTTTTTGTAGTTAGTCCTATGTACTGAACTCTTTCTTTCCTATGTATCCAGGAAATGTTAATCAGGAAGTGTTAATCGAGGACCAAAAGCAGTAATGAACCGTCAAGGAGCCCTCGAACTTTACACTATGTAAGTTATCTTTTTTTTAATTTAATTTTCCTTGTTTAATTCCTCCTGCTGTGCTGTCAGAGTCCTTAATTAAAACAAGTAGGTTTTGTTGAGGCACTCTTGCTGAGTGTTCACTTTTAAGTAGATCGCGCGACTGTGCGCTTCGTGTTTGTGCACGTGAGCTCTAAAGTAACGGCAAAACATTGCGGGTGAAATGTGAAGGCTGCAATCAGTAAATAAAACTTAATTATTCCACCCGGTGTTAGCGCATTATCAAACGTCTATCGGAGCTTTAAATGCGCTACACTCGAGTGAACACCGGCATCTTTAGAATTAGACGCTAGTGATAGCTGACTCACAAGGTTGGCTGACTCAGTTATTTATGGTTAAATATACATCTGAACGGATGAATTAGCAATAATAACTCCAGCATTAAACTCCATGTGCTGTATTATAATAAACACGTACTTTCCGCTCTATATATATTGTTTTCTTCTTCCTCTTTCTATTTAAAATGCCGTTTTCAATGTCTTTACACTGTATATTTGATTGTTGACTGATTTTGAAGATATCAATTCTTGATATGTAGATACATTTTTACCTCAATAAGAATCTGAGATTTGAAGATTTTATGAAGTCCTAAAGCCAATGAAGCTGTTAGTAGTTTCAGGAATGAAGGTGTCCTCTCAGAATCCGTCTCCTGCACTGAAGTCCTCGTCGCCAATGTAATGACTACTCCTCCAAGTCTTTTTCTTTTAACGTGTATCTTTATTAAACTTCCATAGTAACGTGACACCCTCAGCACAGCTCTTCCATCCACCCTTCACCGTTCCTCCCCTTCTCCATTACATTTGACCTCACAGCTTACCTTATGACATTCCACACTCACAAGCACTGCATAGTAGGAAATCTCCACAGGTTCCCTTAAGCAATGGCACCCGCCTCTGAGGTAGCCAACTCCCCAAGCTTGGGATAGATTTTTATCAGCAGTGATCTGTGCCATTCCGCTGACTGGGCACAGTTGGCATTCCTTAAAAGGCACATGGCCCTCTGGGCCAACCAGCCATGATGTCCATGGGCATGGGTGACCCTGTTGCTTTGGCAAGCTCCGTCAGCTCAATAATCTTGGGTAGAGGGCCTACCACGTCCAGGAGCTTATCCTGGTACACTCTCCATTACCTGTCGATGCCCTTCTTGGGATTTTTAATTTATTTCCCAAAGAACGTACACATTTTGCCATCGATCTCTGGGGTCAAGGCTACTTTCCTGCTGAGTGAGGGTCTGGGACACTCCGCCCGAAAGCAGGCCCTAACTTCCTTCTCTAAGGGCAGTCTGATCTTTCTTTGTCTGCCACCTTTTGCTTGTGGATCCATTCTGAAGAGTGGGGATGGTGGATTCTCTTGGGTTCGAAAGTGTCTACCTGACAAAGAACACTCTCTTGAGAGTCTGAAGCACTAGAGCCAAACTGCTGAGGCCTACTGCAGCCAGGTTTGTCCGCAGATGAGTAGTTATCATCCGAGTCATCCTCCCCTTTATCAGGGAACCCAGTATCGGGCTCATCATTGGGGGCGACAAGGTCGCCAGATTCCCCAGGTGACACATCCTCCTGGGAGGTACATTCCCAAGCATGCATGTACTCTTCTGGAAGGCTTCGCATAGTTTGTCGAAGTCCTCCAGGTTCCCTGTGTCATACTTTCTGGCTTTCGTGGTAATGGAGGATGAGAGTCCACTAGGCCTAGCCACCACCAATCAAGGTTCACCAATACCCTGGGGATTTGTTCCGCAATCTTATTAATTTGGTCCTGGAGGGTGGACAAGGCCCTAGAGATGGCTTGGGAAAGGGGTCTGTCTACCGCCGCTCTGGCATCCTGCAGGAGGCCATTACTCCTTCTCTTGATAAAATGAATATTGTGGTCTCTGAAAGACTCCATATTTTAAGAGGGTGAGAATAGATCAATATTGACCACTTACAGTACAAAAAATGCCCCTTGTAACTTAGTTTTGGGCAGCCCCCTCTCTGGAGCTCCAGTAAATATGGCTGCAATAGCGTGAGCTATGTCCTGCTTGCCTCAGCCCAAAGCAAACCGCTGAAGCGGTGTCAAGCGAGGGTTGGTGGGAGGTCCTCAGGGAAACCCAAGGGAATCCCTGCAAGGAAACCCCAGCATGCGATGCATGTGAGGAGCGCAGGTAGAAAGGGCTTCCCTGACAGGCAGCATCGCTCCTGACGAGCCCGCAATCGACGTGTGAAGTGCTAACGCGGGAATCACAATTTTCAAAATAAGGGACGCTCGGGCAAAGAGCTTACTTCGCTCAGTATAGTATAGCCAGCAATAATTAATTGTGACTTAACTGATGTAGCAGTGAAGAAAGAAGGACAGGAAAGGACTTCATGAATATACATATATATATGGTTATAGATTGTAATGTGAATGGAGGACTGTTTTTATGGACACTTACTACCCATTGGTTGATGGCAGTCGTAGATTTATGATGTTATTTTCTTGATTAAAGATGTTCTTAAAGAGTGATTTCTATTTAATAAATAGTGAAGAACGTTATGCATAATCCTTGCCTCCGGTCCTGAAATAGATTCTCACATTTCAGAGATCCTCCTAACAGAAAGTACAGTTACCACCTCATTCTTCAAGGGGAAGAATGGGTCCTCACTCCATAGAGAAGCAGACAATTGAAGTCCATACCACTGTGGTCCTGCTTTACCTATTTTGGGGTGTTTATAGTTCTCAACCTGTCTCCACCACCTGTTTATCAGGGTCCTGGAACTCTACACATGTACACCGATCACACACCTTATATAAAGGTACACACACAAAAACACATACCCTCTCTCCAGGAAAAAGGCTCTTACTGGATTGTGTGACCTCGTAGCCACATTCCAGTTGGTCAGGTCCTCTTAAGGCATGTGCCCGGTACCAAAAAAAGTCAACTCTACAGCCTTCGATTTGCAGTGTGTCCACTTTGTTCCAGTAAATAATGGCCAAGCTTTCACTGGCCATAATTAGCAGAACCACTAACCCAGTTTTGTATTAGTCTTGTTGTGTCTGGATTTTTGCAACGTGGTATGTAGAGAGCTCCATTAAGTTCATGAAAAGACAATAACAGCTTCAAAATGCAAATGTCCCACTTTCACATCAATTTAAAAAAAGCATGATCCCACACCACCTGTATTGTAATCCCTACAATTATAGGTCAGGCTCTTTCTATTAATTGTCCTTCTTGGGCCACTTGCTCATTCCTGGATCTCTGCTCCCATTGCCTATGCCTGATTATACCTCAGCCCAGCCAGGCATGTGATTTTTCATTTATTTTATACCAAAACCAACATAGGCCCTCATTATGACATTGGCGTTAAGTCCCGCTTACCGCCATGCCAACTGCCGCCAACATGCCGCGACCGTCGCGGTATCCCGCTACCCATATTATGACACACACATAGCAATCCATCACTATATGGACACAAACACAAGTCCGCCAGCCCAAAGGTCAGTGGCAAACTGGCAGTAGCAAAACCCACAACGTTACACCAACAGAACTACATCCACAGCATTATGACCCACGAATCACCAAGGCGGACATTTGGTAAACCATTGGCGACACATACCACTGTGCTAAAAATACACACAACCTAATAAAACAACACCACATTGGACAATTCAATCCACACACACCTGACACTCATACACACAGTGAACTCACACACCCACACCAGTATAAAACACCCACCCACACCACCCACATCCCTTTATGACTCAAAGAAATTGACAACTGAGAGAGAGACACACCAAGAGCACCCACAGAACCAGAGCCACAGTACACTATCACCCATACACCATCCACACACCTCACACCACACACCCCAACACATCACCCCACACACCCCACTCACACTACACCCATGGCACCACAAAGACACCCCAGGTTCTCTGAGGAGGAGCTAAGGGTCAT
Source organism: Pleurodeles waltl (assembly GCF_031143425.1). Lineage (NCBI taxonomy): Eukaryota > Metazoa > Chordata > Amphibia > Caudata > Salamandridae > Pleurodeles > Pleurodeles waltl. The sequence goes on from NC_090450.1 coordinate 144,862,536, forward strand.
GGTGGAGGAAATCATCCGGGTAGAGCCACAGCTATTCGGATCACAGGTTTAGCAGACATCCATTGCTTGGAAGATGGAGCTATGGCGGAGGATCATGGACAGGGTCAACGTCGTGGGACAGCACCCCAGAACAAGGGATGACATCAGGAAGAGGTGGAACGCCCTATGGGGGAAGGTGCGTTCCGTGGTTGCAAGACACCAGATAGCTGTACAGAGGACTGGCGGTGGACCCCCACCTCCTCCCCCACAAATAACAACATGGGAGGAGCAAGTCTTGGCAATACTGCATCCTGAGGGCCTAGCAGGAGGTGCAGGAGGACTGGACTCTAGTAAGTAAAATCTTTACTACTTTCACCCCCTCCCTGCATGCCATCACATACCCCCACCCTGTTACGACTTGTCCCACTTCTAGGGGGTGCTGTAAGGGGACTGTTGGAAGCCTGGGAATCACCTTGAGCACTTATCTAGAGTCCCTTGCTGACTCCCGTTTGTTTCTCTTTTCGCCACGGTATACTTTTGTAGTATTACATTTGCTTCCTGGTACTGCAAATCCCATAATGCACAGCCTGAGCTGCACCCCAAATGGCCCTGGAGGCCCAATGCATCAACTGTGATGGCACCAGTGGGACGGAGGGCGATGGGAGCACCACGGCGGAGCCAGGAGAGGACAGTTCTGACAGTGATACCTCCTCCGACGGAAGCTCCCTCCTGGTGGCGGACAGCTCTGTGGCCAGCCCAAGTACAGGTACAGCCAACCCCCGTACCAGTACCGCCCTCCCAGCAGCCCCTCCGTGAGTTTCCCGTTGCCACTCACCCAGGAGGGTGGGCATCTCCTTCGCCACACGCACCTCCGGTCCGTCCCCAGTTAGCCCTGCTGCCCTGAGTGAGGAGGCTATTGACGTCCTGCGATCCATCTCTGTTGGGCAGTCAACCATAGTGAATGCCATCCAGGTCCTGGCAGGGCATTTGCAACATACAAATGCATTCCTGGAGGGCATTCACTCTGGCATGGCGGCCAAACATAGATCATTCAGGCTCTGGCCTCCCTCCTGATGGCAGCCATTGTCCCTGTCTCTAGCATCTCCCTCCAACTTTCTCTACCTAGTCCCATTCCCCTGAACCCCAACCTATCCCAAGCACATAATCAGACCAGCATACACCCAACACACAGGAGTGGCTCAGGCAAACACAAGCACCACACAAACACCATCCAGAAGCAGACACACCAACATCCACTGCCTCCACTGTGCCCCCCTCCTCCTCCTCCTCTTCGTCCACCTCCCTCCCAGTAACGTCTCCACTCACACCTGCATGCACTACATCCTCATCCACTACCTCCATCACGCCTATCACTACACACCCCTCACTGGCAGCCATCGCCCTCACATCCATGCACACGTCCTCTGTGTCCTCGCCCACTGTGTCTGTGCCCCCTACTCCCAAAGTACACAAACGCAAGCACTCAGACACCCAACAGCATCCAGCCCATGCACCTGCACCCAAACACAGCAGACAGACACCTCCTACAACCACTTCCTTTTCCTCCACTCCCAAAACCTTCAAAGGGGTGAGTGGCTCCAATGAGACTCCCATCAGCACTGGCAGTGTGCCTGCACCAGCTGCCAAGGGCGAGGCCAAGGAACAACCACCACCAGCCAGGGGCAAGAAGGGACCACCAGCTGCCAAGGCCAAGGATGCACCACCAGCTGCCAAGGATGCCCCACCAGCTGCCAAGGATGCACCACCAGCTGCCAAGGTCAAGAAGGGACCATCAGCTGCCAAGGATGCACCACCAGCTGCCAAAGGCAAGAAGAGACCACCAGCTGCCAAGGATGCACCACCAGCTGCCAAGGTCAAGGAAGCAGCACCAGCTGCCAAGGGGAAGGAGGCACCACCAGCTGCCAAGGGACAGGGCAAAGGGCCTGTCCCTGCAGGCAGGAGGGACAGGAGGCCTGGTACTGTGACAGGATCTGAGCCCCCACCACTAACCATGCCGCTTCAGCCATCCATGGCTGCAGGGGAAGTGCTGGAGCCTCCCCCCACCACTGGCAGCACTTACACCAGCACTGCCAGCAGCACTGCCAGCGTCACAGCCACCAGAACCACTGCCAGCAGCCCCAGTATATATGTAAATACTGTTTTGATTTTAAAGCACGATTTTCTAGTGTTTTATCTTATTACAATCACTTTAATCAATTCCTTTTGTCCTTGCATTATTCCTGAGGGGTATGGGTAGATATGAAATGTTGTTGCATCTGGTTGTGTGTATGGTGTTGAGGGTGGGGGTGTTGCGTGTGTGTGTCACTCTCTTTTTCCTCCCCCCTCCCCTGTGTGCTAGGCGGCAGAACTCACTGTGGTTGTCGTTGCCGGCGTTGGTATTTCTGGTGTAGGAGGAGGTAGACCAGCATGGGGAACACCTGCAGTTCAAGCTCCATGGCGTCGTGGTTCTTCCTTGAGTCTCCAGAGGTGAGTCTTTTCCCTTCTGTGTACTGTTTCCGCCGTGCTTTTGATGGTGTTGGTACCGCCCCGGAAAAGGTGGCGGATTGGTGTGTCATAATGCAGTGGGCGGAACCTTGTCTACCGCCTGGATGTTTCCGCAGTGCTTGTTGCTACCGCTGTGGCGGTCAATGTGTTAAAGTGGCTGTCTGTGTTGGCGGTTTCCGCCATGATCATAATTCCATTTTTTTAACCGCTGCTTTATCACCGACCGCCAGGGTTGTAATGAGGTCCATAATTCTGAATAGCAGATGGTAAACACTTCAGGCCTGATTTAGTTACTGGTGGATGTGTTACTCTGTCACAAGGGTGATGGATATCCCGTCATCCATATTGCTATTCCCATAGGATATAACGGGATCGCAATTCTGCAGGCAGGATATCCGTAATGCTGTGACAGAGTAACCCCATCTGCCAAACTCGAAATCAGGCCCTTCATTATAATTTTACTACTGGTATTCTGTGAAGTCCAATCTTCAACCAGCTACCAAACCCAAAACACACAAGAAATAGTTGACTACCAAGTTGAGGATGTGAAAACCATGGTGTGGGCATTCTCTGTAAATGAGGGTCTTGCATGAAAGCAGTCATCCAGCTGGTGGAGATACTTCCCCGCACAGCAGTGTGCTTGCGCAGTCTGCCGAGTAATGAGCAGATACCACTGGTGATTATGTGCCTTTCTTCACATATGCTCACATTACTTCTGAATGCTAAGTAAGTACAATAGAATGTGTGGAGAGGGAGCCTTAGCAACACTGTATCACAGTGAATAGTGGATAGCTTTTGACCCTTCTGTACTTTGGTACTGATTGTCTTTCTTACTTTTCGAACTGCCTTGCATTACATTTCCCTTTCTGAGTATGCCGGCTTGCCCAAATCTGCTAGTGTGTGTCCACAGATATTTCACATTTTTGGGGATTGAAGTGAAGGGCCCTCTTCACCGAAGTTTTCTTTGATCTGCGAACAAAGAAATTCCTAGATCACTTTCCAAAAATAGATTTCTGCTTTCTCACTGAGAAGTTTCTGCACATTCACCTCACGATTTCCCAAGTCGAGGCTTTCAAACACCATCTGTTGGTATAGTTACCTTCTCCTCTAGCTTTCTTCTGTGTCTGATCCCTTCCTGACCACTGTGCCCAAGGCTACCAAGAACAAAAGCCAGAAGCTCCTAAAGAAACTTGAACTACAGTACATGCCAGCTTGAGACCTGAGATCAGACAATTCCCACCACACAAGCCCACAGACAACATTCAAGTAACATAAGTACTGAGGCAAATCTATAGAACATCAGGGCCATAAGAAAAAGAAACAAAGGAACCATACCCTGAGAACAGGGTCCACTATAACACTCCAGGAAACCCTTGAAAACAAATGTATTTAGCAAAGCCTTTGATAAAGGCATTCAGCATAATGAATGACACCCATTGATCCCTGAACTAAAAGGCCAGCCAACGTTGATGATCTTGGTCATGATGTTCACCACCTTACAATGTATGAGTGTGCCCACAGAAGACCATCAGTGCCCATACAGCTGAGTGGTTCACAATTAAAAGGTTGAGCAACAAAATAATCCCACATACCCGGTAGGAAAGGTGTAGTACAAAATTCTGCTGCATTATTTTGTGGGTGAACCCAGTGATCGAAAAAGGCAGAGATGAAATTCAACCTTTAGTTGGGGTGGACTCTTAAGTGCTTGTGCCAAAACACTGCTGCCTGCCAGTGCTTAATTTGTAAATAAAAAGGTGCCGGTGCTCAAAGTTCTCATCTTAAACACGCGGCTACTGAAATTAAAAGTGCGATCACAGAATACTGAGGCAGGTAATCCTGAAGCCACCTCGGGCCTCTTCAATCCATTTAAAGCCACTCCCTGCCCCTTCAGCTCACTCTTGCAGCTTCCTGCTTTTCCCCTTTCTGACCCTTTTCGTTTTTCCCTTCTTCCGTCTTTCCCACGTGTCTTTTTCTCGCAGTGAATGCTTGAGGCAGAAAACTAAGTGCCGGCCCTCAAAAATAATTGTCGGTGCTCAGCACCGGAAACAACAAGCACAAATTAAGCACTGCTGCCTCCCACTAACTTAGCTTTCAATCTACCCATTTGTAATGTCCCATTCCCTAATACAAAAACATCATCCTATTGCCTGTTAACTAAACTTGAAATACACCTTCATGAAATGCCAATTTTGCTGTTACTAACATATTTTACCGAAAGTTCATAAAATATCTCTGTCCTAGTGCTGTGATATGACACGTCTGGAGGACATCATAGCGGCGCTCTACAAAATATAATTAAGTACATAAATAAACAAATAAATAGATAAATATAATTAATTGTTTGATGTAGCTGTGTAATCGATTTCAAAAGAGGAACGGGTTTCCGGATTTCTAGTATCATTATCTTCTTTATCTCAGTACCCTTTAAACGGGCGATAAATACCTTGGGCCCAGCTCATAAAGATTTTGATGTGCCTTACTCCTGTAATACTCCTCCAGGCTTACTCCTGAATTCAGGGGTAAGCCAATGATACTTCTGGCTTATATCTGGAATTCAGGATTTAGCCAGGAGTGCTACAAGAGTAAGGTAGCCCTACTCAAAGCAAAATCTTCGTGAACCAGGCCTTTTGTATTCGGCGGATAAGGTCACCATTCTTACTGTAGGCAGAAAGTAAAAAGATTATTTTCTCGAGTTTCCAGAACTATAATTCTCACTGCCCCCAGGCCCTCATAACAAGCAAGTGAAAACGTTGCATCTCCTGTGCCGTATGTTGTTTCTGACATGTTACTGTATCCTGCCTGACATCACTACTGTCAACAAGGGCCACTGGGCACCTGTCCATGTTCCTCATTTCTATTTATAAGGCCACCGCCTGCACTCCGGTTCACCAAGTGTGAAAGAATTAAAAAGACTGTGCTGCGTGCTGACTTCACTTACTAATTAACTTCCTAAATAGAGCTTCAGGAGTGGTCAAATAGGTACTAGGAAGATTGGACGTGTAACTTATACCGTCCTCTTTTTTACAGTGATTTCCAAACAACCCATCTCTTACGGGGTTCCTATAAACTAAAACATAGCAATATTAAAGAGCAACAGCTTTTGATACACACTGCTGATGTAAATATTTAAAGTACTAGAGGTCAGATGTAGTAGGATTTTAGTTGTCACAACAACATATCAGTAGGTTCGCGAACGCTAAAAGGTTATTCACTAGGTACAAAATCAATTTTACAAGTTGTTAACGTTCAACCATCTCCTGCTGTGGGTTTAGAAATGGATACCGAACCGCAATTTGGAAGGAGCGTGTTGTGGGTGTCCAATTCAAATTGTGACTCAGTACCGTAGGTATCAATGGTTTGCAACGACCATTGATCAGTGCTTAATTTGTGCTTGTTGTTTCTGGTGCTGAGCACCGGCACTTATTTTTGAGGGTAGGCGCTTATTCTTCTGCCTCAAGCATTTGCTCCGAGCAAAAGACACATATGGGAAAGACGAGGAAGAGAAAAACGAAAAAGCGTCACATTGGATAAAGCAGAAAGCTGTAAGAGTGAGCTGAAGGGGAATGGAGTGGCTTTACATGTATTGAGGAGGCCCGAGATGGCGTTGGGATTACACTGCCTCCGTATTCCGTGTTCCCAGATCTAATTGCAGCAGCCGCTGTTTAAGAGGAGGGCTTTGAGCACCAGTATGTTTTTATTTACAAATTAAGCACTGCCATTGATCAGTTATTGACTCCCAAGTTGGAGTGGTAACAGACTAATAAAGGGAAAGTGGTTCCCTTTAGCGCCTGGGAGTACAGTGGCAATAAGTTTATTTTAGCACCAATTTTGCCTTTTAACAAAGTTTGTTTTTATATTAGTGAAGAACTAGCAGCTCCTCCAACAAGAACGTTTTACAAAAACCAATTCAAAATAATGCAAGCATTGACAAAGCCAAAAGGCTGGCAGCCAAGACCAAACCTATTGGCTTAGCCTTGCCTGTTTTTTTTTCAAACATATGTCCAAAAAAGAAGAAAAAAGAAAACATGGGACCGCCCAAAAATTAGTAGCCATATGTGTGCAAAAAAAAGGTAACTAACAAAACATACCAATTGCATATAATTTTAATAGGACAGTGCGAGTACTTCCTGTCAGGAAGGTGTACTCAGAGCAGGTGTACAATACTTTTTCTTCGGGTTAAACAACATCTCAGCAACATATGAGTCTTAGTGGCAAAAATAAAAGTTTCTATTAGATTTGAATTACGGAAACCTGAAGGCACCCTTTTATCATTTAAAAAAAATGAAAATGGACTGAAGAAGCATTGACAAATTAAAGTATTACTCATCAGCCTGCACTGCACTTATTTTTCAGTGGAAGTGCGCATGTGATCAGGAAACATGCGGTCGTACACAGTGAAAGAAAGCTAATGGCTGAAGTGGACTGACCCTGTGCCCATGCTGTAGGTAGTGACCGGTGGAAGCAAAATGTGAATGACAGCTGCACAGACCAATATATAAAGTGCACATGTATAGATAAATGTATTTTTATTTATTAAAATGTTTGATTACATGAGACTAGAAAGCCAAATACATCTACCTCTTGGCCTACAAATTTGTGAGAATGTACAATATCCTTGCTAACATGAAGGAAAGGTTTAATTCTATTACGGACACGGATGTGAGTATTATGCATTACTCCTTTTATTTTTAGCTTAGAATATCAATAATAACCAACAAGAAAAAACAAGGACTACGCTTCCATGACTCTTTAAAATCAATGAGCCAGAACACCAATGACCTTGTTCCATGCTGTATACAGGCATCATCCAGGATAAGCACTTCCTCTTTCTTCATGAGTAGTATTATGCCTTCCGCTTGTGATCAAAAGTCTTGTTTCTGTTCTGTTCCTAGTGAATAAATAAAACAAGGTTGTAATTTACCAATCCTAAACCTATTCTAATAGCACAGTGCTCAACACTTAAAAACATCTCAATAACAGATCATAACATACGGTAAGAAATAGAATATGTGAAGCATACTTATCCCAATGGAGTATCAGGCGATTCTCTGTGGCGGGTAAGTGGAAATATAGAAGTATTAAAAGGGGGGATAATCCTTGCCTCTGTGTCCTTAATAGAATTGAAACTTTTCTTCACGTTAAGTAGGAGATTTTACATTCTATGTCAGGACCAGAGGCTTTGATTAAGCAAGTTAAAAAATTATTAACCACCAGCGAAGCCACATTCAAGACCAGCTTCAAATAAAACTCTTTGAAAGTAGTCTGAAGACCAGGCAACCACCTACTTGAAATGATTTGGGAGTCATGGCCCCCTGTAAAAAACAGTGTCAGTACCTGCCTCTTGCATGACCCATTTCACCCAGCATGCTGTGGTTGGAGAGCAGACAGCATTAAAAGCCTTTTTTAAAGCAATGAGGAGCTGACATGTTCCTGGGGCTGGGGGGCAAAACTCCTCCGTCATAGTTTCATACACCCTTAGGCACCTTATCACACAAAACTATGGATGCTGGGTAAAAGCTGGATAGTGAACTACCCTATAATTAGATTTACTTCTCCATAAAAAAATGGAAAAGGACCCCCATCTAGGGAGAAAATTGTGGCTGACATATCTAAAGCCCTGACATCCAACACACATTTGCAGGATATATGACATAGTAAGATTTCCAACTTACCGCTAAGTTGTTTCCGTGAAAGAAATTAATTGTCCTGCCAGGACTCCAGAACTTTAAGGACATCATTCAGATCCCATAAAGAAGAATGGGGACCAGGGGTCTCCATAACCTGATCCTTCTCATCACTCTAGACACTAGAGGGTGTTCCCCTGCTGGGATATCCTGAAAAAGAAAATGGCCTGCCAAAATGGCTGCACTGCAAGCATTGATGGTCCCCAAGGGATTCAAATTTCATTCGCATACACCGGCCTGACCATCTGCCATGCAGATTTGTACTGCTTGACTGTCGAATCCACCCATGCTATGCTGATGAAGTGAGCAGCTGGTTGCGATAATTCCGGGACCTCCCAAGGTGAACTGTAATCTTCCACGCCATCAGTTGGACAGTCCCCTCTTGTACACAATGGTGTAGGTTGCCGCATGCATCCTTCAACAGGCTTAGGGTCTTGGGAGAAGAATTTAGGAATCCATAGAAAGTTCCAGCAGAACAGGATGCCAGACTTGTGATCTCCTAAGATGCATCACCAAAACCATCTCTGCTTGTTGTCGCTAGACCTGGGTGGTCAGTCTGCTGATTATGTAGAATGGAGGAAAAGTGTATCCCATGAGCTGACTCCAATCCTGTAGGAATGCATATGTGACTTCTGCCAGGGGATTTGGATGCCAGCTGAAGAATTACAGAAGTTGATGATCCAGACATGGGGCAAAAAGGTCGATCTGACATGGCCCCATCTGTTCATCAGACCCTGGAAGAGGGATGGGTCCAACTGCCATGCAATGGAGTCTTTCAGAAGTCTAGAATGCCAGTCTGCTGTCCAATTCAGTCTCCCCAGAAGGTACTATGCCATCACCAAGATCGTGTGTAGCAAACAATAGTGCCAAAAGACTTTTGCCAGATTTGCTAATACCTTGGAGCGTGTTCCTCCCAGGTCGTTGATCTACTGCACCGCTGACACATTGTCCATTTTTATAAGGATGGAACAGGACATCGTTTTCAATACCAGACTCTATACCTCGAAGGATCTGACCAGAAGCCCAAGGCAGTTAATATGTAAAGTTTCTTCTTCACTGGACCAAGGACCGCTGGTGGTAATTCCCCACAACGGGCCCCCCAACCTAGGCTACTTGCATCCAATTCTATTATGAGATCCAGGGTGGATCCAAAAATGGCCCTACCATTCCTGGCCTGCTTGTGTGCCAACCTCCTTTCAATCTCAAGATGGGCCTCCCGGTTGAGGGTAATCTCTGCGTATTTCCGACTGTGCCGAAAATGCATCGCCTTTAGTCTTTGTAGGGCCCTGTAGTGTAGAGGCCCCGGAAAAATCACTTGGATGGAGAACTCCAGGAAGCCTGCCATCCTGGCTAAGTGTTGTAGTGAGATCTTGTCCTTCAGTAAAGTCCTTCAAAGCTCTCTGCGTATCAAGGCAATTTTCTTCTGTGGCAACCTCGGTAACTATGACGAACAACAGGAAGACTATTCTTTGAGAGTGGTTGACCTTGGACATCTCATAGTTTATGACAAAGCCCAGGTTCTGTAAGAGAGAAATTGCCACCTGAAGCTGATGCATGAGAAGAATGTCGTCTAGGTACACAATACGTTTGACCCCTTGTGCCAGAAGTCATCCCATTGTCGGACTTATTAACTTAATGAAGCACCAAGGGGAGGAAGAAAGACAGAATGGAAGGCATATGAACTTGTAGACCTGGCTCCTCCATTGAACCTGAAGAAAATGTGGATGAGGAGGGAAAATTGGGACTATTAGAGAGGCATCCTTGTGGTATAGGGGTACCAGTCAGTCATTCAGATGGAGGATATCTCTGAGCAAATGCATGCCCTCCATCTTGAAATGCTGAAAGACAACCCATTTGTTGAACTGCCTCAAGTTTATGACTGATGAAACCCATGGTCTTTCTTCTCCACCAGAAATAAGAAGCAGAGAAAACCTCTGGGATGAAGAGGTGCAGTTGTTATAGCCCCTTTCTCTAAAAGGGTACTTACCTCCCAATCTATCAACTGATCGGCTTCTTGCAAAAAAGTCAAAGGTAAGGGATGGATCCCCTAGCATGGGGATCCAAAGAACTCTATAAGGAAACCTGCACCATCTGAAGAACCCAGGCATCGCCTGTTAAGGTCCTCCAACTGGGGAGGAAGAAGCGTAGTCTAACTCCCACCCTTGCACGGAAAGAAAGGGTATTGCTTACCTTTAGATCCTACAAGGGTGTATGAAGCTCCTCTGAATGAACCTTTGCCACCTCTACCGCATCCGGTACCATGAAAGGAGACGAATCACCCAAATCTCTTCTTGTCCTGCCACTGCATGGATCACTTGGTTTGCAGCTTGTGGGGAGCTGTATTGTAGAAATGACTGGGAGAGTGCCACCTGCCTTCTCCATCCCCCCACCCCAAACATTTTCTGGCCATAAACTTTCCACATGTCAAAAGATGACCAAGTTGTGACAAAAATAGAAACCTTTTTGATATAAGGGTCTCCGAAGAGGCCACCTTCTGCTACTTGGCCTGCTTCCAAGGTGTATCAAAGATATGGGGGGAAATAAGAGGAATTTCCCAGTGGGGGGCTCGTCCTCCTAATTACATATACATTGAAAAAACTGGAGCCCTATTCTGTAATGAGTACTAAATCTCCTACAGGGCAGTAAAGTGCAAGGCTTTTTTTGTATAACCCTCACCCCCCAGGGTTACCCCTTGGTGGCATGCTTTATTATAGTGTTCTTCCCATTCTGCTGTGGAATGGCACATGCTGCTACCTGTGAGATACACAGAAGTACTGAATGGTATACATCAAATGATGGTAAATAGGAGTTAGAGGGGTTTCATTGTAAATTAAAAATACTTGCTGGATAGGAAAGCTATGCTTTAATCCATAAAGGGAAGAAATGTAGAAAGTATGTGTAGTTTAAAACCCTTCCTTCTACATGGTCTACATGCTTCAAGCCACTCTTCCCTGTGGCTTTCGTCATGACCAATGATTACACCCCCTAATACCATTTCTAGTTAGACTATCCAGTAACAGCAAAGTGTAGTGACTTCACACTCTGCATGCACAAATACATTTTTCACCTATGTGGTACTATATTCTGTGATACCTGTAACATTTAAGGAGAGATTTATCTTACCATGCTATATGGCACATCCATATGAAGCAAAACGCTTCAAACCAGTTTGATAGGCATGGAGTGTCATGCATTTTACTTTAAAAGCACATTGAAGTGGTTATAGCCTGTTTAGGCAGGGGGAAACTTCATAGAGTATTTATGTGAGCACATCTACTAAAACAGTGATGGCCCTGTGATTGGGCCCTCAATTGCAACAAATCAACTACACAATACAGTACATGAACAGAAGACATTACGTACACATAAAAAGCAAAACTGTGGCTCCATGGGCCCTCAAGTGGCAAGCCAGTCCTGTAGTCATACTCTGTTTAATTGAAGGCAGAGCAGTCAATATGAACAAGAAAAACGTTTTCCTGCATTGAGGAAATGGATGAGCTATGCTGTGCTTACTGCATCAAGGTCTTGTCCCACAAAATTGACCTGAGATAGCTTTACAGGTACCTGAATGTTACCTGTTTTTCCCTGCTTGCCTGGTTTTACGTTATCTGACTGTAAGCAAGAGTGTGTAAAACGTGTGGCTTGTTCTGAATGCTGGGTGCCAGAGAACTAGTCCTTGTACCAAGACAAAATGGCAGCACCCAGGGCCGGCTTTAGCTGTGGTGGCGCCCTGTGCGACAGTCTTGTTTGGCACCCCCAACCCCATGACCAGTTCCTCGGATTTCCTCACTACCACCCGCCAAATGTGCCGTCATCCCTCCATAGCTCCCCCTTTCACATGCATTCATCTGTTTTAATGCACTTTTAAAGGCTGGCTTTACTAATCCACTCAGCTAGCCACATAAAATATAGTTCTATTCTTTGCAGCAGGCATATTAACCCTCTGCGCTACTTTATGGTGAGCCAATACTGCCGTTAGACAAAACTCTCATCTCTCTCCCTAGCAGGAACATTAATCACAAGAGGTATCTTGACATTTTAATTGTTTTCTGAAGGTTGGACGCACAAGGAACTTTTCAGCAGGTGCTTTTAAATCACAAGTTTTGTAAGCCATTGCTAAACACATCGTCCCTCTGAGGTCAGCGCCCCTCAGTCCAGGTCAGCACCAGGTGCACCTGCACCGCTCATACTGCCCTAAAGCCGGCCCCGGTTGCGCCTAATGGAATCATTTCTTGGTTACTCTCGGGCCGCTGGGTAGCTCTGAATGCAGCGCATCTAACGCGCTCACTGATAAAATTCCGGCTTGTTCTGAACACTTGCCTAATGTAAATAATGGATGGAACCTTTGATTTAGTTCCTCTTCACCACGTTGATTAGCACTTGTAATGTGTAGGAAAGGAACACAAAGGAAAGGACGTTTGAGTAAAAGTGCCTTGCTCTTCATAATTCCTTTATTTCAACTGTATTTAAAACATAAAATAGATTTGGTGATAGAATCCATCTGGTCTAGTGATGAAAAGGAATGTTGGTGAGTAAATCTCTGGCATAATACCTACAGTGATGTTGTGTTAACCCCTAGGTGTAAGGGAGGAAGATACCTTTCTTGAGCTGTTCAAGCTTTAGCGCCCTCAGCAGAGCACTTGTGGATGTGCCCAGGTATTTATACCATGATCTGGCCACACAGGATATTATCATTTAGGCCCATATTATGTGTATTGAGTTTAAAAATCCATGGTTGCACCTCTTCAAAAAGTAATTTTTGGGAATTGGCTGTCTCATATAAATGCTTGAGGACCACTCAGTAGTTATCTGATACAGTGTGTTTCTTTTCCATGTAGTGGCTACTTCCAAGGTGGCCAGCTCTTCTAACTTAGGATCAAATTTTATTAGGAGTGACCTCCTACACTCAGTGGAAAGAGCACAGTTTGTGTTGTCCAGAAAGCACAGGGCACATTGAGCCCAGCCTGTGAGGATGTCTGGGTCGATGAGATTGCCAGTTTCCTGGGCTTCTTTGGCTGTGTGTCGAATTTTGGTGAGAAGATCAAGACATATAAAAATTTGTCCTGAAAGAACTTCCAAGAGCGATCAAGGCCCTTCTTCAGTCAGGTCCTTAATACATTTTGTTATCAATGTGACCAATTTGGGATCAATTTCTGGGGTATTTGCCACCTTCCTCGTCTGAGATGATCTGGAACATTCAGCCCAGAGCCTTCCCCAAACCTCCTTATCCAAAGGTTTTCCAAAGCGGCTGCTCACATACTTTCGCCACTTTCGCCATTGGGGTCTAGTCTGAGGAGCAGGGGCACAAATGTTGTCTGAGTTGAACATGTCCGAAGAGTCAGCCTATTGTGTATTGCCAGCATTATCAGTAGAGTCAGTCCTGGGATGTTCGGGGCCACCTTCTGGCCTCCACGGTCTGCTGGGCCCTGGTTAATCCCCAGATTCAGTGTTTTCGCAATCTTCCCCAGTATCATCTCCCGAGGGGAGGAAAGAATTGTCATCAGGGCAATCCCAGGATTGTCTGTCTCCTGACTATCTTGGGCCACTGCCCATCTCTTCAAGAAGGGTAGACGCAGCCTCTCGAAACGTTCGGATGGTGGACGGTTTTAAAATTGCACTGTCACTTTTTGTAGTACTTGAGCTCAAGCAGATTTCCTGAAGCACATTTAGGCAAATACCTACAATAATAATGTAGAATGTTCAGAAATACATTTGTCTCTTCAAGATAAGCACTCTGCCAAAATATGAGGTCTGAAATACACCAGCTGTTCTAGGAAAGCGCAGCGGTCAAAGAACAAACTCCCTGGAGAATACTAGTCACTTAGCTGCAGTCTTTTCCGGAGTGCTGGAGGAATGCCTGGTGTCATCTGGTACAGGAACAAAGAAAATAATTGCCTCAAAAGTCCTGAATATGAGGATGACAGCAGGGGCTGGACTGCCAAGTCAGATACTGAGATCAGGAAGCAAAACAAAGCCAAGCAAGGAGGCATGCTTCACTCTGTTATTTATAGCCAATCAGGAAAGCAGTTGAGTTTCCACTTGTGGATGAGTCACCACACACAAATAGAAGCACATGCCTACACCTGCTCACATTAGCAAACAAGCATTGGTAAAACAAGCATTGATAAAACCAATTGTGTAACACAGCACATTATGTTTACTTAGAAACATGAAGGTTTAATCAAGAACAGAGATATGATTTAACCCTAATCCGTGGGGATGCTGACAGATAACGCAGGAGGCACCTTGGGGATTCCTGACATTGATGGCCCTGAAACTTCTTAACAGGAGGCAAGCTGACAAGCCCTTGTGGTGGGAAGGTAAAGTCCTTCCAGCAGGGTCAGTGAGCAGCAGGCAGCAGAGTAAGAAGCAGGAGAGGAGTCCTTCCAGAAAAGCAGTCCAGATCAGTCCTTTGGGCAGCACTGCACTCCTTCTGACAGAGTCTAGTTGTAGGTCCAGAAGTGTCTGATTTTAGAGGGTCACAGACCAAGTATATAAACCTAAATGAGCCTTTAAAGTGGAGGAGATTTCAAAGAGTGGTTCTGAAGTGCACCAGTTCCCCTTTCAACCCAGTCCTGTCTGCCAGGAGATTTGTAGGGGGTTATCGGTTCTTTGTGTGGGGTCAACCACTAGCCTTTGAAGTGTAAGTGAGAGCCCCTCCATCCTTCCTGCCCAGAGGGATGCATCAGTATGCAGATGAATGCTGATGCAGAAGAGTGTCCTAGGTTTTTGGCTGTCTTGGTGGAATGCACAAGGGGAGCTTTCAGCCAGCACTGACTAGACGTGGATTGGAGACAGGCTGTAAGGTGCAGAGTGCAGTAAGTGCATAGAAATCCTAATTTCTAAAAGTGGCTTTCCTAAACTAGTAATGTTAAATCCAACTTCACCAATAAGTAGGATGTCTCACTACCATTCCAACCATACCAAACATGACAATGCCACTCTTTTCAGATCAATTAAAAGTATGTAATGTAGTTTTAAATGCTGGCCTAGGAGAGGAGCAGGCTTCACAATAGTGCAAAACAACGTTGGGAGTTTTTCAGTACGAGGACATGTAAAACTTACAAGTACATGTCCTGTCTTTCACTTACATAGCACCCTGCCCAATGGGCTGCCTAGGGCCTACGTTGGGGTGACTTATATGTAATAAACAGGGGGGTTTAAGGCTTGGCACGTATTTTCAAATGCCAAGTCCGAGAGGCACTGACACTACACACACAGGCCTTGCAATGGCAGGCCTGGGACATGGTTAACGGGCTGCCTATGTGGGTGGCACAATCAGTGCTGCAGGCCCACTAGTAGCATTTACTTTACAGGCCCTGGGCAAATGTAGTGCACTTTACTAGGAACTTACAAGTAAATTAAATATGCCAATTGGGTATTAGGCAATGTTACCATGTTTAGGGGAAAGAGGACAGGTACTTTAGCACTGGTCAGCAGTGGTAAAGTGTGCAGAGTCTTAAAACCAAAAACAACGAGATCAGAAAAATGGAGGGAGGCAGAAAAAAAAGTTGGGAGAAGACCACCCTAAGGCTGTCAGGTCTAATATGTGTCCCCACCACCTGAAAGTGTGGAGATCTACCCAACCCCTTGGGAGCTCTCTTCACTAAGTGTTAGAAATTGGGCCTTTGGTTGGCAGTCAGGTTACCCCCTTTCCAAGCAAGGACCACACTCTAGTCATGGTAAAGGAGAATCACCCTCAGCTAACCCCCGCTACCCCCTTGGTAGCTTGGCACGAGCAGGCAGGCTTAACTTCAGAGTGCTAGGTGTAAAGTATTTGTACCAACACACACAGTAACTTAAAGAAAACACTACAAAATGACACAACACAGGTTTAGAACAAAAGAAAATATTTATCTAAACAAAACAAGACCAAAATGACAAAAATCCAACATACACAGGTCAAGTTATTAATTAAAAAGCAAAAAGCGTCTTAAATCCTTGGGAAAACAGTAAAACACAGTTAGTGTTGAAAAGTACCCGGGTAGCGTCAAAATAACATGCACGGGCGAGTGTTCGTCGAAAAAGGTAAGCGATGCGTCAATTTCTCACCCGCAAGCGAGACCGTGCATTGTTTCTCCTTTTCCGGTCAGGTTGGCGTGCGTCGTTTTTTCACCCCGCAAGGGAGTGATGTGTCGATCCAGGCAGCACTAGGATCCGGGCAGCCGTTGTGTCATTTTTCTGTGGCCAGCAAGGTTTGCATCAAAAATCCTGCTGCACAGTATCAACAAAACCACGCAATGTGGGTTGCGATGTTAACAGCCTCCGTCAGCGGGTGTTGCTCGTCGTTCTTCCAGCTACGTGCATCGATTTTCCAGCCGTGATGCCGGTGGAGTGTCGATTTCTGCCGCAAAGACGGTGGTTACTTCGTTTTCCAGCTGCGTCTCGCAAGGTGCGTCGATATTTTGCCCGCACGGCAGTTCGTGCGTGGATTTTCAGTCTTGGTCTGCCAGCTTCACCTTCCAAGGCCCCAGGAATTGGATAGGGCACCACTTGTCAGGGCAGGAGTCTCAGCAGAGAGTCCAGGTGCTGCCAGGAGAAGTCTTTGATGGTCCTGAGACTTCAACAACAGGAGGTAAGCTCAGGACAAGCCCTTGGAGATTTCTTCACAAGCAGGAAGGCACACAAAGTCCAGTCTTTTTTCCTCTTGCACAGGCAGAAGCAGCAGCTGCAGGATAGCCCCACAAAGCACAGTCTCAGGCAGGGCAGCACTTCTCCTCAGCTCTTCTCCAGGTAGAGGTTCTTCTTGATGTCCAGAAGTGATCTAAAGTCTGTGGTTTTGGGTGCTCTTCTTATACCCATTTTGATCTTTGAAGTAGACCTACTTCAAAGGAAAGTCTTTCTTGTTTGTGAAATCCTGCCTTGCCCAGGCCAGGCCCCAGAGACACACCAGGGGCTTGGAGACCCCATTGTGTGAGGGCAGGCACCGCCCTTTCAGGTACAAGTGACCACTTCTCCCCTCCCTCCTAGCACAGATAGCTCATCAGGATATGCAGACTACACCCCAGCTCCCTTTGTGTCACTGTCTGGAGAGAGGTGCAAACAGCCCAACTGTCAAACTGACCCAGACAGGAAATCCACAAACAGTCACAGAATGGTTTAAGCAAGAAAATGCTCACTTTCTAAAAGAGGCAATTTCAAACACACAATCTCAAAACCAAATCTACTAAAAGATGAATTTTTAAATTGTGAGTTCAGACACCCCAAACTCCACATGTCTATCTGCTCCCAAAGTGAATCTATGCTTTAATCATTTTTAAAGGCAGCTCCCATGTTAACCTATGAGAGGGATAGGCCTTGCAACAGTGAAAACCGAATTTGGCAGTCTTTCACTGTCAGCACATGTAAAACACATTAGTATATGTCCTACGTTAAGCATATACTGCACCCTGCCCATGGGCTACCTAGAGCCTACCTTAAGGGTGTCTTACATGTAAGAAAAGTAAAGGTTTAGGCCTGGCAAGTGGGTAAATTGGCAGTTTATAACTGCACACACAGACACTGCAGTGGCAGGTCTGAGCCATGTTTACAGAGCTACCAATATGGGTGGCACAAACAGTGCTGAGGGTCCACTAGTAGCATTTGATTTACAGGCCCTGGGTACCTTTAGTGCACTGTACTAGGGACTTACCAGTAAATCAAATATGTCAATCATGGATAAACTAATTACATACACATTTTGTATAGGAGCACTTGCACTTTAGCACTGGATAGCAGTGGTAAAGTGCCCAGAGTAACAAAAACAGCAAAAACAGAGTCCAGCACACATCAACAACCTGGGAAACAGAGGCAAAAAGTTAGGAGAGACCACGCCAAGGATGAAAAATCTAACACTGAGGCAGAATAATCTGGAGAGACCAGCAGGTTTGTATGGTCAGTGCCCGGGCGATGCTTCACTGTAAAGTCCATTCCCTGTGGGAAAACGGACCACCTCAAGAGTTTAGGATTTTCACCCTTCATGTGCATGAGCCAGCTGAGGGGCCTGTGGCCTGTCTGAACCTGGAAGTGAGTGCCAAACAGATACGGTCTCAGCTCCTTCAGTGCTCAGACCACAGCAAATGTTTCTCTTTCGATGGCTCCACCTCTGTTCCCATGGATGTAACCTCCTGCTAATGAAGGCTACTGGTTGGTCTAGGCTCTCCTCATTCAGCTGTGCTAAGACTGCCCTATGCCGTGTTCTTCAGCGTCTGTCTGCAAAATGAATACCTTGGAGTAATGAGGGACCCTGAGCACAGGTGCTATGCACATGGCTTCCTTGTGGGATTCAAAAGCTTTCTGACAAGCCTCTGTCCAGATCACCAACCTGGGCTGCTTCTTAGAAGTCAGCTTAGTTAAGGGAGCAACAATGGTGCCATAGCCCTTAACAAATCTCCTGCTGTAGCCCGTGAGTCCTAGAAAAGCTCTCACTTCGGTTTGGGCTTTAGGTAGTTGCCAGGCCATGATGGTTTCAATCTTGTCCTGGAGGGGCTGCACCTTTTCACAACCTTCCAGGTGTCCCAAATACACCACAGAACCCTGCCCAATCTGGCACTTGCTGGCATTGTCAGGCTTGCCTGTTGCAGGTCCTGAAGCACCTCTAGTAGGTGATGCAGGAGTTCCTCCCAGCTGGCACTGTAAACAGCAATGTCGTCTAAGTAAGCGGCATAGAAAGCCTCCTTGTCACCCAGGACCCGTTCACCATCCGTTGGAAGGTATCAGGGGTATTTTTCAAGCCAAAGGGCATCACCCAGAATTGGAAATGGCCCTCAGGGGTTGAGAAGGCTAACCCCTCTTTTGCTCCCTCAGTCAAAACATTCTGCCAGTACCTTGATGTTAAGTCAAAAGTACTGAGGAATTTGGCAGCGCCTAGCCTGTCAATGAGCTCATCAGTTCTGGAGATGGGGTGTGCGTCAGGCTTGGTGACAGAATTGAGGCCTCTGTAGTCCACACAGAACTGAAGCTTTGGTTTGGCGCCCTGTGGGGTGACCTTTGGTACCAAGCCCACGGGGCTGGATCAGGGACTGCTAAAGGGTTCAATCACCCCTAAAGCTAGCATCTTGGATACTTCCTCCTAGAAGCTAGCTCTCATCCTGTCTGACAACCTGTACATTTTGTTCTTTACAGGGGAACTGTCTCCAGTGTCAATGTCATGGACACACAGATGTGTGAGTCCATGGTTGAGTGAGAACAGTGTGGCAAACTGTCCCAGCAACTGGTAATAGTCACCTTGCTGCTCTGGGGTCAGGGTGGCAGAGGGGTGGCACACTCCACTGACCCATCGTGTTCCTGTGTAGAGAGGAGGTCAGGGAGGGATTCACTTTACACCTCCACACCCTCATCTGTCACAAGGAGCATGCACACTTCAGTTCTCTCAAATTGAGGCATAAGTCGGGTTGACATGGAGCACGCATAGGGTGTTTCCAGGGATCTGGAGGTCCACTAAGTAAGTGGCCTACCCCTTAAGCTCCTTTATTTCATGTGGGCCCGTCAAGCGATCCTGGAGAGCTCTGGGCTCTACTGGCTTCATGACCCATATTTTCTGGCCAGGTTAAAACTACCAGAGTGGTCTTCTGGTCATACCAGCATTTCATTACCTCCTGGCTGGCCTCGAGGTTGCTCTTGGCCTTTTTCCAGTGGTGCACCTGGTTCTGGAAGGCCAACACGTAGCTGACCACATCCTGGGGGAGGTTCCTGGGGTTTGAAATGGCTGAACCCTACTCCTTTCTGTGCCTCCTCCCTGTAGGCAAAGAGAAGGCAGGGCAAGAGGACGTCTCACTTTCACCTCATGGCCTCAGGTAGGCCTGCAATCATGCACCTTCAAAGTCTTGTTGAACCTCTCAATTAGACCCCTGGTTTGGAGGTGATAGGGTGTGGTGAACTTATACGTTACACCACACGCATCCCACATGGACTTCATGTACGCAGACGTGAAGTTAGTCCTTCGGTCAGACAATATCTCTTTGGGGAACCCCACACAGATAAACATCCCTATCAGTTCTGGTCACTACAGGTATAGTCACCATCTTCAGAGGGATTGTCTCTGGGTAGTGTGTGGCATGGTCCACCAAGACCAGGATGAACCTGTTACCTAGAACTGTCTTGGGGTCCAATGGACCAATGACATCGATGCTCACCCTTTGAAAGGTGATGCCAGTTATGGGAAGTGGGATCAGGGTAGCTTTCAGCTTTTTCCCTGAATTTCCACTGGCCTGGCAGGTGTGACAGGGTCTGTAGGATGTATCTGAAGCTGTCTTCATTCTGTGCCAATAAAAGTGGGTGGCAAGCCTGACGACAGTCTTGTTTTGCCCTAAATGTCCTGCTAGGGGTATGTCATGAGCCAAACCCAGTAGGAAGGCCCCGCAACATTGAGGGATATCCAGCACATGGGCTGTTCCAACACACGGAGTCTTAGACTCATTGTAGGGGAGATCATTCTCCCAGTTGATTAGATGATCTCGAGAGGTTTCACCTGCTGCATGAGCTGAGGCCGGTCACCTCAAGAGTGAGAAACTCTTGCTGCGCTTTGCAGAATTCCTCCCTGGTGCACCCACCCTCAACTTGCCAACCAGCAAGCTCTGGTAGCTCACCTTGGGCAGCAAGGTCCTCCCTGGTTGGCTCATGGGCCTCCTCCTCAGGCACCCCGCCAACCTCCACTGTGAGAACTACAGGGACAAGTTTCCTGCACCCCTTACCTCTCTCCTTGGCAGCTGTCTGGGCCACTGTTCCAGGCTCCAGACACCCTAGACTCCCTTCCCGGGGAGCCATGGACCGTCTGGTCATGCACACCTACTCATGCAATCCCATAATCTCCAAATGAGACCTGAGCTCGATCTCCTTCCAGGTAATGTGCTCCAGGACATTGCCCAACAATTTACAGGCATAGCATGGCTCACACCAACTTTCAGAGTACCAGAGACCGCCCACTCAAAGGGTACCAGAGTCACTGGTAGATGGCTCTCACGATTGTCACTGACTATGACTTGGTGGAATGTGTTCGGTAGGACCTGCTCTGCTGACACCAACTGACACTTGACAGTTATCGTGCTGGCTCCTGTGTCACGAAGAGCCTCCACCCGTTGCCCATTAATGGTGATCCATTGGCAGGCATGTGGGCCTTTGGCACCATATCTTTACCCCCCAGGGACTCTAGGGTTACCTCTGCCTGTTCCCCAAAACTCAAGCGCAACACTAGCCAAACCCAGGTGTGTGCCCACCACTGAGGGGCTGTGCCCTCTTTGGACATTTGGAGTCGCCCGAAGAGGGACCATACTTGGAGCAACCTGTGCATTGGGGCACAAATCTCCCTGTCTTATGGTCAAATAACCTTTTTAGGATCAGACTGGGATTGGTTACCACTACTCCCTTGGGAAATATTGTGGGGGCCTTTAGAGAACCCCTTATTTTTAAGCTTTTCTCCCACTCTTTCCGCTGGTGGGAACCCTGACCATGTTTGCGAGTGTCCCCCCAGATACCTTTTTTGACACTCTGGTGCTAGCCCTGAGGTCCGCTTTCCCAGCAATCTTCCTGCGATCAGTGAGCTTACTGACAACTAGGTGCTGGCGCAACTCTGTCAAACAAGTACTGAGCATGTTCTCTCTCAAGATGAAATTGTCCAATCCAACATAATCATTGACTTTACTGACCCCCACCCAGCAATTCAGTGCCTTCCTGGAGTAATCAATGACATCTACCCAGGATTGGTAGGGGACCTTTTGACTGTCCTGAATCTTTGGCGATAATTCTCAAGGGTCAGTCCAAATTTGGCAATCAAAATGGCTTTGATGGGAGCGTACTTGATCTGGTCCCCAACCTCTAATGTTAAAAGGTGTGTCCCTCCCAAGTGTTGGCACATGTTTCCATAGACCCGCCCCCAGTGCTCTTTAGGAACCCCATGTACCCTTAGTGCAACTTCATAAGCAGAAAACCACTTATCAATGTCATCTCCCACCACGCAACTGGCACCAAGGTGGTCATTACAACCCTGGCGGACGGTGTAAAAGCTGCGGAAATACCGCAAACAGGCCGGCGTACAAAAAAAGGGAATTATGATCCTGGCGAAAACCGCCAACAAAGACAGCCACTTTAACACTCTGACCGCCACGGCGGTACAGACAAGCAGCGCGGCGGTTACCGCCAACAGACAGGCGGGAGACAATGTACCGCCCACACTATTACAACCCGCCAATCCGCCACCTTTTCCGGGACGGATTCACTGTGGATAAAAACACGGCGGAAACAGCTTTTGCTATGGGAAAACGCTCACCTGAACACATCCCACGAGGAACGACGACTCCATGGACCCGGAATTACAAATACTCCCTGCCCTTGTCTTTCTCCTCCTGTACGAACAACAGCTGCGTAGGCGCAGAAGACACCGGTGAGTACTGCACCTACGACACGGGGGAGGAAAAAGTTAGGAGGACACCCACCAAACACCCCCACCCTCGCATATCACAACATACACACCAATGCATTCACAAAAATAACAGTAACAACCCACAATCCCCCCGGAAGAATGAAAAGACAATACTACAGGCACCTCAGGGGGAAGGGAAGGGGGGCACCTCAGCCAGATGAATGCGAAGCCAGATCCACGACGGGGCACCATGCCCATTGATGTATCCTGGGGAGTGCAAAGCCACAATCTCTCAAGTCTATACAGTGGGTGGTTTGCCCACTGTGCCATCCTGGGGAGTGCAAAGCCACAGTCTCTCAAGTCTATACAGTGGGTGGCTTGCCCACTGTGCCATCCTGGGGAGTGCAAAGCCACAGTCTCTCAAGTCTATACAGTGGGTGGTTTGCCCACTGTGCCATCCTGGGGAGTGCAAAGCCACAGTCTCTCAAGTCTATACAGTGGGTGGCTTGCCCACTGTGCCATCCTGGGGAGTGCAAAGCTACAGTCTCTCAAGTAGATGCAGTTCTCTACTGGTACTGGGTGGGACTGGTGCCCATACTGGATGAGTCTCCATGTGAAAGTTCATGTCCTGTCACTGTCCCAGCTGTACATGGGATAAGGATGCCTGATGTGGCGGTCCATTCATTCCTACATGGTGCTTGCCCTGTTCAGTGGTTTTTACCATGGCGGTCTTTGCCCTGTTCAGTGGTGCTTTGCCATGGCGGTCTTTGCCCTGTTCAGCGGTCTTCACCATGGCGGTCTTTGCCCTGTTCAGCGATCTTCACCATGGCGGTCTTCGCGCTGTTCAGCGGTGCTTTGCCATGGCGGTCTTTGCCCTGTTCAGCGGTGCTTTGCCATGGCGATTCTGGACTGTTCAGCGGTGCTTTGCCATGGCGGTATTTGCCATGTACAGCGGTGCTTTGCCAGGGCGGTTCTGGTACGGACATTGGTGTGTGGCATGAAGTTCCCTACACTGGGCAATGGTGTGTGGCATGACGATCTCTACACTGGGCATTGGTGTGTGACATGACGTTCCATCATTGCCCAGCGGGGCTGTGGCAGCCGGGGCCCTCCTGGGCTGTGACTCTGGAGGTGGTCTCTGGACCAGTGACGATACTTGGGCCCTCCAGGGCTGTGACTCTGGCGGTGGACTCTGGACCAGTGACGACGGTGCTGGCGGTTGTGTCTGGACCGCCGGAAATGATGGCGCACTTCTCCGCCGTGAC
The DNA here is from genome assembly GCF_031143425.1 of Pleurodeles waltl. Taxonomy (NCBI): domain Eukaryota; kingdom Metazoa; phylum Chordata; class Amphibia; order Caudata; family Salamandridae; genus Pleurodeles; species Pleurodeles waltl. Next base: position 144,886,304 of record NC_090450.1, read on the forward strand.
ACTCACAACAGGCTGGCAAGACTTCCTCTGGACCTTTCCCACCTTTGGTGGAGTCACAGCTGACTCTCCAATCCCCTTCGAACCCAGGTCAGTTGTTGTCCCACCAGGAGACTTAACACGGTCCCGTCGTCTACTCTCCAATTTTAGAGCCTTTACAGGGGGTGGGCTGCCAGTGCCTTGGCTCCGGGTCCTACTGGTTGCCCTAGTGGCCAGTGCACTCCACAATCCCTGAACACGCACCACTGGTATTGGAGGCTTTTTGGCTGAGGCGCTACGACGGGACTGATGAATTGGAGGGGGGTGGGGGCAAAAAGGTCAATTTTACACAGGAACAGTTTCTGACGAACACTGGGATGGGTAGCTGGAGGGGGTCTGGGAGTGGTGGAAGAGGAGGTGGTTGTAGGAGGTGTTACTTTAGCTGTTTTGGGTGCAGGTACAGGAGGCTGTCGTGAGGTGGATGGATGTTGGGTGAGTGATTGCCGGCGTTTTTGTACTTTGGGAGGGGGCGTCACAGACACACTGGGAGAGGACACAGGGGACGTGTAAATGGCAGTGGAGGTGGTGAGTGCAGGTGAGTGGCTTGTGGTGCTGGGTGTCCTGGTGCGATTCCTGGTGCCTGTAGATGTGGTGCATGCAGGTGTGTGTGTAGACGAGACTGGGAGGGAGGAGGGAGAAGAGGAGGAGGGGGACACAGTGGAGACAGTGGATGTTGCTGTGTCTGTATGGGTGTAATGCTTGTGTGAGTGCCTGTGGGATGTGTGGTGCCTATGTTTGCTTGAGCTACTTTTGGGTGTTGACTTGTGTGCATGCTGGTCTGTAGGTGTGCTTGGGATGGGCTGGGGTACAGGGGATTGGGTCTGGGTGGAGGACGTTGGAGGGGGGAGGCTCGACACAGGGACAATGGCTGCCATCAGTGCTGAGGCCAGAGATTGCAGGGTTCGCTGAAGGACAGCCTGACCAGAATGAATGCCCTCCAGGAATGCATTACCGTGTTGTAACTCTCGTTCTACACCCTGGATGGCATTCACAATGGTAGACTGCCCAACAGTGATTGACCTGAGGAGGTCAATGGCCTCCTCACTGAGCGCAGCAGGGGTGACTGGGGCAGGGCCTGAGGTGCCTGGGGCGAAGGTGATGCCCACCCTCCTGGGTGAGCGGGCACGGGGCGAACGCTGAGGGGCTGCTGGGAGGGCGGTGCTGGTAGGGGAGGTGGCGGCTGTACCTGTAGAAGTGGTGCGCACAGATGGTGCCGCCACCACAGGGGAGCTCCCATCGGCGGACGAGTCTGTGTCACTGGTTGGTGATCCGGTGGCCGACGTGAAGCTCCCCTCGCCCTCCCGTCCCACTGGTGCATTCAGAGTCCGTGGTGTGGCCCTCCATGGCCATGTGGGTTGCAGCTCCCTCGTGCTCCGGTGCCACTTTACCTCCGCCTGTTGATGCTGATGTACAAAAGGACAGGGAGAGCAGGAAAAGGGGGGAGACAGAAGAACGAGAGTTTTAGTGCATGATATTCCGCTATCGTTGGCGGACAAGACAGACGCAGCAGCCCCCTGCATTACGCCGTGCTCCTGCACTCTGCACACGCAATTTCTGGGTTATGGCCTACATGGCAATGGTGGACATCTGCGCACATGGATGCCACAGGGGCAAATATACCTCGACTTGGCACTCTGCTGAGGTGGGGTTGAGTGCCACATGGCCTACATTACGGAGGGGCCTTGCCTACCTAACTCGCCCTGGCCTAGGGACACCCACAGCCCACCTCCCCACCCAAACACCTCCACTGCACGCAAAGTCTGCAGAATGAGGTTGTACTCACCTCCTTGTGTCTGCTGTGATGTCCTCAAGCACCCATCCAACTCCGGGTAGGCCCCCAGGATCCGGACCTCCTTGGCGATGGCACGCCAGATGTCCCTCTTCTGGTGGGCGCTGACCTACATGACATGCACAAGGGAAGAGGAACAGTCATTACCAAGTGCACCGTCGTCGTGAGTGGCCCCCTCCCTACTCTGGCCATGTGGCCCATTCATTCCCATGCATTAATGTTCAATCAACTCTGCCCACTTCCCTCTTCCACCCAGCCCTCTCCACCCAGGCCTAGCCCATACAACGTGCTCCCTGTGTACTAACCTGTTGGTCTGGAGGACCGTAGAGTATTGTGTACTGGGGGAGGACCCCATCCACAAGTTTCTCCAACTCCTGTGCAGTGAAGGCAGGGGCCCTTTCCCCAGACGCAGCAGCCATCGTCGCTTCCAGACCGAGGTCAAGGCAGCACTAGCAGTGTAGGTCCTCTCCTGTCGAAGGTCAGGTATCTAGTGAGTGAACACATAGAAAAGGCGGTGACGTCCGCGGCGGTGCGCATCATCACCGCCGGCGCACCATCACCGCCGGCTCCTGGGACCCATAGGGTCCACTGTTAACCATTGCAGCATTGCGCCGCGGTCTACGACCGCCTACTGCGACGGTGTGCAGCGCCAGCGCAGTTACCCCACAATCCCATTGTCCCAGTTTAGAGGTCAGGCAGCCGCCATTTCAGTGGCCCACATGGCTTCATTTACTACTGCGTCACACATAGCTAGGCCTACACTCAACACACATACAGGAAGGGTTTTGTGAGTGGTGTAGTCTTGTGTATAACTGTGGGTACATACCTGGAGGAATAGTGACTGGTTCCTCTCTGTTGTCCTTCGTAGGCACAGTCAGCTGGGACATATGAGAAGATGCCAGAATCCTCAGGTGTACCGACCGCTGGTGGACCTGTTGACAATGGAAGAAAGACATATCATCGTCACCTACCGTTTGACCGTGCCACTATCCAGGAACTATGTACCCAGTTGGAGCCAGACCTGATGTCAACGATCCGCCATCCGACTGGAATCCCCCCTGACGTGCAGGTGCTGTCAGTGCTCCATTTCCTTGCAAGTGGGTCTTTTCAGACAATAGTGACCATGTCATCAGGGATGTCCCAGCCTATGTTTTCCAACGTGCTGTCCAGAGTGTTGTCTGCCCTGCTGAAACACGTAAGGAGATACATAATTTTCCCTCAGGTGGAGGATTTGCCTACAGTGAAAGGTGACTTCTATGCCCTTGGACATATCCCCAACGTCATAGGTGCCATTGATGGGACCCATGTAGCTCTGGTCCCCCCCCACAGGAGTGAACAAGTGTACAGGAACAGGAAGAGTTATCATTCCATCAATGTCCAGATGGTCTGTTTGCCAGACCAGTACATCTTGCAGGTAAATGCTATGTTCCCTGGCTCAGTGCATGACGCCTACATCCTGCGGAATAGTAGCATCCCTGATATGATGGGTCAACTCCAGAGGCACCGGGTATGGCTATAGGGGGACTCTGGTTACCCCAACCTTTCGCGGCTATTGACCCCAGTGAGGAATCCCAGGACCAGGGCAGAGGAACGGTACAATGATGCCCATGGGCGGACTAGGAGGGTGATCGAACGCACCTTCGGCCTCCTGAAAGCCAGGTTCAGGTGCCTCCATATGACAGGTGGATCCCTATTCTACTCACCGAAGAAGGTGTGCGATATCATCATCGCCTGCTCCATGCTCCATAATTTGGCTTTGCGACGCCAGGTGCCTTTTCTGCAGGAGGATGATCCAGATGACGGTGTTGCAGCAGCTGTGGAGTCTGTGGAGCCTGTGGACAGTGATGAGGATGAAGCTGAGGAAGAAGAAAACGACAACAGGGAGTCAGTCATACAGCAATATTTCCAGTGACACACAGGTGAGAACATTTTCTGGTTTGACATTACATTAACTTTCACACGTGTACCTCTATCCTGTTTGTCTATTTCAATCACTATTTGTTAACTGAGTTGTATCCTTCCATTACGGTTTCACAGGTGAGGTAACCTACGTGTCAACTGCTTGCATCCTTCAAGGGCTTGTGATGTGTGACATAGGTATGTTAGCCTTACAATGGTACAGCAATTATGACACTGTCATTGATAATACAAAGTACAAAATCATAGACTGACTCCAGATTGTTTTGTGTTTCAAGGGTGTTTATTTAAGTGCTCAAAAAATGAAGGGGGGTTGTAAATTGGTGATGGGTGATGGTGGAGGAATGTCCATGGCAGAGTCCAGTCTATTAGTCTCACAGGTGCACTGCCCATCTGGGCATAGGAAGTGGAGCTGGGGCAGTTCGAATATGGACAGGGTAACAAAGTGGGACAGTGGGAGGACAATCAGGGTGGTCTTATTTCCTGGCGGGGGTCTTGCCATCTTGCTCTGTCCTGTTCCTGGATCTCAGGGACCGCTTGCGTGGTGGTTGTCCGTCTGCAGGGGGTGGGGTGCTGGTGTGGTGGTCCTGTGGCGGGGCGTCCTGTCCACTAGCGCCGGTGGAGGTGGTGGGCAGTTCATCGTCCTGGCTAGTGTCAGGGGCCCCTTGGAGTGCCACAGTGTCCCTCAAGGTCTGCTGTATGTCCTTCAGCACCCCTACGATGGTGCCCAGGGCGGAGCTGATGGTTCTGAGCTCCTCCCTGAACCCCAAATACTGCTCCTCCTGCAGCTGCAGGGTCTCCTGCAACTTGTCCAGGACCGTCGCCATCGTCTCCTGGGAGCGGTGGTACGCTCCCATGATGGAGGAGAGGGCCTCGTGGAGAGTTGGTTCCCTTGGCCTGTCCTCCCTCTGTCGCACAGTAGCCCTCCCAGTTCCCCTATGTTCCTGTGCCTCTGTCCCCTTGTAGTGTGGTCAGTTTTACGTATATTTTGCGCATTAGCTTCAGGCCTTAGGCCTCTGTGCACTTTGCCCTAAATATATTTTATTCATTTGCTAACAGCTTAGAGCCTCTGTGCACTTTGCTCTAAATGCTTTCTATTAGGCTTCGTACTGTTATTTTACAGAATAGCCAGTTCTACGGTGTTGTTTTTTATTCATATCACACTGTTTTGCCTACTTCAGCACTGGAGTTCTTCATAACATATTCACTCTGTGCTTTAGTCAAGGATACAGTCTGGTACATTGCCGATAGACGTGGTAGGAGTCTAGACTTGCCATTCCTGCGTAGGAACACTTAATATCTAAAATACAGTCGTTTTATTAAAACATTATATAAAACTTATACTCTCTTTGTCATTTGTATATGAGACCATATTGTGAATGAGAGAGTTGGACTGGATCTGAGTGACCACGACTTCCCTGAGAAGTTCCAAAGATGTCATGCGCTCGGCTGCCCAATCATTTCTTCCCCGTGGGAGAAATGAGGCACTGCTAGTTAGCCGGAGCAACAACCGGATTTAGGGTGACAGAGTTCCTTACACGTGGGTCAGACTCAGTCCCCCACACCGTTATCGATCCTGCTGCCTAGAAATCCAGTAGTCTCATTTAGGATAATGAGAGCCCACGCGACACCCTGGACCGTGTGCCCACTACCACTGCCCCCAGGTCCCTGTTGTTGTTGGGAGGGTGTGTTACCCTGGGTGCCCTGTAGTTGTGGACACACCGCTGATTGACCTGTTCTGGGTAGGGAGGTTTGGGCCTGCTGGGTGGGTGCTGTGCTGGTATTACCAGAGGGTGGAAGGTCGGTGTTGGGCTGTGCCTGTGCAAGGGGAACCGACTGTCCTGAGGCCCACAATGGTCCGGGCTGGTCATCACGATCCAGTAGGGCAGAACTGCTTTCGTCAATGTGGGCCTCTTCTGGGGGTGGAGTGGTGTTGTCTGGACCCTCTGGTGTGGTGACGGTCCTTCGGGTTCCTGCAGAGGTATAAGAGCATGATTATTGCATGTGTGTGTGTAATGGTGTGCAATGGGTGGCTGTGCGTGAACCCCAGTGCAAGCATTCCTGTTTGGGGGCTTGTGTGATGATGGTTGGGGGGGTGTTCTGGGTATGTGCAGTGAGCATGCTTTGGTGAGGGGTGACCATGCTAAGTTGTGTCATGCAGGGCTTGGTGTTGGGATGGGTGGTTTGTGTTATGGGTACATTAGTGATGAGTTGAAGTGATAGGGGAGGGGGTGAAGGTGGGGGTGTGTGATAGCATGCAGGTAGGGTGGGGGATCTGATAGTTAAGATTTGACTTACCAGTGTCCCATCCTCCACCGACTCATCCGAGGCCCTCAGGATGCAGGATGATCAAGACTTGCTCCTCCCATGTTGTTAGTTGTGGGGGAGGAGGTGGGGGTCCGCCGCCAGTCCGCTGTACCGCGATGTTGTGCCTGGAGACCGTGGAACGCACCTTCCCCCGTAGGTCGTTCCACCTCTTCCTGATGTCCTCCCGATTTCTTGGGTGCTGTCCCACTGCGTTGACCCTGTCGACTATTCTGCGCCATAACTCCATCTTCCTGGCTATTGATGTGTGCTGTACCTGTGAGCCAAATAGCTGTGGCTGTACCCGTACGATTTCCTCCACCATGACCCTGAGCTCCTCCTCGGAGAAGCGGGGGTGTCTTTGGCGTGCCATGGGGTGGTGTGGGTGATGTGTGGGGTGGTGTATGTGTTGATGAGTGTGGTGAGTGTAGTGGTGTGTGGTGTTTTGTGCGTGGATGTTGTGTGGGTGATGGAGTTGTATGCCTCTGTGTGATGGGGTTGTCAATTGCTGTGCTGTCTCTCTGGCCTTCTTTCAGAATTTGTGGTCGTAGGGGTTTGTGGGTGATGTGGGTGTGTGTTTTATATTGTATTGGGTGTGTGGGAGTGTTGTTTGTATGTGTATCAGGTGTGTATATTTCAAATTGTCCAATGTGGGAGTGTTTTGTAGATGTGTGTGTATTTTGAGCGCGCAGTGTGTACCGCCAATGGAATACCGCGGTTGAAAGACCGCTGCGTGGATTCGTGGGTCGTAATAGCATGGGCGTGTTTCTGTTGGCGTGGAGATGGAGGACTTGTTTCCGCATGTTTATCGCTGACCTTTGGTGTGGCGGTGTTGTGTGGGTGTCTGAATTTCGGCGGATTCCGAGATGTGTGTCATAATAGCTGTGGCGGTCTACCGCGGCCGGGGCGGTGTATTGGCGGTCTTCTGCGCGGCGGTAAGCGACTTTTACCGCCAATGTTGTAATGACCCCCCAAATCCTTAGGTATTCGAACCTTCTTGTCTCCATCAGGTACTGCATGTATGCTGCCACCATCACTGCTGGAATTCGCCGGCCTGGCCTTGAGTTCCAACTCTTTTACACTCAGTTCATAAGCCAAAAGTAGTTTTTTGCTGCTAAGGTTCTTTCATCCTTCCTCTCCTCCATTTTTAAGGTTGACCCTGCAATAGTATGCACTAGTGCATGCGTATGTCTTGTGAGACGCTGTCGTAGTTAGAAAAGGGCTTGGAACCTGCCTGTCACTCACCATTAATTGACTAGCCTGGCACTCTTCTTAACAGCCTCATAATTAGTCCACTTCCGGCCTGGGATAATTTCCGGTTCTGTCCATAGAGCAGGGACAAAGCACTGATTGGTTTAACTTAATTAGTGCCCCTCTGCTGCTCCAGAGGTGATTGAGGTACTATTTCTTCCCCCTCCCCTTCCCGCTGCCTGCTTCTCCCTCATTATCGTTTTTTTCTTGTTTGGAATCACTTAGTAGCATGGTAGACCACCCTTCGCGCCCCTTTTTTTTCCTTACGATTTTGGTTTAACTTTGGCCCCGTTTTGATTTTAGTACAACGTGCTTTTTTTTTAAATACATATTCAACAAACTGTTTGAGGAATCTCCTCTCCCTCGTCTGTCATGAGGTTCAGCCGGACCTGGAGGTGCTCGTCGGGCCTGGGGGGTCGCCTTGACCAGGTGCTGGCACCCACCTTCAAGAACCCCTTTGTGCATGAACTGTGCTTCACCCCACTGCAGAAAGCAAAAGTAGGTCTTCTTTATATTTGTGATTGTGCTTCTATGTTCGCATCTCTGTAAATAAACATGTACGAGTTTCTTCGCTTCTTGTAACATGCGGGAAGGGCCCCAGGAACATGTCTCATGATGATCTGTGGAATACTGGGTTAAATCCCTTGATTTGTGCCATCTCTATATTCAGCGAGGCTTTCCATAGGACATACATGTTACCTGCCATTCAAAGATCTTCCAGTATCTTAGCTACCACGTGCAAACTGCACACAGCCCCTTCGCCACGGTGCACCAGTATCTTACAAAACGCAGAGCTCCTTATCAGTGGTTAATCCCCAGCTGCCTGCATACATGGTACTTGTTGTGACAAAAGCTAGTCTCTGCCTTTACATCCAGGGCGAGACGAGATGCGCGTGGGTTTTTGCTGCGTAATGTACACGAGCCGGCCTGACATGCTGGCGCTCATGCGTAGTGCAACATGCCCGCCCCTAGGATGCCAAGCGGTCACCTGTTTGTGTTTGTACACAGTGGGCACTGTGGGAGGAGAACACGCCAGTACATGTGCCTGGCGCCTGTGAGGCCCAGGGTTGTCCCTCTGGAGACACAGCCCTCCCCACCCAAGCATGGAAAACAGCAGCCAAAGCATGCGTCCTGCTGCCACACCGAGTTTGCTTCACTGCAGCCAAAATGTCAGTTTGGACTCTCCTTGGGCACCACTTGGACTCATTGTGAATGTCTCCATAAACCACAGTCCTTGCCCAGACCTCAAGCTAGAATGTCAAAAGTGACTGAAATAATTAACAGAAGTGCAGACCCCCATCCCCCGTATTAGTTGTGTGGGCTTGGGGTTTTAGCACTATTAAAATATATCACTACAAATTGGAAAAGTAAAAAAATAAGCCCTCTCGGCCTTATTTACACAAACGACAAATGCGGACAGGTGCAGCCAGAGTTTCTTTAAATGTAGGCAGCTGGGGTCGGTGTGTTGGCACGTGAAAGGCATGCTGGAATAAATTCCATCTGGCACAGGCACACAAGGTAGCACCTGCATAACTGTTTCTGAGAGTTCCTGAATAGTTGTACAAAGGTTCCTTAACCTCTGACCTCGACCACACACCAAAAATTGTTTTGAAGCATAATTTCCCTCTTTTTTCATTTTAATAAGATAACTGCGGCCTGTTTCCCATCACATGTAGAAAGCTGTCACACTGCAGGTAAGACTCAGGAAATGGTATCACGCAGATGCACATGGAGTGTAGTGGTGGACTGCTGTTTTTGTTATGCATTGTAATATTTTTCTGCTTATTCCTATAAAAATGTCTGCAGTGTCAGGTATTGTCAGAATGTTTACTAATAATGAATGCATATCATAGGATATCTGCTGTAGTGCTTCTTTAATCTGTGTTTGATTGATGCTTTATCCTTAGCCGTTTCCTTTTCCTCATATTGTTCAGCAGTATTTAATCAACCTTATTGATTGATCCTCTGGCGAACCTTTACTACCTCATCCCTCATTAAGGAAGGTTTCAGTGTTGGAGACTACGCTCTTTCAATAGCATGGTGTGTTTCATGCTGACCAAGAACTGAGGCCTCCCTGGGGCTGGTCGTGTACTTTCATTAACTAGTAATATCCTTTATCCTTAGATTTGTTGTGGAAACAGTCATATCTGCAATATGAAGTTTAGTTTTCACAATTAGGCCTGTTGCAAATTGGCCTCAGTGTGGGTGGCTGATTAGTGTCGTGAAAGCAGGGCAGTTGTACAAGACCAGATACAACTAGTCTTATACCTGTATCACATTATAACAAGCCCTGGGGAACAAGTAGGCTGGGCGTTGGCAGTTAGCCTTTTGTTTTTGCCGATGCTTGTTTTGTCGTGGGTTTTGTAAAACCTTATTTCTGGGAAGCTGCTGGAACTATCTTCAATATTAAAAAAACATACATTGTCATAGCAGTCACTTGCACTGAAGAAAACTTTGTTCACATGCAAGTTTTGAAGTAGCAGAATACCTTCGCTCACAGTGATGTTAACCACTAGCTGAAGTGTGATGATCCATTGCCCCATGCTGTGTGTTGTAGTGGGCTGAAGAAAAATGAGAATGACACAACAGACCACAGGGCCACTGGAATTATACAGCTGGGAAGGCCAAAGTATGCTGCACAGAAAAGGCAAATCATGTGATGTAATGCAGCACGTTTTATGATAGTATTAATTCATTCATTTGTCATTTTTAGGGTTGGGCCTTCTGATAGCATGCGCTAGTGCATGCGTATCGCTCGCGATACGCTGTTGTAGTTAAAAAAGGGCTTGGAGCCCTCTTGTTGATTATCATTTGTTGGATTGCGTAGCACTCTTCTTTACAGCCTCGAAGTTGGACATGGCTGGCATTTCATCATTTCCGTTCCTGTCCATGGCACAGGGACCCAGCAATAATTGATGCAACTTAATCAATGCCCACCCGCTGCTCCCGAAGTGATTGAGGTACTATTTTTTTTTTTTTTTTACTTCTGCCTTGCAAACAGAAGGCACGTGACTGGAAAAAACATGGTCACCAGGACCAACTAAATTTCAAAGTTTTATTTTTTTAGAGTGAACTTTTTGTTTTATTTTGCCAAGTCTTCTTTTCTCACAGTGCACTCATGTTTTGTTTTTGCTTGTGGGTGCTGTTCTCAAAAGTTGACTATTATCTTGTTCAAAATATTTAAAAGCAGCATTTTTTTCTTATGCGTCATTTTCAAAACTATGCATTAAAACATAATTGTGCAGTACACCCCATTACACGCCACTCCAATCTAATCCGCCCAACTCCAATTCAAAACACTCACCACAATCCACTCCAATTTACTACACTCCAATCTCCCCAACCCAACCCACCCCACTACATTCTACCTCAATCCGAAGTCTGTCCCACCCCAATCCAAAACTACCTTTCCTACTCCAATCCAAAACAATATGCCCCTCTCAAATCCAAAACTATCTGCCCCACTCCAATCCAAAACAATATGTGCCCCTCCAGTCTGCCCCACTCCAATCCAAAACAATCTGCACCACTCCAGTCCAAAGCAGTCTGCCCACTCCAATCCAATACAGTCCGCCCCACTACAATCCAAAACAATCTACCCCACTACAATCTGTCCCTGTACAATCCAGATCAATCATCCCCACTCCAATCCACCCCACCCCAATCCAAAACAATTAGCCCTACTCAATCCAAAACAATCTACCCCACTCCAATCCAAAACAATCGGCCCCACTCCAATCTGCCCCACTCTAATCCAAAACAACCTGCCCCACTGCAATCTGCCCCACATCAATCCAAAACAATCTGCCCCACTCCAATAAAAAGAAATCTGCCCCAATCCAATTCAAAACAATCTGCACCACTCCAGTCCACCCCACTCCAGACTGCCCACTCCAATCCAGTCCACCCCACCACAATCCAACCCACTCCACTCCATCTCAATTCATCCTGCACCATCCCAATTCACCCAACTCCAATCCACCACAATCCACTCCACACAAATCCACAGCAATCCAGCCCAATCCAATCCACCACAATCCAGCCCAATCCAATCTACTTTACTCCAATCCAATCCAATATACTCCACTCCAATGTACCACAGCCCAACCCACTCCAATCCACTTGGATACTCCAGTTCAACCCACACCCCTACGGTCCAACCCACCCCACTCCAGTACACCACATTCCAATACAACCCACATACTCCACTAGAACCCATTCCACTACAACCCACCGCACTCCAACCCACCCCAATCCAATGCAGCTCAATCCACTCCATTCCAATCCACCCACCTCACTCCAGTCAATCCCACTCTAATTCAATCCACCTTAATCATTCCCAGGCCAATTTAGTTCACCATAATCTACCCCACTCCAAACCGATACAACCAACAATCCTTAATCCACACCACACCACTTCAATCCAATCCACCCCATTCCACCCCAATCCAATCCCCTCTCCACACCAATCTAATCCACCTCACTCCAATCCAATTCATTCCAGTCCAGTCCACCCTCCTCCAATCCAATCCACCCCACCCCACCCCAATCCAACCCACTTTACCCCAATCCACCCCAATACAATCCACCCTACTCAATCCAATCCACCTCACTCCATTCCTGTCCACCCAGCTACAATCCAATTCACTTCACTCAATCCAGATCACCCCACTCCAATCCAATCCAATCCAATCCTCCTAACGCACCCAACTCCAATTTGCCCCAATCCAAAACAATCTGCCCCACTCCAATCCCAAAAAAGCTCCCCAATTTCAATCCACAACAAACTGCACCACCCCAATCCAAAACAATCTGCCCCACTCTAATTCAAAAGAATCTGCCCACTCCAATCTGACCCACCCCCAATCCAGAACAATCTGCCCCACTTCAATCCAAAAGAATCTGCCCCACTCCAATTCACAATAATTTATCCAAAGTTGTCCATTCACAAAACTAAGAGAAAACATACTCCAAGTACCAGGGATGTCCATAGCTAACATACTAACACTTGGCCGTTCCAAAGAACTCTCCAAGGCATGCACTACAGACATGGAGGCATCCCTACAATGGGCAATAAAAACTGAACCTGTCAATGTTATAGCCACCTCCAACACCGACAAGAGGAAAAATCACGCCAAACTTACAACAGCTCCAAAAGTCTGTCACTGATGTGAAGGTCCCTATTCATACCAAGGCACATGTCCAGCACAAAACAAAAGATGCATGTCATCTCACAAATTAAACCACTTTGCCAAAGTTTGCCAGTCCACAACCAACAAGAAATCACAGAGACTAAAGTCTGTAAATACTATGTAAGTGCCAGAGGCCCCGATGAAAAAGAAGACCTGAATGATGATGATGTTGGGGGTGCAGTACATGTTACTCATGCCAGGCAACCTGATGAACACGAGGGTGCAGCATTCCTAAATATACTGTTGTCATTGCTGGTCATCCTGTCACTGCATTAATTGACACAGGAGCCTCAATCAATGTCATGGCACGACTCATTTTTCAGACTCTCCCATGTCTACACGTGTTACGCCCCCAGCGATGCAAGTGTATGCGTTTGGTTCAGCAACTTCACTAGCGCTATCCGGTGTTTTCATAACCAACTTCACCCATGATGATCGCACAGCTAGAACTTAAGTGTATGTCACTTGAAGGGACTCTGGAATTCTACTAATCTGCAAGACAACTAAAGGACTCCAGTTGGTCACATTTGCATTCAGTGTGCACCTGTCAGTCATTGACACCCTAGTGGATGAGTTCGCACAGTTGTCTGAAGGGATTGAATGTCTGAAGAATCGCATGGTTCGTCACATTGGTGATTTTATTCAGCTGGTCGCCCACCATCTTCGCCAGGTGGCCTTCTACTTTCGCCAGAAAATAGAAGACCTCAGAAAATTGGAAACGTCAGACATTATTGAGAAGGTTGATAGCCCAACCCCCTTGGTGTACCCAATAGTGGTTACTAGAAAGCCCAAGCAACTGGGAGAGGTCCAAATCTGCATTGACATGTGCCTGCCTAACATGGCTATATGGTGAGAGAGACACCTGACACCTACTGTAGACAACCTAGTAGCAGACGTTAGTGGCTCCAAGTGACTTTCTAAAGTAGACCTCTGAGCAGATTACCACCAGCTAATGCTGGCACATGAATCAAGAGCAATCACAACATTTTCCACCCATGTGGGTCCAAGAAAGTACAAGCAGCTCAGCTTTTGAGGGTCAAGCACAGCTGAGATGTTTCAAGACACCATCCGAGGAGTCCTGGTGGGGTTTCCCTGTGTCATCAACGATAGTGACGATATTCTAGTACATGCTCCGACTTTCGACGAGCATCTTGAATACTGCGAGCAAGATTTCCACACCTTCTGGATAATGACCTTACCCTCCATAAAGAAAAGAGTGTTTTCCTTCAAAAGGAGATCAGCTTCTATGGCTACCGATTTTCAGAAAGAGGTGTCATGCCCGATCCAACCAAGGTCAAAGGCATTTGTTCTGCCCCTGCTCCCACCAATTTCTCAGGAATCTAGAGCTTTCCGGAGATGGTGACTTACAGTGACCATTTCATTCCAAACCTCACGGTCCTCACAGCCCCCTTTCATGAACTGACCAAGACTAACACCTTCTGGGAGTAGGGTCCTGTAAGGAAATGCCTCCTTGGCATGGCTACCCCCTGACTTTTTGCCTTTGCTGATGCCAGGTTATGATTTGAAAGTATGCTGAGGCCTGCTAACCAGGCCCCAGCACCAGTGTTCTTTCCCTAAAACTGTACCTTTGTCTCCACAATTGGCACTCCCTGGCATCCAGGTAAGTCCCTTGTAACTGGTACCCCTGGTACCAAGGGCCCTGATGCCAGGGAAGGTCTCTAAGGGCTGCAGCATGTCTAATGCCACCCTGGGGACCCCTCACTCAGCACAGACACACTGCTTGCCAGCTGGTGTGTGCTGGTGGGGAGAAAATGACTAAGTCGACATGGCACTCCCCTCAGGGTGCCATGCCAACCTCACACTGCCTATGGCATAGATAAGTCACCCCTCTAGCAGGCCTTACAGCCCTAAGGCAGGGTGCACTATACCACAGGTGAGGGCATAGGTGCATGAGCACTATGCCCCTACAGTGTCTAAGCAAAACCTTAGACATTGTAAGTGCAGGGTAGCCATAAGAGTATATGGTCTGGGAGTCTGTCATACACGAACTGCACAGCACCATAATGGCTACACTAAAAACTGGGAAGTTTGGTATCAAACTTCTCAGCACAATAAATGCACACTGATGCCAGTGTACATGTTATTGTGAAATACATCCAGAGGGCATTTTAGAGATGCCCCCTGAAAACATACCCGACTTCCAGTGTGGGCTGACTAGTTTTACCAGCCTGCCACACACCAGACATGTTGCTGGCCACATGGGGAGAGTGCCTTTGTCACTGTGGCCAGGAACAAAGCCTGTACTGGGTGGAGGTGCTTCTCACCTCCCCCTGCAGGAACTGTAACACCTGGCGGTGAGCCTCAAAGGCTCACCCCCTTTGTTACAGCGCCACGGGGAATTCCAGCTAGTGGAGATGCCCGCCCCCTCCAGCCACGGCCCCACTTTTGGCAGCAAGGCCGGAGGAGATAATGAGAAAAACAGGGAGGAGTCCCTGGCCAGTCAGGACAGCCCCTAAGGTGTCCTGAGCTGAGGTGACCCCTGCCTTTAGAAATCCTCCATCTTAGTTTTGGAGGATTCCCCTAATAGGATTAGGGATGTGCCCCCCTCCCCTCAGGGAGGAGGCACAAAGAGGGTGTAGCCACCCTCAGGGCTAGTAGCCATTGGCTACTAACCCTCCAGACCTAAACACACCCCTAAATTGAGTATTTAGGGGCCCCCAGAACCAAGCAAGATAGATTCCTGCAACCTGAAGACGAAGAAGGACTGCTGACCTGATCCCTGTAGAGAAGACGGAGACACAACTGCTTTGGCCCCAGCCCCACCGGCCTGTCTCCCCACTTCAAGAAAAACTGCAACAGCGACGCGTCCCCCAGGGTCCAGCGACCTCTGAAGCACCAGAGGACTACTCTGCATCTAAAAGGACCAAGAAGCTCCAGAGGACAGCGGCCCTGTTCACCACAACTGCAATTTTGCAACAAAGAAGCAACTTTTAAAGACCACACGTTTCCTGCCAGAAGCGTGAGACTTTCCACTCTGCACCCGACGCCCCTGGCTCGACCTGCGGAAAACCAACACTACAGGGAGGACTCCCTGGTGACTGCGAGCCCGTGAGTAGCCAGAGTTGACCCCCCTGAGCCCCTCCAGCGACGCCGGCAGAGGGAATCCAGAGGCTCCCCCTCACCGCGACTGCCTGCTTCAAAGAACCCGGCGCCTGGTAAAGACACTGCACCCGCAGCCCGCAGGACCTGAAGGACCCGACCTCCAGTGCAGAAGCGACCCCCAGGTAGCCCTCTCCCTTGCCCAGGTGGTGGATACCCCGAGGAGCCCCCCCCCCACCTTGCCTGCATTGCTGAAGAGACCCCTGGGTCTCCCATTGAAACCTATTGCAAACCCGACGCCTGTTTGCACTCTTCACCCGGCCGCCCCTGTGCCGCTGAGGGTGTACTTTTTGTGCTGACTTGTGTCCCCCCCGGTGCCCTACAAAACCCCCCTGGTCTGCCCTCTGAAGTCGCGGGTACTTACCTGCTGACAGACTGGAACCGGGACACCCCCTTCTCCATTGAAGCCTATGCGTTTTGGACACCACTTTGACCTCTGCACCTGACCGGCCCTGAGCTGCTGGTGTGGTAACTTTGGGGTTGCCCTGAACCCCCAACGGTGGCCTACCTTGGACCCAACTTTGAACCCTGTAGGTGCTTTACTCACCTGCAAAACTAACCAATATTTACCTCCCCCAGGAACTGTTGAAAATTGCACTAGTCTAGTATTAAAATAGCTTATTGCCATTTTTGCCAAAACTGTACATGTTATTGTGTTGATTCAAAGTTCCTAAGATACCTGAGTGAAATAACTTTCATTTAAAGTATTGCTTGTAAATCTTGAATTTGTGGCTCTTAAAATAAACTAAGAAAATATATTTTTCTATATAAAAACCTATTGGTCTGGAATTGTCTTTGAGTGTGTGTTCCTCATTTATGGCCTAGGTGTGTACAACAAATGCTTAACACTACCCTCTGATAAGCCTACTGCTCAACCACACTACCACAAAATAGAGCATTAGAATTATCTCTTTTTGCCACTATCTTACCTCTAAGGGGAAGCCTTGGACTCTGTGCATGCTATTTCTTACTTTGAAATAGTACATACAGAGCCAACTTCCTACAGGTCCCTCACAAGAAGAGGCATTCCGAGCAAACAAACTAGCACTCTCAGAGCACACTTCGCTGGCCTTTTTTGGCCCACGTCAAAAATCGGAGTTGTCAGTGGACGCGAGCCCAACAGGTCTCGGGTGGTGTTATCTCAGAAGCAAGACAATGGTGAATGTGCCCCAGTAGCATATGCCAGTCGCGCATTGACTGAAACAGAACAAAGGTATTCCCATATCGAGAAGGAGGCCCTTGCAATTCATTTGGGATGCCGTCACTTCCATCTGTACCTCTATGGGCACCCTTTCACAGTTCATACCGATCACAAGCCCCTCCTTCCTTCTTCACTAGATCTTCCTCCAAACCACCCCAGAGGATTGAAAAGTGGATCATTCAATTGCAGAAATACCATTTCTCTGTGGTTTACCAGCTGGGAACTCAAAACCTGGCAGACTATCTTTCCAGGCATGACAGACTTGCGACCATCTGATAGGAATCCGAAGAGGAGGAAGTGAAAGAATATGTAAAGTCAGTGGTCGAGAGGATGCAACTGCTGCCTATTTCACTAACAGAGATCACTGAAGCAATAAACAATGAGTCTCTTCAGCTAGCGCTGTCTGGGGTCACGTCAGACAATTAGGACAAAATGAACAGGAACCTATCTTTTCACACTGCATAGACTTGGAAACTCTGCTATCCCTGCAGCATGTTTGCAACGAGTTGGCCATCTCGCCGGAAGGATGTTTACTGCAAAGGCCTTGTCTGGTGATCCCCAGATGACTCCAACAAAGAACAGTGGATTTGGGACACTCGGCACATCAAAGTGTAGTCAAGACGAAAGCCAGGCTTCGGTGCAAGGTCTAGTTTCCCAGCCCTCACACTACAGTGAAAAGAACTGTGAACCAATGTTCCATGTGCCAAGCAGCAGGCCCTGCTGAACCACCGGCACCCATTATCAC
This sequence comes from Pleurodeles waltl, assembly GCF_031143425.1. Lineage (NCBI taxonomy): Eukaryota > Metazoa > Chordata > Amphibia > Caudata > Salamandridae > Pleurodeles > Pleurodeles waltl. Next base: position 144,903,859 of record NC_090450.1, read on the forward strand.
CCCATCTATCACGCCCATTCCATGGCACCAAGCTAGCACATATTTGGCAGTCTCCCAGATGGCCGACACATGCTGGTCGTGATCGATGATTTCTCAAAATACCCAGAAATAGAAATCATGGAGGCTACAACTGCTAGTCAGAATATTCCTCAGTTGGAGAAGATTATGGCCACCCATGGCCTTCTGCGTGAACTTCGCACTGAAAACGGACCTCCTATCACCAGTCAAGAGTTTGCATAGTACCTGAAATCCAGAGGTATCTGTCACAGGAAGATCACACCCAGGAGGCCGCAGGCTGATGGAGAGGTAGAACACTTTATCAGGATTGTAAACAAGGTACTTCGCATCGCACTGGCAGATGGCCAGAACCTCGATTGTGCACTGTATGCTTTCTTGCAGGATCACAGACTTACTCAGCACACCACCACGAGAGTCATCCGCAATGATTGTGCATCAACTGCAAGCTGTGGACACCATCCCTTATGTGGAAATGCCGACTGCCATCTGGAAGGAAGTGTCTGACAGCCTGCGTCGACGAAAGGGACAGAATGACCACATGTCCTCCAAAAGATGAGAATGTTACCTCATCAGAGATTGACACCCAGGAAACAAATTTTTCCTACCTTTTGAACCACACATGTTGAAAGTCACAAGAATGCAGGGGACAATAGTCACTGCTGCCATGGGAGAGGAGACAGTCACCAAAAACATTGTTTTCTTTAACATTACAGTCACTCAGATCATCATCTTGATGAGAACCTATCATGGTCATGTGAGGAAAATTTTGTGCTGGATGTGAGTGGTCTGGAGGAAGTGCTCCAAGATGATCTCAGTGTCCACAACGGAAACCATCAACATAGATAGCCACTTTAACACTCTGACCGCCACGGCGGTAGCAGCAAACACCGCAGCGGTCACCGCCAACAGACAGGCGGAAGACAATGTACCGCCCACACTATTATGAAAGGCCAATCCGCCAGCTTTTCCGGGGCGGTACCAACGCCATCAAAAGCACGGCGGAAACAGTACATCGAAGGGGAACCACTCACCTTTCGACACTCCACGAAGCACCAGGACGCCATGGAGCCCGAATTGCAGATCCTCCCCATATTGGTGTATCTCCTCATACACCAGGAAGTAGAAAGAAGGCAGCGGCTGCGACGACGGTGAATACTGCACCTAGCACACAGGGGAGGGGAGGAGGGAAAAGAGAGTGACACACACATACAGCATGCAATACCCCCACACCCCACCCTCACCCACAACAACATACACACAAACACATCCAACACCAATACTGACACACCCCGTCACCCCCTTGAAGAAGCCAAGGACAAAAGAAAATGAGTCTAACCAGTGTTATATTGGAACATTCAGATATGGCAAGAGAAAATCAAATAATCAGTATATACAAAAGTTCACCTTATATACACAAGGCAGTGCACTGTCCCTTGTAAATGTCTGTGGACCAGTGGTCCAAAAAAGCATGGGCGAAGCCCACACATGACACCTACCTCAAAACGGAGAGAACACTGCAGGGGCATCAGGGCGAAAAAACACAGGTACCTCAGGGGGAAGGAGAGGGGGAGCACCTCAGCCGGAAGATGGTACAACGCCACTGTCCCTCGAGGGGCCTCCATGCCCACTGCTTGGTCCTGGGGAGTGCAAAGCCACAGTCTCTCAAGTGGGTGGTTTGCTCACTGCTTGGTCCTGGGGAGTGCAAAGCCACAGTCTCTCTAGTGGGTGGTTTGCCCACTGCTTGCTCCTGGGGAGTGCAAAGCCACAGTCTCTCTAGTGGGTGGCTTGCCCACTGCTTGGTCCTGGGGAGTTGAAAGCCACAGTCTCTCAAGTGGGTGGCTTGCCCACTGCTTGGTCCTGGAGAGTGCAAAGCCACAGTCTCTCAAGTGGATGGTTTGCCCACTGCTTGGTTCTGGGGAGTGCAAAGCCACAGTCTCTCAAGTCGGTGACATGTTCCACTGGTTCTGGAGGGGGCATTGTGCCCAGAGTGCTTGATCCTGCCATGGATAGGGTGAGTGGATGCATCTCTCCACTGGTTCTGGAGGGGGCATTGTGCCCAGAGTGCTTGATCCTGCCAAAGATAGGGGGAGTGGATGCATTTCTCCACTGGTTCTGGAGGGGGCATTGTGCCCAGTGATGCTGCACCTGGGGTGCAGAAGTTAACCTCCTGTCACCTGGGTGTCTGAGCCACGAGATGTACATGGAACAGATAGCATGATACTCCATGGAGGCAGAGCCACACTCCATCCTGCGGCGACTTAGGCTGCCAACTGCTGGTCGTGCCAGTGCTGGTGGTGGTGCCTCAAGTGGTGTGCCCATAGTCCAGGATGCCACCTGCAGCCTTGGATGGCTGCTCACTGTTGATGCTGCTGACGTCTGATATAGTGGTACCGGCTGGGCATGTGGCGGTGCAGATGGTGGTGCAGATGGTGGTGGCTGCGGCGGTGGCTGCGGCGGTGGCTGCGGCGGAGATGCTGCCAGTGCTGACCGTGGTGCAGGTGTCTGTTGTGATGGAGGGACACACCATACCGTGACCGGCAGCCTCGGATGGCTGACCCTTGGGGAGGATGCTGCAGACTGACGTTGTGGCAGCGGCGGTGCAGGTGGCGGTCATTGCGGTGGTGGTGACTTTGGTAGAGGTCGCTGGCATCCCTGAGGAATTGGTGGTCACCAGCCCCTCACCAGGAGGCATCGTGTCCTGAGGGGACTTGCCCTTTGTCTTGTGTCCCTTTCCCACCTTGGCAGTCGCTACTGGGACCTTGGCACTGTCCTCTCCGTGTTTGGGTGAGGCCATGCTGGGTGGGTGGTGCGCCTTTCCCCTGCTGGAAGCAGGCCCCTTTTTGACCTTGGCAGGTGGCTAGATCGGGTGGTCCTTCACATCTGTAGGTGGCACACTGGCAGCCCTGGCGGGTGCCCCCTTCGATCCACCTGGACTTGCACGGATCACAGCAGACGCCGATGTGGTGGCTGAGGTGCTGGGCTGGGATCGAGACATCCTGGACCTAGGGGACGGACGGGGGGAGGTGTAGGGAAGAGGTTAAAGTTAGCTTGGAAAAGTTTTTTAGACACACTGGGACGGGAAGATGGAGGGGGTGTGGGAGTGGAGGAAGAGGTAATGGTTGTAGGAGGTGTACGTGTGCTGAGTTTGGGTGAACGTACATGGGCTGGAGGCTGTTGTGAGGTGGATGGCTGTTGAGTGGGTGTGTGCCTGCGTTTGTGTACTTTGGGAGGAGGGCTCACAGACACACTGGACGAGGACACGGGACGTGAGTATAGTAGTGGGGGTTGTGATTGCATGCGAGCAGTGTGTTGTGATGGGCGTGCTGGTGATGGAGGCAGTGGCTGATGATGTAGTGCATGCAGGTGTGAGTGGAGATGAGACTGGGAGGGAGGTGGAGGACGTGGAGGAGGGGGGCACAGTGGAGGAAGTAGATGTTGGTATGTGTGCATAGGTATGGTGCTTGTGTGACTGCCTGTGTGATGTGTGGTGCTTATGTTTTCCTGAGCCACTTTTGTCTGTTGATGTGTGTGCATGCTGGTCTGAAGGTGTGCTTGAGATAGGCTGAGGTAGAGGGGATTGGGTCGGGGTAGTGGAAGTTGGAGGGGGGAGGCTGGACACAGGGACAATGGCTGCCATCAGTGCTGAGGCCAGAGCCTGAAATGCTCTCTGTTGGGCCACCACGCCAGAATGAATGCCCTCCAGGTATGCATTTGTTTGCTGCAAATGCCTCTCGACACCCTGGATGGCATTCAGAATGGTTGACTGCCCAACAGTGAGGGATCTCAGGAGGTCAATTGCCTCCTCACTGAGGGCAGCAGGGCTGAATGGGGCAGGGCCTGAGGTGCCTGGGGCAAAGGAGATGCCCACCCTCCTGGGTGAGCGGGCACGGGAAACAAGCTGAGGGGCTGCTGGGAGCACAGTGCTGGTAGGGGGGTGGCAGCTGTACCTGTTGTTGGGGTGGGCACAGAGGTGTCCGCCACCGCCAGGGAGCTTTCATCAGAGGAGGAGTCGCTGTTGCTGTTATCCCCTCCTGTCCCAGTCGTGGAGCTCCCCTTGCCCTCCGTCCCCTGGTGCCTTCACCCTCCGTGGATTCACCCTCATGGGCCAAGTGGGATGCAGCTCCCTCTGTCGCCGGTGCCTCTGCTCCTCCGCCAGATGATGCTAATGCACACAAGGACAGGGTGACAAAACAAGAAGGGGGAGACAGAGGACACACATGGTCAGTGCCAGCAACAGCACTACCGTTGGCAGACACAACACACACTGAGCTGCCCTATGCACTAGGCCTTGCCCAACCAGTCACTATGGTAATCACCAGCCCATGGGGTACAATGCCTAACGCCAGCACATACACACCTGACACCCACAGGACCCTGCACACTAGTTGCTGCCCAATTGTACCATTGGGGTAGGGGTGCTTCTGAGCCTGCAAACAAGGGACATACCCTGGCATGACCGCCCTGGCCTAGGGGCACCTACAGCCCACAACCCCCACCCAGATACCTCCTAAACTGTGCAGAGTCAGCTTTATGACACTGTACTCACCCCCTTGTGGCTGCTGTTATACCCTCTAGAGCACATCCAACTCCGGATAGGCCACCACCGGGATGCGGAACATCAGGGGGGGGGGCAGGGTGCGACGGGCACCACGTCCATGTTGGGAGGCCAGCCCCAGCTGGGCCTCTGCCATGTTCTTGCTCCAGCGGCGCAGGTCCTCCCATCTCTTGCGGCAGTGGGTGCTCCGTCTGTGATAGACTCCCAGGGTCCGCACTTCCTTGGCGATGGCACGCCAAATACCCTTCTTCTGGTGGGCGCTGACCTACAGGGAAAGTACAGAAGGAAAGGAAATCACTCACCCGTCCGGACCGTCATACTCATTGCCCACCAGTTCCCACCCTTGCCCTGACGCACATACACTGACCATCCTCACATGCAGCACTCAGTCCACCCCCCAACATGTGCCTTACTTCCACACCACTCCAAACAGGCATTGCCCACGCATCATGCTCACAGTGTACTTACCTGTTTGTCTGGAGGACCGTAGAGTAGCGTGTACTGGGGGAGGACCCCATCCACCAGTTTGTCCAACTCCTCCGCAGTGAAGGCAGGGGCCCTTTCCCCGGACATTGTGGCCATTGTCGCTTCCAGACTCAGGTCACAGCAGCACTTGCAGTGTAGGTCCTCTCCTGTTGATGGTCAGGTATTAAGTGAGTGAACAGATAGAAAATGGCGGTCACGTCCGCAGTGGTGCGTACCGTCACCGCCGGCGTACATCGCCATTGGCTCCTGGAACCCATAAGGCCCAATGATAACCAATGCGGAGTTGCGCGGTGGTCTTTGACCGCCTACTGCAACGCTGCACAACGCCAGCGCAGTTACCTAATTTCCCCTTGTCCCTCCTCACAAGTTAGGCAGCTGCCATTTCAGGGGTGCACATGGCATGGCACCTAACTGCGTCACAGCAGATATTGGCATATATATGGACTCACGATTTCACATACGGATTCTCTAACATTACTTCAGACACAGTTGTGCTACCTATGTGGTAAATGACCCTCTGATCACCGTTCTCATCCATAGGCTACAACCACTGGGGCAGATGATGAGATGGCGGCATCCTCTGGTGTACAGACCCCTGGTGGACCTGCCGACAATGGAAGACAGACACATCATAATCACATACTGACCTGATCGTGCCACAATCCAAGAACAGGGTGCCCAATTGGAGCCAGACCTGATGTCAGCTATCTGCCAGCCCACAGGTATACCCCCACTAGTGCAGGTCCTGTCAGTGCTCCATTTCCTGGCAAGTGGCTCCTTCCAAACTACAGTGTCCATGGCATCTGGGATGTCTCAGCCAATGTTTTCTAATGTGTTGAGCCGGGTGTTGTCTGCCCTGCTGAAACACATGCGCAGCTACATCGTGTTCCCCCAGGTGGATGATTTGGCCACAGTGAAAGCTGACTTCTATGCCCTGGGACATATCCCCAACATCATTGGTGCCATTGATGGTACACATGTGGCATTTGTCCCCTCCGCAGAAATGAACAAGTGTACAGAAATAGAAAAAGCTACCATTCGATGAATGTGCAAATGGTCTGTTTGGCAGACTAGCACATCTCCCATGTGAATGCCAAGTATCCTGGCTATGTGCATGACGCCCAGATCTTGAGGAACAGTAGTATCCCTTATGTGATGGGCCAACTCCAGAGGCACCGGGTGTGGCTAATAGGTGAACCCAAGGTCCCCGCACAGTTTGAGTAGGTGTCTGGGTATGGGGTAGTCCCTAAGGGTTAGTGTGTGTCTAGCAGGTATCCCTGGAAATTTGCAGGTGACTCTGGTTACCCCAACCTCTCATGGTCACTGACCCCAGTGAGGAAGGCCAGGACAAGGGCAGAGGAATGCTACAGTGAGGCACATGGGCGAACTAGGCGTATTATTGAGAGGACGTTGGGCCTCCTGAAGTCCAGATTCCGGTGTCTCCATCTAACAAGTGGCTCCCTGTACTACTCACCGAAGAAGGTGTGCCACATAATCGTGGCATGCTGTATGTTGCAAAACCTGGCATTGAGACGCCAGGTGCCTTTTCTGCTGGAGGATGATCCTGGTGAGGATCTTGTGGCAGCGGTGGAGCCAATGGACAGTGAGGAAGAGGAGGCAGAGGAAGAAGATATTGACAACAGAGTGAACATCATCATGCAGTACTTCCAGCGACACACAGGTAAGAGACTATAACTCCTCTTCACAGTTCAGTACACTTTAGGGCAATGTACATGGCAGCCTCTTAACCTCTGTCTATGGACACTGACTGTTCCCTTTGGATTTCCTTTTTGCAGATCTGGGTACCCCATTCTGCCTTCTGCTATGTGTACTGCTGTCCAACAACTGTCATACATTGGTATGAGTAAATGAACATTTACATTGCAATTTGTTGCTAATGTTGTGATAATACATTTGTGAAAGATCAGACTGACTCCAGATTGGTTTTTGATTAAAGGGTGTTTATTTAGGTGCTAATGGGTATAGGGGTATGTGGAAGGGGCTGGGGTGATGGTGGAGTAAGGTCCATGGTAGAGTCCAGTCTCTTGGTATCACAGGTGCATTGTCCAATGGGGCAGAGAAAAAGGAGCAATGGCAGTTCAAGGTGGACAGGGTGACATAGTGGGACAGAAGGGTGACAATCAGGAGGGTCCTATTTCCTGACGGAGGTCTTGGCAATGTTCTCAGTCTTCTACCTGGATCGCAGGGACTGTTTGCGGGGTGGTTCTCCTTCTGCAGGGGGTGGGGTGCTGGTGGCCTATTGGTCCTGTGGTGGGGCCTCCTGTCCACTAGCGCCAGTGGAGGTGGAAGGCTGTTCCTCGGTTTGGCTAGTGTCAGGGGCCCTTAGTTGAGCCACTGCCTCCCTCATGGTCTTGCCCATATCAGCCAGCACCCCTGCTTTGGTGACCAGGATGGTGTATATTTTGGTGAGGTCCTCCCTGATCCCCATGTACTGTCCCTCCTGCAGCCGCTGGGTCTCCTGAACATGGGCAGTATCGTGCCCAAGGTCTCCTGGGAATGGTGGTATGCTCTCATGATGTTGGAGATTGCCTCATGGAGAGTGGGTTCCCAGGGCCTGTCCTCCCCCTGTCACACAGCAGTCCTCCCAGCTTCCCTGTTGTCCTGTGCCTCTGTCCCCTGAACCGTGTGCCCACTGCCACTGACCCCAGGTCCCTGATTGTCCTGGGGTAGTGGGGTTGCCTGGGGTCCCTGTAGAGGTGGAAACACGGCTGATTGACATGTCCTGAGGACAGTGGCATGGGCCCGCTGGGTGGGTGCTGTGCTGGTTTTTGCTGAGGGGGGAGGTTCTGTGGTGGTTGGGGACTGTGGCAGGGGAACCGACTGTCCAGAGGTCCCAGATGGGCCAGGCTGGTCATCCTGATCCAGGCGTGAATAGCTGCTGTCATCACTGTGGGCCTCTTCTGTGGGGGGACCGGATGTAGCTGGCACCCCCAGTCCGGTGACGTTGGGTAGGGGTCCTGTTGAGATGCAAATGCATTGTTATTGTATCTGTGTGAGACATCTAGTGCAATGGGTGTGTTTTCCTGTATACATGTGCTTGCACTGTCGCCTTGGCCTTGTGTGATTGCTGATTAGGTGGGCTGGGTGAGTCTATCTAGTGTGCATGCTGTGGTGATAGGTGTCCATGCAGGTCTGAGATGGGTGTCCATGCATTGTTGTTGCATGCAGGGCTTGGTTTTGGGATGGGTGGGTTGTGATGGTGGGGTATATGTGAGGTGTTGGAGTGATGAGGGTGAGGGTAGGGGTAGGAGTTTGTGATGGCATGCAGGTAGGGTGGGGGGGGATTAAGTAGTAAAGATTTGACTTACCAGAGTCCAGTCCTCCTGCTACTCCTGCGAGGCCCTCAGGATGCATGATCGCCAAGACTTGCTCCTCCCATGTTGTTAGTTGTGAGGGAGGAGGTGGGGGTCCACCGCCAGTCCTCTGTACAGCAATCTGGTGTCCTGAAACCACAGAACGTACCTTTCCCCGTAGGTCGTTCCACCTCTTCCTGATGTCAATCCTGGTTCTTGGATGCTGTCCCACGGCGTTGACCCTGTTGACGATTCTCCGCCATAGCTCCATCTTCCTTCCAATGGATGTCTGCTGCACCTGTGACCCGAATAGATGTGGCTCTACCCGGATGATTTCCTTCACCATTACCCTTAGCTCCTCCTCAGAAAACCTGGGGTGTCTTTGTGGTGCCATGATGTGGTGTGAGTGATATGTGAAGAGATGTGTTGGGGTGCTGTGTTGTGATGTATTATGTGATGTGCGTGGATGGTGTATGTGTGATGGTGTCTCTCTGCTTGTTCTAATTTGTTTGTTGAAGGGGTTGTGGGTAATGTGGGTGTGTGTTTTATAGTGGTGAGGGTGTGGTGTGTATGTGTGTCAGGTGTGCGCAGTTTGAATTATCCAATGTGGTTGTATTTTGTATATGTATGTGTATTTTGAGCGCGGCAGTGTGTACCGTCAATGGTTTACAGCGGTTGTAAGACCGCTGCGGTGATTCGTGGGTTGTGATACTGTGGGCGTATTCCTGTTGGCGTGATGGTGTGGGTTTTGCTATCGCCAGTTTGTCACTGACCTTTGGTGTGGCGGACTTGTGTGGGTGTCTCTATAGTGGCGGATTTCTCTGTGTGGGTCATAATACCCGTAGCGGAATACCGCTGCGGTCATGGTATGTTGGCGGCCGTCGGCACGGCGGTAAGCGGAACTTACCGCCAGGGTTGTAATGAGGGCCATAGTCTGTTATGCTATTTCCACTAGATAGACTGTATAATAAATATAAAAACAGATTTTCGAAAATGTCTAAAACTTTCATGTGTGTACAATGTTCAAAGATCAAACGGGTTACAATTAACCTTGCGATAAACATGCTTAATTATATGGCATTATGCAATTTGACTTGCATTTCAGGAATGAACCTTCCTTTCTTTCAATCAAATTGATGCTCATTAGCAAATATAAAGATATTAAGTAATGATGAAACTGCAGTTGTATTGACAATGTACAGAAAATAATGGCGTTCTCCATGAGGCAACAACCTTAGAACCCACAGAACAGAATGCATTTACTTGAAGCACCTGCCTGATATCAGGAAATTCACATCCATGCAAGGAATAAAACTAAACAGTCTGTCACATTCCATTTGTTGGGGAAGTGTTTGATAAACAAAGTTTCATTGCAGTATGACAATGTTTTGCAATATAACAAGCACAGTAAAAGAACGTAGATTGGTAAGCAGGGCCAGACTTATAATAGGTTTTGAAGTGTGCTTGGAGGGAGGGGGGTAGTCACATCTAAGACCAGGAAGGTCCAACAGCGTTCATGAATTGGCAGGGCGGGGGGAGGGGCGGAGGGGGTTGTGGTCTGGTGGCTGACTACTATTTGAGAGAGGGGGAGGAGGGGTAGGGGGCTTTGGTGGGAGGGGGTGGGCCATTGGTTACTTTGAAAAGTTCAGCAGGTATGATGTGCAGTGCTTCAGTGCGATGGTTAGGGTGCGATTGTTGGGCAGCAAGAGCAATAATAACAATGGTGGCCTTACTAGAGACCCATGCTTCAGGACCGCTGTAGTACAGTTTTGTTTTGTACCTTGGCCTTTAATGGTTTATCATGAATGCTATATTTTAGTATTTGTATAAGATAAAGCAGGTTGATGTGCCTGATAAGGTCATGGCGTATATGGTTTTTACTGGTACAGTCAGCTTTTTTTTTTCTTTCTTCAGACGAATGGCTGGCTACAATTGACAAATCTGCTCTCTTAATATTTGTGTCCTTAACGATCGAGCCAAGCGAGCAAAGGCTGCCCTATTTCTGAAATATATCAAACCAGACCTTTTAAGTATACAAGAGACCCGTATCCCATGAGAGAAGCAGGGGTGTTTTAATGACTTGGGCCTTTTTCTTTTGGCTTGTATTCATCAAAGGGATTCTTCTAGAGGGGTTGTGGTGTTAGCTAAGAAGTCTATTGTACCATGAGTCGGGCCAAAGCAGATAAATGTGGGCATTGGGTAATAGTGGAATGGGCTGTTGGCTGGTTTAAATCCATACTCTGCTCAATACATGGCTCAAATTTAGGTGAAGTGGACATTTTGGAGTTATTAAATGTAGAATTGGCCTCTTGGCCCACACCCCTTGCTCTATGTGGGGACTTTAATATACACATCGATGTTCATGATGACATATCTGGAAGTGAGCCCTATATCGGCATGAAACCTAGGGTTTACAAGGCCTTACAGTGCTTGATTAAAGGTCATGGTTAATGGATGTATAGGCCAAGATTGAGGCTTTTTTTGTGTTGTAATGTTTCATTGAAGAAGTATAACAATGGTGTGGAGGTACATTGCTCTACAGAACAGTTCATAAAAACAAAATTAAAAGTGAAAATGGAGAAACAAACTCTGGGGAGCGAGAGGGAGAAAGGGAAAAAATGGAGGTACAAAGTGTATGACACTGTAAGACATTCCAAATATGAGGGCATAAATACATGAGAAACATGGAAATACAGAAATTCCTGGCGTCAGTGGGCGAGAATTCTAGGCACCCTGTTGGGGAGGGCTGAGCTCCAAGGTAGCAGAGATGGGGGAGGGCAGGAGTTTGGCAAGAGGGTAGGAAGGACATCTCATGGGGGGACTGGGCATGGCTCGGATCGATGATTGAGGGCATCCAGCAGTATGGTAGCAAGAAAGGAGGAGGTGTGGGTCGGACACTAGGACAGGGGAGGATACAAAGGCGTAGAAAAGAAACATATGAATAGAGTAATGGACCTGGCATATGGTGGGGCACCCGGCGTCCGGATGGGTCTGAAGGGGGGGGATGATGGGGGACAGAGGGGGGATGAGGGAGGAAGGCTGTGAGAATACGTACGATGAGAGGGGGATAGAGTGAGGTGGAGGCGGGGGGTGGCTGGAAAAGGGACAGGAAGGGTGGACAGGGGAGGCAGTGACAACAGAAAGGGAGGAGGAGTATAGAGAAAGGGCAAGGATTAGAGGTTTGATCCCGGCTTTATGTTTTACTCCTTCCCACATAACACACTTGTACGGCTGGATTCTTTTTTTGTGTTCACCACTATAGCTACCCAAACTAAGAATGAGTTGTTTCCTAGGGTCCTTTTGGACCATAGCCCATGGGCCTAGAAATCGCAATAACAGGTACAAATGGGCCTTTAAGATCATGGACGTTTGACAGAAAACTTTTAGCTGACATGTTGTACCAAGATCACATGCATAGGTAGATTCAACAATTTCTTGAAATTAATAGGGGGACTGCCTCTGCTGGTATGGTGTGGAACGCGCTGAAGGCAGGGATCCGATGGGAGACCTTGAGTTATAGTTTGCAACAGTGGAACCAGAGAGAAATTAAGACTCTACGGTCAGCTCACTACAAGTAAGGAGGAGCTAACCAAAGGGCTACTCAAGGGGTCGGATATACAGGAAATGCTGCAAAAACTTGTGATATTAATAGCTAAAATTAATCAAAATCTGGGTACCGAAGTTGCTTCTAAATTTCACCTGTTTAGAGCAGGTTGTTATGAATTTGGTTAGAACACAGGGAGAATCTTAGCTAAACGCATTAGGCAAAGGTTTGCTGAACTTAATATTTCTGGTATAAGAGATTGGCAGGGTCCGTTACAGGAGTCCCCCATGGGTATCTTAAAGGTCTTTAAAGATTTTTATCAAGCATTCTTTACTGAAGAGCTGGGATGTCCTCCTCAATGACTCAGATAAAGCAATCTTAAGTCAAGACTACCAAGCAATGTCGGATACCCCAATCATCTTTGAGGAGAAATTAGAGCCAGTCAAGTGCTCAGCTAAGGGGAAAGCCTTGGGTCCGACAATATCCCCTTAAAGTTGTATACCGAATTCTTTGGTGTGCTTAGGCAGGATATGTTGAATACTTTCCTGCAAGCACAATCAGGGAATATCCCTTCGTCTTGGGAGACCTCCAAACTAGTTGGTTTTTAAAAGAGGGATAAACCGGCAGATCTTTCAGGATCCTGTAGGCCTATCTCTTATTAACAGCAGTGAGAAGATTTACAGCAACATTTTGGCAAGTAGACTAAGAAGGGTTATTGAGCCGTTAGTTTCGATATATCAAAATGGTTTTAGCCCTGGTCGTGTTACAACCAATTACATTAGGAGGGCTATTGCAATGTTGGATGTGGCTGCAGATCCAAATTTGCCCATTAGCTTTTTCTATTTGGAGCCTGAGAAGGCATTTGATCAAGTGTCATGGGGATTTCTATGGGCAGTAATGGCTTGGAAGAGCATTGGGGAACCCTAAATACAGGCTACTAAAGCGTTGCATAAGTCACAAAAAATCACCATCTGCCTAATAGGTCAGGAGTCTGTTAAGATATTTATCTCAAGAGGGAACAGGCACTGCTGCCCCAGCTCTCCATTATTATTTGCTCTGTTTACAGTTCCCCTTTATATCCATGCTCAAGAGGAGCTCATCCATTAAATCTGTGATTGTAAACCGGGTGGAATGTCGAGTCTTGGCCTATGTTGATGATATTGCAGTGGCTACAAGTTATCCCGCAACTGCATTCCCTGCAATAGAAGATTTAACCAAGCAGTTTGGGAAGGATTCGGGGTATAGGCTGAATGAGAGCAAAAAACACAGATTTTGTGCACTGAAGAGATAGGATTTAGTGGTTTTTGTGTCATGGATGAAGTAGTATATTTGGGGGTTCGAATCACAACAAATTTAGACAAGCTGGTTGAGAGGAATTTACACGGATACGGAAATACACGGATATTCCAGGACACAAACCTAAGCTTGGAACAAATAGACTATTCACCTCTTTCACTATTCGGGTGACGTAGTGTCCTGAAAATGTCTAGTCTTCCTAAAATCCTTTACGTTTTAAGGACTTTCCCCTTGGACATTAGTAAGTCTTGGCTTTCTAGGCTGCAAAATGTCTGTTTATGGATTTTGTGGGGATATAGGAGTCCAAGACGAGCAGTCAAATATATGGATCTTCCGAGGTCGCATGGGGGGAGGTCTGTTCCAAATGTAACATTTTATTATTAGGTGTGTATGCTCCAGCACATGGGTATATTAATCCATGGAGGGGCTACTAAGGTTACCACCTCAGAAACCCCCACAGTTTAAGAGATAGCGCTTAGGAGTGATGCTGCTAGAGGCTTGGTTAAGTTTTGGAACCTACTTATTATAAGAAACCTAGGGTCGAAATAATTAAAGCAGCTTACAAAGTATGTTGTAAGTCAAATGCAAATCATGCATCCCTAAAATTAATTTATGCACACCTCTTGCTGACCCAGTGGTGGCTCAGCAGTGCTTCATGATGCAATCATGCTTGGATGGGCTCAGAAACGTCTTTTGGTTATGGGGGATCTGTTCAGCAACTGAAAATTACAGGCTGATGCAGGAGGCTTATGGGTTATCGGAGTAAGACTTTTTCAAATATCTACAGCTACGGGATTATCTCTCTAAGTCTGTAAGAGATGCAAGTACATTGTTGAAAATTCCCCTACTCGAGGCAGTAACCTGCAAAGATAAGATCAGTTCAATTTATGATCTTTTAGTACAGGCATCTCCAGATGACATAGAACTCCAGAATGCGAAATGATAGTCTAGGGGCCTGATTACGAGTTTGGCGGTCAGAAAACCCGACCGACGGACCTTTGGTGAGGAGACTGCTGCAGAGCTGGTGGTCTCCTGATGGGCCCCATTACGAGTTTTCCACTGAGCTGACCAAGTTTTCCACCGGTCAGCCCGGTGGAAAATGTGTGGTGGCATTGGACTTGGCTCCACATGGATCCAAGTCCAATTCCATCGCACAGGGGGCCCCCCTATATTAGTCAAGCAACGTACATTTTCACAAATAAAGTACCATACCAAACGTAAGAAATTGTAAATAATGCCATAAGTGTTAATTTCCATGTTTTTCATTTTTGATTATAGAGAAAGAATGGAAAATGATGAACATGCTACTAAGTATGCTGAAGGAAGGGAAACCATCTGCATTCAAATAAGGTATATTTATACTGTTGAGAAAGAATTACAGAACCAAGGAATCCCTTGAGATGTGTTAACTACTTTAGCTGGAAATGTAAAGGGGAAGGAGTAACATTAAGATATGTAGTGTTAAGCACAACAGATCATAACCATGTAGCCACTGCATTGGAAAGGCAATATAGAGAATTAATCAAGGCGTTGAAGGGCAAAGCAAGTAATCCAATGAACCCCTAGATCCAAATTAAAATAGACTTAACTTACCCCTCCATGGAATGGGACAATTACATTCGATTCCATACCTACAATGATCTATAAACTACAAAAGACAACTAGTAAAGACCTACCCTGCCCAACCTCTTACGTACTCTCAAATAGAACTCCCAAACATATTGAAAATAACAAATACTAATGAACCTTTGCTACGTTGTGACATTGAGCCATTCAGACAAAAGAATACTAATATATTCCAGTACTAAGAATATACTAACTATATAAGAAAGTCAAATTTGGAAAAGGGATGATATTAAAACTTGTCCACCAACTTTCACCCTAATTAACAATATACACAGCAAATTAAAAAAAAACAACATGACATTCATATACAGTTTACTGCCTGATAAAACTACTAAGAGGTATAATGATTTTTAGAATTTGGTCACCACAGAAACAAGCAAAATTCATCTTACAAAATTAATAATTGATTACTAATTGCCTTTGATAAACATAAACATCTTCCCAAGCAGACAAATGTAAGGCTGATTTTTCATTTTGGACAGACAGTCTAAAGAAAAATTGATAGAGTTCATTACAAGTAGCAAACTACAACTTGAAATAAAAAATAAGCAGCATTGGCCTTTTTCCCATCTGAAAAGGTAGAAGAGCATTATTATACACTTCGCCAAAGTGAATATTATGTGCAAGATGAAGAAAATTGGCCAACTTCCTAAGTTACTTTGAGGGTGGCATTGATAAGTCATGTGAGTAGGATGGGTCACAGAAGGTCACCACAGTTTCAATGCTATGAATGAACTGCCACACAACTTGTTTAAAGGGTGAGGCAAACACTAATAATGCCATTGCATGATTCCATAACCCATTTTCTTATCATGTAGGCATATACCATTCAGCACTATATGACTTCTAGGAAGCTAAAAAAAGGACAACATTTCCAAGAAACGAGTGACGCTTATCATTTGCAAGTACTTTAAGCCCGGAACTAAGGAAATGAAGCACAATGAATGAGAAAATGTAAACAATTTGGATTCATTTTAGGTTTAGACAACCTAGACGTGACTGCTTTTACATTATAATACTAACTCTGCAAGCATGTAACACATACAACAATGCAAATCCCTTTAAAAATGTAGATATTAACAGAAATTATCAGATTTTCTTTACTTGATGTCTTAGTCAGTACCAGAAATCCTAAAATGACAATAACAGTCTGTTCCAGGTTACTTTGTTATTTTTTCTGACAAAAGTGGTAACCCTACCAGACAGGTGTTTTCTATGACACTATTATGGATACAACGACATAGTGGTATTATACCACGCGTTTTTATCACAGAAACTACTACAACACCAATTGAATATATTTATACGTATTTTACCATTACAACAGAAACCATACCCATATACAGAGTCACAAAGTCCATGTGTCACCCCTGAAGAGACCTGACAGGACACTTGCCTTTACAGAAGTGTCATTACAGCACTTACCTGAAAAAGAAAATGGTAATGTAAAAATCGCAACAAATAGGAGTGATTTAGTAAAAGGAGTAACAATGAATCGGAAGCCAGAAAATAATCTATACTGGATGAAATATGTGAAAGCACATTTTCAGGTAAAACTATTTTTAGGCTTCGAAAATTATATAAGAAGAAAACTACACATTAGCATATATTTTACATTTTCTTAAACTTTTTGGTTTCAAAGAGACCTTCAAAATAAATGAGAAATTAAGAGAACCTTGGTTTTGAATGTGAAAAAGTGAAGAGAAAAAAAAAACTATTAAGCGACGTACATTTTCACAAATAAAGTACCATACCAAATGTAAAAAATAGTAAATAATGCCGTAAGTGTTAATTTCCATGTTTTTCATTTTTGACTATAGAAAAAGAATGGAAAATGATGAACACGCTACTATGTACGCTGAAGTAAGGGAAACCCACTGCAGTCAAAGAAGGTATGTTTATACTGTTGATAAATAATTACAGAACCAAGGAACCCCTAGAGATATGTGAACTACTTTAGCTGGAAATGTAAAGGGGAAAAAGTAACATTAAGATATGTAGTGTTAAGCACAACAGATCATAACCATGTAGCCACTGCATTAGAAAGGCAAAATAGAGAATTAATTGAGGCGTTGAAGGGCAAAGCAAGTAAATCCAATGAACCCCTAGATCCAAATTAAAATAGACTAAACCTACCCCTCCATTGAATGGGACAATTACCTTCGATTCCATACCTAAAATAATCTATAAACTACAAAAGACAACAAGTAAAGACCTACCCTGCCCAACCTCTTACATACTCTCAAATAGAAATCCCTAACCTATTGAAAATAACAAATACTAATGAACCTTTGCTACGTTGTGACGATGAGCCATTCAGACAAAAGAATACTAATATATTCCAGTACTAAGAATATACTAACTATAGAAAAAAGTCAAATTTGGAAAAGGGATGATATTAAAACATTTCCACCACCCTTCACCCTAATTAACAATATACACAGCAAATAAAAAAAAAACAACATGACATTCATATACAGTTTACTGCCTGATAAAACTACTAAGAGGTATAATGCATTTTTGAATGTGGTCACCACAGAAACAAACAAAATTTAGCTTACAAAAAATAATAATCGATTACTAATTGCCTTTGATAAACATAAACATCTTCCCAAGCAGACAAATGTAAGGCTGATTTTTCATTTTGGACAAACAGTCTAAAGAAAAATTGATAGAATACATTACAAGTAGCAAACTACAACTTGAAATGAAAAAAAAAACAAGCAGCATTGGCCTTTTTCCCATCTGACAAGGTAGAAGAGCATTATTATACACTTTGCCAAAATGAATATTATGTGCAAAATGAAGAAAATTGGCCAATTTCCTAAATTATTTTGAGGGTGGCATGGATAAGTCACGTGAGTAGGATGGGTCACAGAAGGCCACCACAGTTTCAATACTACGATTGAACTGCAACACAACTTGTTTAAAGGGGGAGGCAAAGACTAATAATGCCATTGAGTGATTCCATAACCCATTTTCTTATACTGTAGGCCTATACCATTCAGAACTATATCACCTCCAGGAATCTAAAAAAAGGACAATGTTTCCAAGGAATGAGTCAGGCTTATCATTTGCAAGTACTTTAAGCCTGGAACTAAGGAAATGAGGCACAATGAGTGAGAAAATATAAACAATTTGGATTGGTTTCAGGTTTAGACAACCTAGACATGATTGCTTTTCCATTATAATACTAACTCTGCAAGCAAGTAACACATACAAAAATGCAAATCCCTTAAAAAATGTAGAAATTAAAAGAAATTATCATATTTTCTTTACTTGATGTCTTAGCCAGTTCCAGAAATCCTAAAGTGACAATACCCGAATCCATATATCCAAACTGAACTTCAGTTAGATTCGAACTGAAAATCACACAAATACCTGAAAAGGTGCAGGATTCCAAAAACATTGCTTACAGTAATAACCCTTAAAAACTCAAAAAACATTGCAAAAATACAAAGTACACTCTAGGAAAGCCTATTAAAACTCAGAAAGTGTTGCAATAGTCCAAGAACCGCTGCAAAAGGCCATAAAATGTTGACAAATCCATTAAAAAATGCTCTGGGAAATCCTCAAAGGTCAGGCACTATTCCTGAAAGCGAAAGAAAATATACCACCCACAAATGCTAATTTAAACATAAAACTGCTGTATACTCCTTCCAAAATGCAAAATAAACCTTTAACCAGAAAAAAAAAAAAAAGACTTCTGACCTAAGGGCTCTGCATGGTCAACACTGAGAACAGCAGAGGAAAAACATTAAGCGCATATGTGTACAGAACAAAAATGGCACCTTAACATAAATGAAAGGAGACTTAAACACAGTATTAAAAAAATAAGTGATACATATGCTACATGTTGGAAAATGCCCTAAAATGTAAAAATGTATAAAATACATTTTGGATTTGAATTGTTTTTATTGGCAGTAAAAATGTCAAAAGGTTTAAAATGTTTAAAACATTATTTTTACTTTTTCCAGGGCTTCTTTTACTACTAAATGTCAAAAACAATTTAATGAAATAATTGATTAGATCAATAAATAGAACTTTACTATTTGTTTCCAGAGACGTTAAACATTTTTTGCAAATGCATATTACAATTACATACCCAAATAGATATCTAATTACTTTTTATTTTTATTTTCTTGAATACACCTGTAGAAAAAGATTTCAATACCTTAAATTTGGATATGATATAAAATGTTTTTCACATTAATTATTTAACGAGTTGAGGTGGATACTATGAATAAAAATATTGTACTGATCTTTATTGTTAAAGTTCAAAAACAATATCCATTTTTGAACAAATATACTTGTGGTTTTAAATTAATTTGAAAATAATGACAATATTCTATATATTTATGTAGCAACATTAAAATAATTAATTACAACACCCATTTATCATTAAATATTTTTATATATAATTATTTGTTATTTCCAATTTATTCCAATTATTAATATTTTTCATGGGGATAAATCTCCCCTCCTGTTTCTCTTTTTCCAAATTCTTATAAATATATAAATGCACATGTGTTTTTGTAATGCAGGTAAACCCACCAACTGCTGTTTTCCCAAATGTTATTTATTAAACAATTGCACATATATTGTAATGAGAATAAACATCCAATACCTCTCAGACCTTTTGTGATTTTGATTTAATAGGCCAATACTCATATAAGGTAAATGAAAAAGCTGTGTTTTTAAAAGGTTTTTCTGTGATTAATTGTCAAGAAATGTTGAGGATAAGCAAATATACATGATGGCCTTTAATTTCTTTGTACACATTTGTACCACCGCACAGATAAATGAGGTATACAGAGATGCCTTAACAGAGATAAGCTAGTTTTGCAGAGACCCTCTGCCCTTCTGCACAAATCAGAATTGTAATTTGTTGTAATTTGTAGAATGTGCATAGACGGTGCAGGGGCCTCCCTGTGCCCCTGTGTCTGCCCGCCAGGATTGTAATGGAGCATAATCAGGCCCTTAGGCCTTTTTAATCAAGGTGTTTTAACCGTAAGCATATGTAAAATTCTTGTATTTGCATCATGAAAACATACTCACATTAGACTATGTGGTAACTGGTGACTGGGGGTGAGTGTTTGCATTCTCAGCACTCCGTCCATCATCTTTTTGTATTGCTAAAGTTGCCCTAAGTGGGAAGGGTATGCCCAGACGTGGGTCCCTTGCTCACTGTGCCACTGGAATCAAGCTAGCCTGGCTGAAGAAGGGTGATACCCTGAAACCGGTCCCAGGATGCTTGTTTCCGGTCCAGGGAGGACCTGGCCTGGCAGTTCGGGCAGGACTGTTCCCATGAGGAACAGGGTCAAGACTGATTTGCATATGGCTGGGTCCAAACTGGGGTGGCATGGTGAGCAAAAGAACGATGGATTAAACCCAGATCTGTGACTGGGGGTGAGTGTTTGCATTCTCAGCACTCCGTCCATCATCTTTTTGTATTGCTAAAGTTGCCCTAAGTGGGAAGGGTATGCCCAGACGTGGGTCCCTTTCTCACTGTGCCACTGGAATCAAGCTAGCCTGGCTGAAGAAAGGTGATACCCTGAAACCGGTCCCAGGATGCTTGTTTCCGGTCCAGGGAGGACCTGGCCTGGCAGTTCGGGCTGGACTGTTCCCATGAGGAACAGGGTCAAGACTGATTTGCATATGGCTGGGTCCAAACTGGGGTGGCATGGTGAGCAAAAGAACGATGGATTAAACCCAGATCTGTGACTGCGGGTGAGTGTTTGCATTGTCAGCACTCCGTCCATCATATTTTTGTATTGCTAAACTGTAGGGAAATGCCACTGTTGCCATGGTTACCTCCTAACGTTTTGCCTTTCGTTGATGCCAGCTTTGACTGGAAGTGTGCTGGGACCCTGCTAACCAGGCCCCAGCACCAGTGTTCTTTCCCTAAAACTGTACTTTTGTCTCCACAATTGGCACAACCCTGGCACACAGTAAAGTCCCTTGTAAAAGGTACCCCGGTACCAAGGGCCCTGTGGCCAGGGAAGATCTCTAAGGACTGCAGCATGTATTATGCCAGCCAGGGGGACACCTCACTTAGCACATGCACATTGACTCACAGCTTGTGTGTGCTGGTGGGGAGAAAAAGACTTAGTCGACATGGCACTCCCCTCAGAGTGCCATGCACCCATCCCACTGCCTGTGGCATAGGCAAGTCACCCCTCTAGCAGGCCTTACAGCCCTAAGGCAGGGTGCACTATACCTCAGTTGAGGGCATAGCTGCATGAGCACTATGCCCCTACAGTGTTTATATCAATTCTTAATTATTGTAAGTGCAGGGTAGCCATACTGAGTATATGGTCTGGGAGTTTGTCAAAAAGCGAACTCCACAGTTCCATAATGGGTACACTGAATACTGAGAAGTTTGGTATCAAACTTCTCAGTGCCATAAACCCACACTGATGCCAGTGTGGGATTTATTGAGAAATGCACACAGAGGGCACCTTAGAGATGCCCCCTCTATACCAGCTCTACTGTTCGTGTGTGACTGGCTGGGCTGTGCCAGCCTGCCACTTCCAGACGAGTTTCTGACCACATGGGGTGAGTGCCTTTGTGCACTCTGTGGTCAGAAACAAAGCCTGTCCTGGGTGGAGGTGCTTCACACCTCCCCCTGCAGGAACTGTAACACCTGGCGGTGAGCCTCAAAGGCTCAAGCCTGGTGTTACAACGCCCCAGGGCACTCCAGCTAGTGGAGATGCCTGCCACCCTGACACAGCCCCCACTTTTGGCGGCAAGTCCAGGGAGATAATGAGAAAAACAACTCCCTCAGCCAGGTCCAACCCTAAGGTGACCAGAGCTGAAGTGACCCCCTCCATGGAAAATCCTCCATCTTGTGTTGGATGATTTAGCCCAATAGGGATAGGGATGTGCTCCCCTCCCCAAAGGGATGGAGCACAAGGAGGGTGTAGCCACCCTCAAGGACAGTAGCCATTGGCTACTGCCCTGTGACCGTAACACACCCCTAAATTCAGTATTTAGGGGTGACCCTGAACCCAGAACTTTAGATTCCTGATGACCTATAAAGAAGAAGGACTGCGTAGCTGAAAAATCCAGCAGAGAAGAAGGTAGACGACAACTGCTTAGGCCCCAGCCCTATTGGCCTGTCTCCTTAAAAGAACCTGCACCAGCTACGCATCCTGCAGGCCCAGCTATCTCTGCCGACTCAGAGGACTGCCCTGCACCTAAGAAGGATCAAGAACTCCTGTGGACAGCGGACGTGTCCAACCAAGAAAGAAGAAACCATCTTTAAAGGGACTCCCACCTCACTCTAGAAGCGTGAGTCCCCATCACTTTGCACCAGACGCCCCCGGCCCGTGTCCAGAGGAACTAACTATCCAGAGAGGACCCCCCGGCGACTCCGACGATGTGTCCACCCTGGGCTGACCCCCATGACGCCGCCTGCAGAGGGAATCCTGAGGACCCCCCTGACTGCGACTGCCCAGGACAAAGATATCCGATGCCTTGAGAAGCACTGCACCCGCAGCCCCCAGGCCCGTGAGAATCCGACCACCGGTGCAGCAATGACCAGAAGGCGGTCCTCATCAGTGCCCAGACAGTGGCTGGCCAGAGAATTTCCCCTGTGCCCTGCCTGCAGCATCTGAGTGACCCGCGGGACCCTCCACTGAATCCTATTGAAAACCCGATGCCCTGTTTGCCCACTGCACCCGGCCGCCCATGTGCCGCTGAGGGGGTGTGTTGTATGCCTACTTGGGGCCCCTTCCTCTGCTCTACCAAATCTGCCCTCTGACAACGTGGGTACTTACCCGCAGGCAGACTGGGACCGGAGCACCCCCCTGTCTCCATAGGTCCCCATGTTATTTTGGCTCCTGGTTGACCTCTGCACCTGACCAGCCCCGTGTTGCTGGTGCTGGGTGTTTGGGGTTGACTTGAACCCCCAACGGTGGGCTGCCTATGCCCTGGAGACTGATCTTGTAAGTGCTTTACTTACTGTGATAACTAAACTGTACTTACCTCCCCCAGGAACTGTTGAAAATTGCAGTGTCCACTTTTAAAATAGCTTATTGGTATTTTATGAAAAACTGTGCACATTGCTGTTTCAAAGTTCTAACTATACCTATGCAACGTACCTTTCATTGAATGTACTTACCTGTAATATGAACCTTGTGGTTCTAATAATAAATTAACAAAATAATATTTTTTTATATGAAAACGTATTGGCCTGGAGTTAAGTCATTGAGTGTGTGTTTTCACTTATTGCTAGTGTGTGTACAACAAATGCTTAACACTACCCTCTGATAAGCCTAACTGCTCAACCACACTACCACAACTAGAGCATTAGTATTATCTATTATTGCCTCTGTCAAGCCTCCCGGGGAACCCCTGGACTCTGTACACACCATAACTCATTTTGATATAGTATATACAGAGCCAGCTTCCTACAGTAACATTCAGAACTCCTTTGATTTTCACAGGTTCCGCATACGTATTATATAGAAATATTTATTTATGTTTTTTCTAAAAGTGCATCTCTCATCCCGTAGGGGATATCACAGCTCTCAAAAAGCAGTTCTTCATTGAGACATGCACTTATCAGCACATAGATATTGTCCCTTAACTTCTAAAACAATCAAGTGTTTACTTTCTTCCTGAATATCAGATGATCAACAGTGAGACGTTTATCCAATGAACGCATTTTCCACTGAGCCACAGCCAAGTAAGAAAATGAGCATCCACCAGCTCTAGCTTTCCTTATTGGTTTTGCTTTGGCTAATTCCAAGTTGCGTGATCTCAGGTCACGTTCAGAGAGTGCAATTCTAATCCTGCTTGTAGAATTGCTGGACCTGTATTATAAAGAGCTTTGTGTGCATGCAGAGTAGTTTAAACTTTGCTCTCTGACGCACTGGCAAACAATGCAAGGAAATAGGCCAGGCAGTGGCAGACCTATATTTGTCTTTATTACAAATCAATTTTGGTGCTGCATTCTGTATCAATTGTAGTCATGAAAACAGATAATCTGCTATGCCTACGTACAAAGAGTTGTCATAGGCCAGTCTACTTGTATTGAGGGCTTGGACTGTGGTCTTCCTCCAATTTACTCCTCCTTAAAAATTTAGGAAGCATTTCCCAAAAGTGGCATTGACTTGATTTTGCATAGATAATGAATTGTCTAAAAGGATTCCAAGATTTTTTGCACCCCTCCTGGGCTCGGGAGCAGATCCCAATTGCATTGGCCACCATGAAGAGTCCCAGATCAGATGTTCTCCACCAAACAGTAGAATCTCCAACTTCTTGACATTTAATTTTAGACAGTGATCTGTCATCCAATTAGCAATCTCTAAGAGACAGTTTTGTAATTTACCATTGGTCTCAGCATGTCTTTCTTCCACAGATATCACCAACTGTGTGTCATCTGCATAAGGGCAGATGTAGAGGTCAAATCCCCATCTTCTGACAATCTTTGCCAGGACAGGTATATGTATAACATATACATTTAAAAACTATCACGCTCAAAGATGAGCCTTGTGGGACACCACAGTTGGTTATCTAAGGATGTGATTTATAGGGACAGAGGTGGGTTGTTTGTGTTCTATTTTTTAGGAATGAACCAAACCACTGTAAGGTTTTAGAGTGGAGTCCTATTTCATGCATTTTTTTTATCAGTAAACTGTGAGACACAGTATCAACAGCCGCCGAAAGATCTAGTAATATCAGGGCAAAAGCTTTGCCCTGATCTGCTACTGATCTAATGTTGATCAATACGGCCAAAAGAGTGGCTTCCATGCTATTTTTAGCTCTAATGGCTATTTGAGAAGAATCCAGTAGTTTGTTCTCTTCCAAATAAGACCTCAGCTGTCCGTTAATCAATTTATCTAATATTTTTGACATGTAAGAAAGCTGAGAAATTGGGTTGAAAGGCCAGAGTCATTGATGCCCACTTTTTTTTTACCAGAGGGATGACCACTGCCTGTTTCGAGGAGTCTAAATATACTGCCTCTGCAAATGAGCGATTGAATATCTGAGTCAAATATGGACTCAGTATGGGAGCTAACTGCAAACAGATAAAGTGAGGGCAAGGATCTGTGAGGGATACAGATTTTACCTCTCTCATCAGATTCTCCACCTGCTCCTCTGAAATAAAATTAAATCTTCCTAGATGAGTGGTGAAATTATGATGAGTCCCCCATTGATCCCAATTGATCTCGTCTATTGCAGGTTGTGTTTTAAAGGTGGAGTATGTTTGGGGGCGTGGCCAACATGGCGGCCAGAGCGGTCGCATAAAACACAGCTCTGCTCTCGGCTCGAATACAAATCCTCCACAAGACGCCTCCATTCCCTGAAAAAAGGTAGGCGCCGAACGTGCGACCATCGGAACCCTCCGGCGGCTCTGAAACATACCCTGGATGCCCCTGAGTGGCGGTGCCGTGACTGCGGGGACAGGTGCGGAGACCAATCGCTGAAATGGGCAGCGTGGCCACGCAAGGAGCCGGACTCCGCGGCCCCAGCGCCCCGGACGGAGGTGGAGCTGAAGCGAGGACAGAGCCCGCGAGCGGACTAAGGGATTTGGCGAGGAGGCACCAGTGGCAGCGCGGGATCTGAGAGACAGGTGAGAGCTCCCAAGGATGGCGAGGAGAGACCTCGGAGGCCTCCCGGTCAGGCCATAGCGGCCTAAGATGGCGGACCCGTCCCCGGCCAGCTAATACACACGGGGCCTGGCCTAGCAAGGGCATCAACTGGCGGCATTTACTTACCGGCGTCCTCGTGGGCGGCGTATCTGGCCCATGGTTTGTGGCAGCGGCGTAGTGCGGACATGGAGGCAGGCAAGAGGGGCCTGAGCTGCGCAACAAACATTCAATGCTTTTAAAAGCTCTTCACTCTGCGGACCATAACTGCGAGCCCTATCGGCGGCATTGACCGGGCCGCAGGGCCCCCTAAAGTATATCAGACACCACACAGGTGGCTAGAAGACGCAATAACTGTCCCGCAACAGCGCGGTGTCTGTAAGGACACCACATAACGCACCGTGGCTGTCCACATTAGGCTACGCACCAAATATTCAACGCTTGTAAATAACCTTCACTTCGTGGAGTATAACTGCAAGCCCTTTCAGCGGCATTGATCGGGCCACAGGGCCCCCGACGTATATCAGACACCATACAAGTGCCCAGAAGACGCAATAACTGTCCCATAGAAGCGGGCTGTCTGTTAGGGCACCATATAGCGCACTGTGGCCGCCCGCATCAGGCAGCTTCCAACAACTACCACTCGCTACAAAATAAAAGTACACCGTATGTGTAACATTTAACAGCATCAATAATTCTACGAGGGATAGGCCAGACCACCATTGCTGAAGCAAACCTGAATGCAACAGAGCCAGAAAACACTGACGAACTCGATTAATACTGCTCTCAGATCGACCTGTAAGGGCCGCGCCAACTTACCCGCAACAAATCAAACTATACTCGCACCATTAATGGGCAAACCAAAGACCCCGCGAGCGCCACCAAGCAACATGGAACCAAACGAGCCTACTCCACCGCCGGAGCCCTCGGTCACACACCAGGCACTCCAGAAGCTTGAGATAACCTTACAGTCGCACACTACGCAATTCGAGAAAATACTACAAGCCATCCTAGATACCAAATCTACATCAGAGGCAAAAATAGGAACAATTACGGAAGATGTTAACCTTCTACGCACGGACCAACAAGCATTGGCGGAAAGAGTAACAACGCTCGAAGAGGATACGGCACGTTTAACGCCATCGATAAATGACCTTCAACAACAACTATTGACAGTAACAATGGAAGTCGAAGCCCTGAATCGCAGGGCCGAAGACGCTGAGGGCAGATCACGCCGGAACAATGTCCGATTTGTGGGATTTCCAGAACGGGCAGAAGGACCCAGCGCAGAACTATTTATTGAGCAATGGCTAACGAACACAATACTACAAAATAATAACCCAATTTTTTTTTCAGTGGAACGAGCACATAGAGTGCCCGGAAGAACCCCCCCTCCAGGGGTCCAGCCCCGTCCGCTTATTGCAAGACTCCTTAACTCCCGTGACAGAGACCTTATCCTGCAACTGTTCCGTAAATCAGGCCCTGTAAGCTTTGAAAATGCAGAGATCCCGGCCTATCCAGATTTCACTGCGGAAGTGCAAAAGAAACGCAATTCCTTTTTTAAGGTCAAAGAAAGACTGCATGAACATAACATAAAATATGCCCTTCTGTTCCCTGCAAAATTGCGTATCCAAAGCAATCGCACTCTCTTCTTCACTACTCCTGAGGACGCCTGGACTTGGCTGCACGCTAAAGGCCTGGCTGACCAAACAAATTTGAGAAACACAGCGGAAAAATGGTCATCACCTAAGTCTAGGCGCAAACCTCGAAGAAAACAAGACGTTAAACCTTCACCTGAACAGTCCCAAGCAGAATGCTCTTCATTACTACAGGCCACAACACGCTTCATCAACACGTCCCCAACGTCCCAGTCCATCCAAAACGAAGACGCGCCAGACCTCAAAACACAATGGCCCTCATTCTGACCTTGGCGGGCGGCGGAGGCCGCCCGCCAAAGTCCCGCCGTCAGGTTACCGTTCCGCGGTCGAAAGACCGCGGCGGTAATTCTGACTTTCCCGCTGGGCTGGCGGGCGGTCGCCTTCAGACCGCCAGCCAGCCCAGCGGGAAAGAGGCTTCCACGATGAAGCCGGCTCGGAATCGAGCCGGCGGAGTGGAAGCTGTGCGACGGGTGCAGTTGCACCCGTCGCGTATTTCACTGTCTGCGCAGCAGACAGCGAAATACATGTAGGGGCCCTCTTACGGGGGCCCCTGCAATGCCCATGCCAGTGGCATGGGCACTGCAGGGGCCCCCAGGGGCCCCGCGACCCCCCCTACCGCCATCCGGATCTCGGCGGTCCGACCGCCGGGATCTGGATGGCGGTAGGGGGGGTCGGAATCCCCGCGGCGGTGCAGCAAGCTGCGCCGCCGCGGAGGATTCAATGGGGCCGCGGTACACTGGCGGGACCCCGCCAGTGGTGCCGGTCCGACCGCGGCTTTACCGCCGCGGTCGGAATCCCCATTGGAGCACCGCCGGCCTGTCGGCGGTGCTCCCGCGGTCCTCCGCATGAAGGCCGCCAGGGTCAGAATGACCACCAATATGATTCCACAGACTCCAACCGCGGCCCTAATCTAACCCCGCGCACGGCAGATGACATTTGCTAAACAAGTAGGCCCAGAATAACTTTACAGTCAGGAACAGTCTTCCTCACAGAGTAAAAAGCCCACCTAGTCTGATGAGTAGCAAGGAGGCGGAGTATTACCAAACCTGGAGTCAAGCCAGGATCGTGGACCCGCAGCCGCCGGGGGTACCCGAGAGGACGCACCAGTACTAGGAGCAGAGTGGGCCGAGAAGCTTGTCGATTTGGATACATTTACCCACAGCGTCCCCCACTCCATATGGACAGGTTCTTTAAGAAGGCAGACACAGGCTTTATTCCAGCCGTGTTGTATGCACAGTTACAGTTATATATAGTTGTTGTTTTAAATGTTACTAGATGTGATTCACTCAAGGCACATATCATAACCCACGATTGTAGCAATAGGCGTGGTAAAGAATCCCACAACACAAATGTCGTACTCGTTACCACAGTTGGTAACATCCTAACCATAAAACACAATTGGGAATACCGGGTAGGGCACAATATATCCCCCAAGCTTAACAAAACAGCACACATACCACGGTACCCCAACATAACCTAAACACTCCACAATATAAAATAATCATATGGAACATCAGGGGCATGGTAGCTATACGTAAACGGCAACAAATTCATGCGTATCTTAAGCGACACCGGATACACATAGCATTGCTACAAGAGACCCACCTCAATGGGGCCTTGCTAGAAAACCTACGCGCAAAATGGCGGGCCAAATATATGGTACCATTTTCTCATCCTTCACTCGAGGGGTGGCGATATGGATTGCACCAGGGGTCCCGTTCGTGATGTCCCGCTCGCAGATTGATCCAAACGGAAGGTATGTGATACTGGAGGGGGAACTAGATGGTCACCCATTAGCACTAATTGCTCTATTGCCTGAACACAGGCCAACACGAATTTTTATGGACACTTAACAACAGCAAACTCAGAGATCCATCTGAGCCTAGTATATGGGGTGGGGATTTTAACTCGGTGCTAGACATACACATGGACCGATCAATCCCCCCACTGATCACTGCCCCAGCCAGACGCTCTACTGCCGACCTAGTGGAATGGGCTACAAACAACGGCTTGAAAGAAATATGGAGGGCGGGGCATCCCACGCACCGCGAATACTCTTACTACTCATCAGTACATAAAATACACACAAGAATAGACATGCTATTCGCAACGCCTGCCAAAATTCACAAAATAAATAAATCCGAATACCTAGCTCGCACTATCTCGGACCACAATCCACTGCATGCCACAATAACATGGGGACGCACACATGCCCGTATTCTAACTTGGCGCTTACAATCAGAAGCCCTCACAGACCCCCCCTTCAAAGCAGAGTTATCCAAATGCTTTCAAATTATTTTACGTTAAACAAAGATACCGCCTCAACACGCGCTACTGAATGGGATGCCCATAAAGCTGTGACCCGTGGCCACTGCTTAGAGGCCACAGTGGGAGTCAGAAAAGTGCTCACTAAAGAACTACAGGAATTAGAAATTAAAATGCGCAGGGCGGAAGTTGAGCTCTCAACAAACCCATCCTCACTGCAAACACTGAGTGATCTCCGTGCAAACTACAAAGAAACAGACACCAGACTATGCAAACATGATTATAGACACCTACAGGCGAGACAACACGCAGAGGGCGACAGATCCGGAAAATTATTAGCTTGGTTGGTCCGTCAACCAATGCAGGCTGCACCTATAGGAGCGATTAAACTTCACACAGGCCTTGTTGTCAATACCCAAGTTGAAATTAACACAGCCTTCCATACGTATTATTGTACTCTATACCAAACCTCTAATCCTCCTCCTAAACAACAGCTCTCTACTTTACTAACAATGATTCCCCAAAACCCACACATAATAAGCAACTCAGAAATGCTAGACGGCCATATCACAATAGAAGAGCTACGAACGGCTCTTTCGCAAATGGCAAGCAACAAGGCCCCAGGCCCTGACCGGTTGCCAGTGGAATACTATAAATCATACCCTAACCATTTATTACAACCCCTCCTCGAGGTGTTTAATGAAGCCCACAGCAGAAAGCAACTCCCAGATTCCATGCGTGAAGCACTAATAGTCGTGCTCCCAAAGCCAGGCCGTGACCCTTTAGACGTCAGGTCATACAGACCCCTCTCGCTTATTAACTCTGACTGTAAACTCCTAGGGAAGATCCTAGCAAACAGACTACTCCCTTACCTACCAGAGCTGATACACCCAGATCAATCTGGGTTCATACCAGGCAGAAGCACTTTTTTAAATATTAGAAGACTGATTCGCTTAATGCATGGCACCAACGGGGTGGAAGCAGTAGCCATGTCCCTGGACATAGAAAAAGCTTTTGACACACTCAGCTGGGAGTATCTCTACCGTACATTAGAAGCATTTGGGTTCCAACGCGGCTTCATAAATGGGATTAGGACGCTATATCACAAGCCCATAGCACGTGTCAAAACAGGTCAAATTATATCCGAAGAACTTCCAATAGGCAGAGGCACCCGGCAAGGCTGCCCGCTGTCTCCCCTATTATTTGCTATTGCAATGGAACCACTGGCAATCAGACTCCATAAAGACGCTCACAAATGGGGCATACCAGAAGCTGACCAACATCACATTGTGTCACTATACGCCGACGATGCCCTAATCTACCTACGCCAACACTCAACATCTATCACAGAAATAATGCTAATACTAGATAGCTTTGCACGGGTTTCTGGATTACATATAAATTGGTCCAAATCATGTATCTTTCCCCTAGTCCCCATACCAAATGAACAGCACAGCAGTTTACCCCAATATCAGCTACCCTGGGCTACCTCAACCTTTAAGTATTTAGGCGTACAGATCTACCACTCTATGAAAGACCTAAAGGAAGGCAATCTAGACCGTCTGCTCAGATCCACCCGGAGCTCCCTGACATTCTGGACATCGCTCCCACTATCCCCCATGGGCCGTACCGCAATAGCTAAAATGCTAATCCTACCGCGTTTTCTGTACTATTTCGCAGCCCTCCCGCTGACTTTACCACGCACATTCTTCCATAAACTGCATTCCCTCCTAACTGAATTGCTATGGGGCAGAGATAGACGAAGGGTATCGCTGGCTATTGCACAACACCCACAAGTGGAAGGTGGTTTGGGTATGCCAAACCTGGAACTATACTATGCAGCGGCCCAACTGCAATGGATAGCTTCATGGTTCAACAACTCAACGTCCCCAGAAAGCGTAGCAATGAATGAACACCCAACATCGCAAACAATATTAACAACATTGTTAGCGGGCTCCCCTATCCCCATCCCCAATATTGGAAGCTGCTAAATTTTGCTGGAAAAGATATGTCCAGGGCAAGTCCAACCTTCCCCCATACTCACCTACAATACCCCTATCCCAGATCCCGAAAATACAGAATCTAACACTTCACCATGATATACGGGAAACTACAACTCTAAATGTGGGTGACCTATACTCTGACTCCCATATGAAAACTTTTGCGGAACAGGCGGCGATGGGAGTAATGCACACCAGAGCTTTTTTAATGTATGGGGCCATCACCAAACTGATACGTAGCCTGTGGGGCAACAGTAACAATGAGCCCAACGAATCCGGGTTGCTCACAACACTCCTGACAATAGGCAACACTAAGGGCACTATTTAAATGATATACAAAGCCCTAACAGCAAATGCCCGCGTAGACTTAATACCAGCTAAATCTAGCTGGGACACTGCCCTAGCTGATCCAATCTCCGAAAAAGCATGGGAAATCATTATTGCCACGGTCAAAACGGTATCACGAAACACCAGACTGAGATACACTCAATTTAACTATATTCATCAGACGTACCTATCCCCTGCACGCATCAACAGAATTTATCCTAATGCCAAATCGGAATGTCCTAGATGTGCCACATCTACTGCCTATTTCTACCACATAGTCTGGGAATGCTCCTCAATAAATGCAAGCTGGCAGAGAATTACAGAAAGTACCTCAGAAGTTGCTGACCATGCACTCCCCCCCTCCCCAGAATCATGTCTCCTAGGAATCCGTCACCGCACCAAAGGTGACAAACACCAACATAAATTCATAGATTTGGCATTTGTAGTGTACAAACGCTTGATCGCTATACAATGGAAGGCGCCCCAAACCCCTCATTACATAACCTGGCTGCGCGACCTATACAACCTTACACAAGCAGAAGCCCACACACTGAAACAAGTACAACAGAAGGGCCAGCCACAAGAAGGAGTCGAAATATGGGATAGCTTTGTGGTTAAAATAGAAACTAGAGACAACATGTTCCCCCCATGACTCCCTACATTTCCCTCACCAATAGCGTTTACACTAGAACATCCAATGGTCACATAACCTATGGAACTATCTAGATTCCCCAAGACAGAATGGCCATAAACTCCTCCAAACTAACATGCTTATGCCAGGCCCACTCAAAAACATGCACTCCTATTTAAAATCTGTACCCACATTAGTTGTGCACCTCCACCCCCCCCATGCACCCCAACGACAATTCTAATGTTCAAAACGCCATTAAGCACACACGCAAAAAGATACAACCAGAGTGATCACAGTTATATAATGTATAGTTCCTTTTTTTTTTTTCTTCTCTTTTTTGTCTCTTCTTTTTCTCTCTTTCTATTCGATGCATATCATTAAAAGCTTCTTGTTGTCTACGAAGCTGCATGAGCTAAGAAGCCGCATACTCCTTTGAAACGACTGTATTGCATTGTCAGTTACTATATCTTGCCTAATAAACAGATTTGAAAAAAAAAAAAAAAAAGGTGGAGTATGTTTTTGTCATTTTATCATTAAATAAATTACTAATCTCTTTACAATGAGCTACATTGGGTATGATTGACTGAGAAAGATGATTCGGGTTCGCAAGCTCCTTTACTATTCTGAAGAGTTCCTTAGATGAACTCTTATTATCCTTAATTCTCTTCACAAAATATTCTCTCTTTGCATGCTTAAGTGCTTTCTTCTTATATATTTCTCTATCCATTCTGTTTTTGCACTGTCCCCACCTATGCTCAAAGGATTTACACTTCCTCTTGCTTTTTCTGAATTCTGCTGAATACCATTTTTCTGAGTGCGACCTTCTGCTAAGACTGATTGTCTTCTGAGGTGCACAAAAGTCCAAGGAGTTTGTAATTGCTAGATTTTGTCTCTCTGCTTGATTGGTTAGAGATATCGCCTCACTATCGGTGGGAGGTGCAAAATAGTTAGTAAATGAGTCTACATTTATAAGACTTCAAGGTTTTTTTGAGCTGGTTATGAGATTAATGGCTAGCGCATGATTCTTTGACCAATGAGAATGCAGTACAACTTTAATTTAACTTAACTGCGCAGAGAGGTGTGAGCTTATTTTATTGTGCTCTACTGCCGATTTCCAGATATAATGATGATTCTCTTACTTAAAGAATTCTAATTCTTTAACTTTGATTTGCTAAGCTTTTTGTGCTAAATGCTGCCTACCTTAGACACTTCCTACTAATGGTTCAGAAAGCTTAGAGTCCCTGATTCTGAACCATTACCCATTTCATGCCCCGTTGCCGATTACTGGCCGAACTGATGTCTGCATGACAAAGATTATTGCTTGCTGATCCATAAGGAAAGGTATATAAAATCGCTAATGTTTTTACAGTTGATTTGGCTTTTGTTTCTAGGTCCCAACTGCTGCTTTTTGAAAGAGCCATAGTTAGATGTTTTCCAAATTTATGTTGACTAAATCTTTTGCATGAAGCCCAAACATGCTGATGCTAATCTGAAGCTAAAGAGGTTTCCTATCTCCAATATAAATTGCTATTTGATGTTACTGAATTGCTGAATTCCAATGTATGTTATTTCCATTGCGCAATTACTCTTATTGTTGATTTGTACTTTGGCTTTAGAAGGATTCTTTATTATCGCTTTAGTTAAGTTGAGATTCTTTAGAAGATTCGGTCAACCAGTGTTGTTTTTATACTTATATCATGTGGTTTTGAGACTAATTTATGTGATACTAGCGTTGTTAATCTAGGGAAATAAAGGTGTGGTTCTTTGTGACCTGATGGGCCATGGTGTGTGAAAGTTGCTGACTCAAAAGAATTCTTATTGGTTGTTTGATGATATTTATGATATGTATGGACTAAGGGTGTGAACATCTTAAATGAGTCAGAAGGTCCAATCGACCCTTGAACGCGTCCCCTTAGCAACTAACGTAAAGAAACCAATAAGGTCAGACACGCTCACACGTGCTCCACATTTATCACATTCTGCTGGCAAGATTTCCTAAAAATGATTCGATGTGTGTGCACTTTTACCACAGAGAAGCACATGCATAGTCAATTGTGCATTAAACCCACAATCAAATTTGCTGTTGTGAAACATGTTAATGTTTTAATAAACAGGATGTGCCCCAACCACAGGCAGATCTGTCTATTGGGCTAGCACTGAATGCAGATCAAAAGCGTAAAGCTAATTTCATCCATGAGCAAAACATAGTAAGGTGGTCATTATGACATTGGCGGTGAGAGATAAAGTGGCGCTAATACCGCCAAAAGGCTGGCAGTAATTACTGACAAATTATGACAATGGCGGTGAAACTCCTATGGACAGCCAATATACCACACCAACCGCCAGGGTGTAAACACCACTGACCACATCAGTAGCCATCAACAGCCAGGCGGAAGACAAGGTACTCCCCAGTATGACATAGCACACCACCACGATTTCTGGGGCGTACCAACACCATCAAAAGCCTGGCGGAAACAGAACACAGAAGACAAAACACTCACCAACAAGTACACAGAGGACTCCGCCACCGCCATGGAACCGGAACTTCAAGTCTTCCCGATGCTCTTCTACGCCATGCTCCTCCTGGAACACCAACGCCGACCAAGACGACGACGGTAAGTACAGCCGCCTAGCACACAAGGGAGGGAGGGATGAAGGAAAAGGTGAGTGATACACACACGCACAACACACACCATCCACACACACCATACACACAACCAGCTGCTGAGGAAAAACAATGTCACAGTACCCACATCATAATACTGGAAGGACTACAGCATTCCAGAACTGAAAGTGTAATTGGATGAAAACAGCCACCATATTGTCCATGTGACAAGATACACGAGTCACTGTGCAGAAAGGGCCAGTGGCCAGTCCAAAGTACAAAAGGCTCACATGGCCCAACTCTTTCCCTGACGTAATCTGCACTACGCTGTGCAGGGGCATCATGGTGGGAATGGCCAGTCACCTCAGGGAGAAGGGGGTGGGGGGCACCGCAGCTGAAGTGGGGAACTTGCCCACTGGTTCTGAAGGGGGCTCCATGCCCATTTTCCTCTGCTGGGGAGTGCAAGGTCGCAGTCTCTGAGGTGGGGAACATATCCACTGGTTCTGGAGGGAGCTCCTTGCCCATTTCACTTTGCTGGGGAGTGCAAGGTCACAGTCTCTGAGGTGGGGAACATGCCCACTGGTTCTGGAGGGGGCCCGGGTGCAACAATCCCTGTGGGTGGCCTACATGCCCTACACTGGAGGTGAGGGCTGCTGTGTCCCAGCCTGAGGTGAGGGTTGCTGTGTCCCAGCCTGAGGTGAGGGCTGCTGTGTCCCAGATGGAGGTGAGGGCTGCTGTGTTCCAGCCTGAGGTGAGGGCTGCTGTGTCCCAGCCTGAGGTGAGGTCTGCTGTGTCCCAGCTGGAGGTGAGGGCTGCTGTGTCCCAACTGGAAGTGAGGGCTGCTGTGCCCCAGCCTGAGGTGAGGGCTGCTGGGTCCCAGCTGGTGGTGGGGGATGCTGTGTCCTAGCTGGGGGTGAGGGCTGCTGTGTCCCAGCTGGAGGTGAGGGCACCTTGACCACTGCTGTTGGGGGGCGCTCTTGCCCCTCTTAGTTGGTGGAGTGGGAACCTTCCCTTTCCTGGGTGGTGGAGTGGGATCCTTCCCTTTCCTGGGTGGTCGAGTGGGATCCTTCCCTTTCCTGGGTGGCGTAGTGGGATCCTTCCCTCTCTTGGGTGGTGGAGTGGGACCATTCCCTCTCTTGAGTGGTGGTGTGTGATCCTTCCCTCCCTTGCCTCCATGACTAGGAGGTGCCTCCACTGTCTGCCTGAGGTGCTGGGCGGGGTTGTTGGGACCCTGCTCTTACGGGCAGGCCGAGTGGGTGGAGAGGGAAGGAAAAGGTCGAGACGTACAAGGAAAAGCTTCTTAGGGGCATTGGGGCAGGATGTGGGAGGAGGGATGGGAGTGGAGGTTGAGGGAGTGGTTGTCGGAGGTGTACGTCTGCTGGACTTGGGTGCAGGTGCATGGGCAGTGTGCTGATGTGAGGTGGATGGCTGTTGGGTGTCTATGTGCGTGTGTTTGTGTCTCTTAGGAGGTGGGGCAGACAGAGTGGGAGAGGACACAGGGGACGCATGGATGGATGTTGTGGAGGTGTCTGCAAGTGAGGTGTGTGTGTGCTGCTTGGTGAGGTGATGGTGGTGGTGGCTGTTGATGCAGTACATGCAGGTGTGAGTGCGGATGTGACAGTGAGGGAGGAGGATGAAGAGGAGCGGGAGACAGTGGAGGCAGTGGATGTTGTTGTCTGTGCCACTGTTTGTGTGAGTGCTTGTGGCCTGAAGTGTGCTGCCTGTGTTTGTCTGTGCCATTCTTGTGTGATGGTTTGTGTTCATGCTTGTCTGCATGTGTGCATGGGATGGGTTGGGGTTGAGGAGATGGGGAATGGGAATTGGTAGTTGGAAGGGGGAGTGTAGGAACAGGGACAATGGCTGCCATCAGAGAGGAGGTCAGAGCCTGGAATGATCTCTGTTGGGCCGCCAATACACAGTGAATGCCCTCCAGGAATGCATTGCATTGCTGCATCTGGGATGCCAGCCCTGGGATGGCATTCGCAATGGTTGACTGCCCATCAGAGATGGTTCTCAGGAGGTCAATAGCCTCCTCACTGAGGGCAGCAGGGCTGACTGGGGCAGGGCCTGAGGTGCCTGGGGCAAAGGAGATGCCCACCCTCCTGGGTGAGCGGGCACGGGCAACTCGATGAGGGGCTACTGGGAGGGTGGTGCTGGTACGGGGGTGATGGCTGTACCTGTAGCTGGGGTGGTCCCGGAGGTGTCCACCACCACCAGGGAGCTTCCATCGGAGGAGGTATCAGAGTCACTGTTGTCACCTCCTGTCTCTGCATTGGTGCTCCCCTCGCCCTCCGTCCCACTGGTCCCCTCGGCGTCGGTGGACTCTGCCTCCTGGGTTCTGTGGGATGCTGCTCCCTCTGTCGCCGGTGCCCCTGCTCCTCCGCCATATGATGCTAATGCACACATGGACAGGATGACAGAAGAAAAAAGGTGGGGTAGAGGGAAAGGGAGCAGTGAGTCAATTACAGCACCAACACCACATATGGCATACACATTACCGTCACACACAGGGATCAGGATTGTGTCCCATGCATCCCACTAGCATTACATTGGCTAGGTAACACAGCAAGATGAGAGCCAAACACCGCCAACTGCACCCCTGCTGGGACCCCCTATGCCCTGTCTGACATGATATGCAACCTAGCTATGATAACAGATTTAGCAATACACCCATTACCCTTGAGCTGGATCATGCTGGCATTAAGGGGCACCCACTAACTGACACCCACTACCAGGTTCCCATGCCACCTACCAGTCATAGTTGTAACGCCCACTGTAATCACCCCCTTGTGGCTGCTGTGATGCCCTCAAGTGCCCATCCAGCTTTGGGTAGGCCACCACCAGTATGTGGGCCATCAGGGTGGTCAGATTCCGATGGGCACACCGCCCTCGTTGGGAGGCCATCCCCAGCTGGGCCTCCGCGGTCTTCCAGGGGCAGTGTCTCAGGTCCTCCCACCTCTTCCTACAGTAGGTGCTCTACCTGCTGTAGACCCCCAGGATCAGCACGCCCTGGGTGATGGCACACCACAATCCCTTCTTCTGATGGGCGCTGACCTGCATAGGAAACACAGACACGAGAAAACCATTACTCATACAATCCAGCATGTCAAACATTTGGCCCCCAAATCCACTTCCATCCCCATTGGTGCACACATTTCTCAGCGCCAACCATGTACACTAGCACCAGACATACGACCCCCCCCCAAAGGACACAATGCTTGCACACACATCTCCATGCAACCCTGTCACATGCCTCGTGCCCAAGGTGTACTCACCTGTTGGTCTGGAGGCCCATACAGCTGCCCATACTGGGGCAGGACCCTATCCACCAAACGCTCCAACTCCTATGAAGTGAAGGCAGAGGCCCTTTCCCCGGTCACAAAGGCCATGGCAGGATGCAGACCCAGGCAGTGTAGGTGTTGTCCTGTGGAAAGTCAGGAATTGAGTGAGCTTATGGACAGAAAATGTCAGCCACGTCCGCGGTGGTGTACACCGTCACCACCGCCGGTGATCCCCATTGACCACTGTACTCCATAGAGCCCCATGCTATCCAATGAGAAATAGCACAGCGGTGTAAGACCGCCTTCCGCCATGATGCACATCGCTGGCGAAGTAACCTCACTTCCACTTGTCCCTACATACAGGACAGCCGGTCGACATTTTATGTTGGTGGACAATATTCAGATAATCGAGAACTGCGTCATTTCAATTTTTTGCACATACATTGCCATTCCCAATGTCCCATCACATTACTGCTCTATGTACACTGAGGTGGTGGATCCATTGTTTAAATTGGGACAGCCTACTCACTCTTGTGTCCCTTAGATACCTACCACTGAGAAGGAATCTGAGGACGAGACAAGCCCCTTTGTATAGACGCCTTGTGGACTTGGCTACACTGGAGGAGAGGCATATAATACTCACCTATAGACTGGACAGGGCCACAATCACAGAGCTATGTGCTCAATTTGAGCCTGATCTGATATCAGCTATCTGTCATCCCACTGTGATCCCCCTCTAGTGGCGGTTCTATCAGTGCTCCATTTCCTGGCAACTGGTTCATTCCAAGTAACAGTGGGCTTGGCAGCAGGAATGTCCCAGCCAATGTTCTCAATCGTGCTGCCAAGGGTTTTGTCTGCCCTGGTGAAACAAGTGCAGCTATATTGCTTTCCCTTAGGTGGAAGATTTGGCCACCGTGAAGGCAGGATTCTATGCAATGGGACACATACCTAACATTATTGGGGCAACTGACGATGCACAATTTGCTTTCGTCCCCCACCCCAGAATGAACAGGTGTTCAGGACTCAGAAGAGTTTCCACTCACTCAATGTGCAAATGGTGTGCCTGGCTGACCAGTACAACTCCCACATCACTGCTAAGTATCCTGGCTCAGTGCATGACGTCGTCTTAGTCCTGAGGAATAGCAGCATTCCACATGTGATGGCACAACTACAGAGGCACAGGGTGTGGCTAATTGGTGAGGCTGAATCCCCACCCAATGTATGTCAGTGGATGTATTCTAGTGTTGACCCCATTCCATTAGAAGGCTAATGTTTTGCCCTCAATACTTGCAGGTGACTCTGGCTACCCAAACCTATTGTGGCTTCTGACCCCTGTGAGGAATGCCAGGACAGGGGCTCAGAATCGTTATAATGATGCACATGGGCGAACCAGGAGAATTATTGAGAGGACCTTCTGCCTCCTGAAGGGCAGGTTCAGATGCCTCCATCTAAGCGGTGGATCCCTGTGCTACTTACCCGAGAATGTCTGCCTGTTAGTGGTGGCATGCTGCATGTTGCACAACCTGGCCCTCAGACGACATGTGCCTTATCTGCAGGAGAAGGAGACTGGAAATGCCCCTGTGGCAGCAGTAGACCCTGAGGACAGTGAGGATGAGGAGGCAGAGGATGAGTATGTGGCAACAGAACATCGGTTATATGTCAAAACTTCCAATGACACACAGGTGAGACAGTGGAACTGACCATTCCTCTGATTATTGATGTGTTCTGTGTGGCTGTAGCAGGATGGTATTCACTACCTTTGCATCTCTACTTACTGTCACCTATGGCTTCTCATTTTGCAGATGTTGGTGATAAGACAACTTTGTACTGATGTGATGACTACAGACCGCTATAGGTCATTATTTATATGCTATCACAGAGTTGAGGTCATTTGC
This sequence comes from Pleurodeles waltl, assembly GCF_031143425.1. Classification (NCBI taxonomy): domain Eukaryota; kingdom Metazoa; phylum Chordata; class Amphibia; order Caudata; family Salamandridae; genus Pleurodeles; species Pleurodeles waltl. The sequence goes on from NC_090450.1 coordinate 144,943,958, forward strand.
ATAAGATGTAACAGTTCAAAGTGGACAAGGTGACCAGGTGGGAGACAAGGGGGACATTCAGGAGGGTCTTATTTCCTGGTGGTGGTCTTGGCAAGTGTCTCTAGCTTCTGTCTGGGTCACAGGGAACGTTTACGGGGTGGTTCACCTTCTGCAGGAGGAGGGGTTCTGGTGGTCTGTGAGTTTTGTGGCAGGGCCTCCTGCCCACTAGCTGCAGCGGAAGTGGAGGGCTGGTCAGTAGGCTGGCTAGTTGTAGGGGCCCGCTGGTGTGCTGTTCCTTCCCTCTTGATGTTGGCCATGTCTGCCAGCACCCCTGCTATGGAGACCATGGTGGTGTTGAGGGCCTGCAAATCCTCCCTGATCTCCTGATGGTATTCCACCTGTAGCCGCTTGTTCTCCTGCATGTTGGTAAGGATCTGGCCCATTGTGTCCTGGGATTGTTGGTAAGCCCCCAGGACATTGCTGAGTGCCTCCTGGAGAATTGGTTCCCTGGGCATGTCCTCCCCCTGGTGCACAGCGGTCCTCCCAGTGTCAATGTTCCCCTGGGCCCGTGTCCCCTGAACAGTGTGCCCACTGGCCCTGACCCCAGGACCCTGATTGTCTTGGGTGTAAGGTGTGGACTGGGGTCCCTGTACAGGTGGGCACACTGCTGATTGACTTGTCCCGGGGACAGAGGTGTAGGGACGTTGGGTGAGTGCTGTGGTATTGGATACTGATGGGGGAGGCTCTGTGGTGGTCTGTGAGTGTGCTGGAGTAGCCGATGGACCATTGGTCCCTGATGGCCCAGGTAGTTCATCCAGATCCAGTAGTCCAGAGTTACTATCATCACTAGGGGCATCTTCTGTTAGGGGACTGGTTAGATGTGGCAGCTCTTCTCCGCTGACATTGGCTGGGGCACCTGTGGGGATGTAAGTGATGTATTATGCTTCATGTCTGTGACAAGTGTACATCTCTATCTTCCCCTCTATCGTTGCTGTTGCCCTGCCACCTTTGTTCCTGTATGGTGATGTATTGTGGGATTGTTAGTTCTCCATGCTGTGCATGCTTTGGTGATGAGTCTACATGCAGGGCTGGGAGGGCTTTCCATGCATTGGTATAGCATGCAGGGGTTGGCACTGGGGTCAGTCATATGTGTAGGTGCAGTGTGTGGGATGGAGTGGAGTGAGGGTGAGGGGGTGTGATGGCATGCAGGTATAGGGGTGATAAGTAGTAAATATTGACTCTCAAGTGTCCAGTCCTCCGGCAACTCCAGTGAGTTCCTCAGGATGCAGTATTGCTAAGACTTGCTCCTCCCATGCTGTGAGCTGTGGGGGAGCAGGTGGGGGTCCACTTCCAGTCCTCTGGATGGCAAGCTGGTGCCTTGCTGCCACAGAACGTACCTTCCCCCTTAGGTCATTCCACCTCTTCCAGATGTCATCCCTTGTTCTTGGATTCTGTCCCACGGCGTTCACCCTGTCTGTGATTCTCCATCATAGCTCCATCTTCCTGGCAATGGATATTTGCTGTACCTGTGCTCCAAACAGCTGTGGCTCTACCCTGACTATTTCCACGACCATGACCCGCAACTCCTCATCTGTGAAACAGAGGTGCCTTTGTGGGGACATGAGTGTTGCGTGGTGTGTGTTGTGCAGAGTGTGTTAAGTGATGTGATGTGGTGGGGTGTGGGATGTGGGGTGCATGACAGATGTATGGGTGTTTGTGGTGTGTGTGTGTAGTTGTCTTAGTGGTCTTTGTGTTAGTCTTGTGGTGCTTATTGGTATTCATAAAGGGTGGTATGTGATGGGTGTGTGTTTTATAGCGCTATGGATGGGTGGGTGTGGTGTGTGTATGAGTGTCAGGTGTGCGTGTTTAGTTTTGGCCAATGTTGTTTTATTTTGTATTAGGGTGGCCATTCTGAGCGCGCCGGTGTGCACCTCCAACAGTTTACCCCCACTGAATGTCCGCTGTGGTGATTCGAGGGTCATAATGTGGTGGGCATTGTTTTGTTGCGTAACGGTATGGGTGTTTGTACCGCCACTTTAGCACTGACCTTTGGGCTAGCAGAGTTGTGTCTGTGGCTGTTTTCTGTCGGTTTGGTGTGTGTGTTATAATATGGTGAATGGATATTCGCCACCGTGGCAGTATGTTTACCGCCAATGTCATAATGAGGGCTAAAGTGTCCCAGAAGTTAAACAGCTATTAGAAAATAGCCAGTAGTAAGGGCCAGAAAGAGCAGATTTCTTTTGCATTAAGTGTAAACAGACATGCCAAGTTTCCAAACTGGATAGAGGGAGAACAGAATTGCTCTGTAAACCACATCACATGTTGCACCCTCTAGGCATGCCTTCTTCTCAAAATCAGAGTTTCTCGTTCAGAGAGAATTTTATAATATTAGGCATTTGACTGAGATCTGCAGGGATGATATTCTGTTGGAGAGATTTGAGGTTATGTCCTCTACATATGATAAGGAGTATTGAGTTGTGGATGCGGCCTCCTGTGTGGGCGCACCTTTCGGACCATTTGATTGTGCACAGTAGGGGGGAACCTTGCTGCTCCGTAGCTGTGTGATTCAGGACAGCAGTCTATTCATGAACGGTTTAAAAGAGTTAAACAAATAGTGAGCAGACTAAGGCTGTAAGCAGCAGCACGTCAGCTCCACAGATGACAACCATGACCAAAAAACCTTCAAAAATAATACTATGCATAGTAAATGCATGCCAAAGGTCTTTCAATTAATAATTGGTAAAAAAAAAAAAAGTGATACAACACTATAGTAATTTGTTGGGTATAGCAATGGGGACCCAGTGATAAGAACGCAGTAAGAATGTCCCTGCAGATGCATAGAGGATAATAGTTAAATAATTCCAACAGGCCATATATGCTACTTCCAAATCTGGCAACCTGATCATTCCTGGAGACCTCAGATTGGAGATGACAGAGGACCCAGGAAGATAGATGCGAGAAAAAAAAAACTTCAATAGATCTACCAATCAAATGCTACATCCTCAGTTAGAAGAAAAATAAGCTGACAGGATCGTGGACCCTAACCCTGGTTCAACCTATTCCCTACAGGCCATGATAGTGGCTGAAGATGAATGAGGAGGGTAAAAAATCAAGAGTGGTCGTACATAACCTTAGGATAAAACAGTTATCCGGCATGTGGGCAACACAATGACTAGAATAGCTACTGACAGACCTACATTAGGGAGCACAAGATTAGCTGAATATCTAAACTAATAACTTAAGGAATGGAATACAGTCTGGCCTATCTGCAGCACAGTCCATGCTACCACAATCAGAAATCATGAACAGTGATCCCATAAATTCGACTAACAAGACCATTCTTGGTAAAAAAAAAAATGGGTGACTCTTGACACCACATAGGAAGCCCAGAAAGTAGACAATAACAGCAATAAAGCCAATCCACTGATTCTTGCACCTGGGGAGGAACCTAGATATTGGGACAGGGAGCTATATATGCGGTCACACAAAAGATGGCTCAAAAGGTTGATATCCTACTCCAAGAGGTATCTGAACTATGAAACATCCTGAGCCTGCTATGGGGACGTGCTGGACACAAAGAGGGCAAGATTGTTCAAGAAATATTATTTAGCAGCAGGATATGTGAGCCTGGGAGACAAGAGAAGGATGCAAGTCATGTAGGAAGTGCTGGGAAGATGTTGTCAAGACTGCCAAAAGGAATTGGCTATAGAGATCAGGCAGCCTAAAAGAAAGAGGAGACAAAAGCAAGTACAGATGATCAAAGTACATTATGAGCCACTTAGACAAAAAGAGAAATTACAGTGTTCTGTCGCAGGTTAACAAACAAATGAATATGCCTCTGCTCTCCACAAGGGGCCAGAAACTATTTCAGCATCCAAAGAACCTGATATTAACAAACATCCAAATCAAATGCTCAAGAGAAGGATACAAATCATGCAAAACTAAAGTGCTGCACTGGGTAGCCAAAGATTTACATGAAGGAGTGGTAGGAAGGAGTTATTCAATAACCATGAGAGTTGTGGAATTAATAAACTAAATACCAATGCAATTGAGAAGCAATAAACACTAGATTTAGATTAAACAATTGGTTCAGAACTTGGTAGATGGCTACTCCATCACAAATGTGATGGATCTTCAGTTCACCTTATTACAAGTACGTTAGAAAATTATGAACGTACAATAAGGTGAGTGGGATACCCATCATGTTTATGACGGAGTACCCACCCACCAAACTCTAAATCAACACCTTAATTTGTGGTAATGGCACAAAATTACTAATCTCATGTAAGAACTTGAAATGGGTGATATCAACTGAAATCAAGACCTCCATGAAAAGGTCAAAATATTTACAGGATCGAGTGGGTGGGAATCAATCAAGATCGCCTGCTAGAAATGGAGGAGAGTAAGCTCAATCAAAAGGAAAATATAAAAGTGCACAAAAAGGGCCAACCAATTGGTCAGCAACAAGACAGTTATGTGAATTAGTCTAAAATGACACCAGAAGAGAGTGCGCACAAGCTGAATGATACTCATAAAAGAGGTAGTTCAGAATGGATAATCAAACACCTAAACCAATCAGCAAAACATATAGGTGTCCATACAAATATGATGGATGGCAAGAGAAAGTTGAGAGGAAAATTATGAAGGGCCCTTAAGTGTTCCATGAAGTTCATCTTCACACAGAAAATAAGCCTGGAAGCACTATTCAAAAACACTTATACACCAAAATAAGAAAAAAGAACAGAACATCAGGTATGGGGAAAGTTTTTCTTACCTCAGACAAAGTATCAAACATAACTGAATAGTAATTAAAAAGGAATGGGAGTTACAATAATTAACTCAGATTATAAAAGGCAATGAAGGATCACCCATGCACCTCAGGTATAACTTAGACAAGGGATGGGGTAGAAAAAGACAGTCCTGGCTACGTGAGCATGCACAAGACACAAATGACATCACAGTCCTCCTGTGGCCTGCAGAAGGGATCATAGAACTGGGTGAACTTGACCTCTATGAACCAAATCAAGTAGTATCAAAAATGGATCCCACAGGGAACATGATCTAAAACCAAGGTGTACGTCCCCAGCTACAAGTCCTTTATAGTTCCATCAATAGTCAATTCACAGGGCAGCGCATCTGATGGCCTCCAGGTGAGCATAGAATTATGGGCGTTTAAGGAAGCAAAATCCGCGGAAATCACCCCAAGCCACCTTCTATATGTAGATGCAGGGGGCAAGACAGATAACAACTTCACAGTCTAATTTTTACTTTTCACCATAAAGTAGTGATGCTTAGGCAAACGAAACGGTGGAGATGGAACAGCTCCTGTTGAAAATAAAAAAAGAACGATCCAGCAAATGCTGTTATTGGTGACAATTTATCAATAAAATTGGGTGTTGGGCAGGAGAAGACATGCTATACCAAGAAGAAATTAGTTCCTGGTTCTTAACAATCCTCGGCCATGGCTTACCTGCCATCGACTGAAAAGAATAGGAGTTACTTAAATTGATCAGTTAAAATTAATCTAGACATTGTCTGGTACATCTACTCAATTGACGATGTCAGGAAGTCAACTTATGGCAGACATTAGACACAGTCCATTATAAATGTCAGAGACCTGCACTACTTGAGGATCAGTGAGTGCCTTGAAGGTGAACACTATGCCCTATCAACGATTTGGAGATCAAGGTCTGTTATATCCACTGAAAGCTCAAACCCAGCGGGAGTGTCAGAATAATACACCGGAGAAAAGAGGAAGAAAAACAAATAAACTGAACATACGATATTATAAATGGATTACAATTCTGGACACAAAAACCTGAACTGAAGGAGAGGGTAAATTAAAAGGTGGCTCCAAGCAAATTAAGCAAGTTACTAAATGGTTAGGAGGAGCTGTTCGTCATTTTACAACCATGGATCTACAAAAGAAGGCTGAATACAAAGCCGTAAGGAAGGTGACAACTGATTACAATGATCAATGGTTTGGTAATTAATGAAAAGTCCCAAAACAAGAAGTTTAGGAAAAGCCGAAAAGTCTGTTTTCACAACAAAATCTAGCGAATTGCGGGATGAATAATAAAAATCTTATCAGACGGAAGTAACAACACTTTATCAGGATTAGTGCGAAGAGTTCATAAAGGCAGCAAAAGGAAAATATAGTAAGAAGTACAGGCTGCTAGTTGCAAAAGGCATTACAAATTGACACTTCAACATTAACGCAAACATAGCACTAGGAAGGTTGATCTATGAATACAAACTGATCTTCCGGGACACCAGAACTAAGGACTGTGCCAGAACCAGTGTGTTCAGCAAAGTAAATCCACCAAAGAACTGTAGAACGAATATCTATAGGGTGTTTCGCTGACTACAATACTGGAAAAATATGCTGCTTGATAAACGAAAAAGCACCAGGACTCACAAAGATCCCACAGCAATGCTTTCACAGGCCAATGGATTGGGGGTTCTGATACAGAGGGCAATCTATAGAGCAGGCACTATAGCATACAAATGCCCCTTTTTGGCACAAAAGAACAACAATGCCAATCAATGGGAAGGGCGACAAGTTCAACCCTAGCATCAACTGTACGGATTGGCATAATTGACTTAGACCAGTAAATCTACAACCAAATTCCTGCTTTTTCAGTTGTAAAACTAGCTCGAGGAGGAGAATTGAACATTTCAGTACAAAAAAATAGGAATGCCGCCATACTATAAATTGCAAAATGTGAAAACTAAAAAATAGAGATTGCTCAGCCGTGAGATCCACATTGCTCAAGCTATGTTGCAACAACACAGTACAAGATAGGGTAAGCCCAAACGATGGGTTGACTGGCAATTTGATCTGCGAATGTGGGCAAAACAGGGATACCTATTGGTCCCTGTTCATATAATCTCTACACAAACAATATATACGAGACCCGAAGTGGGAAAGTATTACAGAAGATATACAGAGAATAGAAGAAGATCCTCCTAGAAGAAGATCCTCCTAGTGGTCTACATAGACGATTCTCTGCTCATTGTGAGAGCTCCAAACATCCTGAGATCCCAACTGATAGCAATTAAATATTACTGTGTATAACCAAGTCGTAGCTCGGTGGAGGGCGTATTTGGTGTGTTACACCTCCCTAATAAATGTATATTCTTATAAATAGTTGGGTACCAGTGCTTAAAGTCGGGTATTATGAGATGTCAGTCGGATTTCAGCAGGACTTTTTACATACACACAGACAAAAATCGCACACACTCTCTTTGAAAGTCCTCCAAAATATTGTTTATTTTACAGAATATTGTATTTTCTCTCTTAGTACCACTACCAAACCGCATTCCTCTCGCATTCCACTGCCCCTTAGGCCACTCCCACGCTTCCTGCTTGTCCTATAACGTATTTAATCTTTATTATATGCCAGCCTGATTGTCGGAAAGTCTGAAGCTCACACCCACCAATCTTACTGACCAAGCTACGCCCCTGTACATGAACTGATTAATCTGCTAAGATACTTCCAAGGTAATTGTCACATTCACAGAGAGGCTCACAACAGAATATAGCTTTTAACTCAATAAGGAAAAAGTTGAAACTGTAAAATCGTATATATAATGGTATGAAGGAGTTAAGGAATGGAGCTTGGATGAAGCACCTAAATTATGTTATTGTATTATCCAAGATCTCAGACAGGGCCCCATCAAAGGAGCTGAGGGAAGTTTATTGGGAAACTGAAACTCTTGTAGTGCTGTATACTGTCAAAGGTTGCAAAGAACCACATTCTTTAGAGATCAGAGTAAGAAAAAAGTGATGGGTGGATTAATCTCAGACCCATGGTACCGTGAGCACTGGACCTACGTCTGAACATATCCATCACATTTAGGGCGTAGCACTGAGGGCAACAAAATTGTGATGGGTGGATTTCTTGAAATAATCTTAGCCACTGGTAATTACTCTGAACCTTACTCCAGTCCATCTTTTTTTTTTTTTGCCCGCAATGACCCTCAGCCAGGAACCAGCCAGAAGCAAAACAGCTCAATTCCTGCTCTAATAGGACCTGCCCGACTTGACCTGCCAGGGCAGGTTTACTATAAAGGGGAATACATCTTGAATCCTGTGGCACAGTGAGTACAGGACCCACACCTGGGCGTAAATGTCACATTTAGGGCGTCACACTGATGACAACAATTAGGATGGGTGGATTTCTTGAATTTATCAATTAATTCCTCTGGGACACACAATACAGTCCATAGATTTTGTTTTGCCCATCATGTCCCCTCAGACAGGAATCAACCGCATGCAAATTGAGGTTGGTTCTACCCAAGTCTGAATTGACTAAAGCAACCCCAGATGTGTTTTGATCTAATTGTGCCTTGTCAGTTGGGTGCAACTTGAGTCCTGTGGCACGGTGAACACAGGACCCACGTCTGGTCATTAGGGCGTTACAATCAAGACACTCTCTAGAACAACACTAAAGAGCATAGCAAGGTAGATATTTAAAAATAAGAATCGAATGTACACAAGAAGCAATAACAAGCATCAAAATAGCATGGAAAGAAATACTTAAATGTGCTATATGCACGTTATAAAATCACAGGGAAATTGTGCCTGTTGAACTTATTGCAGTCAGGCCAGAACAGGAAAGGCATCAGGAAAGGCATCAGTGTGAGAGACACACCCTGTTGAGGAAATCATTGGAAAATATCATCCTTGCAAAAACCATGATACAACAAAACAAGCATAAACAAAAAAAAGGCTGGCTGCAATGACAGTCCTACTGGCCTTGACAGTGCTTGATTTACTTTGCAACCAGTGGAACGACATTACTTGAAGAATTACCTCCCTTCTGAGAGATGTATGGAAACACTAGCCCTTATGTTGAGATCTGAATGGAAACGCTAGCTCTTAAGTTAAGATCTGAATTGATGATCTGGAGAGAAGAAAATGCATATGGAGAAAAGATAACTTAGAGATCAAATCCGCACAACAGTATGCCATTGGACAATTGCTTAAAGGCATTGACGAGATAACTTAAATCATGGGGTGAAGTGAATGTGAACACAGCAACAAAGACTCGCCCTCCAATAAATACTTGCCAAAAGATCCAATTCAGACGGGAGACTCTCGATTATTGAAGCTAAATGCATTTAGTTTAGCTTTCTTCCACCTACATTAGCTCTCACTGCAACTCATTTGCCTTTTTCTTGTTTCCAAATATTAACATATATGATATTACCATAGAGAGACAGACCCTCTGAGCCATGTACTATGGCATTATTTGTTATGACTTTAGTGTGTATGTAAATGGTTTTAATAGAATTAAATCAATAAGACAGCTCAGTAGTTTGAGTCCCTGCTAATAGTGCTATCAATAACTTAGACGTCACAGATTTTTGACAAGGCCTAGTCCACCATTCATACATCAGAGGTTAAGGGAAATTAATGCTTTCCATAATGAGTTACAAAATTATTTATTTGAGGATTAGGTGGCACAATCCATAGCATTTAATGGCCTAATATATTCTGGCAAAAGTAGTCCTTGCTTACTTCATTTGGAGCAAAGTACTAAATTACAGTGGTTTTGCTGAAAATGGTAAGTGCAAATCTTTGATTTTGAAAAAACATACTACAAATATTTTAAATTTTTGGAATTTCTTGTATGTAAGGGGTTGAAGAGGGTGATAAATATGTGACTTATCTGCCCTGCATCATCTTGTCGGGTGTGACTGATATCTTCAGCTCGATCTGTATTCTTAGCGGAGAGTATTTTACATGTTGGGCTGTTTTAAGGCATTTTTGTGACTGTGATGAAATAGGCCACTAGTTGTTTGGCCTGTACAAGTAATGGGCCTACTTGAGGAAGGTGATGTGGGCTAGTAATCACCACTCGCTGGCACGCAATAATAGCCCCCAATAAATGATTGTTCAGTCAATGATTGTACAGTCTGTGCTTTTTCCTTTGAAAAAGGAAACGTACATTTAATATGCATACACTGCTCAGTACTATGCAGTAATTTACAAATATACAAAAGGCTGATGGAAATACCTTTTGATGACATTAATCAACTCTGACCCCTAAAGTGGTTCAGTTCAAACAAACCACAGGTCAAAATATCATGATTTTAGGAAACAAATTAAATAATCAAAAATAATCATGTGTAAATGCACTCATTAATGTTAATAAAACATATACATTTTGATCAATAATCACTGTCAGTATTAGGCTTTAGGTAAAGTATGACTGATCACTATCTGCATTATTCTTTTGATAAAACATTTAAAATGGATCATTACATGTGCCTGTGTGCTTTTTCAGTGGCGTAACAAAAGCCCCACAGCCTCTGCGGTGCGGGGGGCCCCGAACTTGAGGGGACCCCTAAGCACAGCATCTGGCCTGAGTGTGCCCAGTCGGGGGTGGCGACCTCCAAGTTCTTTGCAAGGGGGGGGGCATCCAGTTTTGTTATGCCAGTGTGCTTTTTATGCTCTTTCAGAATTGAAACCATAATGATAAAAATTACTCGGGGGGGAGGCATTGCATGTTTGATCACAAACCACGTGTGAGCTGTATAACATGTACTCTTTTAGGTACCTTTAGGCCACAGTAGTGGTAGCCATAACCTTTGCCCCTAGAGAGCACTGCATCCCCAGCATAAAAACACATGCTCCAACCTAGGTAGTGCTTGAAAATCCATAGTCCTCTTTTCCCAGACCCTGCACACGTAGAGTCAGCACTTCAAATGGATGCTTTGAGGCCTCTTTTGGGGAAGCTGTGCCACTCGTGCAGCTCCCCCACACTCTCTGGTCCTCAATGGTGGTGACCCTCCGTCCTAGGGTCACCACAAGCCACAGAATTGATTCAGGGCAAGCTTTGCAGGCCATTAAGGGGTGCTCCTCCAGACCAGTCCATATTTAATGAGCTGCTGCCTTTGTTTGTCTTGTGTTTAACACCATGCTGCCTCGTGCTGCATGGTCTTTTCTTTTCTTTGGGGGTGTCTGGACCCACAAGGGCACCCTGCACACTGCCCAAAATGTGGGGCAGCCCAGGGAGCCCACCCCTGGCTGTCCCTTCTGGTTCCCCTCCCTCACAGCACTCCTTTGTGTTGCTGCAAGAGCCAGCAGGTTTCTTCTGCCCCTTCAGCTCCTGCTGGCAATACCATGTGGCTCATGGTGGCCTCCCGCTCCTCCTGGACATGGGCACAGGGAGCGGAGGTGGGCCAGCCACTACAGGGTGGCACAGCAGCCTTCCCCTGAACCGCTCCTTAATCTCCGGATCCTGCGTTGAGATCCTGGGGCCTTCCTCCTCTTGCGGGGGGAACATGATGGCTCACCCCTGGCCTGATGTCAATCAGAGGCCCAGAGTTGAGGTCCCAGGATCACCAAATATAAACTGGCTTGGAGGATCAGATCAAAAGGCCCACTTGATGCTAGGGGGGCCTCACTCACGGCTCCTCCCAGCCTAATTAGAGGCATGGTCCTCAGGGCGACCCCTGGGCACTGGCCCATGCTGGGGCAGTTTAACTTGGTCAGGCAGTGGAGCTCCACGTGCTCTGGGATTGCGATGGGAGTCAAAATTCTTCTCAGGCTGATACCTGAGGCCCTGTTTGGCCTTTTTGCGTGACTTGGTCTTCTTTTCCTCCTGGTTGCCAGCCCTAGCCATCTCAAGCACTTTCTTCAGGCCTTCCTGCCTCAGAGGTGATGCACTTTGCAAGGAGCTGGTTTCACTGGCTCCCTGCACCAGCCTTTCTCCTTTGTTTCCTCTGGGCCTCTTTCCTCCTTAGAGCAGAAGCCAAGTCTTTCCCCCAACTATTTCTCATGGGTGTAAGGGGATCATCTTCCCTGGTCCTGGGGTGCGCCCCACTGGTCCTAGGGTGAACTGAAGTCAGAGTCCTTAGTCCAGATGCCTATCAGGGGGTTCTTCATTCCAATTGTCCATGACTACTGCCTCCAGTCCAGTGTCCAGCACAAATCACAACCAAGAGAGAGCTCTTTCCACTGCCAAGACCTTTTAAATGGGGGTGGAACGTTCCAGCAAGGATGCACCTCAGGTCGATCCTAGGGTGCCACATCACCTCTCCGCAACTATCCTGACTTTCCTGCACAGCCTGCTACGACATTTCAAAATGTCATCACCCAGGAGTCACTTGCCACATCTGCCAGGGGGCCTCAGCTCCACCCCTCGCTGACATCACAACCAGGTCCTTTCCCCTAAAATATTCAAATGGAGCCGCCTCTTGTGTTGACTCCAGACGTCTGGGCTCCCTCTTATTTTAGTGGACTTGGGCATGCCCATCCCTGGTACAGTGTGACCGTTGGTTGATTAATGCAGAGCATTCTGCCCCACACCTTTCCTCCTCAGGGGATGAGTGAAGCACTGCCAATTACTTCCTTAGTGATGGAGGCCCTTGTTCCTACCGCTGAAGAGAAATGTAATTAACTTAGCACAGCGGGGTGACAAAAGGCCCGGGCTCTGATCCTGAGCTGAGTCAGCAAAATATGACATTCCTGGATGACCTATAAGCTGTACTGATATCTTTCTGGAACTTGCAGGATTGATTTTCCCACACACATTACGCCCCAATTTGACATGTAACTGGTCTCTGTAGGCCAAAGGGAAGTGGAGCTTCACTCTAAGGTAGCCTTCCCCTTAGGTGTATAATGGAGTGTCACTGCAGACAAGACAGCAAACCACACTGACTTTCCCTATGAGTGTGCACTATCATTATAAGGCCTACCCCAGTTCAATATCCAATCCAGTAGAGTCTCCTCTATGCCAGGCTACCTGTTCACAGTTACCAGGCTGCATGCAACAGGTGACTTCATGTTCAGTCCTTACAATTGTGCACACATGTGTGCACACATGTTCATGTGTAACCATCCAAGTGCCCCTTACCCATGATGTGTCGCAGAGGACACTGGTGGTAAACATGCACAGTTAATTTATCATGACCTTACTGTGGGTGAGTCGCAGGTTGTGAGGCTCACTCACAGTACAAAAATCAAAAAATGTGAATAGTGAAAACTGCAGCGCACAAAAAAACAATGGGTCCGATATTTATCTACCTAAATGAAAATAGCTGCTTACTAGAGTGCCTCTCAAAGTATCACACATAAAGAATTGAAATGTCAAACATCATGAGCACACTAAAACTTCGAAGATGTCAAACAGAGGCTAACTCAGGCGCTGGCAGGTATAGGCACAGTAGCGGTGCAGGAAATAAGTGGATCCAGACGGATTCTAGATCTGGCATCTAATGTTTAAATGGATCTGGTCAAGAAAAAGTGAAATATATTGAATTTGTCTCAATGTATTTTGATGACCTGGGATACATCCGGGGATACCCACACTTTGTCTGCTTTGCCCTTAGAGTAGCAACCTGAAGTGGTTGAGGGAAGGTTATTATTTTCACTTGAAGTTGGGGTCAACACAAATTCCAAACTTAAAAGCTGTCAGCACTTAACTCATCCAATCAACAACAAAGAATCCACACGCTATTTTTTCTGCCTATAGACACATAACCTTATGGACCATCTAAGATTAAAGAGCTAAGCTAGCAGAATCCCTTTACAAGCAACCCTAATATCAGAACCACTTCTCCCTAGAAACGTCCTACACATGAACCTGCTGCAAACAATCACATAATGGAAAAACCTATGCAAACCTCAGGGATTATTCACTCCTCAAACTTTACCAGACAAACCATACAACTCCGTACCCCATATTAAAAAACAGTATAACGTCAAACAATTTCAATAACATTCAATATCTATGTATAAATAACATAAAGACTGTATCAACACAATCAATATTGGAATAGAACAACCAAATCTGCGACCATATATATCACCTGCTCACAGTTAACCAACTTTCACCCTTTGTTTATAATGTTTTTACCTCCCCAGATAGTCTCCTACCTCAACTCTACCTGAAAATTAACCTGATTTATACCTTCAGACTATTCTCTCTCCACCTTTGTACTTAAATAATACTGTCCTTACATTCCTTACTCTGGCTGCCTTAGTGCCTCTGAGTGTACTCTACTCTAATACATGCCTGTGGCCTTACTTTCTACTCTACTTCAGTAAAACAACCATACCCTTCTTTATGAATCCTAAACTCTCTGAGTATCCATTCCTGCAATACATAACCTTTGCTAACCTATATATCATCTCAATCTCATAAATCACATTTTCTCATTCTGTTTAACCTCTCCCTAAAATCTCATAATATCTAAACTCCTTCATCCTATTCACTTATCACATTTTTCTATGTCTTTTTTCTCTCCCACTTCTTTTGTCTTCATTGGTCAACGGCAGTTGCGCTGGTGTAACGTCTTGACACAGCCAGTTCTGCTTTTGGCTGTGCAATCTTGTGGGAGCGAGATGAAAATGCCAGAAGCCAATTCCCTACACCACCAAAACACTGCAATCACCTGAGAAAATGGCTATAACTGCAGGTGAAAACAGTACCCAGGGGAAAAGTGAAGTGGAGAAAAAGAAAAGAAGATGACCCCCTTGGGTTCCTTCAGTCTGACTGAATTAAATTATTTGCACATGCAGATTCCTTCAGTGATCTAGGGTAGTTGAATGTCTACAATGATACAATTAGGTTTTTTAGGACCTTCAGGTCCGATGTAAGACGCGATTATGCTGTTGCAAAAGACGAATTTCACCTTTTGCAACTGCATAATGGCCTTTCCAAATGTACAATCCCTATTTTGAGAGCTGGCCTGCAAATACCGCAAAGTAGGGATTGAGACTCGCAATTAGGAAGGGGTGTGCCAAGGGTGTCTCTCCCTAATTGCGAGTCACAGGGAAATGTATGATTGTTTTGTGACCGCAATTGCGGTCGCAAAACAATCTCAGTTACCCCCAATTTCAAATTGGTGGTAACCCATTCACAAACAGGAACCCTCCCCCTTTGTGAATGGATGCAAAAATACTTTTTCAGAGCAGTCAGTGGTCCCACGTGTGTAAAGCCATTCTCAATGGGGTCACAAACTGCGACCTACCTTGTGAATATCAGTGAGGTAGGGTTTTTGCGACCCCATTGGAAATTGCAAACAGTATGAGCATTTGGTTTTGCAACTCGCAATTTGCGAGTCACAAATGAGTCGCAAATTGCAAGTCACAAAACCCACAGTCGTACATCTGGCCCTTTGTGTCCTTGGCATGTATATAATTATATTTAGAACATTGATTGGGAGTGTCTTGTTCTTACCTTCCACTTTCCCGCTAGAACCTAATAACTGCAACCCTGAGGACCCAATGTACTATCTGGGAAAAAACAAACACAGAATGTAAAGTAAGGATTCAACATACTACTAGTACTATAACACCACAACAGCTCCCGCCTTCTATTTACCTAAACAATAACAAAGGTACAAAACTGTTCAAAACAAAAATAAATTGGAATTGCGTCATTTTGATGCTATTAATTGTGTTTGACCAATGACTTTGTGTTTCACCACTGCGCATATTAGTTGCTCAATGTTCACCAGTAGCACATTATTCAGGTTAGCTGCCTATTGGCTTTAACAGGGCTTTAGACATTACATTTGGTATGTAGGTCAGCTGCCTATTGGCTTTAACATGGCATTTGACATTACATTTGGTATTTAGGTTAGCTGCCTATTGGCTTTAACGTGGAGTTAGACATTGCATTTGAGACATTGCAGATGAGCTGTATTTTTTCAAGCTGTGTTTTTCCACATGATAGACCAAGCTGTGTTTTCACACCAAACCCTAGCTGATAAGAGCGCATAGATTTTGTGTTTACCTCTCAATCCAGTCTGAGAACAAGTGAAGTTTGGAGAATTGGCCACTCTCCAGGTTTATTCGGTTCTCACACTGAGTTTGCTTTTAACGATGGCTCTGGGCAACAGCGAGGGAGAAATATCTTGACTTCAGACAGGAGCGGACGTCAGTTGCCTGTCCCCGTTTGGGTAGAAAATCTCTTTCTCGCAGTTGAACCGGAGTCATCAACTTGCAGGTCCCAGAAAGATGAAGCAGAGTGATAGGCCCTACGGTGATGCAATTTTCACTTTTATGCTTTGCTTTGAAGTTATGCTATAATATAATCACATGTATTTGCTGTGTGCATTGCAACTGAGAAGTACTTTGATATATTTTGCTTTCATTGCTGTGACTACTTTTAAACGTGTGCTTCCAACCTACTAAATTCGTCTCTCAGGAACCTCGTGGTGAAGTAATAATAACAATAAATGTCTTCTTTAAACTAAGAAGTGAATTCCAGAGAGGTTTTGTAAGCTCGGTCAGAAGATAAGAGAAGGAAAGCACAACATTAATTCGCCCAATGTCTTGAAAAAGAGTAAAATCCAAGTGAGAAGTGATCGAGTAATGCTCCAAATAAGCATCAGGATAAAGGTTTCTGAGAAATAATTGTCTTGATAAATCTCAATTGCTGTACTTTAGTGAAACACGCATCTAATCATAGCATACTCCTTCTTTTGTGGAGAATGTCTCTCACACCCAAGGGGTTTTATGAAGTCACAGCACTGGACGGTGAGTATATGTTCCACAACAAGTAAGATACATGTGCCTTACCAATTTAGCTGTTGGTAAAACATTTTCCCTCCTATTGTCTCCCACAGGTTTCAGGATTTCAAGGAGAGCAAGGAGCAACATAAACAGGACAGCACAAGGAAACTCCCAGCACAAGGAGCAGCCACCACACAAAACACCAACTCCAGGAATGCAGCAGTGTGACAAAAGAACAGGAGCCAAAGAGTCCAGAACAAATTGTAAGTATTCGCAAGGTTTGTATAATTACAAAACAGTGTTATCCTGTTTGGGATGACACACACATACACACTTACTTTTAATTTTCATATTACATGAATCGGTCCACTCCACACGATACTACTCTATGCCACTTTACTCCACTCTGCGCCACTCCACTTTATGCCACTCCACTCTGACACTATATGCCACTCCATGACACTCTACTCTTTACGCCACTCCTCCACGACAATCTACTCTAAACTATGCCACTCTTTGCCAGTCCACTTTACAAAAACTCCACTCTGCTTTAATCTATGCCATTCCATGCCACTTTACGCTACTTTACACCATTCTACTCCATTCTACAACACTCTACAACACTCTACTCCTCTCTACTCTGTGACTTGACTCTGTGCCGCCCACCTATATGACAAACTACTCGATGCCACTCAACTCTATAATACTGTCGCGTGGGCTCTCATTATTCTAAATGAGACTACTGGATTTCTAGGTAGCAGGATCGATAACGGTGTGGGGGACTGAGTCTGACCCACGTGTAAAGAACTCTGTCACCCTAAATCCGTTTTTTGCTCCGGCTAACTAGCAGTGCCTCATTTCTCCCATGTGGAAGGAATGATTTGGCAGCCGAGCGCATGACATCTTTGGAACTTCTCAGGGAAGTCGTGGTTACTCAGATCCAAACCAACTCTCTTATTTCCAATATGATATCATATACAAATGACAAAGACAGTATAAGTTTTATATAATGTTTTAATAAAACGACTGTATTTTAGATATTAAGGCGTGAGCCGCAATAACCAGAACGATACAACACAGTAGGATTGTGATAGTTACCAGGAGAGTAAAACATAAAAACAAAGCTATCATATTGTCAAACAGTTTCTACTCTCCCTCTGCTTGTTCTATCTAGAGCACATCATGTTAAGCTTCTAGCTTGCCTATTAGAATCACTATGGGGATATCAGCCCTCATACCTGAGCAAAGACCTGTGATCTTGGTTCAGCATCTGCAACGAGGCAGTCAGCGTCAAGTTGTGGTTCCCTGGTCGGAATCTCCCTCTTGCGTGTATTGGGACAAGGAAGTGATTTTATAACTATCATGTCATCGTGATCACAAAATGTTCCTACGCAGGAATGCCAAGTCTAAACTCTTACCACGTCTATCGGCAATGTACCAGACTGTATCCTTGACTGAAGCACAGAGTAAATATGTTATGGAGAACTCCAGTGCTGAAGTAGGCAAAACAGTGTGATATGAATATAAAACAACACCGTAGAACTGGCTATTTGAAAAATAACAGTACGAAGCCTAATAAAAAGCATGTAGAGCAGAGTGCACAGAGGCTCTAAGCTGTCAGCAAATGAATAAAACATATCCAGGGCAAAATGCACAAAGGCCTAAAGCCTGAAGCTAAAGCGCAAAGAATACGTAAAACTAACCACACTACACCCTCCCCTTGTCGGTAGCAAGTGGTTCCAATAATATAAAAGGATGCCCTAAATATAAACAATACCTAAAACAAGTATTTCGACAAGGTGAGAAGACAACAAAGTCATAAATTTAGGTAACACGTGGCCATAAAACCAAATTCAATATAGTGTCAATTTTGTAAAAATCCAATCGTCAGATAGAAGCAATAGAACGCAGGAGTTCCTCCACTTCGATATATGTCAATATCGGAAGATCCACGCCACAAAGTACCATGGAGCAGGTGTGATCCAAAGCCCCAAAACCATTCAGGGCGGCACCCCGTGCAGGGCCTATGAAAGAGACAATACCATCTTCCTCCAGGAAGGGAATCTCATAAACTGCCTCACGAAGCAAGCGCATCCGTAGTGCACAAGTCTGGGAATGAGCCATAATCGGGAACATCAACAGATCAGTATCGACCATTGGAGGGCGCTGCAATGAGAGACAGAGAGCCAGTGCATGTTCAAACGAGCACCAAAGGCATCGAAACACGGGTTGCACACAATCCAAAACCGGTCTGAATGACAGAGACCAGTCGCACTCCAAATGTCCCAGGAGTGTCGCTCCAAAATGCTGCATCATGCGTTCACGACACAGCTGCGCTGATGGGAGCAGCAGTACAGGATCTCGTCGTGACGGGACAGCCATTGCGAAAAAATTGCAATAACAGCAAGACTCCAGCCAATAAAGCCAAAGTAATCGGGAAACCCCCAAAAATGCTTCCGAAAATAGAATGTATAGCCGAAGGTATCAAACCGAATATGGAAGAGAAGGTATGAGCAAAACCAACACCAACGACTTTGAAAAAATGTGCAATACCAGCAGTGCTGGATGCATTAAATATACGTCCCACAAGTTCACCGAAGTGATTCGGAAAGTTAGTATTCAAAAGGGACTGTATCTCCGCCGATGACCTTGCCACCTGAAGTGCGTAGGTCTCGCTAGCAGATGTAAGGGCCACATGCTTTTGAAACAATAAAGCTTTTAGCCGACTCAACTTGTCGAAATCAACCTTGGAAGTAGCAATATGAGGCCAGATGTCTGCTACCTCCCTAAATTGAGTGGGGGGAAACAACACATTCCCGCAGCACGTAACGGCCTTGTTGACAACGACGATGTAAACTATTCCGGCACGCATGCCACAGCAGCGTTCGCTGTTAAGAACAATGTAACTGCAGTTAGAAAGCACCTGGAAAGTGTTTTTAATAACCGGGACTGGAACTCCCTTCAGATAACAAGCTAAGTTAGCAATCGAAGCGTTACATGCCCCGTGCAAGGACAGCTGTTTACAAACCATTGAATGGCTGACAGAAGCTTCGCATTCGCTGCCGCTAAGAAAAACCTCCTTCAAACCATTAACACATCTGTACTGAAAGGGAAGGTCCCACACCTCGTGTATGTAACTGTCTCCCAATAGTTCATATCTACCCACCGGAATGTGCTTCAAACACGAAGTAAATTGCAAAGTAGAGATAGGTAAATTAATAACCCCATGGATCAACCATTCAGCTGACGGAATCTCAGCTACCGTGAAAGGCAGTTTCTCTAATTTTTCAATATTTAACATAACATATGTCGCTTCCTTTTTAGCCATCAGTTGTTGCTGACGAGTCAAATTAAAAGAGATAAAGATCTCTCTGGCACGAACGTGCTGCCATGGAACGCGACCCGCCTTCAAGGTCTGAAGAGTCCAACCCAGCTGCATGATGGACCGCGTCTGACTCTGCCCATGATATAAAGAAGACATGTCCGATTTAATAATGTCTATAGCAGAGGACACAATGCTGTCAATCGTGTAAACACGTTCAGAAAGGGTATGCATGCCATTATCAACAACAGACAAAGTCTGCATCAGATTTGCTTGATCAATCTGCCTCAACCGGGCTGCAGCCTCTTGTTGTGAAAGCTTCCAAATCTCATTATAAACCTCGTATAAGAACCTTTTCTTCCGTGGTACTCTGGGACCTGACAAAAAAATCAGTATTATTAGACAGTAACATGAGATGTGACTTAACTGCATCCAGCGTGGAGGACTTCAACCATTGCTGACAAAGCTTCCCCACACTGTATGTAGTTATAATATCAGCATGTTCTGGTGAAACGTAACAAGGGTCTGCCCTACGAGTCCTGAACCCCCCTGAAGAGGTGACAAAACGTTGATGACACATATTAGTATCTACAGGCCATAATAACCACCCGCCTGGATGTAACGATGAAGTGTTAAGTGTACCATTCTGGACCCAATGTGTAAAGTCACTGAAAGTAGCATTCACATAGTGCTGCCAATTTGATAATTTAGAAGGGACAGGTATACTAGGCAAAGTTAATTCCTTAATCGTCGCTAAGCCCAAACAGCTAGTCTGTTGTACTGTGTCATTGAGGAAAATCATCTGTACAGGGATAATACATGCTCTAAATAACGTGTCCCTGCCTCGCATTTGCCAATTTTTCGTACCCCAAACACTTTTCAAGTCAACAGTTTTGAACCAGTATTCAAATCCCTCGACCGACAGTTTAGATACAAACAAATTAGAATACAGTAATTTAGTATCGGTCAATAACATTTGCTTATTAGAATACGGTGTAACTTTAAAATAGTAGGACCTAGCATTACGTGGATCATGCCCAGTAAAATATGCAAATTTGTCATAATACGTTTTTGAACTCCCTTGTGGAGGAGTCGAGCAATGTTCCCATTGCACATAATTAAACATGGACTTAGGGCTACTAGCTTTATGTATAAAGTGGTGTCCATAATAGTTGTAACAAAACATGTCACCATGATTATCTCTAAACTGGTAAGCATCTTCATCGTCATAGACAGTATAATATTGCAAATCCGTTAGCATAGAATCTACTGTCTTCACATCCCAATCATCAGAAACAATGCCAGGTATAACAATATCATTCATTGATAATTTGAGGACATACGGTATTTGAATCAATTCAGTGGGACCATATATATCAAACATTACTTTATCCCACACAATTCCATCCGGAACTGGTATAGCAGAAATGTTCACTGTGGACAAGTCTCTTCGAACCATATGAGACGAAAAATGTGGTTTCAACACAGTCTCCACGTGCTCAATGTCAGATCGATCAGGAAGAAAATGACCATGTATTATCAGAAAAAAAGTAACCACAAATCCCAACCATAATAATATAGTCATCACGGCCAAAAATAGCCAAAAATAGTTCCAAGGAAAAACAAAATATGTTTGTTTAAGCCATCCCAGCAGCCGTCGTGGAACGTGGACAGAAGACATCGAAGACGAGGAGCCGGACCCATCATTATCAGCGTCGTTGAAGCAGCCAGAAGCAGTTCTAGCAAAAGGTGCAACTCTGAACGAAGAAGCAGACGGAGGCTCCCGCCGTGGCACGCTATAAACCACATGTTCAGAAACATCAGTAGAACGTACAGCAATTTGATCACAAGATTCCATATTAATCGCCGTCGGTGGAACGATCGCAAGATCATCATCCACCCTCCCCAAGCTCGGAGAGGAAACAGTGTCGGTGAAAATCACCTGCAGCGGGACCTCATCCCCAGTAGTGAGAGGGATTCCGGAACTACTGGGTGTCCCTCTTGGTCTGCTGTGCAGAATCGGCCAAATGTTGTAACTTGACATTATCAATGGAAACAAAGCGATTTCCTTTGGCCCCTCGCAGCAGCGGTAAAATCACAGTTCTCGTGCCGCTTACCCCTAACACAGGGACAGGTTCTCGATAAGAAGGACCAAATTCTTTTTTAACTGCGACCTTTTCACGCACCAGATCCCCAATCCTGGGTATCCAACCAGTAGGTGTTACTGGCTCATCCTTAATTCCTGAGGAGGCAGCATTGGCAGAAGAGTTATCTTCACGGAATTGTTGTAAATCCTGCAAAACAGTGACACGATCATTTATGTCAAAGGGCGTATCTGTCGCCTCCACACCAGGACCATCTAGATCAGGAACATACATTCGTGTTCCAAACAGGCACTCATATGAAGTACGACCCCCCAGTGACCTTCTAGGCAAGTTATTTAGTGCTCTCTGTACTCCATATAGGTGGGCTAGCCAACCACGACCCGTACCTATAACTCTGGCCGTTAAGGACTGCTTTAAATCACGATTTAAACGCTCCACGTCAGAATTTCCCTCGGGATGAAATGGAGACGAGAATTGGAGTTGGACCCCCAACGAAGCCATGGTGTCCCTGAATGCCTTAGAGGCAAAAGCAGGGCCCTGGTCCGAATGAAAAGCCGCAACTGCAAATATATCGACAAAGATGCGCAAATCTTTAATAACAGTGCGAGCGTCAGCCGAGCGTTGTGGCCATACCCATACAAATCTGGAGCACGAATCAACAGCAACCAATATATATTTGTATGCACTATCTGGTGTCAGCGGACCACAATTATCCAAGTACACACACTGTAATGGTTTGTTTGAAATCAGAAGGGGCGTCTGCTGCAGGCGTCTAGCCGACGATGTCTTAATTTGTTGACAAATGTCACAACAAAGGACATACTGTTTCGTCTCTTTATAGAGACCAGGCCACCAATAACGAGCCTGTAAAAGTGAAATTGTGGCAGCCACCCCAGCATGTGCAGAAGCCACCCCCTCATGTGCTGCAGAAATCAATCGAGGTCTCTCAATTTTATTGGGAATTTCACGTACACCAATGCCTGGAATTGTAACAGTAGCATGTAGCGCACCATTCAAGCAGTAACTATATTTTGAAGGAAATCCTTTAGGAAAAGGCGTGCCATCAGCCGTAGCCTTTATGGCAGCTGAAATTTCTGTGTCTGGTTTTGAACTCGAACGAGTCACTGCGGCTACAGTGGCGACAGCCACTGCCGATTTCGCGGCTTCATCAGCCAAAGTATTCCCAGCAACGTGTATTCCAACGCGCTGGTGTCCAAGTGTATGCACAACATGGACATTAGGAAGCGTTTCCTTTAGATCCGCAACCTTACCCCACAACATTTTATGCTTAATGGTGTTGCCTTTAGAATCTCTGAACCCATTCATCTTCCAATAGTGTAAATATTCGTTGAAAGACTGCACACAGTAGTAGGAGTCACAGACCAGCAAGGTTAAAAGTGCCGGATCCGCATGCTCCAACGCTAACAATAGAGCTTTGAGCTCAGCCAGCTGTGCCGTGCAATCTCCCAAGGTTTTAGTATAAGTATGTCGGGGGCAGAACACTTCCCCCTCCATAGTGCCGCTCACCACCGCACATGCAGCAGAATACTGTTGTTTAGTCCCAACCGCCGGTTGCGCAGAGCCATCGGTATACATGACCACTTCATATTGGTCAATAGGCAATGTACCAGCAGGAACAGGGTATTCTATTTCGTATTGAAGAAATTCTTGAGTCTGCAGTTTAGGGTTAAATACATAATCTACATCAGTGGCTGTCAAAGACGTAGCCCATTGAATCCATCGCGGGTGTAGAGCCTTCGAATTAGGAACACTCGCTTTAGTAACAGCCTCTAAGGCCGGAACCGGGGAAACGACAACAATGCGTTGACCCTGGGCCAGCGGTCTTTTTTTAATAACAGCCATCTGTACTGCAGTGAGAATTTTCTCAGTTTGTGCAAAACGTTGCTCTGCAGCAGAATACAAGTGAGATTTGTATGCAATCGGGACAGTCTCCCCTTCATTAAAGGTGACATAAGTAAACCCAACAGCCCCAGGTATTACCCTGATCACTAAATGTGTCTTATTGTCCCGAGTGTGTAAGTGTTTAACTGCTAAAAGATCACTCTGTAATTCTCGCAGTATGTGTGTATGTTCAATCGTCCAAAGTTTACTCGAAAAATTCGGGCGAATCAACTCGTATAATGGTTTTATACGCGTTGCATATTCAGGAATGTAAGTTCTGCCAAAATTCAGAAACCCCAACAATGACTGGAGCTTCCGAACCGTATTAGGAGGCTGCAATAAAGCACATTTCTCCAAAAAATGTGGCGCTAAGCTCTTGCCCTCACACGACAACTCATATCCCAGGAAAATGACGCTGAGGAAAGCAATCTTTGATTTCTTAAAATTGAACTTATAGCCAATATCAGCAAATCCCACAACAATGCGCGATACACGCCTTAGATGTTGCAGAATCTCATCATCTGTCAGATATATGTCATCAACATATGATAATGCTTCAGGGACGAACTCATGCAGCATTTCAGTTACACGAGCCGAAAACAGTCCTGGGCTATTCTTATACCCCTGAGGCAAACGACAAAAATTTTTCTGAGAGCCAAACGCACTGAAACAGGTATAGTCCCGACTCTCGGGCGCTATATTCTGGCAGAAAAATCCATTCGAGATATCCAATGTTGTTTTGTATTTTTTACGCACTATATTATTCATAAGCGCTGCGCTATGTGAATTCTGTATTGCATATGTGCGTGTATGACTATTCAAATGTCGGTAATCCACCACTATCCTATATGAATGGTCCGGTTTAGCAACCGGAAACAAGGGATTATTCATCGGCGAGACACAGGGCTCAATAACACCCTGATACTCCAATTCTGTAAGAATGTTCCTAACCGATGCCCTAGCTTCAAATTTGATAGGATATTGCGGTTGTGGCTGAGGTTCGCCCTTTAATGGTATTACATGATAAGGTGATTGTCTGTCCCACCCCACGTTATTTCTATACAAGGCGGGAGCCTGTGCTAGAGCCCATGATTTACTATAGGACTCCGCAAGTTACCTCGGAACAAGTGGTGAGAAGGAAGGTGTAATAACCTCCTCCCCAACTGGACAGTCGCGAACAAAGTCAGGTGGCCAATCTTGTTCGGCCAACAGAACATCATATGATTTTACCACATGGTCCCAAAAAATGGCGTTTATAACACGGTCAATGTCCCCTTCCAATCGCATAGTTACTTCATATACTCTATCAGGATCAGAGACTCGCATATCCGCCGTTTCTACTTGTATGAAGTCATCAGTTGCTTTCACCTCCAGATGCTCTAGAAGACTCCGGCGAACTATTGTGACCTCTGCCGTGCTGTCTAACAGTGCTAACGCCCATGTCTTGTTCGTCAAGAGAACTCTCTTCTTGAGCGGCATGTCTAACTGAGACAGCTGCCACTTTCTTCTTTTTGAATTGCTGTTTCTGTTGCAGCGGTTTCTCTTCTTGTTTAATAGAAACCTCTGCTGAGCGTTGTGAATCCTGTCTCGGTTTCACGTACTCCGTCCTCCGCTCTGACCGCCCACCTCTCTCACTTCTCTTTTCCGAGGAGTCCTGAAAGGAACGAGATTGGCGTGTATCAGTATATTGATATCTATCAGGCGTCTTCAAAGTATCCCTATTCCTGAGATTATACTTATTCTGTGGGGTCTCCGTTTGCGGAGACTGCCCATCATCCTTCTTAGGTGTTTGCTGTTTCTTTTCCCAGCGCTTTTTCGAACCCTCAGGTTGTTGCTGTTTAGCATTATCTTTATTATTTTTACCCTGTAACTGGGGTTTTTGTGGTCTAGCCCCTAGGCTATCACGACCAATACTAGAATATGTTTCCGCTATTATTCTCGGAAGCTCCCGCTCCTGTTGAAGCAGCGGAACATCCCGAAGACACATACGCACCGCTAGTGCTACTGCCTCTCCTTTGAGATTACTCAAAATAATAGAAGAAACTGTGGCAAAATTGCCCAGCAACTGCATGCCCAAATCCAAGGCAGGGGCAGCCCCATATTCTTCCTGAATCTGCTTAAGTACGTCCGGTAAATTAGCTAATGTCGGTGTACCGTGTGCCGTAGTGCAGAGCGCGGCAAACACCGTGCCCCAGGTATTACAAAGGTCCACTGGAGGAACCATCCCGTACGGCAAACATATCGTCAAAATTCTATGTTTATCCTGAGGTCCCTTATGGGGAAATACTGCTTCCAGCGTATTAATTTTTTGCGCCAGCCAAAACGGAGTCTCCTCTCGTTTAGCCGGTGCTTTACCCATAACTGAGTGTACAGTGGCCGGATTAAGACCCGGAACCACCGCCTGTGGGTGCACTGGAGCAGCACGCGCTGCATTCGTATTTAATGTCTGCATCACAAACTGAACTAATCGTCTATATGTAGCCGTTAATTCTGTATATAAACGACAAACTTCAACCACTGCCAATTGAGCAACCGCAGGATGTGGTGTATATGTAGCCAATAAAGGCCAGGTAGGACCATCATTACTCAGTGGACCTAACCTTACTTGTGCTATTGTGTGTGGGAGGGCGCCATCAAGCCAATTATGGTGTTCTTGATAAGATAGAGGTATTTCTAAATAAGCGTAAGCTCTGTATTGTCCAGGGGCATTCGCAACTGAGTATTCGTGAAAAGTATTTGTTCCCCCATCCACTGCTGGAAAAGCGACCCAAGAATAAAAAAGTTCCGTTCTATAGGCTGCATGGGCGTCCACCACAAAAGTGACTGGACCCCCCTGGACTGGCAGTCCATGTGTCAATAGATGTCCCGTGAGCGGATGTCGCATATTAATTGCTATGTTCACTACATTAGGATTCGCCATTTTATAAAAAACGTCTGTAGGTCAGAGAAGGCACACCAATATCGGGGTTTTTTCCTTTCAAAGTTCAAGCATGAACAACCGACCACTAAGCAATAGGAAGCACCTATGCCGTGGCGGCGGAAACCCTCAGCCCCACGGACGTCTCCGTATACGGAACCGAGGAGTCAAAATATATATGAGACCAAGAGAGTCAGTCGGACCTAATCATTAGAGCCAGACCAAACGTTGGCGGCGCCATGTCGCGTGGGCTCTCATTATTCTAAATGAGACTACTGGATTTCTAGGTAGCAGGATCGATAACGGTGTGGGGGACTGAGTCTGACCCACGTGTAAAGAACTCTGTCACCCTAAATCCGGTTTTTGCTCCGGCTAACTAGCAGTGCCTCATTTCTCCCATGTGGAAGGAATGATTTGGCAGCCGAGCGCATGACATCTTTGGAACTTCTCAGGGAAGTCGTGGTTACTCAGATCCAAACCAACTCTCTTATTTCCAATATGATCTCATATACAAATGACAAAGACAGTATAAGTTTTATATAATGTTTTAATAAAACGACTGTATTTTAGATATTAAGGCGTGAGCCGCAATAACCAGAACGATACAACACAGTAGGATTGTGATAGTTACCAGGAGAGTAAAACATAAAAACAAAGCTATCATATTGTCAAACCGTTTCTACTCTCCCTCTGCTTGTTCTATCTAGAGCACAGCATGTTAAGCTTCTAGCTTGCCTATTAGAATCAATATGGGGATATCAGCCCTCATACCTGAGCAAAGACCTGTGATCTTGGTTCAGCATCTGCAACGAGGCAGTCAGCGTCAAGTTGTGGTTCCCTGGTCGGAATCTCCCTCTTGCGTGTATTGGGACAAGGAAGTGATTTTATAACTATCATGTCATCGTGATCACAAAATGTTCCTACGCAGGAATGCCAAGTCTAAACTCTTACCACGTCTATCGGCAATGTACCAGACTGTATCCTTGACTGAAGCACAGAGTAAATATGTTATGGAGAACTCCAGTGCTGAAGTAGGCAAAACAGTGTGATATGAATAAAAAAACAACACCGTAGAACTGGCTATTTGAAAAATAACAGTACGAAGCCTAATAAAAAGCATGTAGAGCAGAGTGCACAGAGGCTCTAAGCTGTCAGCAAATGAATAAAACATATTCAGGGCAAAATGCACAAAGGCCTAAAGCCTGAAGCTAAAGCGCAAAGAATACGTAAAACTAACCACACTACAATACTCTACTGCAATCAACCCTGTTCCTGTCTACGGCACTTTCCTCCATTCTACGCCACTCCACCCTAAGCCAGTCCATGCTTCTGTACTCCATTCTATGCCACTACATGTTATGCTACTCAACTCTACGACATTCTACTCCAAACTAGTCTACAACACTTTACTCTACTCCATGACACCCTACTCCACTTTACAACACTCCACTCCACACACTGAACT
The DNA here is from genome assembly GCF_031143425.1 of Pleurodeles waltl. Lineage (NCBI taxonomy): Eukaryota > Metazoa > Chordata > Amphibia > Caudata > Salamandridae > Pleurodeles > Pleurodeles waltl. The sequence goes on from NC_090450.1 coordinate 144,972,125, forward strand.
CCAAGCTACGCCACTCCACGCTACTTTACTCCACTTCATGCTACTCGACTCTACCACAGTCTACCACATGCTACTCATTGCTAAGACACTTCACTCCACTCTATGACACTCTGCTCCACTCTGCTCAAGAACAATCTACGATACTGCACTCTACTCCACTCTATGCCACTCTACTCAACAACACTCTACTATACGGCCACTACACAATACTTTACGCCATTCGTCTCCACTCTATGACACTTTGCACCACTCTGTGTTATCCTACACCAGTCCACTCTACCACACCGTACTCAACTCTATGCCACTCTACACCACACCAGTCCACAAGACTTTATTTCACTCCTTGTCACTTTACTCCACTCTACGCCACTCCACTCTATGCCACTCCACTCTATGACACTATCCTCCACACAGCACCACTCTACTCCACTCTGTGTCCCTCCTCTCTACTCTACTCTACGACACTCCATTCTATGCTACTCCACTCTATTCCACTCTATTCCAGTCCAGTCTACAACACTACTCCACACTATGCCACTTCTCTCTATTACTCTCCACGCCACTGTACTCCACTCTATGTCAGTCTACTCCACTCTAGGTCACTCCACTCTATGCTACTCCACTCTAATAAGTCCACTCCACTCTACTGCACTCCATTCTATAATGCTCCACTTCAAGACACCCTACACCTCTCCACTCTGCGCCACTAAACTCTACGGTACTCAATTACACTAGATTCTACTCCACTCTACGTCATTCCACTCTAAGCTACTACACTCTACTCCACTCTACTCTATGAAACCCTAGACTACTCTAATCTACAACACTCTACTCCACTCTACTTCACTCTACTTCACTCTACTCCATTCTACTCTACTCCACTCATAGCCAATCAAATTTACGCCACTCCACCCTGCAACACTCTACTCAGTGACACTCCACACCACTATTCGACACTCCACACCACTCTATGCCACTCTACTCCACTCTCCTCTACATACATGCCAACATTTTTGAATAGATAAGTGGGAGATTTTGAAAATCACATTGGGAGAATACATTTTTCCCATTGTTGAATAGTGAAGGAGAGTCAAATTTCAGGTAGGAGAGAGCTAAAATAAAGCCACTTTCGGGGTTCAAAAATCATGAGTCTCCCTCCTGAATCATGTCTATTGCCATGTATGCCTCTATGCCCCTACATACCAATAGACCTAATTCAGGTGGGAGACTGATGATTTTTTTCAGCCAAAAATGACCTTCTTTCAGCTGTCATCTATCTGAAGTTGCCTCTCCTCCATCAGGAGTAAGTGGGAGAAATACATTCTCCAGATTATGTTTTTTAAACCTCCTACTTTCATCTTCTAAAATGTATGTATGCCATTCTCCTCTATGCTACCATTGTACCTGGTAGATATTTAGCGTGGCCTGATAGCGAGCCCGCTCCTCAAGCTTGGCTCAGCAAGAGTAGTGTTCTGGTTAACAATTGTTTGTTTTCGCTTCTCTGTAAATGCTTGCCATTTCTCGTGCCTTATAAACTAGTTGTGTCTTAAATGTGTACGGTTCATGCTGGTATTGCCTGAATGTTGGTTGAGTCTGTTCCAGCTGGCTGGCCGAGGCGTAAGGTGCGCTGGTTGTGGGCTCTATGTACTTTTGCACTAAATAATAATAAATCTCCTTACAAAATACTTACTGGTGCAAATCGGGAGCTTTATTAAACCTTGCACCATGTGGCAACAAGTGACTTAGTCCAATTGGTATTTTTTGTTGGACGGAGCCCACAACAGCCACAGGATGGCCATACTGGATTTGGCTTCTGAAGCAATATACGGCCCAGCTGGATCCCTGCTGGACCTACAACAGAGGTCCAAGCTTCCCTCAGGCTGCTCTCAGAGCCACTCTCCGAATTCTCTGAAGTGTAGTGTTTCAACATATCAACGCTCCTGAGCGTAGGTCTGTGACAACAGAAGCTCGCTCAAGCGTCATCTGCACGATGATTGCCTAGTTCCGTGAGCAATAACTGCAGGTTATCATGCAGCAGAGTGGCAGCCATCTTACTTCTCCAACGTCCAGAGCCTGCTTACATGTTAGCCTGTCAGAGTGTTTACATTACATTATTTATTCAGCCTGCACGGTGGGTGATAGACACACCTATCTTCCGCATCTTTACCCGCAACGCTGCCTGCATATTCGGTACCAGGCGCACCTTCTCAGCATTTATACTGAGTAAGAGGTACTGTTATAAATTACTACTTGTGGGTAGCAGCAAATTTTTGCAACAGGTGCTAAGTTACTGTTTTGGCTGGAACGTTTCTGGATGTACTGCTACTTGGCTGTCAGTGCTATAATAAAGCATTTATTTGTTTTGTCGCATGTCCTCGCCTATTCTAATTTCACAGATTAGGCTTCCACATCTGTCAATTTAATCCCTGTTGTTGGAATGCAAGTGTTATTTTGCTGTCACTTAATACAATGGATTCAGGCCCATATTTATACTTTTTGACGCAAAACTGCGCCAACGCAGTTTTGCGTCAAAAAAATTAGCGCCGGCTAACGCCATTCTGAAGCGCCATGCGGGCGCCGTATTTATTGAATGACGTTAGCCGGCGTTATCCGCCGGCGCTGTCTGGTGTGCGTTAAAAAAAACGACATACACCAGGCAGCGCCGGCGTAGGGGGAAAATGGCGTATGGGCGTCCAGAAATGGTGCAAGTCAGGCTGAGGCAAAAAAATCGCCTCAACCCGATTTGCGCCATTTTTTTACGACGCCCATCCCCCATTGAAATGACTCCTGTCTTAGCAAAGACAGGAGTCATGCCCCCTTGCCCAATGGCCATGCCCAGGGGACTTCTGTCCCCTGGGCATGGTCATTGGGCATAGTGGCATGTAGGGGGGCACAAATCAGGCCCCCCTCTGCCACAAATTTTTTTTTTAAAAAATACCTACCTGAACTTACTTTAATGTCCCTGGGGTGGGTCCCTCCAGCCTTGGGTGTCCTCCTGGGGTGGGCAAGGGTGGCAGGGGGTGTCCCTGGGGGCAGGGGAGGGCACCTCTGGGCTCATTCTGAGCCCACAGGTCCCTTAACGCCTGCCCTGACCCAGGCGCTAAAATCCGGCACAAATGCGGGTTTTTTAGACCTGCCCACTCCCGGGCGTCATTTTTGCCCGGCAGTATAAATCTGACGCAATAGCATCGGAGTCATTTTTTAAGACGGGAACGCCTACCTTGCATATCATTAACGCAAGGAAGGTGTTCACGCAAAAAAATGACGCTAACTCCATGAACTTTGGCGCTAGACGCGTGTAACGGCAAAGTATAAATATGGAGTTCGTTTTGCGTCTAATTTGCGTCGAAAAAAATGACGCAAATTCGGCGCAAACGGAGTATAAATATGCCCCTCAATGTCTGCTACAAATGTGCCGCAAATTGCTCCCTTTCTTCAGCTTCAAGGGAAACAAGCAGTTAAGTGGAGCCTGTGGTTAAGATAATTTGAGAATTATCTAGTTGCTGTTGGGGTCAATGAGTTTGAACGAAAGCATAAAGCTGCTGTACTCTTCAGTCACCCAGGCAATGAGGACCCACAGATTTTTGATTATTTACCCAAAGCTGTGGCACCAGTAAGTGTATCTGGAGAATGAGAAGAAGTTTTCTGAAGCCATTATTTGGCTCAAGCGTAAGGTTGAAGAAGAACCTAGAATGTTACTAAAGAGGTTCAATTTCTTTGAAAAGAAGCAATTTCCTGCTAAATCAATTGAGAGTTTATATCTGTCTTAAGGTTGCTGGGCAGCAACCTGCCATTTTGGGGCATACCTTGACACTTACCTCTGGGATCAATTCGTCTACAGCTGTTTTTCTAAGAAGATCCAAGAAAGACTTCCAGTCTGCAAGGATCGTGCTTTGATTGAAGTCCTTGACTTGGGAAAGAGTATTGAATCTCTGTTCTACCTACCCACATTATGGCTCAGGAGAGCTCCATTCCATCTTCTACGACTGTGAATGCACTGAGAACGTTGCAGCATGTAGATGCTATTTATGTGAAAGGCAAGAATGTTGAAACTGCTTCTCGTAATGCTAACCAGTTTTGTTTCAGTGTGGTTCCAGGTCGCATTTAAGTAATTTTAATCACTGTCCCACTGTGGGTAAGTGCTGTACCAAATGTAAAAAACTAGGGCCTTTTTACAGTGTATGAAAGATGGGTAAGATTACAATGAGAATGAACAGCATTGAGGTCAGACAATGAAAGTATGTTGGATTTTTCAAATACGATATTCAATCTTGAAGTGAACTCTGTGGGATCTGACAGAGATATTTAACTTATTTTCCAGGTAACATTAGGTTGTGCACGCACAATTTGCATGATGTGTGACTGAAACTTCTGGAATCTGAGAGGAGCCACCAATTTCCTCCTACCCAGCGTTCCCCCAAGTCTCCCGATAAAAATGTTACCTCACTTGTGTGGGAAGGCCTAGTGCCTGCGACAGGAAATGCCCCAAAACACAAAGTGGACACATCACATTTTCCAAAAGAAATCAGAGCTTTTTTTTTACAACGTGCCTAGCTGGAGATTTTGGCCTGTAGCAAAGCCACCATCTAGGGAAACCTACCAAACCTGTGCATTTTTTAAAACTAGACACCTAGGGGAATCCAAGATGGGGTGACTTGTGAGGCTCTCACCAGGTTCTGTTACCCAGAATCCTTTGCAAATCTCAAAAGTTGGCAAAAAACACACTTTTTTCTCACATTTCGGTGACAGAAACTTCTGGAATCTGAGAGGAGCCACAAATTTCCTCCTAACCAGTCTTCCCCCACGTCTCTCGATACAAATGGTACCTCACTTGGGTGGGTAGGCCTAGTGCCCGCGACAGGAAATGCCCCAAAACACAAAGTGGACACATCACATTTTCTAAAAGAAATCAGAGCTGTTTTTTACGAAGTGCCTAGCTGTGGATTTTGGCCTGTAGCTCAGCCGCCACCTATGGAAAACCTACCAAACCTGTGCATTTTTTAAAACTAGACACCTAGGGGAATCCAGGGTCAGGATGGGGTGGCTTGTGGGGCACTCACCAGGTTCTATTACCCAGAATCCTTTGCAAACCTCAAAAGTTGGCAAAAAACCCACCTTTTTCTCACATTTTGGTGACAGAAACTTGTGGAATCTGAGAGGAGCCACAAATTTCCTCCTACCCAGCGTTCCCCCAAGTCTCCCGATAAAAATGGTACCTCACTTGTGTAGGTAGGCCTAGTGCCTGCGACAGGAATGGATCACACATGGGTCAATGGTAGTCCTTGCATGAGGGCTACTGTTAACCCTGGAGTGATCCATTCCTGACGCAGGCACTAGGCGTAGGCACACAAGCGGGGTTGTGTTTTCATCAGGACAAGTGGAGAAACACTCTGTGGTAGGAATTTTGAGGATCCCTGCACATATGTAGTTTTTGTGATAAAAAAGGAAGGAAAAATAGTGGTTTTAATCAACATTTCACTTTTGCAGGGTATTCTGGGTAAGAAAAACTTTGTGAAATCCAAACAAGCCACACTTACATGGACTGCCTTGGGTGTCTAGTTTTCAGAAATGTCTGCGTTTGGTAGGTTTCCCTATATGGCTGCTGAGCCCAGGACCAAATACTTAGGTGACTGTCTTCAAAAACTAGGCTGTATTGTGGTAGGTCATTTTAATGTCTCCAAAATCCGTTTTGGGTACTTCCCTTTGTGGTCACTTGCCAACTCACTAAAGTGAGGCAGTTTTTCGCTGGAGACTTAGTGGAACGCCTAGTGGTAGAAAATTTGTGGCTCCCTGCAGATCCTTGGACTTCTGCTCATTGGAATGAAAGGCAAATGTGTTTTTTTAGCACATTTTGTGATTTCAAGGGGATTCTGGGTGAAGGAAAACTGGTGAGAGCCACGCATGTCCTGCACCCTTGGACTCCCCTGGTACTAGTTTGTTAAAGTTAACCCACCACTCACACTGGTTGGTTTTAGCACCTCCAGAAATTATGGTTTCAAAGCATGAATACTTATCAAAGTATCTTAATATTGAAACCAAGCCTACTGAAGGTGGCACCAATCTGTTTATGATCCATTCACACGCCATTCACGCACAACAAACAACCCTTTCATACCGCCGGCCACGGGCCTAATCCAACCAATCACTGCACTCACATTAACTTACCGCTGCCAGACAAGGGCCCATCACATTCACACGCCACAGAACAGAATAAGTTTGACTACAATTTACCACCTGTCAAGTAATTGCCTCCTTCTTCCTTAACATTACCAAATGCATGCGTAACGAACCTTTACTAAAGACTCCTGTGACAGCTACCTGAGGCTCAGGAAGACATGTTTTTCATGCGCCCTTAAAGAACTCACTGTGCTAAATCCAACTCCTTCCAGTTTGTGGATGCAAGTTGGGGGTGTCCGAGTATGCCGTACAAATCGATTCCTCGAACAGAGTGAGCATATCTACCTTTGAAATTAAGGGAGACATGCCGGGGATTTCTCATGATGTTTCCTAAAGAGAAGGTCATAGGCTATGAAAAAAGGTAGTGTTTGGCATATAGGGGAGTCCATGAGAACGTAGCATATGTCCCAGCCAACATTATGTGCAGTGATGTGACTGTAATGGACTTATACAGCAAACTGAACATCTAAGTTCTGATGGAGGATGAACATGAAAAGCAGGTCAAAAACTGACCTATACAAGTCATTCTCCTTCAGTGCTGGGAGGGCACCAATGGGTTTGAATCCATGGGTATAGATGATGTACATCTGTACTACCTTTACTATCTGCCTTCTACCTGTGCAATATCCCTGTGAAGGCACACCTACCATAAGCTTTCCTTACCCATTCATGTCTCTGTTCTCATCAGATTCCTGACTAATCCTGTATAATTGCCAAGTGAACCTATACTGGTTTGTGGATGCAAGTTGAGGGTTTCCAAATATGCTGTACAAAGTGATTCCTTGAACTGAGAGAGCATATCTACTGTTGAAAGTAAGGTAAACATGCTGGTGAAGAAAGGGTACTCCGTGACAATGTGGCATATGTTCTGTCCACTAGTATATGCAGTAGGGGGAATATAATGCATGTTAATTGAACAGAACACCTACCACATTCTGACGGTGGATTTAGCTCTCAAGCAGTTCAAAAGGAAGTCCATGATGAAGTAGATGAAGTAAAATTCTGAGGCTCCTTGCCTAACGAAGCAGTGGCCCATGAATGTTCGGTATCCATGCACTGCCACTGAAAGGATTACCCAACGGCAGCTCAACCTCAGTCGATTTCCCAGAACTTTAGTATGATACAAAGTAAAGCAAGTAGGGATGCAGAGGCCTGGTTGTGATGGACACTGGGGTCAGTAATACCGACTCTCCTGCCGCTTTCCATGCTTCGAGCACCCTCTACAGCGATGACATGGATGATCCTTTTTGGGTGTGTTAGGAATGTGATCAGCAAAGTGTTGCTCCTGCAGCCTTGCCATATCCTCCAGAACATATGAGGTGGAGGCAGCTGATGCTTCTGTAACAGCAATGAGGCTTTCAATTACAGACAACTGGAGGTCAAGGAAAGTCATGAGTCTTCCTGTGGTTGTCTGACAGTAAACAACATACGCATTATATGTTGCCATCTGAATCAGGTGGGTAAACAGCTTCTTGTACCAAGTGCGAGTTTTATGACACGCATTGTATGGTTGAAGAACCTTGTCGTTCTTGTCCACTCAACCCATGTACTTATTGTAATCAAGTATACAGATGGGCTTGTGGACTTCGGCCATCTGACCCTAAACTGTGATGGGGGAAGTGCTCTCATCATGAATTGTAGTGAGAATGTATACATCATGCCTATCCAAGAACTTGACTGCGAACAGTTCGTTAGAACGCAATGCAGTACTCTCTGATTTCTGGAGCTTCTTGCAAACAGGCTCCTGCGGGAATCCTTTGCGGTTACAACAAACTGTACCACAGGCCACAGTGCCAGCTTTGTAGAGCTCACTGAACAGCTCTACTCCTGTATAGAAATTGTCCACATAAAGGTTATAACCTTTGTGAAGAATTGGCTGGACAAGTTCCCATGCAATCTTACCTGTGACCCCTAACGCGGGAGGGCAACCTACAGGGTTTAGGGTAGAATCCTTCCATGTATACACTCTCAAGCTGTACACATAGCCAGGAGAGGTCTCACACAGCATGTACAGCTTTATGCCTTAGCGAGCTCTTTTGCTCGCAATGTACTGTCTGAAAAGCAGCCGTCCTTTGTACAGGATCAAGGACTCATCGACTTCTATATTCTTTCCAGGAGTACAGATCTCTGGAAACCTGGCAGACAAATGTTCCATGACAGGCCGAATTTTGAACAACCTGTCATGGTCTGGATGGTCCTGGGGCAATGCAGCAGAATTGTCATTGAAATGCAGCATACACTGCAGTAGCAAAAAACGATCTCTGCTCATGTATGGTGCGAAGATGGAAGTTACCCAAACCAACCGAGTCGTCCAGTAGGACTGCAAGGTGGGTTTCCGCACTAACCCCATTTTGAGCGTAAGGCCCAAAAATATCTTCAACTCTGCCAGCAAAGTGGGAGTCCACTGGCGTGCCCTAGAACAGGGCCCTAGAGTGCCTCCACGCTCCCTCAGAAATTGGTCTGCACACAAATTTGTTTGCTGCACAATTTCCTGAAGGAAGTCAACATCCAAATATAGATGGATGTAGTCGACAGGCAAAAAGTTAGCAGTATCGACTTCACATCCAGCGTTACCAGTAAAAGGTGGAATTTGGGGCTGAACTAAACAGGGGGGCTGCCAAGAGAGCACTCTCCGTGTTTGCGGCTGCAGGCACCTGCTCTCTGGGTTCGGCTAACCCAATGTTGTCCTGCTGCACAGAATGTGCTTGCGAAGGGACAGCACGGCTGTCGTCATTATCCCCTTAAGACTCACTGGAAGAGGTGTCGTGGGATGGGACTCCACCGACTGAAAAATCACTCCCAGATTCTACCCATTGTCCTCTCCCTCAGATGCTGTCTCTGAATCTGCTGTCTCAGTCTCTGAGACTACATCAGAACTGTCCTCCATAACCCGAGTTACGGCTTGATCAGCAGTCATCCAACGAGATGCCATCTCTGCTACTGTCACGGTTTTCACTGGGCTTACCGTCGAAGTTGATGAGAGTTGGGGAACGACCCCGATTCCGGCAGGTTGTGCTCTGGCTGAGGTTTGCGACCCCTTCCGGTAGCCACGGTGCTGTTTGACAATAGCAAGCCACTACAGTCTGTGCCCTCCAGAAGGAGTCCCAGAGGAAAAACCCCAAAAGGGTAAAAAACCTCCAACAGGAACTCCCTGAAACAGAAGGAGGACACAAGGACGTTAGAACTGAAGATCCGAGAGTGCAGGAAAACTGGAGACGAAGACAGGTCAGGAATAACTGGATCCACAAGAGGAAACCAGCCGGAGCGTGACTACCACCAAAGGAGTGTTGCAACGCAATAAGCAAGAAGCTGAATTGCCCTTAGAGGTCTGCGTCGCGGCAGCCCGTGCTCGCAGCCGCGGCGCGACAACTACTGGCTAAACTGTCCCTCTAAATTACTAGCCTATGTAGAAGGCGGATAGTCACAAAATTGCTCATGGGTATGTTTGATGTGTCCAATAGGAAATGTCGTCACATTACCTTCGCTTCTTCTCCAATTCGGCAGATTCTCTGAAAACACTGAAAAAACCCAAAAAATAATGTATTACTTCACCTTACCACATACCCATAATCACAGCCTGTAGAGCTGGTGGCACCGAGTGCAACAGTCATTTTTGGTGCTCTGCCTCCCATTACCTCCTCTTCTAATTCCTTCTGTGTTACCCAGCAAAAGTGCCGGTCATATCTCCATAGTCCCCCTCGCATAACATTTGTTTTAAAGCGCAGGTAACGCTTGCCTTTACTAATCAGCTAAATACACATAAATGTATATCCTTTGCAGCAGGACAATAAACCATCTGCGCTACTTTATGGCAACTGCCATTAGACAAAAGACAAAGATATATATCACTTTTATATATGTGTGGTTAGATAGCACTTTTATATGTGTGTGGTTTCCCTGGGGGGCCAATTGTGGCTCCCGGAAAACAACACATAAAAGAAAGAAAAAAAATATGCGATGCCCGCACTTTACGGGTTAAAGCGGGAAGGTGTTGTAACTGGTAGATGTTTGGCATTGTCTGATAGTGAGCGCACTCCTCGCGCTTGTCTCATTAGTAGTATTCTGATTAAGAATTGTTTTCACTTCTTTGTAATTGCGTGCCATTTCTCGTGCCTTATAAACTTGTTATGACTTAAGTGTGTATGGTTCAATTTGGCGTTGCCTGAGTGCTGGTTGGGTTAGTTCATGCTGGCTGGCCGAGGCAGTAGCAGTTATGTTTCTTTGCCACACTACTGCCTGTGTGTGGTATCCTCGTGAGGGTATTCGAGGAACGAGGAGAATGTGTCGAGAGAATGTGGAGTGACGTATGTGTGTGGAACGTGGGGGAAAAAGGCGTTGGGACGAACGAGGATTGATGCGGAAGAGTTGTGGTTGGCGAAGGGCTTTGCATAGAGCGCATAGCTTGACTAATAAACACCTTTAACCCTCATCAACGCGTCCTTGGTGTCTACGTCTACTCGCCACCCTCTGGATTTAACATTGGCGACAAGTGACGTGCGGGCGGTGGAGGCGGCACCGTAGGACTTCAATCAGCTGAGCGGGCACCGTTGGACTTAAGTTTGCTGAGCCCTAATAACACGATCAGGCCACAATGATTTTTTACCGTTTACAGAAGGCGCGAATGAAGAAACTTCAAGGTATGATCAAAGGTATTGAAAGTAACTGGCATTGATCGCGCACGCGCTCCTTCGTGAAAATCAAAGGAACACTTGCGCGCTTGGCAACAGTTGCCACGCGTCCTTCTCTTTGGTGTTTCCGCACGTGCTTGGCAACAGTTGCCGTGCGTCCTTCTCTTGGGTGTTTCCTGGCAACGGCACGTGTCCTTCTCTCGAGTGTGTCCTGGCAACAGAGACATTCAGTAACACGGCTTCAGCGCATGGCGAATGCGCGTTTGGCAACTGTTACCACGTTTTTCCCTTGGGTGTTTCCCTGGCTATGGTGACGCCATGAAACACGTTTAAAGGCCCAGAAATATTCTTCTTTTCTCATTGCGTGTGCACAAAGGAAAGTTTAACAGTGTTGGTCTGCCATCATGAGAAAAAGACTGTTGCATTTAAGAAGTTGTAAATGAGAATTAAGCTCTTCAAGGATCGTACACTTCTTCCCAGTTTATTAACACATTTGGTTATTCACAAGGCAGTAGTACAGTTTACTGCGGCAACATGCAGAATGTACCATCTGCACCGTTCTTTCTCTCTTCTCCTGGTGATCCTCCCATTCCATGGCAAAAATGGAAGAAGGTTTCCAACAACTATGCTAGGGTGTGTGGATCTTCGTTGAGCGCGGAGAGGAAGACATCTTTATTAATGCACTGTTTGGGAACTGAGGGACAGGAAATCTTTGAAAATCTCCCAGATCTTTCGGATACTGACTGCATCAGCCTCAATAAATTTTATATTTGCTTGAAGAAATTAGACTTGCATTACTTGCCAAAAGTAAGCACGGTCCTCGAGCGGTATCAGTTTGGGAAGAGGATGCAACGACAAGGAGAAACGACTGAACCATATATCACAGAACTTAGAAGACTTGCTTCTACTTGTGCGTTTGCTAACTCCTACGAGGAACGGTTGAGGGACCAATTCATGCTTGGCTGTTCTCTTGAGAAGGTAAAAGAGTGCATATGGCAAAAGGACAACCCATCCCTGGATGAAATCTTGGTTATAGCCAAAACCTGTGAGCACTCAAGAAAATGTGTGGAAGTTCTTCGCAAAGACACTACCTTATCTGACACAACGAAGGAAGAAGGAGCCACCGTGAAATCTATACAATGTACCCATGGTGACAATAGATATGGCGCAGATTCTGTAAAGCCAAAGAAAACATTTTCTGGGAAATGTATTAGGTGTGGGGGCATGGGCCACATGGCCAATAACAAAGAGTGTCCTGCTTGGAGAATGGTCTGTTAAAGCTGTGGTAAGCCCGGACATCTTGCTAAATGATGCAGGGTAAAGAATAACAAAGGGAAGAGAAGGGAGGTATGGTGTGAAAGTGATACAAGTGATCCTGACGTTGTGAATGTTGTGCAGGTTCTACAAACAAAAGTAGGTCTTTCTGATGGTCCTGTGGAGTTCATTTTAGTCAATGGTAAACCGACCAAAATTCTCTTTGATTCCGGGGCAAAGATAACTTTAATACCAAAAACATTCTATGACCGGTATTTAAAGGGATCGGTTAACTTATTCAAACCAGATGTGAGACCTAAAGGTTATGGAGGGGAACCAACCAAATTGCTGGGGTACTTTTGGGGAAGTATAGAATTTAAGGGACGTCTCATACCAGCAAAGGTGTACATTTCCATAAAAGAAGATTCCTTAATCAGTTGGTTTCACCAGCGTGATTTACGAATTCTACTAGATCCTAATGGAAACCTGCCTGTTAGGCTTAAAGACAACCCGGTAGTTCAATCTGTCCCTGAGAATGTGAGTGAATGGATGAACGTGTTTCCAGGTGTGTTCAGTGAGAAATTAGGCTGTCTCAAGAATTATGTACATCAGATTAGACTTAAGCCTGGAGCACTACCCAGGTCAGCGAAAGTGAGGAATGTTCCCTTGTTGGTCAGGCACAAAATGAAAGCTGAAATTGATAAACTTGTCATGAACTGAATTATTCTAGAAGTTGAGGCCTCTGAATGGGTGGCGCCAGTAGTCATGGCAAAGAAAGCTAATGAGGAGACTAGGCTCTGTGTGGATCTCAGAGATTTAAACAAATCAGTCATAATAGATCACTATCCACTCCCAAATATAACGGAGTTTTTGTGTTCTCTTGGTGGGGCAAGCATTTCTCAACTCTAGATTTGACTTCCGCCTACCACCAGATAAAGCTGCATAGTTCCTCCCAGGATTTGACCACCTTCATAACGCCATTTGGCACCTTTAAATTCCTTAGGATGCCGTTTGGATTAATTTCAGCTGCGGTGGTATTCCAGAGGGCCATGGAAAGGATTTTAAAAGGTGTGATAGGAGTGAAAGTGTACCAGGACGATCTCTTAGTCACGGGGACCAGCTTACTAGAACACAACAAGAGACTAAGGCTGGTCTTAGAAAGATTAAGTATCAATGGTCTAACACTAAAAGCTGAGAAATGTAGGATCAACTTTCCCAGTATAGAGTATTTGGGTCATGAAGTTTCAGGGAAAGGGATTCGTCCCAAGGCTAGTTTAGTTGGCACAATCAAAAATCTGCCTAATCCACATAGTAAAGAAGAACTCGTAAAGTTTCTCAGGATGGCTGAGTTCTACAATACGTTTGTTCCACGTTTTGCGGAAAGGACATATTGTATGAGACAGTTATTAAAGAAAGGGGTGGAATTCAAGTGGGATCAGGCATGCGAGAAGGAGTATCAGGATATCAAGGTAGGTCTGGACGAGGCAGCAGATTTAGGACGTTTTGATGCACGCGATGAAATAATACTGATGACAGACGCTAGCTCTAAAGGGCTGGGAGCGGTCCTTTCTCAAAAGAAACACGGTCAAACTAGGACAATACTTTTCGCATCAAGGTGTTTAAAAGGGGCAGAATTTAACTACTCTGTAGTCGAAAAAGAAGCTCTAAGTGTATTCTGGGCTGTGAGAAAGTTGAGAAAGATTTTGTGGGGACACAAATTTCAGATAATAACTGATCCCAAACCTCTTGTAGAGATATTTACGAAGAAGGGTATTGACATGATCTCACATAGGATCGGGAAGTGGGTAGTGGCCCTACAAGAATTTGAGTATGTAATTTCTTAAATGCCTGGGACATTAAATGTTCAAGCTGATTGTCTCTCAAGACTTTGTGTAGACACAGGAAAAGATGAGGAGGCTATTGAAGGTGGTTGTTTTGCAGACATGGCGACTGATGAAGAAATAAGGGTCTGTGTTGTTACTGGAGGGTTGATCTCGGAGTCAGTGTGGGAGGAAGAATTGTCAAAAGACGCCAGTTTGCAGGAAGTAATAAACAAGGAAAAAGGTGGCTGGGATGTGAGAGAGGATCTAGTTGAAGAATTGTTGGGTATTTGGCAAGTCAGGAATGAATTGTCAGTGGAGGATGGGCTGCTGATGATGGGCAGCAAGTTAATACCCCCAGCAACTTTGAGAAAGAATCTGGTTGATCAAGCCCACGCAAGTCACATGGCCATCTCTAAAACGAAGGAGAGACTAAGGAACGCCTACTGGTGGCCAGCCATAGATATGATGGTGGAGAGAGGTGAGGAATTGCCATATGTGTGCACGTTCTGATAAAGTGTTAAAACATTTAACTCAACCTATGGTCATAAGAGAGGAGGCTGCTGGTCCCTGGATTGATATAGCTTTGGACATTTTACGCCCAATCAGACGAAAGTCCGTTGAACGATACATTTTGGTCTGCATTGATATGTACTCGCGTTGGCCTGAAATTAAATTTGTGAACTCAGTTGCGTCGAAAGACATAATTAATTTTCTGGATGTCTTGTTTGAGAGAGAGGGTTTCCCATCTACACTACTGACAGATAATGGGGTGCAGTTTATCTCTGAATCAACTGAGTCTTTTTTAAAGGAAAGGAACATTAGACATAAAAGAACTTCTCGCTATCATCCAGAATCTAATGGAGTTGTTGAACGCTTCATAAAAGTACTAAAAGAGTGCATGCAGTTGGCACATGTTAATGAGGTTGAGTGGGAAGGTGAAGTGAGGAAGAAAGTTTCTGAGTATCGCTTAACACCCCATTCCACCACAGGGGTGACTCCTTTCCAATTGTTCAAGGGGAGGGCACCATGCAGTGAGATTGAACCCTGGTGGGTAATTGAGAGACGGAAAGAGATTGATGATCGGGTTATGACATTAATGGTTGGAGAGAGAGAGAGGAAAACAAAAAAGAAAAGGAAAGTAAGATATGATGTACGAAAGGTTGTACAAAAAACTGTGCTGCGTGAAGGGGATTATGTCAAAATTAGATCTCCAAGAAAGGAAGGAAAACCATCCAAATTCAAGGAACCTTTTAAGGTCATAAAGCTGTTCAAGAATGCTGTGAAAACAGACGATCACCGGATTTGGAACCTGAATAGGATTGCCAGGTGTTTTGAACCTCGTGTGGTTGCACAAGACTCTCATATCACCTCGCCGAATATTGTTGCTCAAGACACTTGCACCATTCCATGTGTTTCTAAGTTGCGAGATCCAGCGGAGACTCGAGAAAAAAGAAATATAATGAGACCGTTCTGGCTTAGAGGCTATGTAAAGTGATTTATGCAAAATGTTGGGCTTGGGTCTATGGTGGGCAATTTTTTGTAACTATGCAAAATCATGCTCTTTCAAAATTGTGTGTTTAGGTCTATGTAGGGCAATAAGTTGTAGAGTTATGTTTCAGCTTAAAGTTTGTTATGAGGGAGGTGGTGTGGTATCCTCGTGAGGGTATTCGAGGAACGAGGAGAATGTGGTGAGAGAATGTGGAGTGACGTATGTGTGTGGAACGTGGGGGAAAAAGGCGTTGGGACGAACGAGGATTGATGCGGAAGAGTTGTGATTGGCGAAGGGCTTTGCATAGAGCGCATAGCTTGACTAATGAACACTTTTAACCCTCATCAACGCGTCCTTGGTGTCTACGTCTACTCACCACCCTCCGGATTTAACACTGTGCCACCAGTTTGGTGCCTCACCTTGCCGTGCTGTAAGACTCGTCGGATGCTCTAAGCTCTATGTGTGTGATTCATGACATATATGTTCTTGTTGATTTATATATTAAGAATATTAATTTAATTTTAGCAGCCTGAGCCTGCAAGTAGAACTGCTCATCTTGGGCTGATGCCACGGTGAATTAGGCTCAGCCAACTCACGGTAATGATTAGCAGCTAAGTCGACCCTTCAGCGCCATGGCTGCTGACTGTTGCGTGGCCTGTATTTCCTTGCATCAGCAACCTAAGTTATTCTTGTGGTGGCACCTTCTCTGTTGCTGTGTTTTCCGGCAAGTGGCACCACCCCAGTGTCACTGACCGTGAACTTTCAGCAGCCGGGCTTTAAGCAGTCTGAATGCCAGAGAATCATTCCGAATGGGCGCAAGCATGACCTCAACACAGTTTTTTTGGGGGGGATTTCCGGCACCAGAATAATTTGCAAATTTCTTCTGATGCAGATTTTAACTGTATGGGAATTCCTGACTAATAACACAACATAATTTTTAAGAAAGCCTAAACTCAGCAAGACCATGCTACTGAACTGAACTCAGATAGCAGCGGGTGGCATCGGACCGCAGGATTGTTGGCCGCTCAGCTGTAATTAATGATTTTTAAACTAGTATATTAGTGTTCCCCTAGCCTTTGTTGCCTGATTTTGCTCATGAGAAAGTGTCACTCAAATTCATTGAAATGTCACTCATAATAACACTGAAATTATGAAAATGTCAGACATGGCAATCTGCAACCTTGGCAGCTCAACAGCAAGTTTCCTCTGCATCACTCTACTCTATTACACCCTTTGTCACACCACTAACTTTCAGCCTGCTGACAGCAGTCAGGCTGGTGGTGTACAACATGGCTAAACACACAGGCAAAGCCAATTGCTCTTGCATTTTTTTACCTACTGGCTTTGCCAGTGCTTGTTTTTTTTTAACGTAAACTTTAAGTGTTCCCGCTCGAAGATGGCGGCTACACTTTTAAACAGAGAGGGGGCGGGGGAGCTCAGCTAAAGAGGTTGCGTTGACGGCCATCTTAGAAATGTAACTTTAACAAAAATTATCGGCAAATCACAATAAAACTATTTATTAATAAAGAATACAATGAGAAGAGTGAAAACTTCCCTTTAAATGCTATCACTTTCTAATAATATTTTAATAGAATTTGCAAACATACACCTATGAAAATATATGAAGGAAACTTTTTGGGGGAAAAAATCGACTTACTGAAGAATGATTTGTTTCATTTTTAAAATAATTTGCATGCTACAGTTGTAGTCCTGTTCACAAAATGACTAAATAAAAAGCTGGCAGAGGAAAAAATACAGTCCTCTCTTCACCTCAACGGCTTTTTTTCATTTCAGTGTTTTCAATTCGACGAGGGACAAGGCAGTGGGATGTTAGCTTGTCTCTACATGCGTAATCGTGTCACGTGGTTTTGTTTATCGACCAGCGCCAGAATGGCCAAGGCAGACGGCAATGCTGCTAGTGCTATCGCGAAGGTGTCCGAGTGGGCGGATGAACATTTGCGTCTAATTCGGGTAACTTGAACACTCTGTAGGCAGAGAGACAGCTAGTAGACAGTCCCGTGTTCACTCGCCTAAAGTCCCACTCCACTTGTTGGTAGTGGAGCACAAGTGGAAGAGAAGGTCTCCTAGTGCTTTTAAAGGCGTCTAGTGCTGGCAGGAAGGCAGGTAACTTTGGTCTGGCGTCACCGGGATACCCGCAACTTCAGTTACAGCTATCCCCTGTTCAGCCAGGGTTATGGGGCTCATTTTCTTTGCTTGCATTGCGTCAATGACTCCTTATCAACGTCACTGCTTTGTGTGTCTCATTTTTCCCTAAAACACTAGCATTTGTGTTCTTTATGGACTCTTTGCACTTTGAAATCTCCGTGGGGAGCGATCAGCTTTCCATGTTTATTAGGCAGGCTGTGCAGGGTAGATTCCCCCCCTTCCATTTAAAAAGGCAACGTTTCAAAGCTTAAATTCCTGACATCTTTTTGTTGGTGATTGGTAGTATTGCAGTCACAGACGCAATGGTGGCTAAATTAAATAAAACCAGGTAAGATACACCGCAGTACAGTTGTGGACATATGTGAGCGATCATGCCATTATTGCCTTCTGTCCCCATCCCCACTGCTTCCTGATTGCTGGAACAGCATCATAGGGAGACAAGGCACAAAATAAAACCCGATTGCCAGTTTAGAAGAAAGAAGTCCGTAGTTTTCACCTCTGGGCTGGACGTGAAAAGATCCATTTGCCACAGGCCCCTCAAGCGCAAGAGTTATTGGAAAATCTGCTCATCCAGCCTCCATCTCAGGAATCCACTAGATCAATGGTTTCCTACGTTTTGACTACTGAGAACCCACACTGAATCATTACTGAAGCCAGGGACCCCAAAGCAATTTGTAGGATTTAAGTTTAAAAAATTAATTTAATTCACAAAAAATACACGAACAAGTACACATATAACAAATACTCAAATTACTAAAGATATGATTATTTTATATTGAAAAAATAAGCAAAAATCGAAACATTTTAATGGGAAGGTTGGCACTGCACCTCAGTGACTAACTTTTCAATGTTTGTTTTCATTTAGGAAAATTAAATACTCGGGTCAGATTCTACATTTATGAAGTGATCTGTTTTTATTTTTTAGGCAAATAAGAGCGGAGAAAACTTTTTCATATAAATCACAAGGGCCTCTCTCCTCTCCATAACTTCTCTGTCACATGTAATTAATTTGTTTTATAGCACCTCTCAGACCAGTTTGGGAGCACTTAACAGCGACTACAAGGTGTAGGATTCACCTGTCATCCACACTGGTAGGCATTTTCTAAGAGTACGTGGTCTGGAGAAGCAAACAATCCTGACTTGGAACAGTGATTAGACTGGACTTTTAATAATAGAATGTATTTCTACGCAAGCAAACCTTTTTAGCAGCATAAGGGAAATGAAACACTGGGAAGAACACCATAACTTTCTAGTTTGTGCTAATCAGTTTGCCTGCAGCTCTGTGCTGGCAGTTTATAGCCCACTGTGCTAGATTAAGGTTGTAACTTATGAACTGCTCAGTAACAAAAGAATCTGTAGCAAAAGCAGTAACCCACTGTGATATGCACATAAAATACTCTTCTTTGCATGGCACATGTTCTTTGTAGCAGTCATATTAACCATTTGTGCTACCTTAGACAAGTCAAAACTGCCACTAGACAAAATGCCCATCTCTCTCCAGCAGGTACATTAATCACCAGAGTTATGTTGTTGCTTTTATTTTTGCACTAACATGGCTTTGCAGTGCTTTTAAAACTGCTGCACAAAGGAAATAATAAATATAAAAACACACACTTTTCTGTCAGAACCCCCAGCTTGAGAAGGGCCTTCCTGCCGTCCCAGGCCTGCAGACCCCTGGGAATGTGTCACAGACCTCAGGTTGGGAACCGATGTACCAGATGTCAGGACATCCAGTCTACAAAAGCATTGGATTTATCGTCTAGGTAGTATGCTGCCACTGACACATTGAGTTCTAGGCCTTATTGTGAGAATCTTGTACTTGGTATGGCCTAGCCTGTTGATATAATGGCCGTCTGAAATATGGTTCAACTTCAGTATAACATAGCATTCTGTTTTGTCCTTTATGCAGCACTTCAGCACAAATGATCCTGCTAGCAGTTTGTGAAGCTGCCTTTTGTGGTTAAACTAAGTGCCCCCCTGGAAAGAGAGATTTCATATGCCCCACCTGCCTGTCTTGTTGACGGCGCACTGGATAGTCACATTTGACAATCTCCTAAAAGCTGTTCTGTTGTTCCGTGCCTCCATGTTTGAAGCCACCATTGAAGTTTGTCTGGTTTGTTATGACGGATCAATCATGTCCGATACTATAAGTCCTCTAGAGGCTAGAAATGTTTAGTCCCTCTCGTGCACAGTAGTTGAGAGGGATGAATACTGACTGAATAGAAGATGACTGGAGACCCATCAGTCTTGCAAACAGTCACAGTTGAGTGACTGGCACAGCTCCCACTTGACAGACTGAAGCTTTCTGTTGGTAAATCCAGAGTCGCTAACCATGGCGATGCTCTTATTAACATGCAAAGAGAATCTTGATTTAATTAAAGACAACAGAGGCTAATGTTATGCAATAACCTTTTATTGCTACCCCAACATGCAGCCCTTTAAAGAACAGTAAAACATTATAAAGCATTAGAATGTTTAATACATATAAGCATCCAGAGCACACAGTAGTCCTCTTATTTTAGGCTGCAATGAAACAGGATACATCTTCTTCTGACAAACTTTATGATGAATTGTCTGGAATTACAAAAACTCCGAATTAATCTATGAACATTTAATGCATTAAAAAAAAAAACATCCTGATGGATTCCAGTAACCAAACATTTTAATCCTATTATTATATTCCTTAACCCTTACACGTCATTTTCACTTTTTTTTTTTTTTTTTTTACTTCCTTCCTCCATCTACTCCTTACAGGGTGAGATAATATTAGGTTCCATTGTATTTAATGAAATTAAGATTCTCTTTCCATTACAATACCGGAGGCTACCATTTTGCATGTTTAAAGCCATCCAGCGTCACACAGCTTACATGCTCCAAAGGTCTTAAGCAGAACTTTGCAAAAGTATTTGCATTGAACCAGTCTGCTGCTTTCAGAATCTCAGGTAATGAGCCACCTGAGCAGAAACCCTTACTAGCCATGAGGCCTTTGGAAGAATGGGCACCAAACCTGGAAAGAACCCCACCTGCTTCACGCATACCTCACCGTCCCCATTTAGCTAACATAGCTGTAAATACTGATTTAAAGGGTCTAATATAAGACCACAACAAATGTTCTTCACCATGTGCTCTAAACTCCAAAATCTTGTTCTCATAGGCTCTCGTACAATTCACCACACGTAGCTTTTCACATTCATGAAAAAGGGGTAGAAAATTGAATCAGACATCGTTTTTGTTCTTTTCCAAATGTCAGTGTGTACCCCTTCAGGAGAATAAAATCTGTTTGAGATTTGGAACGCTTAAACATTAGAAACCCTTCTGAATGAAATCAAGCAAAGCAAAGTGGCTAGCTTCAGGGAACTCTTTTTAAGAGAAAAGTAGTTATTACTTGGCCAAGAAGTAAATAACTTGAAAATTGAACT